>NC_136263.1:61928877-62672488 GCF_964187855.1 Myxine glutinosa
GAGAGTGCTGTGAGGGATGCAAAAGGTGGACGAGGAGGGAGGGTGAGGGATGCAGAAGGTGGACGAGGAGGGAGGGTGAGGGATGCAGAAGGTGGAGGGATGCAGTGTAGGATGCAGAAGGTGGGAGGTGCTGTGAAGGTTGCAGAAGATGGAGAGTGTTATGAGGGATGCAGATGTGTGGGGGTGGGGGTGCTGTGAGGGATGCAGATGTGTGGGGGTGGGGGTGCTGTGAGGGATGCAGATGTGTGGGGGTGGGGGTGCTGTGAGGGATGCAGATGTGTGGGGGTGGGGGTGCTGTGAGGGATGCAGAAGGGGAGTGCTGTGAAGAGTAGAGAATATGGGGTTGCTTTGAGGAATACAGAAAGGGGGGAGGGGGGGGGGAGGTTGGGGGTACTTTGAGTCATTCAGGAACTTCAACAAAGGAGGTCATTACACCCATGACACATATCCACACTTTTTCTAGATACCTATCTAACTCAGTTTTCAAACAAAACATCTTTAAAAACAAAAAAGAGCACAAAGTGAATTGGAGATACACATCTGCAAAGAGAATGTTTAAATCATGAAAAAATGACAAACAATTTTCACAGTATGACAGGTGCAATGGATTTCCTGGAATTTAAATTTTATGTTTATAGTGTCGACTTCATTGGCATTTTCTTTTTCTTTTTTTCATTTCGATAAACGTCACAAAATTGTGCGGTCCACCACATACATTTAAGCCAATTAATCATACTCTAGAGTCTACTCAATTGCCAGAAACTTGATTTTAAAAAGCCTCAAAGCTGACATTGACATATCAGCGAGTCCAACAATCTACGCTGGAAGATGGTTCCACTTGGGTCATACTACAACTTTCCTCCCACTCATCCTCTGGTTACTCCAGGTTACCCTCAATGACCCATGTGGAGAAGTTATCATGGATTAGACCCAAATGAGCCTGCTACTATTCTTCTGTGGGATAGAGGGTTAATGCTTACAAGTGTGCCAGGATGTGCCTTGATGATCTTCAGGGTATGATGCTGGACATCACATAGCTTCTGGAAAATGGGTCTTGCTAGCAGAAATCCAGGCAAGAGCATATTCAATAGCACTTACAGGCATGACCTGATGGAAGCAGGTAGAGAGCTACCTGACTCGAATCGTATTGTTGCCTTCAATGACGAGGGAACGACAGTCGAGTGCCTTTGAGAACGTAACACCAAGGATATAGAACACATCACCTTATTACAGTTTCACTCCACCAGGAGTTGCTTTAATGGTTTCTTCCTACTCAGGGTCATCACCTTGTACTTCTCTGGGACAAAGATGACCTTCCATTTGAGGACAAATATGTATTTGAGGCATATCAGCATTTAGTGATGCAGATCATCATTTGGCAGGGCATCCATCTTCCACAAAGCAATACAGCATACAGTCATCTGCACAGAGTCTGATCTGATTCCTCAGCCCATTACTTTTTGTATACAGAGACATTGATCACAGCACCCCCTTTTGTATCCTTCACAGAACCCCTCCCCACCTTCAATACCTCCTCAGAGCACCCCATTCCCCCCCCCCCCCACCTCCTCTATCTCTCACATCACCCCCCCCACTTTCTGTATCTCTCACTGACCACCCCCACCCCCTTTCCGCATCCCTCACAGCTCCCCCATCGCCTCCCCTTCTGCATCCCTCACATCGTCTCCCCTTCTGCATCCCTCACATCGCCTCCCCTTCTGCATCCCTCACATCGCCTCCCCTTCTGCATCCCTCACATCGCCTCCCCTTCTGCATCCCTCACATCGCCTCCCCTTCTGCATCCCTCACATCGCCTCCTCCCCTTCTGCATCCTTCACATCGCCTTCCCTTCTGCATCCCTCACATCGCCTCCCCTTCTGCATCCCTCACATCGCCTTCCCTTCTGCATCCCTCACATCGCCTCCCCTTCTGCATCCCTCACATCGCCTCCCCTTCTGCATCCCTCACATCGCCTCCCCTTCTGCATCCCTCACATCGCCTCCCCTTCTGCATCCCTCACATCGCCTCCCCTTCTGCATCCCTCACATCGCCTCCCCTTCTGCATCCCTCACATCGCCTCCCCTTCTGCATCCCTCACATCGCCTCCCCTTCTGCATCCCTCACATCGCCTCCCCTTCTGCATCCCTCACATCGCCTCCCCTTCTGCATCCCTCACATCGCCTCCCCTTCTGCATCCCTCACATCGCCTCCCCTTCTGCATCCCTCACATCGCCTCCCCTTCTGCATCCCTCACATCGCCTCCCCTTCTGCATCCCTCACATCGCCTCCCCTTCTGCATCCCTCACATCGCCTCCCCTTCTGCATCCCTCACATCGCCTCCCCTTCTGCATCCCTCACATCGCCTCCCCTTCTGCATCCCTCACATCGCCTCCCCTTCTGCATCCCTCACATCGCCTCCCCTTCTGCATCCCTCACATCGCCTCCCCTTCTGCATCCCTCACATCGCCTCCCCTTCTGCATCCCTCACATCGCCTCCCCTTCTGCATCCCTCACATCGCCTCCCCTTCTGCATCCCTCACATCGCCTCCCCTTCTGCATCCCTCACATCGCCTCCCCTTCTGCATCCCTCACATCGCCTCCCCTTCTGCATCCCTCACATCGCCCTCCCCTTCTGCATCCCTCACATCATCCCTTTCTCAGTTTTTGTATCCCTCACTATTACTATTAGTATTACTGCACTTCTCATAGCACCCTCCCCCCTTCTGTATCGCCCATCGCATCATCTTCTGCACTCCCATTCGCTTTCATGCTCTTCTTCCCCGACATCGCAGTCACTTCCTCAAAAATACACACACACACACACACACTTTAACCCCTCGTAATCACTCCCCCTTACCGTTTACCGTTTTGCCGTCCCACAGCCCTTGATGTCTGGATATTATTTTCTTCGTATTTCGCACCTTGCCCTCAAGACTTATTCGCACACTGCTTCACCTCCGTCGCTTCTCCCTCTTCCTCTTCGCCTTCCCCCTTCAACTAATGGCAATGCAGCGCACACCCAGAACGGCGAGAAAACGGAAACCTGCACGTAATTTCTTCTCGACTTATTAAAGGGAATGTTTATTTCCTTCACACAGTTAAACCATCCAGACACGATGTAAAATTCAATTTTAAACTGTGCCCATACCACGAAGAGTACGTCATTAATTGACTAATTGACTTAAACGCCGTTTAACAACAACAACAACGGCGACGATGATGATGATGATGATGATGACACATGACCATGCTGTCCTCACTGGCAATCATTCACTTTCACCTTTAAAAACAATTCCCTGAATCTTTGTTTTATAACAACGGTTTCTGATCTTGTTTTTTTACAAGGTCTATTACTGTATTAGTATTATCGAAAAGGCAGTGGATGAAACTACATTTATCCCCCTGTCGACGAGTTATAAAGTTACATCACCTACCTATAAGTAACTATACCGTATATAAGTTATCATTTAAAATGGGTGAGGAAAAGTTAAAATATCCCATTTCTCACGTCGACCCAAAGCCACAGTCAATCTAGTTTTGTTTGTGAAGCCTTAGGCCTATAAAGCCATACAAGGATGAATCTATATGAACATATCCTTGTGATTTTGATTACAGGAAATAATCGCTGCTAAAAGTCTGATCTACTCTTGCTTTGGTTTGCTTTGAATTCCCTTATCTTGATTCCTGAGACCGTTTTTGTTTTAGTACCACTCGTTCGCAAACCCCACGGCGTTGCCATGGAAATCTCCCTGGCAACGCCAATTGGACGATCGGGTCGCTCGGCTGGGAAACCCGATCCCTCCATCTTCGGTATCTGCTTCGTGATTTGTATCTGAAAACTGCTGTCCCATGAGTTGTCCACCGCAGGCACGCTTCATGTCGGAGCATGAAATCGCTCGGACTGTGTCTTAAAGCCGGCTGTCCCATGTGCAGTTCAGTTGTTCGATTTAAAAGATGTGTTTTTTGAAAAGACTAGACCATCAGTGGCCTTGGTTTTTACAGCGCAGCTCGTAGGGCAAAGCCGTCGAGAACAGTGTTTGTCCGTCTGTATGTATGTATGCATGTATATATGTCCCCTCAAACGTATACCAATCAGAGCTGAGGATCTGGTCACATGACAGGGTGATGTGATTACGTCTGATGTCATTACGGCGATGCAGCAGCTGACTCCGCACACCGCCATTTTCATTTATATGCCGTTCAGGCCGAACATATCGTCGAACCTGTCATATATCACAAACGCCATGCTCTACCTTTACGTTTTTCATTCAGTGTGAAACACAAACAAACCTATTGTTAAAATGACCATCAAATATTGAAAGCATCGGCATTATGTCTTCCAAAAAAACGGTACGTACCCAACCATTGAGGGGTATAATCTAGATTACAGTAGATCTTCCCTCAGTTCTGTAAGTAAAACTTACCTTGTAGCGACCCATGGGTCCCCCAAAGCTCGAGACCAGCAACAGAATCTCCTGGCCCAAGCCGGTGACGTAACCGGCGGCCAAACCGCGGCGCCGAGGTTATAATCCTTTGCACCTGTCGGTCACATGACCACCAAAGCGTGCCTCGCCTGAGAGGCGGGGCTTTGGTTCTGATGTATGCTTTTTGGTTTGAATATATATATATGCGAACCCGATAAACGGGCTTTCAGAGTTCCCGAGATGATTATACAATAAACATCTTCTCGGACGAGTTTGTGTCTTGTCCGTCACTTTGTCCGTCTCAAGCAGGAGCGCTGCTCCTTCACTGGTGACCCCGAGTTTACGACACGCGATGGACACGGCAGTGTCCCTCAAACTGCCCACTTTCTGGGAAGCACATGCCGCCGTCTGGTTCGCTCAGGCGGACTCCCAGTTCGCCCTGCGTGGCATTACGGAGGACACCACGAAATACCATTACGTGGTTGCCGCGCTCGGCTCCGTGACGACCGCCCGCTGCCTGAGCCTCCTCCAGAGCCCGCCCGCTGACGGCAAGTACGACGCCATCAAGGCACTTCTTCTGGGCGCTTTCGCCCTCTCCCCGGCTGAACGCGCACGACGCCTGCTCGACCTTCCTGAGCTCGGCGATACGCGCCCGTCCGAACGTATGGACTACACGCTCGCGTTGCTCGGCGAGCATCCCTCGGATTTCCTTTTCCAAGAGCTTTTTCTCCGCCAGCTCCCGGCCCAGGTCCGGGTCGCCCTGGTAAGCACGACCATCACGAACCCCCGCGACCTCGCCAGGGAGGCCGACAAGATCGATTCGGCAAGCCAGCTCGTCGGGGTGGCTGCCGGGAGCCCGCCCGCTGCCCAGTCGGCGCCCGCGGCGCGGTTTCCCGCCCACCCGCCCGACGCCCGCGACGCAGCTTCCTTCCCGGAGGCCGCCGGGCCAGCGCGACTGGCAGCGGCGATGCCGCGTCACCCGGTCCCGACGCGTCGACCGGAGCCCCCGCCAGACCCGGCCTGGTGTTATTTCCACGCCAGGTTCGGCCGGCAGGCCCGATCATGTCGACCCCCGTGCACGTTCGGCAAGTCGGGAAACGGTCGGGCCGGTGCTCACTACCAGCCATGAGCGCCGGCCGTTCCGGAAGCCTGCTATTCATCGCGGACCAAGCGTCGGGGCGGCGTTTTCTCTGCGACACCGGCGCTCACCTGAGCGTCATTCCCGCTTCGGCGGAGGACACGCGGGCCGCCATTTGCGGCCCCTCCTTGATCGCGGCCAACGGCTCCGCCATCCGCACCTTCGGCCCACGCACCGTCGCCCTCCGCTTCGGCAGCCAGCTCTTTCGCTGGAAGTTCGTGACGGCGGACGTCCCCATGGCTTTCCTCGGGGCCGATTTCCTTTGCGCCCATGGGCTGCTGGTCGACGTTAAACGTCGGCGTCTCGTCAACACCGAAACTTTCAGCTCGCTGGCGTGCGCCTTGAGCCATTCCGCGCCCACCGAGCTTTCCTGCGTCCTCCCGTTGGCAGACGACTTCGTGCGTCTCCTCGCGGAGTTCCCGGCCCTCACGCGACCGACGTTTTCGGCCGTCACGGTGCGTCACGGCATCGAGCATCACATTCCCACTACGGGCCCGCCGGTGTACGCCCGAGCTCACCGTCTCGACCCAGCCAAACTCGCCGTCGCCAAGGCCGAGTTCGCCGCGCTGGAGCGCCTCGGCATCGTGCGGCGCTCCGACAGCGCCTGGGCCTCGCCGCTGCACATCGTCCCGAAGCCGGGGGGCGGACGGCGGCCATGCGGCGACTACTGCCGCCTCAACGACGCCACTACCCCCGACAGGTACCCCGTCCCGCACATCCAGGATTTTTCCGCCCGGTTGGCGGGGCGGACCATTTTTTCAAAAGTGGACCTGATTCGGGGGTACCACCAGGTGCCTGTCCGCCCGGCCGACATCCCGAAGACGGCCGTTATTACACCTTTCGGCCTCTTCGAATTCCTCCGGATGCCCTTCGGCCTCAAAAACGCGGCACAGGCGTTCCAGCGCCTGATGGACGGCATGCTGCGTGACTTGCCGTTCCTCTTTACCTACCTGGACGACATCCTCGTCGCCAGCACGTCCAGAGCCGAGCACCTCCTCCACCTCCGGACGCTGTTCGGCCACCTCAGCGAGCACGGCTTGATCGTCAACCCGGCCATATGTCACTTTGGTGCGGCGACGATCGACTTTTTGGGCCACCACATCATCCGGAACGGCGCCGTACCGCTACTGGCCAAAGTCGAGGCCATCGCCACTTTCCCGCGCCCCCGCTCCGTCAAGGCGCTGCAGGAGTTCCTCGGGATGGTGAACTTTTACCCCCGCTTCGTGCCCCGAGCTGCGCAACTCATGCGGCCTTTGTACACCGCCCTCCGCAGCCAGCCGGCGAAGCGCGACGTCGTCTGGTCCATGGACATGGACGCTGCTTTCACCGGCGCGAAACGGGCCCTCGCCAATGCCACGCTGCTGGCCCACCCGGTACCCCATGCTCCCATCGCCCTCACCACGGACGCCTCCGACTACGCCGTGGGCGCGGTTCATGAGCAATGGGTAAACGGGGCCTGGCAGCCGCTCGCGTTCTTCAGCCGGCAACTCCTGCCCAACGAGTTGAAGTACAGCACTTTCGACTGTGAGCTCCTCGGGCTGTACCTGGCCGTCCGCCATTTTCGCCACCTTCTGGAGGGCCGCCCGTTCACGGCCTTTGTCAACCACAAGCCATTGATTTTCGCCATGGCCAAGGTCACGGAGCCGTGGTCGGCCCGCCAGCAGTGCCACCTCTCCGCCGTGTCGGAATACACCACGGACATCCGGCACGTCGCCGGAAAGGACAACGCCGTGGCCGACTGCCTTTCTCGAGCCGGCGCCAACGCCGTCCACCTCGGCGTCGATTTCGCCCTGATGGCGACGGACCAGGCCACCGACAGCATGGTGCAGGCGCTCCGGGTGGCGGACACGTGCCTCCGCTTGGCTGATGTCCCCTTCACAGATACGGTCCTGCTTTGTGACGTCTCCCAAGGCTGACCTCGCCCCGGTGTGCCGGTCACCTGGCGGCGTCGCATTTTTGCTTCGCTCCACGGCCTCTCACACCCGGGCCGGAAGGCGTCCCAGAGGCTGGTGTCGGCACGTTTCGTCTGGCATGGGTTGCGACAGGACGTCCGCGACTGGGCCAACGCCTGCACACCCTGCCAGCGGGCCAAGGTCCACCGTCACACCCAGGCTCCGCTGGCTCCTTTCACCATGCCCGAGCGACGTTTCGACCACGTCCACGTGGACCTCGTGGGTCCCCTGCCCCCATCGCAGGGGTTCACCCACCTGCTTACCATGGTGGACAGGACCACCAGGTGGCCGGAGGCCATGCCCCTCGCCTCCACCACCACCGCCGACGTGGCCCAGGCGTTCATCGCCACCTGGGTCGCGCGTTTCGGCGCACCGGCGGACATCTCGTCGGACCGCGGCCCACAGTTCACGTCCGAACTGTGGGGCGCGGTCGCCCGCACATTGGGCGTTACCCTGCACCGCACCACGGCCTACCACCCCCAGGCCAACGGGTTGTGCGAGCGGTTCCACCGCTCCATGAAGGCCGCACTCATGGCTGGCCTCCAGGACGACGGCTGGGCCGACCGGCTCCCGTGGGTCCTTTTGGGCCTCCGCACGGCTCCAAAGGAGGACCTCCAGGCGTCCACCGCCGAGCTGGTGTACGGCCAGGCCCTCCGCGTCCCGGGCGAGTTCGTGCCCGACGCCACCTGCCCCTGGTCCGCCGCGCGCTAGCGCATGGACTTCCAGGAGGCCGCCCAACGTTTCGCCCCGGTGCCCACGTCCCGCCACGGCGACCCCCAATCCTACGTCCCCCCGCACTCCGTACGGCGGAGTATGTCTTTGTGCGCCATGACGTGCACCGGGGGCCGCTCCGGCCACCATACGACGGACCCTTCCAGGTCCTACGACGGGACAACAAGTCCTTCATCGGCGGCCGGGTGGACCGGATTTCGGTGGACCGCCTCAAGCCGGCCCACATGGACGTCGGCCAGCCACCACGGCTGGCTCTCCAACCGCGGCGCGGCCGCCCCCCTCCACTGCACCCCCCGTCCGGCCACCCGCCAACACACCGGACCCCCCCCCCCCCTTGGTTTTGGTTTTTACAGTGTAGCTCGTAGGGCAAAGCCGTCTAGAACAGTGTTTGTCCGTCTGTATGTATGTATATATGTCCCCTCAAACGTATACCAATCAGAGCTGAGGATCTGGTCACATGACAGGGTGATGTGATTACGTCTGATGTCATTACTGCGATGCAGCAGCTGACTCCGCACACCGCCATTTTCATTTATATGCCCTTCAGGCCGAACATATCGTCGAACCTGTCATATATCACAAACGCCATGCTCTACCTTTACGTTTTTCATTCAGTGTGAAACACAAACAAACCTATTGTTAAAATGACCATCAAATATTGAAAGCATCGGCATTATGTCTTCCAAAAAAACGGTACGTACCCAACCATTGTGGGGTATAATCTAGATTACAGTAGATCTTCCCTCAGTTCTGTAAGTAAAACTTACCTTGTAGCGACCCATGGGTCCCCCAAAGCTCGAGACCAGCAACAGAATCTCCTGGCCCAAGCCGGTGACGTAACCGGCGGCCAAACCGCGGCGCCGAAGTTATAATCCTTTGCACCTGTCGGTCACATGACCACCAAAGCGTGCCTCGCCTGAGAGGCGGGGCTTTGGTTCTGATGTATGCTTTTTGGTTTGGATATATATATGCGAACCCGATAAACGGGCTTTCAGAGTTCCCGAGATGATTATACAATAAACATCTTCTCGGACGAGTTTGTGTCTTGTCCGTCACTTCGTCCGTCTCAAGCAGGAGCGCTGCTCCTTCAACCTCACGGATGTCTGGATTCCTCCAAGTTTCTTTGTTTAATGTTATAAGCAGCATTAGCGACTGTTTAAAAACTAATCATGTGTGTTTGTGGTTTATAATATTTTACAAGCCCGGCTACGCAGCTTAGACTTTCGGTCTTGTTTTTATTATACTGTACAGCGTATATCTGTTGTTTGTGTTCCTGTGAGAACATAATATAATAAATTGCATACGTGTTCATGGTAGTACCCTGGGTCAGGTCATGGGCACCAAAAAAATTGGAGGGGGGAGGTGGGGAGATGACTTATAATATTCACCTGGACACGTGCAACAATGCAAGTGGTTTACTGACCTCTGCTGCAGACAAGGGGGATTAAATTAGCCAGCACAAAATATTGTTACGGATCTCAGAACATCGGCTCTCCCCTTATCAAAAGGGGGTTAATCCCCTTGTCCTCTTATCTGGCCGACGTGACCCTGGAAGTTATAACGTCCTTCCTGGCGCGACGTTAGGTAGGGTTTTTAGGCCTTGGGATTCGCTACTACCTAAGTGCTAACGCCGACCGGAAACGAGGGAATAACTCCCGCCCGAATCACTGATATTGATGGAAACGCCGAGTGGATAGCGATCTGCGATCCGAGCTGTTAACAAGTGACTAGAACCGATTCTAAGCAGTTGCGATCGTGCCATGCTTACCCAATTAGAGAAAAGACTGATGCGATCGGATGGAGAGGAAACCAGGAAAATAGGAAGAACAGATGGGTTTATTAATTATGTACAAGAAGAAGAAGAGGAAATGAAAGGAATGTACAAGAAACAAAGAGGAAGGAAAAGTACACAGGGCAGTCTTAACTACAGGCTTAACTTATTCCCTGGACAAACGGGCCCGTCTCACACAGACAATTACACGGGGATTGCAGATGGTAGGGTGGAAGGTCCGGCGATGGTGTCCAGGCTCCAGTCCTCGACCCGTTACAGGCGATGAAAAACCTGGCAGGCAGCTCTTCACGTAGCGTAACGCGAACGGACAATTATAATGATGGGGGGAAGGCTGGTATACTGGCGTACGTAATATGCGCACTACTCGCTCCAAGCGCACCCCCCCCCCCCCCCCCCCCCAATGTCCTGCACGCTGCAGTTCGTGGCAATGCATGCCGCGCGCTCGCCCTTAGTACAACGGGTTGCCACAGCGCGTCTCTTTGAAATACCAAGGCTTGGCTTCAGTTCCCTCGTAAAGCGCACATCCCAGGTCAAGCGCCTCTCTCTCCCCGCTCAGACCTCTTTAATCACGACAGTCCTCTTAGCACAAGCTTCCGCTGTAAGCCCTCTGTAATACCAATGCCAGTGAGTCCTTGCAGTCCTTTCAACCACGATAAGTTCTTCCAATACCAATCTTTCACTCGAGTCCCCTCCGCACAGTCCTCACGAGGGCTTTTCTCTTGGTAAAGCGCATATACTCTCGAGTCCTTCCGAAGGGTTTTGCGTGCGTGCTTTTATAACATAAGCCAGCGAACGCTCTCGAAGCCCAAAAGCCACGCCTGTCAGGTAATGTCACTCCAGCCCTGGTTGGCTGGTTATGGCTTACCGGCCCCACCCTGACGGCTGGGTGACGTGGCCACACCTCCTCCCTGGCGCTCCGCCCCCTTTTTCCGGGCTTCACCTCGTGGCTTATGGTGGCGTTGAGCGAGCTCAAGGGCAGCGAAGGCTGCTGGCCAAGGAGTGTACCAAATTGGGAGGGGCCATGGGGCACAGACTGGAGAGCACTTAATGGCGTCGCTTGGAGGGAGGCTGCAAAATGGACGAGGGGCCTACTTGTTATTTGATTGATGCAACACAGATTCAACTATTGGGAAAATGGCCTTATCTAACACATACTAAGAAATAACTGACGTCCTATGGTGACCTACGTGTTGCTTGTGGCCTATCTATGGGGTGCTACCTTTAACCTTTAATGATGTGATATTTACAAGCAAGTGTGGGTTCTCAAAATTGCAACACTGCACCCCTCCTTTTGCCAGGCTCGGCCCGAGCCGATCCGAGACCTGGGTCAGGACTATCTTTTAACAATTAGTGTGACTCTTGGGTGTGGTTACCCTCTACTTTTAACCTACTACCCCGAGTGCGACAGTTTTAACATGAGATATGTCCCCCCTGCTGCGTTGTGTCCTACCTAACTGACTCACGCCCACAATGAACTGAATTACGGAATTATTTTCAAGCTAAACATTTAAGCTGGTGGGGAGCATTATTTACAAGACTACTATTAATTATTTACAAAACTACAACTCAGGACCTGTCTTTTGTGGGAAAAAGAAGAGAGATTGTGATGAGAGGAAATGCCAATTGCAATGCACTGCACCGATACACCATACACGATTATGCACAATAAATGCACCATAATAAAAAAAAATGCATGAAAAGCACCAGCACCAAAAATGCACAAAAACATTTCAATAATTATTATAAATGATGACGTCTTGTGCTTGTCTGCTGGGCCGATGTATCTTGGCTGTATCTTCTTGCTTGATGTATTAATTAATAAAAAAGGGCACAACCCGTGTCCGCTTTTTTATTTATGGCCAGCAGAGCCAGCGTAGGTGGTCCGACTGCTGGGCATTGATGCCACTTAAAACAGTGGTCCGCAAGCCAGATACTGCTGGCAGCAATGGTCTGTCCCAGCAAAGGTGCCAGGCCACAGAACGTGTGGTCCATAGGTGCCAGGCCACAGAACGTGTGCTCCATAGGTGCCAGGCCACAGAACGTGTGGTCCATAGGTGCCAGGCCACAGAACGTGTGGTCCATATGGTGTATCAGTGCAGGCAGGCAGGCAGCAAGGTGCAGGCAGCAAGAGTGCGGCTGCACAATTCAGGGCACCTGCACACCCCCCTCGCACAAAAGACCATGGTCCATGAGTGGGGAAGGAAGACAAAGCAGAGGTTAGCGGGGTGCAAGGGCGCTAGGGTACACGTAATCACAAGGCAATGCGACATGAGGGGCGCTGGAGAGCGAGCTGAGAAAGCTTGTTCCTACTCGTACGTCACCCCCCATGTCAGCCTACACTACCCTTGCCCTTCCCCGTATTTACACAATTTACAAATTTACCAATTCGTCTCAACTGTCTCGTCCCCCATATCTCCCCTAAACCAAATTCGTCATCAATCCCTCCCAAGAAAGAAGGGATGGAATAACACACAATGTCAAACTCCGTCATGATGCGTCTTTACCTTCCAAACACTTGCAAAATCTGGTGTGGAGTCCTATCACCTCGGTGAGTGGATGCGGATGGTGCGAAGACATTTTCCTCCTAACTGTCCTTCTAAATAACATTAACTCATTTATACTACCCGGGGTCTTGCCCTGCCAATCCATTGGCCATCATTACACTATGTGGTTCTAAAAACCAATTCCCATTGCCCATACTGTGGTGCTCTCCCAATTTTGGGGTCTCACTCCCCCCATTTTTCCATCTGTGCCCTCGCACAATTTCGGGGCTGGGTCGTGTGGCTCTCCCAGCAGGTCTACTTACCTGCGCACCTCCGCCACTGAACGTCGCCACCCGAGCTTGCCTAGCTCCTCACCCTAATCTACCTGGGGAAGGCCCTCCCTGGCGCTTACCCCCTCGATGCCCACTCTGGCATTGGGCTACCCGGGTCCTCTCCTGGGATCCTTGGGCCCCGCTGAACACTACCTGAATGCTACCTGGCTCCCAGAGCCTACCTGCGGCCTCACCTGGCCGACAGACTACCAGTGGCGGAGTGCTCAATAACCACACACACTAACAGGCTCACACGCCCAGCCATTCCACACACTTATGCACCCCTCTAAGCAATACTTTGCTACTACACGCACCACAGATGTCAATATCCAACCAAAATGTACCTACTCCCTCTACCTAATTTGAAACTACCCTCCCCGGGTATTCGTGAAGGGGTCCATCCTTCCCCCATCCACTCCTTCGCACCATACACTCCACACCACGTATTCCACACTACTCACTCCACACCATTCATTCCAGACCATTTATTCCAGACCATTTATTCACTTGCACCCTATGCAAGGCAATCACTCAATACACAATGACACACATCCTCAATACTCCACTCATACAGTTTCACACACACACACATCCCTCTCGAGCACTGCCTCATTTGCTCACCAGCACTACAAGGACTTCCATTCACAATGCCTCATTTCCGCCTAAACCTCAAGCTCATACACACAGCACCATCTAGCTATCTACTCCCTTCTAATACTAGTGCTTCCCATCATCCCTTATACGAAGCACTCCCTCGTCATTATCATCCATGTAATCTCTCTACGTCCCCACTACTTGTACAATGTCACTACTTAAATCTCAAGTCTCCTAAAGTCATCTCTAGATCCCTAACGATTATCCAAGCCCTCCCTGTCTAGTTCTCACCACCAAACCCCATAAACTACTGCTCATGTGCCCAAAAATAGTAATGTGAATGGTAGTTTTACCATTCGCCATCACTATTTCTATCCGTTCGCTAAACTCGAGCCTCTCGTGCGGGATTACATTTTTACAGCTCGACTTCGAAAAACCGAGCAATGCATACTGGTGGTTGGTCTACTGTTGGTTGGGTCCGTCCGGCATTTTCGATTCTGGGGAGGAGGCATACTCGGGCCGAGGTTCCAGACGCCATCCCGGCGCGGAGCCTTTCAGTCTCCGGCCCGATGACCCAACCTCCCCCGGTCGGAGCACCACGCCCGCCAGGGGGCGAAGGTCCGACCTGGCCTTTCTCCCCCGGAATCGTGCCGGTCGCCGCTACGATGCGGCACCGACCATACAGGGCGGGGCCCGGCCCGAATCGTGCACGGCGCTCCTTGCAGGAGCGCCGCGGCAATGATCCCCGCTGGCCTCCGCAGCACACAAAGAACACCACGCCCCGAGAGCTCGCGTCGGCTATACGTCGGCCTAAGCGCTGCCCCAGTCAGCGTCGATGCTCGAGTCGCATTCTCACATCCGTACGTGACCCTTTCTTCACTCACAAAACGCGGCGCTCCAACGCCGCCCATACATCCCACGCATTCTACCACTGCACTCGCTCGTGCATTCTCTTTCGCTCCACATTCAGGTGCACACCACTCGCTGCTTGCACACTCCATTACACACTTCTCTCGTGCGCATCTCGGCGCACACTCTCCCGTTACGTACTCTGTAACCACCATGGGTGTGCACTCTATTGCACACCCAATCACCCTCTCCGGTGTGCATCCCCGCACACGCTCCTCATCCATCCCAGGTGTGCATCCTCGCACACTCTCCACAACCAACTCACACTCTGTGTCGCACTTCGTTCCACACTCCGTTTCACAATCCTCCCACTCACATTCCATCATACACTCGCGCTTCGGCGCCGTTCGCACACGCGCGCCATTCTCTTTCATACAGCGCACCACGGACCTTCCACAAGCGCCCGGGTGACGCCGGGATCCCAAGCGCGCAAAAAATCCTTTCGCGCCAAACCTCTTCGAGCCATATGCAGCCTGGCTTACCTTCAGGATCCTTTTCTCCACACGCAGCTGCAAACTTTCATTGGGGTTAGGAAGTACGGCATCATGATGCGAACACAGACTTTGTACATAATCCATCTTTTCCTCCCGCGAGTGCTTTTCTAAGTCCACCGTCTTCTTAATCCCGATTTCAACTATTTCTTTTATTTCAATCTCTTTTTCCTTGTTGAGCTCGACGACCGCTGGTGCTAATAAAATAAAATTTTCTAACTCAACGGCCATCGGCTTCTCTATTCCCCGTGTCGCGATTTCTACCCCGGTCCACTTAACTTCGCTTTGCTTCAACCCGCTTTCCCCGTGCTTCTCAAGTCGCCCTACCCCGTCGCATACCGATGTGCCTTTCCCGCTCGACCTGCGGTCTCTGTCCTTCCCAAATTCTTCTATCTGGCCACCTATTTCGTTTCTACACCCTTCAATTAGATTTCCCATTTCATTGTTCAAATTGTTTAACCCGTCTTTCAATCCCCAAATTTGGTTTTCCAATCATTTCTCAATTTCCCAAATTGATTTCCCATATCATTTCTCAATTCCCCAATTTGATTCCCCATATAATTTCTCATGTCTTCACCCGACTTGACCATAAGGGCCCTCATTTGTGCCATAAAGAGGTTCATATCCATTGGCACTGCGGGCTCAGCTGCCGCGGCCATGTGCGCGGCGCCGCCATTTTGTTCCTCTGCCACCCCCACTGCTGCATCCTCTTCAGTCTCCTCTTTCATTCCTCCCAATTGTTCCACTTCTTCCTGGGGGTCCTGGGTTAACTCTAATTCTTCTTCATCTACCCCCACCGGCATCCGATCGCCTTGGTTATCCATGGCACGATTTAATTTGGTTTTCTAATAAAATTTCGGCCACTCGTAATTTTAACCAAATTTGTCCAAAAGATAAAAAATTTGGTTTAGGTCCAAATCCCACTCCCAGACACCAATTGTTATGGATCTCAGAACGTCGGCTCTCCCCTTATCAAGAGGGGGTTAATCCCCTTGTCCTCTTATCTGGCCGACGCGACCCTGGAAGTTATAACGTCCTTCCCGGCGTGGCATTAGGTAGGGTTTTTAGGCCTAGGGATTCGCTGCTACCTAAGTACTAACGCCGACCGGAAACGAGGGAATAACTCCCGCCCGAATCACGGATATTGATGGAAACGCCGAGCGGATAGCGATCCGCGATCCGAGCTGTTAACAAGTGACTAGACCCGATTCTAAGCGGTTGCGATCGTGCCATGCTTACCCAATTAGAGAAAAGACTGATGCGATCGGATGGAGAGGAAACCAGGAAAATAGGAAGAACAGATGGGTTTATTAATTATGTACAAAGAATAAGAAGAGGAAACGAAAGGAATGTACAAGAAAGAAAGAGGAAGGAAAAGTACACAGGGCAGTCTTAACTACAGGCTTAACTTATTCCCTGGACAAACGGACCCATCTCACACACAGACACTCACACGGGGATTGCAGATGGTAGGATGGAAGGTCTGGCGATGGTGTCCAGGCTCCAGTCCTCGACCCGTTCCAGGTGATGAAAAACCCAGCAGGCAGCTCTTCACATAGCGTAACGTGAACGGACAATTATAATGACGGGGGGAAGGCTGGTATACTGGCGTACGTAATATGCGCACTACTCGCTCCAAGCGCACTCTCCCCAATGTCCTGCATGCTGCAGTTTGTGGCAATGCGTGCTGCGCGCTCACCCTTAGTACAACGGGTTGCCACAGCGCATCTCTTTGAAATACCAAGGCTTGGCTTCAGTTCCCTCGTAAAGTGCACGTCCCAGGTCAAGCGCCTCTCTCTCCCCGCTCAGACCTCTTTAATCACGACAGTCCTCTTAGCACAAGCTTCCGCTGTAAGTCCTCTGTAATACCAATGCCAGCAAGTCCTTGCAGTCCTTTCAACCACGATAAGTTCTTCCAATACCAATCTTTCACTCGTGTCCCCTCTGCACAGTCCTCACGAGGGCTTTTCTCTTGGTAAAGCGCATATACTCTCGAGTCCTTCCGAAGGGCTTTGTGTGCGCGCTTTTATAACATAAGCCAGCGAACGCTCTCAAAGCCCAAAAGCCACGCCTGTCAGGCGATGTCACTCCAGCCCTGGTTGGCTGGTTATGGCTTACCGGCCCCGCCCTGACGGCTGGATGACGTGGCCACACCTCCTCCCTGGCGCTCTGCCCCCTTTTTCCGGGCTTCACCTCGTGGCTTATGGCGGCGTTGAGCGAGCTCAAGGGCAGCGAAGGCTGCTGGTCAAGGAGCGTACCAAATTGGGAGGGGCCATGGGGAACGACTGGAGAGCGCTTAATGGCGTCGCTTGGAGGGAGGCTGCAAAATGGATGAGAGGCCTACTTGTTATTTGATTGATGCAACGCAGATTCAACTATTGGGGAAATGGTCTTATCTAACACATACTAAGAAATAACTGATGTCCTATGGTGACCTACGTGTTGCTTGTGGCCTATCTATGGGGTCCTACCTTTAACCTTTAATGATGTGATATTTACAAGCAAGTGTGGGTTCTCAAAACCGCAACAATATATATCCCCCACTTCCCCCACCACCCCTTCCAAATGGTTGATGCCAAAAGCTCAAATGGTAAAAAGGTTCCATTGGGTTTGGAAACATCACGTTTTTTGGGCATGAGGCTGAGTTGTGTTGCGGTGGTCGAGGGTGCTTCTGGTTCTTCCAGTATTGTGTATTGCTTCCGTCACTCCCTTTCTAGTGGACACCGTGCATCTAGTTATTGGACTAGCGGGTTGTACTATATACCCGTGGGAGGGGGGGGGGGAGTGATAATGGGTAGTAGGTCCGGGGAGATGAGGAGGATGAGTCTTTGCGTTTGGCTAACAGAGACCCACGAGGATCTGGCATGAAGAGGGTAAGGTCCCGGCAGGATAGGAGCAACGAATCTGATGCTCCTGCTGCAGGCAAAGCCGCAGTTATTAATGATGATCAGAGTGGGGAATTTCCCATTATAATTTAGACTTTAGAGGGTTCCAAACCCCTGTGCTCCGATAATCCAATGAAAATGGCTTCCCTGATCAAGAGTAAATTGGGCAACGTCATCAGTGCAAAAAAGCTCAGATCTGGGGATTTGCTAATTCTTTGCAAATCGGCTTCCCAGCGTGACAAGGCTTTGAGAGCATCTCTTTTTGGTGGCAGTCGAGTTTCTTGCCTCATCCCTAGATCGTTGCGGGAAAGTTGTGGGGTTATTTATGGTTATTTATGGTTGTGGTTATGGTTATTTATGATTATTTATGGTTATTTATGGTTGTGGTTATTGCCCCATCTGTCGAGATAGCTGACATAAAGAACCACTTAGCGGATATGGGGGTTGTTAATGCCCGCCGGCTCACTACAGTAAGGGAAGGGGTGGAAACATCATCGGTGCTTCTGTTCTTCGCCAGCCCTGTACTTCCCCCCAAAGTGTTTCTGAGTTACCAGGCTTTTTCCGTCTAGGAATATGTCACCCCCCCCAACCCCCACCGCCCCCTCTAAGATGCTACAAGTGTCAGAGGTTTGGCCATATCGCTCCGTCTTGTAGGGGTAAGCTGCATTGCAGCAAATGCTATGGCGACCACTAACGTGGTGAATGTTTGAGTTCCAAAATGTTCTGCGCCAGCTGTGGCGGCGAGCACAGCGCAGCCAATAGGGGGTGCCCTGAATTCCAGAGGGCCATCCAGATCCAGCAAGCAGAAACAGCTATCCACGGAAGCTATCCTATGCAGAGGTTGTTCTTCAGGTCCCCAAGGTCAAAGCCCCTGCAGAAGGCATCGTCCCAGCCCCCAGAATTGCAGCCCAGACCAAAACTCTAACAAGATCGTTGTGAGTCCAGACCAAGACAAGTGATCAAGATTGCCAAACCGAGGGTCCAAGAGTCAATTGGGCATGAGCTTTTCGAAATTGGGATTTATTGGCTTCATCACAGAAGTTGTCAATTGTGCAGCCCAAGCTAAAAGAAGAACAGACAAAATAAGCATAATCTCTGCCGCAACCAAGAAGCATTTGGGCTGGGATGGGATTTCTTCCAAAGAGATCAATAAATTATTCAAGTCCGGTGCTATGAGAAGTTCAAAAGAGCCTAAGCAGCCACATGACTCATCTATGGAGTAATGAAAATAATAATTCAATGGAATGCAAGAAGTTTAGCAGCCCATGGTGATGAATTAAAAAAGTTAATTAATGGTCCAACACCCTGGCCCGACATCATTTGTATTCAGGAAACCTGGATTAAAAGTCCCAAGCAATTCTGGATCCCTGGTTATACCTTCGTCCGCAAGGATAGAGTGAGGGGGAGTAGAGGAGGTTGCGGGGTTTTTGTTAAGCTTGGTATTTCCTTCGAGGAAATGGAATGTGCTGCCGAACTGGAATTCATTGCTATCAGGATTCCAGGCTTGAGAGAAGGTCTAGCGATCATAAACTTCTATAACACTTGCAAATCACTGAATCTCGGTCTGCTCCAGGAGGTGCTTAAGAAGTGTGAAGGGGTCATAATCTGGTGTGGAGACCTCAATAGCCACAACTCTCTTTTGGGGCTCCAATATCATGTATAAAAATGGTGAATGTATGAAAAGTATCATCAAGGAATTTGATATGTTGCCGTTAAATGATGGCTGTGGGACCTGCTTAAATCCACCCATGGGAAAACCTCCCCTCTCGATCTCACCTTCATCTCTTCGTCTGCAGCAGCAAGCTGCAAGTGGTGGGTGCATGGTGATAATCTGGGAAGCGACCACTTTCCAGTGTTCACAAATCTTTTATTTGAAAGGGACATTGAGGCCGCTGGTGGCCCTCCATCCTGGAATTTCTCCAAGGCCGACTGGACTTCCTTTTCATGCCGTTGCTCCGAGGAAGTGAGTGTAGAGCTTGCAAGTGGGAACACTGCTGACTTCAACAGCTCTTTAGTCCAGACCGTGAATGCCATCACTCAGGAAACAATCCCTACCTGCAGAAGCTCACCGGGCAGGAAAACTAAAGTGCCTTGGTGGAATCCCGAGTGCGGAAAGGCCATCGGGGAAAGGAGGGAGGCTCTGAAGAAAGTAAGGAAATCTTTAAGGATGGAGGATGCAATAGAGTCCAAGAGGAAAAGAGCCCAGGCCCAGCGGGTCATAAAGCGAGCCAAGACTGCCTCTTGGCGGTGCTTGTGTTCATCCATTAACCCAGACACCGCCCTTCAATTCATTTGGAGAAGGGTGAAATCCATGAACGGAATTAAAGATGGGGGAAGGGTCATCCCTGTACTTGTTTCGCTGAATGGTTCCTCCACCTTGAACAAGGACGAGGCTGAGGCCTTGGGCAAACATTTCTCTGACCTAATTAGAGAAAACAACACTGACAGTGAGTCCAAAGTATCCAGACTCCAATTCCAGACCCAACACAGAGAAATCCTCAATGACTGGCGTCCCGTGTAGTCTCCTCTTAACCTTGACTTCTCCCTCTTTCCAGAGGAACTTAGGCAAGTTGTTCAAAAATCTAGGAACAGTGCCCCTGGCCCCGACCTATTGACCTTCTACATGTTCAACAATATGGATGACAAGGTGTTGGGCATGTTTCTCGACCTATTTAATAGAGTTAGGAGAACTTCACTGAGTGGAAACATTCTATAGTCTTTCTGATCCTCAAAGCTGGGAAAAATCACCCAAACCCATTGTCATACCACCGTATCTCCCTCATCTCAGTGGTGAGCAAATTAATGGAGAAGATGGTGAACAATCATCTGGTTTTCTTCCTTGAACGGAACAATCTGCTGTATGAATCCCAGAGCTGATTCCAAAAGGGCCGTTCAGCTATTGACAACATAGTTTTATTGGCTAATGAGGTGAGGAAATCCCTCAATAATCAGGAGTCGCTTATTGGTGTTTTCCTGGACATTCACAAAGCCTGCGATACAGTCTGGAAGGAAGGCCTGCTTTACAAGCTGCACCATCTTGGTGTCAGTGGCAAAATGTTTTGGTGGATCTGGGATTTTCTGTCCGTCAGGTCATTTCAAGTGAGAGTGGGCCAGACCCTCTCTTCCAACTTTCATCTGAAAGACGGCATCCCCCAGGGCAGCTGTCTGAGCCCTACACTTTTCAGTGTTATGATTAATGATATAGCCTCCCTCCCAGGGATCCACGGTAAGATACTGCTATTTGCGGACGACATAGCTCTGTAGGTCCGGAGTAAAAACTTAGCTTTTGCGTTGAGGAAATTCCAGGCTGACATCGGCTTGATGGAGCTGTGGGCCCAAATATGGGGGTTCCAGTTCTCTGGCCCCAAATCAAAGTTTGTAATTATTTTCTGCAAGAGAATGGTCCAGGACACATCAATATCAGTTGATGGAACAATCCTCAGAGCATCTTTTGAAGTGGCATTCCCGGGTGTTGTTTTTGACAAGGGACTTGCATGGAGCTCCCACACAAAGAAGGTTGCAGTCAAATGCACCAAGGTCCTAAATCGAATTCGATGCCTCCCTGGCACTTCCTGGGGAGCCCATCAGGGAATTCTTTTTCTCTTGTACAAAGCCCTTATCCACCCCATCTTGACTATGGTAGCCAGGTCTTTTCGGACATGTCAAAAACTAACCGTAAAAAACTCTAAGCCATTCAGGCCAAAGCCTTGCGTGTCTGTCTGGGTGCTTTTGCGAGTATGTCCGTCTCTGCCCTTCTGGTGGAGGCCGGTGAGATGCCTCTATCCCTCCGCTGGGAAGTGTCCCGGGTTAAATTCTGGGCCACATCCTTATCTTCTGGGGCCAATCGCCCTGTCCAAGCTGTTTTTGCAGACTGTTGGGAATATGAGGCATGGGGCAGAAATCAAAATTCCCCTCCCTTCGGTATGGCCTGTAGGCGGGCTGTGAGAGAAATGGGTCTGGACTCCTTCCCTATTAAGTCCGTCCAGAAAGTTCCAATCTAGCCCCCCTGGACTCTGACTATGCCTCAAATCCACCTGGATTTATGGGGGAAAGTCGACAAGGATAATCCTTCAGCTTCCTGCATCCAGGCGATCGAGTTCATCCTTTCGGTTTGGAGTCAATCTCTGCACTTTTACACGGATTGTTCTAAAGTCCCTTCCCTTGGGAGAACTACGGCGGCAATATGTATCCCTGATGTTAAGGTGACAAAGGCCAAGAGGTTATCTGATCATCTCTCTGTCTTCACAGCTGAACTCTTTGCTATCGTATTGGCTCTGGAATGGATAATCGAGTTCAATCCTCTCAGTGCCATGATCTTTTCTGATTCCCTCTCTGCACTTAAGGCACTAGAATCCCTACTAGGTTTGACCTGGTTCTCGAAGTACTGCACCTGATCAACATTGCCAGTTGGAGAGGATTGGTGGTCAATCTGTGTTGGATCCCCGCTCATGTGAGCATCGGAGGAAATGAGGTCTGCGACCTTGCAGCTAAGTGTGCACTTACATCCGAATGCAGCACCCAAATCCCTTTGAGACTGGCTGAAATTGTGAATATGGGCAGGAAATTGTGAATATGGACAGAATATGACAATATTGTTAAAAAATGACAATCCCAGTGGGACACCACCACTAATGGTAGGTTCTGTTACAGGGTGAATCCAGAGGTGACTCCCCCTATTAGGCTCCCACGGTTGTCCCACAGAGACCAGGTGGCTCTTTCCAGGCTAAGACTTGGGCACTTTCGCCTTAATTCGTATCTTCATGTGATAGGGTGTCACCCTACAAGGACCTGCGACACCTGTAGGAACCCTGAGGATTTAACTCACTTGTTTCTGGAATGCCGCCTAAATGATGGACCCAGGTTGCTCCTATTTAAAATCATTAGAGAGGCGGGGGTTGGCATGACTGATCTGCCGGTCATTGTTGGTCATTTAAACCAGAAGCATCGTCGACTGTGCAAGGCAGTCCTAAACTTTTAAAAAGCGAGCGGGAGATCCATATAGTTTTATGGATCTCCCGTAGGCTTCTTTTTCTTTTCTTTATTTTTTTTGTTGTTTTCTTTTCACCAGTTATGTCTGGTGCGTGGCATGTATAGAGCCCCGCAGCTCTAAAAACGCCATAAAACTTAAAAGAAGAAGAAGGTTCCATTCGGCTGGACAGACGATAGAGACATACTGACAGAAGTGATTGCAACACCTCATCCTCCCGCTGCTCAGGGGATGCGCTGATTGGTTTAGTTGATGGTAAAGATGGTACGTATTTGACATGTATGGAGTGTATTTAACATTTATGGAGTACCTTATGCGAACACGAATCGGGGGCGATGTGGAGCCAGTTACCGGTTCCTGTATACAGGCCTGTGCTGCGCCTGTGAGTGGAATAAACCTATTGTTCCCATTCCAGAGCCTTTGTCTCTTTCTAAATACATTACAGTATTGTAGAATCTGAACTAAGTAGGAAGGATGGCGTTATATTTATCCTGGGAGCATGAGTAATTGAAGCCAAGACCAAGGCCTAACAAAAGCGGCAACGCTGTACAACAAACACAGTGGGAGTACAGGTGGCTGGGGTGGAGCTAAAGGATTTGAAGACAGTAGGGTTTGCCTACCAAAGGGCAAAGTGCCCCAAGGCAGTTGTTGTTGTTGTTGTAGTAGTAGTAGTGCTTTTGTTGGAAAGGTTACAGAGATTTGCGTTCAGAGCTCATGCAAGCTCAGGCAAACATATGTTCCCAGTTTAATGTCGCTCAATTCCTCATCTCTGCAAGTCCATGGTTTGAACTACAGTAGACAAGGTGGAGCATTTTGAAGAGAAAGCACTACCAAGACAGATAAGGGGAAGGTAAAAGAACGCCAAAGAACACCAAAAAAAGAACGCCAAAGAACACCAAAAAGAATGCCAAATAACACATTTATACAAATAAGAGCAAAGTATCTTGTGGGGAGACCGTACCAAGTGCATCATTTATAGTCCAGGTTTCCTTAAACTTTTGAACAGTGTTACTATATTCTGCCGCCTTGTACTCCGAAATAATGCGTGAGCGTATTAAGCCCTTCAGACATACAGAACTGTGTTCCACCACATCTTTCTCAATTTTTGCCTTCCTGGTTTTATATATTGCCATTTTCCCACAGGCTAAAATAAAGTTAACAAGGAGATCTCGTGACTTGCTTCGTTTCTTTACCGGGTGCCCGATGATAAAAAGTGTTGGAGAGAAGTGAAGCCAGAAGCGCAAGAGAAGATTTTTCATCAGTAAGAACACTGGTTCAAGACGGTGGCATTGAAGGTATATGTGAAATATAGTTTCCCTTTCACCACAAAAGCAGCAATCCTCTGAGACGTTAGTGAAGTGCCGCATCATAGATCCAGAGCTCAGTGCACCATGTAGCAACCTCCAACTTAAGTCTGCCATCATTCTTGGCATTGGGTAGAGATAGAGTGAATCCCAACGTGGATGAACCATCGAAGGAAGTGGAAGAATCTCACGCCAGGGAGTATCCAGTCGGGTTGCAAGAGCTATATAATGGAGCGAGTGGATCACTAGCAGGTATATATTTTTCCTTGATAGCCCACAGAAAGACATTTCCACTGTGCCAGGGGTCTTACTCATATTGTTTCCAGGTACTGGCTGAGAGAGCTCACAACATCGTGGTCGGATTTTAAAATCCATGGAGTTACCGATGGACATCTGTCCAGATCCATCACCCTCTTTGGGATTCTCTAGATATTCCAGACAATCGGGAGGCAAGGAGCTTTTGACCTCTTCAAGTATCCTGGAGGGGATCCTGATTGTCCTCAGGCCCATTTTCGCTGCGAGTTCCTTGGGTAAAAGCGTTCTCTTACCATCGTTCAGAAGGTCTCCCACTGTGGATATGCTACCAGCTAAGAGGCTCCTTCTTACTGAAAAGGAAGCCAGAGTTGGGCCCTGTAGAAGAGGGTTGAGAATGAGCGGTTCTTCTAACAGGTCCTTGCCTGGATAAGGAACTGTTCTTTGTACGTCGACTACATTCCAAGCCTTCAGCATTTCTTGATAAAAAAGAGGCAATGTAGCACTAGACAGGCTCCGAGATGTAATGATGAAAAGATTCCTTTTGTACCCAAGATTGAGCACTTTGCTGAAGAAGTATGATGCCAGTGAGCACCATTGCGGTGCAGGGTTCACATGTAGGTAACGTTGTACCTGGATGCGTGGTAGTGGCTTCGAAGGCAGGGAAAAGACTGTCCACCTTCTGAAAAAGGCAAGCTCAGAATGCCCAGGGAAACCCAGTGTTTACCATTCCAAAAGTAGTCCAGTAGCTTCCTCTGCATCTTAACCAGAAACTCCTCTGGAGTGCTTATGCAAGAGAGCCTGAATACTAACTTCGGAATTATAAACTGTTTAATAAGGAGTGTTTTTCCCCTCAGAGACAGGACTTTTAGTAGTCCACTCCAGTCTCTCAACTTTGCTTCGATCTTGTCCCCTAAAGTGTTCCAGTTAATGAGTGGTGAGGACCCATGGGAAGTGGATAAGTGCACCCCCAAATATTTGAGCTCATTGCGACTCCAGGTCAATTTCTGAAAAAGTGTTGGTAACTCCTTTACCTGCATTTGTCCAATTAGAAGCCCTGAGCTTTTCCTCCAATTGATTGTAGCAGACGATGCTGCTGAATAGACCTGCTGACAATCATAAACTATTTGCATATCCCTTGCATTACTGGCAAACACGAGAACATCATCTGCATATGCAGAAAGTTTGAGGTTGACCCTGTTGTGTGGCACCACAATGCCAGTTAGCCTTCTTCTCATCAAACAAAGGAAGGGTTCGATACATAGGGAATATAATTGGCCGGACAGGGGACATCCTTGTCTTATTCCTCTCTCAAATGGAAAGGGCGCGAGCAAGAAACCGTTGACTTTGACTAGGCATTCTGCCGACATGTACAACGTCTGAATCATACCTACAAATCTCCTCCCCAACCCAAATGTTAGCAAGGTTTCAAACAGATACTTGTAGCGGTTACCGCTGGATGCACACAATCGCCTTGCACCGGCCAGAACACGGCCAGACGCGCCTCTCCCGGGCATGCCCGGACTCACTGTTCCCGGGCACGCCCGAACCTCCCGGGCACGCCCGGTCTCGTCTTTCCCGGGCATGCCCGCTCTCGCCTTTCCAGGGCTCGCCCAGAGCGTCCGGGCATGCCCGCTATCGCCTTTCCAGGGCTCGCCCAGAGCGTCCGGGCATGCCCGCTATCGCCTTTCCAGGGCTCGCCCAGAGCGTCCGGGCATGCCCGCTATCGCCTTTCCAGGGCTCGCCCAGAGCGTCCGGGCATGCCCGCTATCGCCTTTCCAGTGCTCGTCCAGAGCGCCCGGGCACGCCCAGCCTCGACTTGCCAGGCCGCAGCCAAACACGCCCGGGCAGGTCCAGACTCGCCTTTCCAAGGCTCGCCCTTGATACCCGGGCATGCCCGGTATAGCTTTTGCCGGGCAAACTTCCCGACATAAATGTGTATATATATTGCTGCCCGATAAACGGGCTTTTCAGAGTACCCGAGTGTGATACATTTATTAAACCTACACGGACGAATTTCCATCTTTGGTCGCGTCAATTCTTTCAACTCGCGTAGGAGCCCAGCTCCTTCATTGGTGACCTACCGACATGGATACGGCAGTGACGCTTAAACTGCCTACCTTCTGGGAGGCTCACGCGGCTGTTTGGTTCGCTCAGGCGGACTCTCAGTTCGCCCTGCGAGGCATCACCGCGGACGACACCCGCTTCCACCATGTTGTGGCGGCGCTCGGTTCCGCCACCGCGGCCCGCGCCTTGAGCCTCCTCCAGCACCCGCCGGCTGCTGACAAATACGACGCGCTGAAGACACTCCTCCTCGATGCTTTCGCCCTCTCACCGGCAGCACGCGCACGGCGCCTGCTTGACCTGCCCGAGCTCGGCGACACGCGCCCGTCCGAGCGCATGGACTATATGCTCTCGTTGCTCGGTGAGCACTCTCCGGATTTTCTGTTCCGCGAGCTGTTCCTTCGCCAGCTGCCTCACCCGGTACGCCTCGCCCTGGCTGGCACGTTGATCATGGATTCCCACGCCCTCGCCAGGGAAGCCGATAAGATCTCCTCGGCGGGCCAGCACATCGGCGCGGTTACCTGGAGCCCGCCGCCGTCCGAGACGACGCCCACGACACCCGAGCGCCCTGCGCGGTTGGAGGCCGAACTGCCGGTGCAACTGGCGGCCGCCACGCCGCACCGCCCGCTTCCGACACGACGGCCGGGGCCTCCACCTGACCGGGCGTGGTGTTATTACCACGCCAGGTTCGGACACAAGGCTCGGACGTGCCGGCCCCCGTGCACTTTCGGCAGGTCGGGAAACGGCCGGGCCGGCGTTCATTCCCAGCCATGAGCGCCGGCCACTCGGGCAACTTGCTGTTTATTCGGGACAAAGCGTCTGGGCGGCGTTTCCTGTGCAACACCGGCGCCCAACTGAGCGTCATACCCGCCTCCGAGCAGGACAGGCTGGACGCAGTTTGCGGCCCCTCTTTGGTCGCTGCTAATGGCTCGGCCATACGCACTTTCGGCCCACGCGTCGTCACCCTATGCTTCGGCAGCCAGCGCTTTCAATGGACTTTTGTTACCGCCAGCGTCCCCGTGGCTTTGCTGGGCGCCGACTTCCTCTGCGCGCACGGGCTGCTGGTCGACGTCAAACGACGTCGCCTTGTCCACGCCGAGACCTTCAGCTCCCTGGCGTGCACAATGAGCAGCTCCGCGCCGACCGAACTGGCGTGCGCCCTCCCGGCAACGAACGAGTTCGCTCGCCTGCTCGTGGAATTCCCGGCCCTCACGCGGCCGACGTTTTCGGCCGTCGCGGTGCGGCACGGGATCGAGCACCACATACCCACTACGGGCCCGCCGGTCTACGCCAGGGCCCGCCGCCTCGACCCAGCCAAGCTCGCCGTGGCGAAGGCCGAATTCGACGCGTTGGAGCACCTCGGCATCGTGCGGCGCTCCGATAGCGCGTGGGCCTCACCACTGCACATCGTGCCGAAGCCGGGGGGTGGATGGCGCCCGTGTGGTGACTACCGCCATCTCAATGACGCTACCACCCCCGACAGGTACCCGATCCCGCATATTCAGGACTTTTCCGCCCGTTTGGCGGGACGGGTCATCTTTTCGAAAATTGACCTGATACGGGGCTACCACCAGGTACCTGTCCGGGCGGCCGACGTCCCGAAGACGGCCGTCATCACGCCGTTCGGCCTGTTCGATTTTTTGCGGATGCCGTTTGGCCTCAAGAACGCGGCCCAGGCGTTCCAGCGCTTGATGGACGGCGTGCTGCGCGACCTGCCGTTTCTTTTTGTCTATCTGGACGACATCCTCGTCGCCAGCACGTCCCGCGCCGAGCACCTCCTCCACCTCCGAACACTGTTCGGTCGCCTCAGCGAGCATGGCTTAATTGTCAACCCGGTCAAATGCCACTTCGGCGCGACGACCGTTGACTTTTTGGTCCACCGCCACACCCAGGCCCCGCTGGCACCTTTCGCCGTGCCTGAACGGTGTTTCGACCACGTCCACGTGGACCTGGTGGGTCCACTGCCCCCCTCGCGGGGGTTCACCCACCTGCTCACCATGGTGGACAGGACCACCAGGTGGCCGGAGGCCGTGCCCCTCACCTCCACCACCACCGCCGACGTGGCGCAGGCGTTCATCGCCACCTGGGTCGCGCGCTTCGGCGCACCAGCGGACATCTCGTCCGACCGCGGCCCACAGTTCACATCTGAGCTTTGGGGCGCGGTCACCCGTTCGTTGGGGGTCACGCTGCACCGCACCACGGCCTACCACCCCCAAGCCAATGGGTTGTGCGAGCGGTTTCACCGCTCCATGAAGGCCGCACTCATGGCCGGCCTTCAGGACGACGGTTGGGCCGACCGGCTGCCGTGGGTCCTTTTGGGCCTTCGCACGGCCCCCAAGGAAGACCTCCAGGCGTCCGCCGCCGAGCTCGTCTACGGCCAGCCGCTCCGCGTCCCGGGCGAATTCGTGCCCGACGCTACCAGTCCCTGGTCCGCCGCTCGGCAGCGCTCGGACCTCCAGGAGGCCGCCCGACGATTTGCCCCCGTGCCGACGTCCCGCCACGGTGGCCCCCAGTCCTACGTCCCCCCGGCGCTTCGCACAGCGGAGTACGTCTTTGTGCGTCATGACGCGCACTGGGGGCCACTCCGGCCGCCGTACGACGGGCCCTTCCGGGTCCTGCGACGGGGTGACAAGTCTTTCATTGTTGACTTCGGCGGCCGGCCGGACCGGATTTCTGTGGACCGCCTCAAACCGGCGCACATGGATGTCGACCGACCACCACGGTTGGCCCTTCCTCCGTGGTGAGGCCGCCCCCCGTCCACAGTTCCCCCCGCTCGACCACCCACCACCACGTCGGACCCCTCCCCACGACCCTCCAGGGGTCGCTTCGGCCGGGTCATCCGGACCCCCCTTAAATTGACCCTGCCGGTGCAGGTCGATTCTGGAGGGGCGTGTGTAGCGGTTACCGCTGGATGCACACAATCACCTTGCACCGGCCAGAACATGGCCAGACGCGCCTCTCCCGGGCATGCCCGGACTCACTGTTCCCGGGCACGCCCGAACCTCCCGGGCACGCCCGGTCTCGTCTTTCCCGGGCATGCCCGCTCTCGCCTTTCCAGGGCTCGCCCAGAGCGTCCGGGCATGCCCGCTATCGCCTTTCCAGGGCTCGCCCAGAGCGTCCAGGCATGCCCGCTATCGCCTTTCCAGGGCTCACCCAGAGTGTCCGGGCATGCCCGCTATCGCCTTTCCAGGGCTCGCCCAGAGCGTCCGGGCATGCCCGCTATCACCTTTCCAGTGCTCGTCCAGAGCGCCCGGGCACGCCCAGCCTCGACTTGCCAGGCCGCAGCCAAACACGCCCGGGCAGGTCCAGACTCGCCTTTCCAAGGCTCGCCCTTGATACCCGGGCATGCCATAGCTTTTGCCGGGCAAACTTCCCGACATAAATGTGTATATATATTGCTGCCCGATAAACGGGCTTTTCAGAGTACCCGAGTGTGATACATTTATTAAACCTACTCGGACGAATTTCCATCTTTGGTCGCGTCAATTCTTTCAACTCGCGTTGGAGCCCAGCTCCTTCATACTCATGGTTCATCTGGTCAAAGGCTTTCTCCTGATCCAAGGAAAGAAATCCGACTTGAGTCCGAGTCATGTCCGCATACTGTATCAGGTCTCTGACAAGGGATATGTTGTCATGTATTGTCCTGCCTGGAATGGCATAAGATTGGTCCGGGCTGACTAATTTTGTCAGGAATGGTCCGAGACGGAGTGACAACATTTTAGCCATGACCTTATAATCCACACACAGCAGAGACACAAGGCGGTAATTCTTCAAGTCTCTCAAGTCACCCTCCTTGGGAATCAAGACCAGCATCGCTCGACGCCAAGAAAGGGGCATTATACCTGTATCACATGCTTCCTGAGCTACGCTTAGGTAATCAGGTCCAACCAAGTCCCATACTTTTGTATAGAATTCACATGATAAGCCATCCATGCCAGGGGCTTTATCTCTTGATAGGCTGTGCAGGGCGGTTTTCAATTCTTCCAGAGATAATGGAGTCTCCAGCTGCTCCCGGTCTTCTACAGAGGCTTCAGGAAGACTACTCCACAAAGTGCCACCTGCACCTGCATCTGTGCTCTTACCCGAATACAGCTGAGCGTAAAAGGCTCTAATTCGTTTTTGAACACCCTCAGAGCCATTGAGCAAGAGACCATCTTCTGCGAGAACACTCGCTATAGTCCTGAATTGACCTTTGCGTTTTTCCACCCCTTTGAGATAATTCAGGACATATTCATCCTCAGAAATAAACTGCAAACGAGAGCGCACATACGCCCCTTGTGCCTTCACACGACTACATGCTTTAAGGGTGCTCTTTTTTTCTTGGTATGCCTGCAGTTCAGTAGAGGTAAGTGTGGCCAGGTGCTTCTCAAGGTGCAGCAGTTCCTCTTCCAGTCTTTTGATCCCTAACCCAAGTGTTTTGCTCGATCCATACGAGTATTCCTGACACAGCAATTTCAATCGTACCTTGCCTACATCCCACCAGAATCCAAGTGAGCGAAAATCTCCTTTTTTATTCCTCCAGGCTTGCCAAAAATTCAAAAAGATTGACAAAAAGGCTTCATCCTGACTTAAAGCATTGTTCAGGTGCCACAAGCCAGGGCCTCGCCTTGTTTCCGCCAGGGAAAACTTAATCCAGGCCAAGTTGTGATCTGTGAAATGGGCAACTTTTATGCCGGAGTCACTGACACTCTTACACCAACGGTGAGACACGTAAATTCTATCGAGCCGGGATTGTGATATATGACCACCTCTGATACTCGTATACGTGAATGTTCTGTCTGTGGGGTGTTGTATGTGCCAAGTATCCCTCAAGTTTAACAGCGTTATGGTTTGTTGTAATATTCTTACAGAGGGATTATGCGGCTCCTGACCTATTCGATCAAGGGAGGGGTTTAGAGTGCAATTAAAGTCTCCTCCAAGAATTACACACTCTTCACCAGGCAAGGTGAGCATGAATCTCTGCAACCGGTTGAAGAAAATCCCCCTTGCAACTCCTACACAAGGTGCATAAATGTTGACGAAATTGACAACAAATTCTTCAAACTTTGCTTTTATATGTAGCAACCGCCCCACACTGGCTTCCTTTACGACAAGTATTTCAGGTTTCCTCTTTGGTGAAAAGAGGGTAGCCACTCCACAAGATGTGTCCGTTAGGTGACTGAAAAAGGCCAAGCCTTCCCATTGGTTTTCCCATCGGGATGCAGCCTCTGGGGTCGTGTGGGTTTCCTGCAAAAAGGTTACTTCAAGTTTTTCCTTCACACAGAATGACAATACCTGGTGCACACGGAATGCATCCTTACAGCCATTGACATTCAATGATCCTATTCGTAAGTTTGATGTCATTATTGTATTGAGAGTTTTGTTTCTGTGAAATTCATCCTCCTAAACGAATTTATATTCAGGCCCGTAACTCAACAACTTTGCTAGAAACTTCCTGACTCGGGCTTGTTCGGCCGAGCCTGAAGTCCTTGTTTTATGTCCCTCTCTCCTTAGTGCATACAAGGAATGCACTAGCAAGTCATAATCTTTGCACCGTTTCAGCGCATTTTCCACTTTCTTCCTGCTATGCAAGCTTTGTTCCAGGAACTCGAGTATCTCCTGGCTGGGAATGCAGGAATGGCGTCCTGCAGGTAGGTCTGTCTCTAAACCAGTCAGTGACCCTTGATAGTCTTCCCCATCACCAATACTTTCCTCATCATCGCTGTCTGTAGGTTCAAGATCCTTCTCCTTTGGTGTACTTGTACAATGTGTCAAGTCTTCTGCCATGTCGTCTCTCAAGGCTGACTTGGCATAATCTTCTGGCGCAGAGGAACGCTCCTTTGGCTCTGATGCGGGGGACGTTGCTACACCTGTGGGAATGGATGCCTCCTCCTCAGTTGGTATAGGAGATCCAACCTTTTGGGGTCGTAAAATAGAGATGTGCTCAACTATTCCCCTTTCTGCGCCAACAGTGAGTGAAGTGACATCACCTGAGATGTCGGTCAGTGCCAGCAACTTTATTGATGCTTGTGTGTCTGGTTCCCTCTCTCTGTCTGTCCCACCGATGAATGCTACTTCAGAATCCTTTGAAACTTCGGTGTTAATCCTTCGGTTCAGAACTGCTCTTGTAGATGTTTCAATCCCTGGTTTATTTTGAAGCTTCGTTGCAGTTGTTATTATTGGATGCATTTTCTCAGGAGCCAACATCACAGTATCGTTTGGCCCTGTCAAGTCAGATACCTCTAGGTTGTTTGTCTTTACCGTGCTGGGTTTACTACCTGACGGTCTCCCTTCCTGTTCATTCTTCAAACTGTCTTTGGGTGGATCTGAGAGAGAAGACTCTCCATATCCTGTCGTTTGATGAATAGTTTCCTCTTCTTCTTCTTCTTCTTCCATTTCCTCAGATTGGGTTACCACTCTTTTCTCCTTCAGAATACTAGGCTTTACAAATCCCTTTGACACATTACTTCCCGTGTCATCCTCAATTGTACCAGGGTGTTCCGTGGTCCCATCCTCTGCGGGTTCTGATTTCCTCTTCTGTGCTCTCTTTGCCTTCCCTGCTCCCACTGCCTGCCATTGATTTATGGCAGCGGAAGAGTTGGGATGAGAAGCTGGTATAGAACTTTCTTGAGGGTCCACTGCCCTCGAGCACAAAGGAGCAACCGCCTCTCTTAGGTTACCTTCAGTGACGCTGGGATCCTCTCGAGGCTGATCTGGACGTTGAGGAGCTGCAACCTCTTTAATGATAGTGGGGCAGTCTGCTCTCCTGTGATCCTTCGCTTTGCATACAAAACAACGGGGTTCGTTTGTCATATAAAACACCCTGTAATTCTTTCCGTCAAAAGGAATAACAAACGACCCCTCACATTCAGCCTCCTTTCCCAATTCAATGGATACTTGTCTTTTAAAAGACCAGACATGTTGTAGGGAGGGCTCATGACAGCCCAACGACACAGGCTTGATGGGTGATCTCAACACTCCCAGTCGTTCCAGGAAAGGCACCACGACATTGTCAGGCACGTAAGGAGGTATATTAGATATAATTATCCTTGTACCAAGACTTGAGAGTGGCTCGACTTGTACAAAGAGTCCTCCCACACTAATCCCTTTCTCAATGGCTTTGTTTGCTGCAGCCTCTGAGTTAAGAAAGAACACAGCTTGTCCATACATTTTCGAGGCTGCAACTATCGTTGCTGGATCAACCACACTAGCGAGTGCGTTTACATAGGCCTCTATTTGGGTGATTTGTCCCAACTCGCATTTCACCGCGTGCTTCCTTGTTAACGCCTTAAACGGGTGGGCAGGGCGGTTCCCACCTGCACCAGAGGTAGTAGCGGCCATTTTTGCCCATGTACCATCCAGAGGCATGTTTACTATTAACGGTATATTTCCCGTCAAATGAAAATGAAACAAAATACCAATTAGCTCTTTCGCGAGCTTTTGCTTATCTCAGCACGACCGACCGGTATGCTAATGATTAACTCAAAAGGATTAATCAAACGGGCGTTGAGCAAATAACTTATCGGCTTAATCGCCAAAACTATGCAAATTTAGCACAGAAAGTCAAGGGTAATTAAGCAAAAACAAGGTCAAACAGTTTGTGATACGCCACAAATCGGGCGCGGCAAATCTAGTCCCACACGGGTGCGGCCGCACGCCGCGGCTAGGCCCGAACACAAAAGGACTAATAACTCAAACGGGACGTCAAAGTAAAGTAACAAACTGAACCAACTCGGTTCAAATAACCCAAATAAACCAAAAATACAAACGAAAACGGAAGAGGATGAGAAGGAAATGTCGAAAATAGCACAGCTCGAGGAGCAGCAAAATGGCGTGGCGTAGTAGTAGTAGTAGTAGTAGTAGTAGTAGTAGTAGTAGTAGTAGTAGTAGTAGTATATCTCTGGACAGTTCTCTCCAACAAGCTCGCGGCATGGAGACAGGTAAACTATCTCTCAGGAGTGACCCAGAAATCCCCCATATCCAAGATAATGTACCCCTGCCTTCGTGAAGTGAGGACCACAAGTGAGTTAGTGAGAGTTAGAGAGAGTTAGAGAGAGAGAGAGAGAGAGAGAGTGGTGGGGGAGGGGGGAGGAGAGAGAGAGAGAGAGAGAGAGAGTGGTGGGGGAGGGGGGGAGGAGAGAGAGAGAGAGAGAGAGAGAGAGAGTGGTGGGGGAGGGGGGGAGGAGAGAGAGAGAGAGAGAGAGTGGTGGGGGAGGGGGGAGGAGAGAGAGAGAGCGAGAGAGAGAGAGAGAGTGAGAGAGTGGTGGGGGAGGGCGGGAGGAGAGAGAGAGAGCGAGAGAGAGAGAGAGACTGACTGTTTCTTCCTTTTATTACAAGAGTACAAAAAATCAGTTATGTTCAGTCACAAAGAAACAAAACACAATAAAATGGTCTCAAGGAAAGGTTATTTTCAAATCATCATCATCAAGTGTGCATATGACATCATTAAAAACCCACTTTTCTTTAAAACATGTTAAATTCTTGTTCATTTTAAAAAACCGGTACTCTAGCTTTAGTCTTGCATTTACAAGAGCCTTAAGGGTGAGCAGTACATCACATGACGAGTCAGAAGCGTTTCCCATTTTTTTCTTCCTGGATTTATAAATTGCAAACTTGGCCTGGCCAATTAAAAAATTCATTAAAACCACATTCCTAAGGGAAGACGGTCCTAAAACACCATAAATAAAAACATTGTGATTGAAGAGGGAACCAAGCTTCACAAAGCGTTCCTGAAGGAATGTAAAAAGAGGTTGCAATCGTTCACACTCCAGGTATATATGCGGTAGGGTTTCAATGGATGCACAGAAAGGGCATAGATTAGAGTTAGCAGTAGAAAACCGGTTCAGTAAAACATTACAAGGTAAAATCCAGTGTACAAGTTTCCATTGAATATCTCCAACATACTTTGGAGTAGGCAAGAGATAAAAACTTCGCCAATTGGGGCAATTGGGTGGTATTGGGGGTAAAACATCCCGCCATCGAAGCCTCGGGTGCTCAGAAAATGTTTTTGCGTATAAAATTTTAACGTACGCGTTGTACAGAGTTTTCTTTGGAAAGGCGGGAAGGGATAATGCAGTATCATCAGGGCTGTTCAGGCCAGGGGACAGATTAAGTGGCGGGCTGAAGACTAGGAGTTTGGGGAAGTCACCCGCTGTTTCCTCGGGGGAAGGGCCAAGTTCCTCGCAGGTATTACAATACGTTGTGGATATCCCTTGAAGGAACCGAGAGATGATCCTGACAGATTTTATTCCGGTTTTTTGTGCCACAGCGGCAGCACTCAGCCGGCAGCTCCCAGACTCTGTCATGAGGTCTTTCACTCGCAGCAGCTTGGCATCAACAAAACGTTGAACGAGTCCCCTATTATTCAAGCTGTTTTCCAGGAAGGGGTTGTAGCATAGGGGCTCGTTCAACAACATTTCCATGTTGTATGTTGCCATTTCACGGGAAAAGGACAGGGCTTGCCAGGCGTTCATCACCCCTTGGTAAAAGGTGGGCAGCAAGGATGAATCGATTTGATGAGGGTTCATCAAGAAAAGTTCTCGGTCGTAACCCAGCTTGCATGTGAGCTGTAATATGCAGTTAGCCAGAGGCCTCCAGAGTAGGGCTTCATCTCCATATACAAGTTGGCGCACGATATGAAGCCGGAAGACCATGATCCGGCTGCGGATATCAATAAGACCTTGGCCACCTTCAGCGAGTGGCAAGTATGCCACGGGGGGTTGGAGCCAGTGTTTCCCGCTCCAGAAAAAGTCGACAATGCTCTTTTGCAGTGTAATAAGAAGGCTCCCAGGCGGTTGTAGGCATATCATCTTATGCCATAGCATAGAGGCGACAAGATTGTTAATGACGAGAGTTCTTCCGCGGTACGAAAGTTGGAAAAGAAGTCCTTTCCAGCGGGCCAGTTTTGCCATTACCTTGTCTGGTAATCCCACCCAGTTCTGCTGCTCAAAGGTGTTGTCTCCGAGGAAAATACCGAGGTATTTAATGCCACTTTTCTGCCAGTTCACTCCTCCTGGTAGGACAATTGGCGGGCAATCTCCAGGTCCTATCCAAAGGGCTTCACTCTTCTTCCAGTTTACCTGGCCTGAACAAGCCTGACAATATGTTTTTAGTGCCTGAGCCACCGCAGTGACGTCAGTACTATTTTTTATATAAATACAGACATCATCTGCATAGGCAGAGACTTTTAGCGGTGTGGTAAGAATTGATCCAGTGAAGCCAGAAATGTGCGTACGTAATTGGAGCAGAAGAGGTTCGATGGCAAGAGAGTATAAAAGTCCAGATAGCGGGCAACCTTGCCGTACTCCCCGTTGTACAGCAATGGGGCTACACAATACTTGATTAATTTTAAGAACACTGGATATATTACAATACAAAAGTTTAACGTACGAGATAAAAATAGGTCCAAACCCAAAATTCTCTAAAACTCTAAAAAGGTACATGTGGTCAATACAGTCAAAGGCTTTTCCTTGGTCAATAAAAAACAGACCAACATTCATATTAAAATTGTTACAAAACCGAATGGTATCACGGATAAGAAAGATATTATTAAAAATAGTACGTCCAGGAATACAAAAGGATTGATGTTCTCCTATTAGTACATTCATAAAAGGTTTCATTCGATTAGACAAGGCTTTGGCTAAAATTTTATAATCCGTACATAAAACAGAAATAGGACGCCAGTTCTCTATAAGTTGAGTGTCCGCTTTCTTAGGAATTAAGGTGGTGACTGCTCTCCGGCAACTCCACGGCAGTTGTCCATCCTCTAAACATTCATTCAATACCCCCAGTAGGTGAGGTCCAATGGTGTCCCAAAAAAACTGGAAAAATTCACTTGTCAGCCCATCCAGTCCAGGGGCTTTATCAGGTTCCAAGGCCTTCAAGGCAGCGGTGAGCTCAGGTAACCTAAGAGGATCCTCCAACTGCTGCTTCTGATCCTCCGCCAATGTTGGAAGGTTAGAAACAAGTTCCGATATTGCATCCTGGTTAATGTCATGCCGCATAAACCGTTGTTTAAAATGTTTCCGGGCACATTCCCTGATTCTGCCATCTTCATAAAGGAGTTCCCCATCATGGAGCAAGCGTGTAATCATTGACGAAGAGGCCCCCCTTTTAAGGCTGAAGAAGAATTTGGTTGGAGCATCAAGGTCGTGTATGTACCTCATCTTCAGGCGCAATAAAGCATTTTGTGCTCGCCTTTCGGATATGGAATTCAGTAAGGCCGTTTTTCCATGGATTTGTTGCCTCATTCCCTGGTAGCTCACACTTGCGGTTCCCTGAAGCTGTTCCTGTAATTCCAGGATTTCATCTTCAAGTAAGGTTGTGGTTTTTCTTTCCTCTTGAACACCATACGCACGATATTGTTGGCAGAACAGTCTGATGTGCGTTTTGGCATTATCCCACCATTGTCTGAGGTTTGAGAAATTCCCTTGGGAGGCAACCAGAATATTCCAAATTTCCGGAAAAATGTCCTTAAAGGTACTATCATCAAGTAAGTTGTTATTAAATTTCCAAAAAGCACTCTTGTGTTTCGGGCAGGGGGCAGAAATTTTGAGAAATGTTGCGCTGTGGTCCGAGAATCCTGATGGGCAAATTTTGGATGACAGAACGAGGCGTTCAAGTGGAGGATTAATATAAAACTTGTCCAAGCGAGCAAGTACAATATTACCCTGAATACATCGACACCATGTGTATTGCCTGATTGATGGGTGCTGTACCCGCCATATATCTGTCAAATTCATTTGTTTTAAAAATTTGGTGAGAGGGATTGTGGAGGCAGGATGGGGCTCTGCACTGTTCCTGTCGAGTTGGGGTTGGAGGGTGCAGTTAAAATCTCCACCAATACAAACATGATTGTCTTGGTTTTTTAGGGCGTTTTGACTGTCGAGGGACGTTAGGTGTGTCCCAAGGTCATTAAAAAAAACTCGCCGAGCTACAGGCGTACTTGGGGCATAGATATTAAAAATAGTATAGAATTTTCCATAGTAGTGGAATTCTAGGGATGCTAGGGATCCCTTGTGTATTTCGTCGAATTTAAGCGATGAAGGCGAAAAGGAGGGGCTAAGAATTATTGCGACACCGCCTTTGCGGGAGTCACCGTTACTAAAGAAGGACAGGCCGGGGAAGAGCCTACACCACTCTGCGACACAGCAGTCGTTGGCATGGGTCTCTTGTAAGAGGGCAATGTCAACTTTCTTCTGCAATAAAAAATCCCTTACTTGAACTTTACGGACAGAGCTACATCCTCCGTTAATATTCAGGCTACAAATGGAAAAACTCATTACAGCTATAAGGAGGAGTGACCACCACTCAATTTTTTGATAGCAGTTCATTCTTAGCTTTTTGCAACCACTTCTTTAAACGGTGACGTTGGGAGGAATTGAAATTAAAAACGTGGGGCCGTTTTACCATCAGTTTAGCGGAATGTATAAAATCAGGTAGCTCCGGAAAAAAGGTTTCTATTACAACATTCCTTTTTCGGAATGTGTCCTTAAGAAACCTTTTTATCTCGGAGGGAGGGATTGGAGGGATTTCTTCTTCCTTAAGGCTACCACATTCACTAACAGAGTCATCTATATCAGATGGCTCAGATGGTGTGTCACACTGGTTTTCATCATTTATCTCCTCACCGTCATCACATCCCTCCACGTTATCGGATGGGGCATAGTCCATAGAGGGGGGGGACGGGGAGGGAGAGAAATGAGCCATCTTCAGGGGAGGGGGGGGAGGGGGGGGTACTAATTTTTGTGGTTCAACCATATCAGTTTCTAGGTCAGTAGACAAGGGCGAGGATTCATCCACATCTATGTCCTCCAATACCGAGAAACGATTTTCTGTGACGAGGGACAAATCTAGGCCAGAGAGGAGGGCCTGTCGGTTTTCAGTTGTAGGTTTTTTAAAGAGGTGACCGTTTTCATCTGTTGTTTGCAGATGTCTTTTTCCTTTTGGGCAGACTAATTGAAACTCGTCCTGGTTAGTGGGAAGAGATTGCAAGGGTTTGGGGGGAGGGGGGGGAGGGAGGATGTGATCATCGGGAGGGGGATCCCATCGGCTACCACGGCGGGAGAGGTAGGATCAGTTATAGCAGGCAACAAGCTGTGATTGGACGATGTCGCCTGGGGGGTGAGATCTATAGTTAACAGGAGATGGCTGCAATTAGATCCTTCAGTAGAGGGAGGGGCCCCTGTTTCAAGGGGAGGGGAGGGGAGGGGGGTACGGCGGGGGGGTTTGGATTGGTGGTAAGAGGGCTTGGGTCGGTGGTGGACAGATTGGGATCAGTGGTGGTAAGGCTTGGGTCGATGGTGGGAAGGTTCGGGTCGGTGGTGGGAGGGCTTGGTTCGGCGGCGGGAGGGCTTGGTTCGGTGGTGGGAAGGTTTGGTTCGGTGGTGGGAAGGCTTGGGTCGGTGGTGGGAGGGCTTGGGTCAGTGGTGGGAGGGTTTGGACCGGTGGTGGGAAGGTGGGGGGGTTGCTTATTCCCGGTTCGGAGGGGAGGTTGCACTTGTGGAGAATTCTCTTTTCGGGGGCAGTCATGCTTAACATGCCCAAATTGTCCGCAGCCAAAACATTTTAGAACGTTGGTGGACACGTACACTGTATATTCGTTCTGTTGATGTTTTAATTTTATTATAAGGTTTAAATCCTTCTGGGAATTTTTTAAAATCATAAACACTTGCCGCCGGAATGAAACCACGTGCCTTAAATCGTTGTTTCGTGACCCGAAGGGAATCATGGAGATACGAGACACGATGGTACCGTATCGGGACAACTCTTTAATTAGTACATCGTCGGATACAAATGGGGGGCAATTTGATATCACGACTTTTATCGCTGGGCTATCTAGTGGGGAAATCATTACAAATAAATCTGGATCGATTGTCAAACCCTGTTCGACAATTTGTGGGACACAATCCACGTCGGACAAAAAAATAACGATCCGCTTGTTCATCCGCGAAGCGGCAACAACCTTGTCGATCCCGACAACACGACCGGTTGCGAGGACAACGTCCTCGACACTAACCTCACGTTCCGGAGGTACACAAAAGAACCCGTGCTTACGGGTCAGGCTCTGAAAGGCCGTAAATCGACATAGTGCAGCTGCCATGCTGGAACAGCTGCACTTACAACCCCTCCCCAACTCGGGGAGGGTGAATATATAATACAATCTTCCCTACCCGAACTCCGGGAATGGGAAGCAATCAGACCTCTCCGATTTCCCTAACTTCGGAAAAGGGAGGCAACAAAACAAACTGAAGGAAGGATAAACGAAAGGAAAAAAAGAAAATAGAGGTTTAAGATGAAGGAGCAAACACCGATCGGGCGACGCCCAAAAACGGCGAACCCTTACCAGCGATCACCCTGTGCTCTCCGGCTCTCTCTCCCGTCTCAACGTATATGGGAATCACCAGGAAGACTCCACGAACAGGTACAAGGACACAGAGGGGGGAAAACGGGGGGGGGGGGGAATGGAGCAACAACACAGAGCACTCACAGGCCTCCACAAGCAGACGCCATGACAGTACAACCAGCATGCAAACGACCAGCAGGGGGCGCGAGAGAGAGAGAGAGAGAGAGAGAGAGAGGTGACAGAGACAAGAGGGAGTGGGCTGGTCCATGGGGGACCGATTGGCATTCTGACCGTGGCCTCGCTGCCCTGAGGAATCTGGGCATCAGGGAAGAGTGAGGAAGATTTGGACCCGACTTGCATTGGCAGGTACAACCACCACGAAGAGGCATCCCTGATAGTTGCCCAAGCAGTGTTGTGCTGAAAGCTCAAGGGCCAGAGGGGAAAGTGCCACTTGATATCACTGAAGCTCAACCAACAGATGAAAGATCAGCTCTGAGGGCAAAGGGGAAAGGTGAAAGCCGGTATGGATGTGAGAGTGACAGGTAAAGCGAGGTATTAGAGAGCCCCATATAATTTTTCATTTCAAGAATGAGCCAACAAGACTGGATAAATCGCAAGTCCTGGAGCAATCGAGAGGCATGTGTCAGTGGAATTGTATGAAGGCCGCAGAAGCATGCGCAGTCTTGCAGGGCAGGCCTTGGAGGGCTACAGAAGAAGGTGTAATTTAAAGTCTACAAGGACAAAAGGAGAAGCATGTGTGGTACAGGCCTATGTGGGCTTCAGGAAGAAAAGTGTACATCAGTGCAAGCTTATATGAGGGCAACAGGAGAAACCTGAGTTGCTCAACTGCTCAAGCCTATGAGAGCTCCAAAGAGACCGAGGAATTGAAACGCAATCGAGTAAAAACAATTGGAAACCTCTTCCGGTGAATACCAGCCAGTGTGTAGCACACATAACCACGAGCCATTGGAGTGAGTGCAGGCATGCATCTTCCAGGATGTGTGCAGTGCCCCTGATAAAATAGCATGAACACTGAACAGGGCAGCATGACTAAGCGAGTATGGGTTATTGGGGCCAATGATAGGAAGCCACTACGCGCAGGTTATCTGGGAGATGGTGCCAGTTGGGTCTAATGCAGCCTGTAGGACCAAGCAGCTATCAGAGGCAGGACTTGAGAGCTGGGCATGTGGCCTAAGCTCCATGTGTTCCGTACATCAAAATATGAGCTGCAGCGTCTTTCATGAAGAGAAGGCAAGCTATTGCCAGCAGCCTGGCCAAATTACAAATCCCTGCTCTGAACGGACACTCTCAAAGTGCTCTCGCTTTAATGCACTACCAACCTACCTGCTCCTGTCACCCTCAGGGGTTCTTTACTGTTTCTACCTGATCATATTTTGACTGTTTGTGCACTTTGAACACCCTCAGGATACTTCTGCCTGAGTCGACTATGTCACTTTGCTCACCGCTGATGTGCATCACGAGGGTACTTCCGCGGTGCCAAGTACTCATCGTTGACTGTTGCAGCTTTGCAAGTAGCCATCTACTAGTACTATATAAGAGGGCCGTTGGTCTGTCTGTGTGTTGCCATTTTCTCAGAGATGGCTGAACGGATCTTAGTCAAACTTTCAGAAGTTAATCAGTGACTGCTTGGGAGTGTTTTAGGCAAAAAAAAAATCCTTTTTTTTTTTTTTTTTTTAAATCGCTCTATGGTGGCTAAGCCTTTTTTTTATGACAGTTATATACAAGGACACATTCGCATAAATAAATACAAAACAATCACCAGACATTTGAACACGAATAATCAAATAATTCAGGAAGCGCTTGAAGTTGGTGGTAAGGCTTCTTCTTCTTCCTGAACGTCATCATACTTATCTCAGAAACGTGATGAATGGCACAATCAGCAGCATATATTGAACAAAAAGGTAAAATTATGATTTGACATTTGTGATGGATTCTGATTTGGATGTAATTGCTTTTCCATTAGATTTGCCCTCATTTCAAATATGTTAATGTTTCTTTTTCGTTTGAGCAACGCCGGTTACTGCAGTTATAAACGCTTATATACCATTTACTCGGGGTACAAATACAAAAAAATTGTCTGGGGGAGGGAGGGGTAACATAGGCTATATGGTTGCGGCCTCATTCGGGGGTGTGGGGGACCGGGAGAGGGGCGTAAGTTCTCTATGTAAATGTGTATCGTGTAGTGCCACCTGGTGATGGTTGCAGAGGGTATAACAATTTCCTTTTTTACCTGTGCAACACTGAGGTTATGAAGCACTCTTTGCACGGGAAAAATTTTCCTCCTTCCCTTCCCCCCCCCCCCCCCCGTCCCCACAAAACGGAGGGCCTTTTACTAGGGCCATCGTGGAATCTCCCATGATGAAGCTGATTCTGAGGGCCTTTTTACTTGGCTCACCACAGGCAGGTTTGTGGTCTTTCTGTCTTCTACAGACTCCTCTCCGGCCTTGCTCCCTCAGCTCTGTCTGTGCTCTGTCCCCCAAATATTCCTACAGGTCGCACAAGATCTGCCAGTAACCCTCTTCTGGTGAAACTGCCAAAATCAATACTCTCTGCTCACCTTCACTCTTTCATTCCTCTTTACTCCCGCCTCTGGAACAAACTCCCTCACTCTCTTCAATCCCATTCCTCCCTCCAGGTCTTTACAGCAGCTGTTCACCACCATCTCTTATCTTCCCCCATCCAAAACCTTGATCTTTTCTACCCCCGTTAATTCACCCCAGATCCACTTTTTGAAATACCAATTTCTTTCCTGGAAGTCCTAGCAGTGTCCATGTGTTTTTACCTCTCTCCCCCCCCCCCCTCCTCTCCCTTCCCATGCCTCCTTCTCCCAAGCCCTCTCCCTCCCACAGATCTCCCGATGTCCCTGCTCTCAAATGTTGTACTTGTGTGCTTCTCTCTCTCTCCCCATCTTGTCTCCCGCTCCCTTTATTGTATGTTTTGTGTGTCCGTTTATGTTTTTTGTGATTAATGTTAGCTCTTACACGAGCCTCGATCTTGTATACAAATATATATATATATACATATACATATTTCCCCTCCCTCTCACCTCACCTCCCCTGCCCCTCACACTCCACCCACTACCTTCCTCACCCCTCCCGCTCCTGCTTCTTTCTCTCACCCCCTCCTCTCCCCCCCCCCCCCCCCCCCACAACGCCGGGTACTTCTGCTCGTTTCAAATATGTTAATGTTTCCTTTTCGCTTGAGCAACGCCGGTTACTGCAGTTATAAACGCCTATATACCATTTACTCGGGGTACAAATACAAATACAACTTTGTCTGGGGGGGGGGGGGGGTAACACATGCTATTTGGCCGCGGCCTCATGCGGGGGTGTGAGGGACTGGGAGAGGAGCGTAAATTCTCGATGTAAATGTGTACCATGTCGTGCCACCTGGTGATGGTGGCAGAGGGTATTACAATTTCCTTTTTTACCTGGGCAACACAGAGGTTAAAGCACTCTTTTCATGGGTAAATTTTTCCTCCTTCGCTTCCCCCCTCCCCCAAAACGGAGGGGCCTGTCAAAGCCCCCCTCCCCAAAATATGTATATGTTGTATATCTTTCCCCTCACCTCTCCCACCCCTCCCTCTTCCACTCCCTTCCTCATCCCTTCCTTTCCTGCCACCCCCCCCCCCCCCCCCCACTTTCCCCTCAACCCGCCCCCCCCTCTACTGGCAATGCTGGGTACTCCTGCTGGTGGTTGATAATGGTCACTGCATTGTCCTGTTGATATGTTCTATATGGTTCTCACTCCTTCTGTCTTCCTGCTTTTAGCAACCTCATGGCAAGCCTGAATGATCTCATCTTTTTGTTTTTCCTTTTCCACTGATTTACCACTGATTCACTTTTTCCACTGACTTAGTATGGATAAAACTTTCCCGAAAGACTATAAACTGGCACATTGGTACTTCACAGGCATCCTGGTGAAATCACTGAAATTCCAGCCATCGCAAACAGAGGGAACTGCACTGCATCACAAAGTGTGCCCTTCCCCGGATGGATGCTAAACTGGGCGTCCTGTCTTCCAGCATTAGTTGGTGGACGTTAACGATTCCATGGTATCTTTCGATGAAGAGTTGGTGAATTTATCAAATGCATCCTGGTGAAATCACTGAAATTCCAGCCATCAACAGGAGGCACTGCATCAGCTGCACAGCCACGATGATGCAAACCTGCAGCTATTTGGGATATTATGAGAATGGGTATCCGTTCGACTAATTGGCAGTATGAGCTCACAACTTGGAGAGTATACTGTCCTCAGGGAGTTGAAAACTGCCACTTGGAGGTGTATGGCAATATTTCCCTCAAGCCACATTGTGCCAATTTGGGGTAAGACTTGGGTGTTCATCCAATAGGAAAAAAAAAAAGTCCAATAGGATTCTCATCGCTCCAACATCAGGAATTATGACAGTCGGCTCTTCTGGTCAAATAGAACGGGGCTTCATTACTGTACCAAAGATGACGTCAGATAATAATGTTGGTTTCACATTAAGTCTATGCATTCATTAACCACTCACAAAATTCCATACATTGGTCGGCATCATCTCCATGGAGGGCTTGAACACTGGTAACCTTATTTTGGTGGTATTTGTTTGCTTTTTAAAATTTCACAACGGATGAATGGCTATAATTCTCCAGCTTTTTTTGTATAGGCCTACATAGTCGAGTCTCGTGGAAGAGCTACTAATAGTACACTGAACGGATCAGGATACAACGGGACAAAAGGAAGAGTAAAAGGAAGGGGGAAACACCAACAACAGAGTTGAAGGCCAAGATAGAGGCCGATTTGGACAAACTATGGGTGTAGGGAGGAATGAGGAGTAGAAGAGGATGGATAGAGTGGACAAGGTGGATACAAAAGGAAACTCCCAGGAGGGAAAACTGGAAATTTGGAAGGAGGAGGGATTGGGGTAGCGTGGAGAAGTGTGAGTTAACGAGGGTAGAAAAGATCATGGTTTTGAATTGGGGACGATCTGATATGGTGGTGTTAGGTGCTCCTCCCCAAACCCCGGTCACGGTATACCTCCGAGCCCCGATAGGAGTCATGGCAGAAAGATGTGTTATAATGTGTGTCAATGACCAATGGTGAAACCACACCAACCAATTGTTACCAAAAACAAGTATTGTATTAAGGTCACACAAGTATAACAGCTCAAGTACAATATGTTTCAATTGCACCACAAAAATACCATATAATTCCGATGATGGTACCATCAGTTTCTTATTCAATAACTCACTGTGCTCCAAGTGAGCAAAAAGAACATTCACAAAGTCACTGTCCCGGCACAAAGCCAAAGTCGATCCACGCTCCGGTGATCGCAAGAAAAATGTCGAATCGAGACCAGAATCCAAGTCGGCTGACAGTCAACGCTGCCAAAGAGGCGCAAAGGTGCACCCAAAAGGCGAATGGGAAATCACACCTTCGGGTATGAACGTTCAGCGGCTCCCAAACGGAGAACCACAAATTCCCAATCGAAATCCACATTACACTTGCAAACCAGGCTAACGGCTGGGTGCGGTGAAATGGCTGGAGCGAGGTGAAAAGGCTGGAGCGATGCGAAATGGCGGGAGCAAGGCGAAATGGCGGGCGGGCCCATACTGGAGGCGTACCTGCTCTCCAACGATTCTCTTCGGAATCAACCGCAAAACCCGACACGTAGGTTTATCTGTCACAGCGATAACCACTCTGTCACAGGAATCCCTTTCCCAGGAAACCCAAAGTTCGCTCGTGACCCCCGTTCGCCAGCGTCTCCTCGAGACCTCAAAGCAGCTCGGCTTTTCTTCCCGACCGCACTTGCTCCCTCTTTATTTTCTTCCTCCTCTTCTTCTTCCGGTTTCTCCCGATCCGGTTTCCGGTTTCTTTTAAAACACTAATTTTTTACCTTTTGAAAACAGTTATCTCCATTTCACTTAAACGATAACAATAATAGTACATGGAACCAAAAATGCTTACAGTGGATGAAAACCACAACGACGGAAGTGACGAATCTGTAACAGTGGTGAACAGCTGTTGTGAAGACCTCGAGAGAAGAATGAGATTGAAGAGAATGTGGAAGTTGGTTCCACAGGTGGGAAAAAGCAGGAATAAATGAGTGGAGGTGAGCAGTGATACTGGGTTTAGGTAGTTTCACCAGAAAGGGGTTGTGATGGACCGTGTGAGGCCTGCAGAAACCTGGGAGGACAAAGCACGGAAAGAGCAGAGGGTACAAGACCAGAAAGGAGGCAGTAGAAGACAGAGAGACCACCAATCTTCTCCGATGGCGTCATGATAGACCCATAGACAGCTTCATCGCTGAAGATTCCAATAACATCTATCTATAATTCCAGTAATCTCTGTCTGTACGTTTGTACGTTTGTCTGTCTGTGACCGCTGTTTCTCGACAACCACGGGTCCGATATACTTTTAACTTGCCAGGTATATTGCTGGGGACCCGAGGATGTGCCTTTTCAAGGTTTCATATTAATCGGACAATTACTTACCGAGCTATGTCCAAAAAACGATTCAACCAATCAGAGAGCAGCGAACGATCGCGTGTGCCGAACGTGGCGGGCACACTCTGCCTCGGATGGCACATTTGAGAGCGTATTCATTTATTTCACGTTTGCAAACTATGTTGGCGTTAAACTATGTTTTACAACTAATAAAAACGAATTTGCGATTCATTCGCTTTCCTGCGCGTTTGTGCACGCGATGGCGATTTCTTTACCAAACTCCGGAAGCCGTTCGCTTTGGACCAAACCATTGCATGTAAATAGAGGGGGGGGATTGTCACCACTCGCAAGCCGTTCGCTTTGGACCAAACCATTTCATGTAAATAGAGGGGGGGGATATAATTTTAGATATAGATATAGTACGGGCATGCCCTAGTAGTGGGGGGGCCAATGTAGCAGATTGAAATGCCCGGTGAAATTGCTTGTTAATTTTTGGACACTGGTTGGGCTGTCTTTAGGGATGATATAAGTTCTAGAAAAAATATGTCTCCAATTGTTTCAAGTTCTTTATGGCGGCCATTTTGGATTTTCAAAATGGCGGATGTCGAAAACGTAAAATTCCATTATCTTGGCTTCTAAATGACCTAGAGTTTCGATTCTGGTGTCCAGTTGTACATTTTTGGGGATAGAGAATTGAATGAAACCTTCTTTAATAACCTACAAGGGATAAAAATAGGTTTTTATGGCACAGCCGAACCAGTGTCCAAAATCTAACTTAATGCACATCTATCTTAATTGTTATTTGTTATTTGTATGTTCCAGATTCGTGACCCTGAGCTATGATGGAGCCAAAAAGCAAGAAAACCAAGAAAGAAACTGATTTCACACTTTGCATTCAGTGCCAGGATCCCCAAGGTGCACTAGTGACTGAGCCAGCACTGGGCTCATATGCAAAGTTTCTCCAGTTCATCCAGGAGAGGGCACGATATGGTGATGCCGACTTCAAACAGATCAGCGAACGATTAAGCTGTTTCACTGCCACTGACTTGAGGAACAATAAAGCAAAGTGGCACCGGGCATGTTATGGATCTACATGCAACACTGCTCACCTGGAGCGTGCTAGAGTTCGCCACCAGAAAGCCTGCGAACATGGCGACACCCAGCATCTTCATAAGAGGTGTGGACGTCCTTCTTCTGCACCTGCCGCTGCAAGTACCTCAGGTTCTACGCAAGACGAGACTCTTCGCTTCACACGTTCATCATCAACTCCATTCAACAGAGACCTTTGTTTCTTCTGTCAAGAGGTCACTAAGGAAAGTGTACATGTTGTATGCACGTTCAACGCAGGTAAACAGCTGAAGAAAGCTGTTGAAGAAGGCAGCAACCACAAGTGGAAAGTTCAGCTGAGTGCTGCCATCAGTGCACATGATGCTCATGCGATCGACGTCAAGTATCATCTCCCATGCTGGGTGCAGAATGTCCAACGTGCTCCCAAGAGTGGGACATCAAGTGATGACAAAGAACACATACTGCAAGAAACTAATGTTATCAAAATAGCCGCAGACATTGAGTTTGTCAGCCTTGTTCGCTCTCTACTCCAAGCTGGTGAAATTCTCAACATGTCTGACCTGAAGTCGGTTTACTCCAGGATTCTTGACAATAATGGTGTGCACAATGTCCCATCACCTACTACCCAAGGCATGAAGGAGAAAATCAACTCTCACATTGATGACGTTCACTTCATGAAACCAAAACGTCGAAACGAGTCAGACTGTGTATTCTCCACTGCCGTGCGTGATGCAGCTGTCGAAGATGCAATGACGAAGACAAATGAAAAAAACATCGAACAACTGTTTGAGAGTGCCTCTGTTCTCCGCAGTGCCATTGCTTGTCAGAACAAGCACCCATGGCAATTTGAAGGAGAAATGAACACTGATGATGCTGAAAAGCATGTACCCAAAGTACTCTATGCTTTCCTCCGCTGGCTACTGGAAGGACCAGCCACGAGCATTGAGCCAGAGACTATGCGCTCAGCCACTATTCATCGAGATGTTATAACCATCAGTCAGAACATCATGTACGGCTACAAGTCAAAACGCCAAGTCACGTACAAGCCCAAAGAGCCAGATGCACCATTCCGCCATCGCTTAGAATGGCCACAGCAGCTTGCCGTTGCCATTGTAGTCCATCAGTCCACCAGAAACAAGAAGCTTCTGGATTTCCTGCATGGGTTCGGTCTGTCTGTTGATTATAGTCGGATCTTGCGGTTGGAGACACAGCTGGCCAACTCAGTCATAGAGTCTACGACAGAACAGGGTGTATACTTTCCAAGAACCATGCGCATAGGGACGTTTGTCTTCTTTGCAGTGGACAACAGTGACTTCAATGAAGACACACCTGATGGGAAGCGGACACTCCATGCTACAGCCTGGGCACTCTACCAACGACGGGAACATGCACCCTCCACAGATGAACATAGAACACTGACACTACATGACCGAAAGGCCAGACACCGCTCACTCAAGGTTCTGACTGCTCCAGACTTTGTTCCTTGCCAAGCACCAAACAAACAATCTGCCACAGGTACCACGTATAGCTTCAAGACACGGTCAAACCCAGATGTCACCAAGCCGTACTCTGCGACGGACACAGTGTGGCTACTTTCACGCACAATCATGCGAACAGCTGAAGCTGAGGACGTACAAGACGACATCATCCCACCAGATGACCAGCTGCAAGCTGCAGAACCCCAGCATGCTGACCCTGTTGGGTCACTCGTCCACGATCCAAAACAACCACCTGGCAGTAGGATCAAGCATCACGATATCCCAACTTGGACAGCCTACAACTCACTGCTCTCCTCTTCCAAGCCTCTGACAGAGGTCAACGCCCTGCCATTGGTAGCAGCACCAGCCCATGAATGGCAAACACTGATAACAGTCTTGAAACAGACACAGCAAATCAACTGCATGGTCATGGGTCCCGATAGGAAGACAGTGATCACCTTAGACATGGCCCTGTATGAGCGAGCCAAACAGCTGGAGATGACCAGAGATGACTGCAAAGGCAAGTGGGTACTGCGACTAGGGGAGATGCACACTGTGATGGCTGCACTGAGGGCTGCTGGGAATGCCATAGAGGACAGTGGTCTTGACGAGGCTTGGTCTGAGGCTGATATCTATGGCCCAACAACGACTAGACAAATACTGGAAGCCAAGCACATGAAGAGGGCTTTGGAGGCCCACATCACCACTGTCCAAGCCCTCTTCGACCTCTATGTGGACGAATTCTTCCAAGAGCATCCCCATCTGAGGGGCCCATGTACCCAGTCAGCACAACAGGTTGCCCAGAGCTGTCATCTACACAACCGAGAGGAGATGACAAGCGCGCAGAACAACATGCTAGCTGTCCTCGAGTCAAACGAAGTCCTGGAGGCCATGGCAAAGTTTGATGAGAGGAAAGAAGCCAAGAGTCCACTGTTCAAGTTTGTGCGACGCTACATGCGGATGATAATGCTGATATACACATTCATCCGTGCCACCCGTGATGGACAATTTGAGCTTCACCTGTCTTCACTGGATGAGATGTGCATATACTTCTTTGCACATGACAAACAGAAATATGCCAGGCTGACTCCCCGGTACCTTGCAGAGATGAAGGCCCTGAAGATGACAGATCCAGGGATCTACCAAGAGTTCATGGATGGGAACTTCAGTGTCCATAAGAATGAAATCCCCTTCTGTGCTGTAGGTGTGGACCATGCACTGGAGCACATCAACAGGATCATGAAGGTGACAGGGGCTATTGTGGGCATTACCCAGAATGCCAGTGCCCGCGAAAGGTTCTTTCTGACAGCACCAGAGCTGAGTAGGCTTGCTGAAGAAGCCCGTCAGATGGCTGGCTCACAATCAGCTACACGCAAGGAGCACCACGACCTATCAACCACAGTCTGGGCTCGGCAGGAAGACAGCATTCGTCGACTGAAGAATGTGATCAGAGAGTCCATGAATCCCATGACGCATGAGGGTGAAGACCTGACGACTATCATCACCAAGGTGGTGATGCCAGCTGAAGTACAGAAGGATGTCTGCAACCAAGATGAGATTGGTCAGAAAGCGTATAACACGTTTGTTGCAGAGCGCATCAACACAAATGAAATCAACCTTTGGGCCAGAATGGTGGAGGATGGAGATCCTTCAATGTAACAATGAACACTGCCAACTAAAAATATTGCACAAAGACATTATAAGTGTACATTTGAACACTAAAGTCCAGCCTTTATGTGATTTAGAAGTGAAAATGATGGAAAAAAAAATATATATGTGTTGGCATAAGTGCGTGAAAATCCAAGATGGCTGCCATAAGAACCCTTTTGATCATATGTAGGTGTATAAATGTGTGTTTATTGGATTAAGTATCCGCAAATATGTACATTTGGACACCAAAATTAACACTCTAGGTCATTTAGAAGCCAAGATAATGACAATTTCGGTTTTCAACAAACGCCATTTTGATAATCCAAAATGGCCGCTATAAAGAACTTGAAAAAAATGGAGACATATTTTTTCTACAACTTCTATCATCCCTAAAGACAACCCAACCAGTGTCCACAAATTAACATTTGAATTCAACGGGAAAACATTGGCCCCCCCACTATAGTTGAAATAATTCCAATAATCTTGATTCCAATAATTCTTGACTAATTTTTCTCAACGATGTTTTGGGTCTTCTTGCAACCACTGCAATAACATTTTCAGAATTAGTTCCATCTGTAGAGCTGCGAGGATGATCGAGCAGTACGAGGTATATCAGCAACGCTTTCAATAGTCGTAACTGTACTGTACCACTTCACCGACGAATCGTTTACTTGGCTTTGTCTTCTCAGTGTGTTTTCCATGGTATAACTGACATGCCTCCACCTGGACTAAACTATTTGATTGCACTGAAAGGTTTTCATAATCTATGGTTGCTCATGTAATCATTCCATCTATACTAGTTGGAAGCCTATCGTAAATACGTGTTTAAATAAATTAGTTATTTTTCTTTAAAATAACTAGAACGGTACGTTGAAGGTACTCTTCGACGTCACGACGTCAACCGATATGCCTCTGCCCACATTATTACATCATTATACATACTTGTACCAAGTTTTATTTAAATCCCTTCAGCTATTCTCGAGTATCACATTTTTACCTGATATGACCTCTGACCTTTGACCCCAAAATCGAATCAGTTCATCTTTGCGTCATAATATATACTTATACCAAGTTCGGTCAAAATTACATCATTGGTTTATAAGTTAGGGCAGGTAGTAACAGAATTTTTTACCAAACAGGTACTGAAATCAAATTGGGGGAAAATTGGGGACAAATTGACTTGACTTCCACTTCCGGTTCCTCAGGTGAGGTTGTGTCATCTGAGCTCGTCCATATCCATCAAAGATAAGTTTGCTCCCGATCGTTTTTGTCAAATTTCTACTGTATATTTTGCTGTGTATGTGTTTTCTGTGTGTCTGCAGTTCGATTTTGTTTTGTAATTTGTGCACATTTGTGTGTATTAGTCGGTTTGTTCGTACGTGTTTGGGGCCTGGTTAGCCTCGAGGCCTGCCGAGTCTCCTCATCGATCTTTTGTTTATTTACGTTTTTTTTCTTTCCACCCCTACATCCCCCAAAACCCTTTGTTTCTACTGTTGTTGTGGGTTGTGTGCTTCCCTTGCTCTCCGTATCTTGTCTCCCGCTTACCTTATTATATGTTTTATGTGTCCGTTTATATTTTTAGTGTTTAATGTGTTAGCTCTTACATGAGCCTCGACTTTGTATACAAAAAAACAACTCTGACCTTTGTCCTCTTGACCCCATAATGGAATCCGTTTATCTTTACATCATTATACATACTTGTATCAAGTTTTACTTATTTCCCTTCAGCCATTCTTAGGTTATCGTGGTAATGAAAGCCTATTGCAGACTCTGACATTTGACTTCTTGATGCTAAAATCCAATAAGTACATCTTTGCATCGCAACACATACTTACTAGCTGAAGTACCTGGGGTTGCCTGGGGATATTCAATGAAATATGTACAGTATTTAAATATTTTCTGCATGATAATCACAAAACATATTACTCAATCACTCTCGGGAAAAAACACAGGCAGTGTATAAGATTTAAGAACATACTCACTCAAGGCCTGAACATGAGGCTTTATAAATGGCTGATGTGATCATGATATATTTTCATCATGTGATCATGTTAAAAATGGCTGATACGATCCTGAACATGAGGATCGTATATTTTCCTCTGTAAAGCAAGATTTTTAATAACAGGCACACGCATAAACACTATAAAAATTAAATTTGTATTTTGGACAACAAATCACGATATACAATCTCAACATACGATCCTCACAATACATATTACTCGATCACTCCCAGGAAAAACGCAGGCAGGGTATAAGAACATACTCAGTTCATCTTTGCATCATCATACATACTTGTATCAAGTTTGACTTAGATCACATCAGCCATGATTAAAGTAATTGCAGTAACAAAAACCCATGACAGACTGACGGACAGACGGCCCGACAACCCAAAAACATAATGGTTATGTTGTGGCGGATACGAAAGCTCACTGGCGTGAGGGCATCATTCCGCGCACCAAGTGGGCAGCGGCCATGCCCGAGGGGTAGGCGTGGCCGCGGGATATACACCGGGCGCGCAGCCCATAGCGCGCCAGTGCTACAGTTGAGCTCTTATAATAAAGACTCTTGAACTTACCGCGTTGTCCGCTTCCTCCTTGTTATACAAGTAAGCGCGCGTAGCACCGCGCTTCATTGGTGACCCTCCGACGTTCTGGTCAGCCGTCGCTGACCACCCGAACCCGCCACAGCAATGGCAACCAACGCGGTCCAAATAAAACTCCCCGAGTTCTGGGAGATGCAAGCCGAAGTTTGGTTCCTGCAGGCAGAAGCCCAGTTCCGACTTCGAGGCATCACGGTGGACGAGACCAGGTACTGCCACGTGGTCGCCTCCCTCGGGCCCGGCACGGCCGCCCGCGTCGTGTCGGTCCTGAGGAACCCACCGGCCGACGGCAGGTACGAGGCGATCAAGCGTCTCCTCCTCGCCACGTTCGGCCTCACGGTGGACGCACGGGCCGACCGCCTCCTGGACCTCCCCGAGCTCGGTGACACGCGACCGTCGGTCAGCATGGACCATATGCTGTCGTTGATGGGCGACGAAACCCCGGACGCTCTATTCCGGGCGTTATTTCGACGCCAGCTGCCGGCACGAGTCCGCCTCGCGTTGGCCGGTTCTGTGACGACGGAACCCCGAGCTCTCGCTGCCGAGGCTGACAGGTTCTTCGCGGCTTTGGACACGCAGGCGAGTTTTGGCGCGGTCGTCGCGCATCCCGAGGCTGACCCTGATGCTGATGCACCACACCTTGTGGATCCCGAGGCTGATGCACGCTGCGTGGCCGCCGCCACGCCACGCCCACCACCACCGCGAAAACCGCGGCCTCCGCCTTCGCTGCAAACCTGGTGCCATTTCCACGCCAGGTTTGGCCACAAGGCGAGGAATTGCTGCCCGCCGTGCTCCTTCGGCAAGTCGGGAAACTACAAAGCCGGCGCTCGGTAGCGGCCCTGAGCGTCAGCCATTCCGGCAGCCTTCTTTTTATAACGGACACCTTGTCCGGGCGCCGTTTCCTATGCGACACGGGGGCACAGGTGAGCGTCATCCCTGCCTCTACGTCCGACAAGCACACCGCGGGCCGGGGACCCGCGTTGCTTGCCGCGAACGGAACACCCATACGCACATTCGGGAAGCGCTGCCTCTCCCTGCGGTTCGGAAGGCAACGCTTCGCATGGACGTTCGTAACCGCTAGTGTCCCCATGGCACTGCTCGGTGCGGACTTCCTCTGTGCACACGGGTTGTTGGTAGATGTGAAGAACAGACGCCTTGTCCAGGCTGAAACGTTCAGCTCGCTCGCTTGCGCGCTGAGCAGCTCGTTGAGCGGCTCACTGAGCGGCTCACCGAGCGGCTCGCCAAGCGGCTTGCTGAGCGGTTCGGTCCCGGCGAGGTTAGTTTGTACGCTTCCGGCAGCGGACGAATTCACCCGCCTCCTCGCCAGCTTCCCGGCCCTTACGCGGCCCACCTTCTCGGCGGGGGCCGTCAAGCACGGGGTGGAACACCACATCCCCACCGCCGGGCCACCGGTCTACGCCCGGGCACGCCGCCTCGAGCCGACGAAGCTCGCGGTAGCTAAAGCGGAGTTCGCTACGCTGGAGCGGCTCAGCATCGTGCGGCGCTCCGAGAGTGCTTGGGCGTCGCCGCTCCACATCGTGCCCAGGCCCGGCGGGGGATGGCGACCGTGCGGGGACTACCGGCTCCTCAACGACGCCACCACCCCCGACCGCTACCCCGTCCCCCACATCCAGGACTTCTCCGCCCAGTTGGCGGGCATGTCCTTCTTTTCGAAGGTGGACCTCATACGCGGCTACCATCAGGTCCCCGTCAGGCCGGAGGACATCCCGAAGACGGCGGTCATGACGCCATTCGGACTTTTCGAATTTCTTTGGATGCCCTTCGGTTTGAAAAATGCGGCTCAGGCGTTCCAGCGACTAATGGACAGCGTCTTGCGCGACTTGGATTTCGTCTACGTGTACCTGGACGACATCCTCGTCGCCAGCGCGTCCCGCGGAGAGCACCTACACAATCTCCGCACGCTCTTCGAAAGTCTGGGCCAGCATGGCCTCATCGTGAACCCCGCCAAGTGCCGGTTCGGCGTCGCCGACATCGACTTTTTGGGGCACCGCATCACCAGGCACGGGGCCGTCCCCCTACCGGCCAAGGTGGAGGCGGTGAAGGGGTTTCCGCGCCCCGCACGATCAAGGGGCTCCAGCAGTTCCTGGGCATGGTAAACTTTTACCATCGGTTCCTGCCCCGCATCGCCCAGCTCCTGTGCCCCTTGCACGAGGCCCTCCGAGGGAAGCCGGGCAAAGGTGATGTTACCTGGACCGAGCAGATGGACGTGGCGTTCGCGGGCGCGAAGCTCGCTTTGGCTAACGCCACCATGCTCACGCACACGGCGCCCGATGCACCGATCGCCCTCACCACCGACGCCTCGGACTACGCGGTGGGCGCGGTGCACGAGCAATGGGTGCGTGGTGCCTGGCAACCGCTGGCATTCTTCAGCCGGCAGCTTCGCCCGCCCGAACGCCGTTATAGTACCTTCGACCGCGAGTTGCTCCGGCTTCACCTGGCGGTCAGGCACTTCCGCCATCTGCTCGAGGGCCGTGCGTTCACGGCCTTCGTCGACCACAAGCCACTGGTCTTCGCGATGGGCAAGGTCGCCGAGCCGTGGTCAGCCCGGCAGCAGCGTCACCTCTCGGCCGTGTCCGAGTACACGACGGACATCCGGCACGTCGTGGGGAAGGACAACCCGGTGGCGGATTGCCTTTCCCGGTCCGTCGCCCACGCAGTCCACCTTGGCATCGACTATGCCCGGATGGCGGCGGACCAGGCCGCCGACCCCGGCGTCCAGGCCTTGCGGACCGCCATCACGGGCCTCCACGTCACCGAGGTGCCGTTCGACGGCACGGGCACGGCCCTCTTGTGCGACGTCTCCCTCGGGCGGCCTCGCCCCATCGTGCCCGTGGGCTGGCAGCGCCAGGTTTTTGACGCCATCCACGGCCTGTCCCACCCGGGCAGGAAGGCCTCCCAGAGGTTGGTCGCCAACAAGTTTGTCTGGCATGACCTCCGGAAGGCCGTCCGCGGCTGGACCAGGACGTGCCTCGCGTGCCAGCGCGCGAAGGTGCACCGGCACACCCAGGCCCCATTGGCCCCGTTCACGGTGCCGGAACGTAGGTTCGACCACGTGCACATGGACCTGGTGGGACCTCTGCCCCCCTCGCGGGGTTTCACCCATGTCCTGACGATGGTGGACCGCACCACCCGGTGGCCGGAGGCCATGCCTTTGGCGGCGACAACGGCGGCGGACGTCGCGCAGGCGTTCATCGCCACCTGGGTCGCCCGGTTCGGCACCCCCTCGTACATCTCGTCCGACCGCGGCCCCCAGTTCACCTCGGAGCTCTGGGGGGCAGTCGCGCGGGGGCTCGGGGTCCAGCTGCACCGAACCACGGCCTACCACCCCCAGGCCAACGGCCTGTGCGAGCGGTTCCACCGCTCGTTGAAGGCCGCGCTCCGGTCCACCCTCCGCGACGGCGGCTGGGGCGACAGGCTCCCCTGGGTCCTGCTGGGCTTCCGGACGGCGCGCAAGGATGACCTGCGCGCATCCGCGGCGGAGTTGGTCTTCGGACAACCGCTGCAGGTGCCGGGCGAGTTCCTCCCCGACCCCACGGCACCATGGTCCGCGGTGCAGGAGCGCTCCGCGCTGCAGGAGACAGCCCGGAGGTTCGCCCCGGTGCCGAAGGCGCACCACGGGCACCCGCCTACGCACGTCGCCCCGGAGCTTCGCGCCGCGGAGTACGTCTTCATCCGGCACGACGCCCACCGGACACCACTACTGCCCCCGTACGACGGGCCTTTCCGCGTGCTGGAGACCGGGGTGAAACATTTCACCTTGGACATCGGCGGTACTCCCGACCGCGTCTCGGTGGATCGCCTCAAGCCAGCCCACCTCGACGTGGACCACCCACCGCCGGTGGCTCGGCCCCCGCGTCGGGGCCGCCCCCCTGCGGGCGGACCTCCGGCACCGCCCAGGCCCGCCGGCACGCCGCCCCCCGGTCCTGCACCCATCCCGGGTGCAGCCGGAGGCATTCCAGCTGGCATCCCTGCTCCCCGGACGCCGCCGGTCGCCAGAGGGCGCTTCGGCCGGGTCATCCGTTTGCCACGCAAACTGGCCCTCCAGGTGCGCGGGAATTCTGGGGGGGCGCGTGTGGCGGACACGAAAGCTCACTGGCGTGAGGGCATCATTCCGCGCACCAAGTGGGCAGCGGCCATGCCCCAGGGGTAGGCGTGGCCGTGGGATATACACCGGGCGCGCAGCCCGGAGCACGCCAGTGCTGCAGTTGAGCTCTTATAATAAAGACTCTTGAACTTACCGCGTTGTCCGCTTCCTCCTTGTTATACAAGTAAGCGTGCGTAGCACCGTGCTTCAATGGCGACTTAGTCGGCAGAGGCACAAAAAGATTCCAGGGCCTAATAGGTGGCAACAGAGAAGCATCAGCACCAGTCCAAAGTGTTGAATAATATTCCACAACACTCAGGATGAAGAGTTTGTATGCCATGCCATGCTGAAGGTGGCAGAGAAAGTGCTTGGCATTGCAGAAAAAAAGAAGCTCCACGCCTCCACTGTACCTTTCCAAGAGGTTGACTGTGTAGAAATATATTGGAGGGGTGGGGGATTGTCTGTTGATCCTTACGGAAGGACGAAGTGAGAATATTGGTCTTTCTTCCACTAAAATACATATTACAGGTAGACGACCAGTTGCTTATCTTCTCCATTATTACCATTAGGCCAGATTAAAAAAAAGAGTTGGTGATCGTCCCCGCCCGACCCTACGAAACACACCCAACCCGAAACTTTTTTTATTTTGAAAAAATCATTAAAAAACGATCTTTTCACAGTCAAATTTGGCGCCGTTCTGCACCGCATGCGCAGTGCGTGCTGCGCAGAGCGTCGCAAGTGCCTCGGGTAACTTCACCCATTTTACGTTAGCCATTCATGGCGGCTATTGTGTGAGATTTTTCCCGCTGAAATCTATTGATTCGTGCTGCTATGGACACCATTCTCTACAGCTGTGGAAGAGTGTTCACGGAGATCAACAACAATGGTGATGACGATCCTGAACAGGATACCAGACTCGCTGATCTTTATGTTCGTGCCAATCTGAACTGTGCTTCCCCTATAGAACTAGTGTAGCGGCTACCGCTGGGTTTTCACAATCGCCTTGCACCTACCAAGGACGCGGAGCGATCACCATGCTGGGCTCGTCCAGGATGCCCGGGCAGGCCCGCGCTCAACTTGCCAGGCCTCGGCCGGGACGCCCGGGCATGCCCAGGCACACCCGGCCACGCCCGCCCTCGACTTGCCAGGCCGTGGCCAGGACGCCCGGCCACGCCCCCTCTCGCCGTTCCCGGGCAAACGCTCCGGGATAATGTGTGTATATATATTGCTGCCCGATAAATGGGCTTTGGAGATTACCTGAGCTGTTTTGTTTGAATAAAGCAACTCGGACGAATTCCAGCTTTTTGTCGCGTCCATTCTTCCGATCGACGCGGGAGCACGGCTCCTTCATTGGTGACCTACCGACATGGACACGGCAGTTGCCCTCAAACTGCCTACCTTCTGGGAGGCTCATGCGGCGGTTTGGTTCGCACAGGCGGACTCCCTGTTCGCCCTGCGAGGCATCACGGCCGACAACACCCGCTTCCACCATGTGGTCGCAGCGCTCGGTTCAGCCACCGCGGCCCACGCCCTGAGCCTCCTCGAGAGCCCGCCAGCCGCTGACAAATACAGCGCGATTAAAAAGCTCCTCCTCGACGCTTTCGCCCTCCCATCGGCAGAACGCGCATGGCGCCTGCTCGACCTGCCCGAGCTCGGTGACACGCGCCCGTCCGAGCGAATGGATTACATGCTGTCGCTGCTCGGCGAGCACTCTCCGGCATTCCTGTTCCGGGAGCTGTTCCTCCGTCAGCTGCCTAGCCCGGTACGCCTCGCCCTGGCAAGCACGACGATCACGGATCCCCGTGCCCTCGCCAGGGAAGCCGACAATATCTCCGCGGCAGGCCAACGCATTGCAGCAGCGACCTGGGGCCCACCGCCGTCCGACGCAACACCCATGGCGCCCGAGCACCCGGCAAGGTCGACGACCGAACTGCCGACGCAATCGGTGACCGCGACACCGAGCCGACCACCTCCAGCACGACGACAGGGGCCTCCACCTGACCAAGCGTGGTGTTACTATCATGCCAGGTTCGGACAGAAGGCCCGGACATGCCGGCCCCCGTGCACCTTCGGCAGGCCGGGAAACGGCCGGGCCGGCGTTCATTACCAGCCATGAGCACCGGCCACATGGGCAAATTACTGTTCATCACGGACAAAGCGTCCGGACGGCGCTTCCTGTGCGACACCGGCGCCCAACTGAGCGTTATACCCACCTCTGACCAGGACAGGCAGTCCGCGGTTGGCGGCCCCTCCTTGGTTGCGGCCAACGGATCGGCCATCCGCACCTTCGGCCCGCGCAACGTCACCCTCTGCTTCGGCGGCCAACGCTTTACTTGGACGTTTGTAACCGCAAACGTGCCCATGGCTCTCCTAGGCGCCGACTTCCTCTGCGCACACGGACTGCTGGTGGACGTCCAACGGCGTCGCCTAATCAACGCTGAAACCTTCAGCTCTCTGGTATGCACATTGAGCAGCGCCGCTCCGACCGAGCTGGCATGCGCCCTCCCGGCGGCGAACGAGTTTGCTCGCCTGCTCATGGAGTTCCCGGCCCTCATGCGGCCGACGTTTTCGGCCGTCACAGTACGACATGGGATCGAGCACCACATACCAACCACGGGCCCGCCGGTCTATGCCAGAGCCCGCCGCCTCGACCCAGCCAAGCTCGCCGTGGCCAAAGCCGAGTTTGACGCTTTAGAACACCTCGGCATCGTGCGGCGCTCCGATAGCGCGTGGGCTTCGCCACTACACATCGTCCCAAAGCCAGGGGGCGGCTGGCGTCCATGTGGCGACTACCGCCGTCTTAACGACGCTACCACCCCCGACAGGTATCCGATCCCGCACATCCAAGACTTCTCCGCCCGTCTGGCGGGACGGGTCATTTTTTCAAAAATCGACCTCATACGGGGATATCACCAGGTACCTGTCAGGGCGGCCGATGTCCCTAAAACGGAAGTCATCATGCCGTTCGGCTTATTCGAATTCCTACGGATGCCGTTTGGTCTCAAGAACGCAGCTCAGGTGTTCCAGCGCTTGATGGACGGCGTGCTGCATGACCTGCCGTTCCTCTTCGTTTACCTGGACGACATCCTCGTCGCCAGCACGTCCCGGGCCGAGCACCTCCTCCACCTCCGAACACTGTTCGGGCGCCTCAGCGAGCACGGCCTCATCGTCAACCCGGCCAAATGCCACTTCGGCACGACGGCCGTTGATTTTTTGGGCCACCATATCACCAAGAACGGGGCCGGGCCGCTGCCAACCAAGGTCGAGGCCATCACCACGTTTCCGCATCCCCGCTCCATAAAGGCCCTGCAGGAATTCCTGGGAATGGTGAATTTCTATCACCGCTTCGTGCCCCGCGCTGCTCAACCCATGCGGCCCCTCTATGAAGCCCTCCGGGGCAAGCCGGCCAAGCACGACATCGTCTGATCCGCAGCAATGGACGCGGCCTTCCAAAGCTCAAAGCGGGCCCTCGCCGACGCAACACTGCTCGCTCACCCGGTGCTCAACGCTCCCATCGCCCTCACCACGGATGCCTCCGACTACGCGGTGGGCGCCGTATATGAGCAATGGGTGAACGGGGTTTGGCAGCCACTCGCTTTTTTCAGCCGGCAGCTCCGGCCGAACGAGCTCAAATACAGTACGTTTGACCGTGAGCTCCTCGGTCTACACCTGGCCGTTCGCCATTTCCGCCACCTCCTGGAGGGCCGACCCTTCACGGCGTTCGTCGACCACAAGCCGTTGGTTTACGCAATGGCCAAGGTCACGGAGCCGTGTTCGGCCCGCCAACAGCGCCACCTCTCCGCCGTGTCAGAGTTTACCACGGACATCCGGCACGTCACCGGCAAAAACAACGCCGTGGCCGACTGTCTTTCTCGGGCCAGCACGAACGCGGTCCACCTCGGCGTGGACTTCGCGCTTATGGCGGCGGACCAAACCACCGACACCACGGTGCAAGCCCTCCGGGCGGCGGACACGGGCCTCCGCATGGCCGACATCCCCTTCGTGGACACTGTCCTGCTCTGCGACGTCTCCCAAGGCCAGCCTCGCCCCATCGTGCCCGTTACCTGGCAACGCCGCATCTTCGCCTCCCTCCACGGCCTTTCCCACCCGGGCCGGAAAGCTTCCCAGAAGCTGGTGTCGGCACGATTCGTCTGGCATGGCCTTCGACGGGACGTCCGCGATTGGACCAGCACCTGCACAGCCTGCCAACAGGCCAAGGTCCACCGACACACCCAGGCCCCGCCGGCACCTTTCACCATGCCCGAACGACGTTTCGACCACGTCAACGTGGATCTGGTGGGCCCCCTCCCCCCGTCACGGGGGTTCACACACCTGCTCACCATGGTGGACAGGACCACCAGGTGGCCGGAGGCCGTTCCCCTCGTCTCCACCACCACCGCCGACGTGGCGCAGGCTTTCATCGCCACCTGGGTCGCCCGCTTCGGCGCACCGGCGGACATCTCGTCAGACCGCGGACCACAGTTCACCTCCGAGCTGTGGGGCGCGGTCGCCCGCAACCTGGGCGTCAAGCTCCACCGTACTACGGCCTACCACCCCCAAGCCAACGGGTTGTGCGAGCGATTCCACAGCTCCATGAAGGCCGCGCTCATGGCCGGCCTTCAGGACGGCGGTTGGGCCGACCGGCTGCCGTGGGTCCTTTTGGGCTCCGCACGGCCCCCAAGGAGGACCTCCGGGCATCCACCGCCGAGCTTGTCTACGGCCAGGCGCTACGCATCCCGGGCGAGTTCGTGCCCGACGCTACCAGTCCCTGGTCCGCAGCTCGCCAGCGCTCGGACCTCCAGGAGGCCGCCCGACGGTTTGCCCCCGTGCCAACATCCCACCACGGTGACCCCAGTCCTACGTCCCCCCAGCACTTCGCACAGCGGAGTATGTTTTTGTGCGTCATGACGCACATCGGGGGCCACTCCGGCCGCCGTACGACGGGCCCTTCCGGGTCCTGCGACGGGACGACAAGTCGTTCGTCATCGACATCGGCGGCAGGTCGGACCGGATCGCGGTGGACCGCCTCAAGCCAGCGCACGTGGACTTCGACCAACCGCCACGGTTGGCCCTTCCGCCGCGGCGAGGCCGCCCCCCGTCCACGGTGCCCCCCACTCGACCGCCCACCACCACACCGGACCCCCCCCACCCCCCACGACCCTCCAGGGGTCGCTTCGGCCGGGTCATCAGGACCCCCCTCAAATTGACCCTGCCGGTGCAAGTCGATTCTGGGGGGACGTGTGTAGCGGCTACCGCTGGGTTTTCACAATTGCCTTGCACCTACCAAGGACGCGGAGCGATCACCATGCCGGGCTCGTCCAGGACGCCCGGGCAGGCCGGCGCTCAACTTGCCAGGCCTCGGCCGGGACGCCCGGGCATGCCCGGGCACGCCCGGCCACGCCCGCCCTCGACTTGCCAGGCCGTGGCCAGGACGCCCGGCCACGCCCCCTCTCGCCGTTCCCGGGCAAACGCTCCGGGATAATGTGTGTATATATATTGCTGCCCGATAAACGGGCTTTGGAGATTACCTGAGCTGTTTTGTTTGAATAAAGCAACTCGGACGAATTCCAGCTTTTTTGTCGCGTCCATTCTTCCGATCGACGTGGGAGCACGGTTCCTTCACTAGCGTACTACTCTGCTGGCTATGAAATGCTCTGCATCCACTGTGGTACTGAGGAGAATTTGGTTGAAAAGGCAGGGCAATACCCTCAATGTAACATTTGTACTGCAAAGCCAGTACCAAAGCGTGGCAGAAATCTTGTTCAACATGCTCAATAGTTTCAAGGTGCCAAGGGCATGGTGTTTATCTGTTTTTCCGATGTCATGGTGGATATACATGTACAGGTGTCTTGCCCTTTCACTACCAAGCTCAGCTAGGACATTCAACATCATCCAAAATCACACAAACACTGTGTTTCATAGAGATTTGGGCAATGTCTGTAAATCTGTGAGATGAATGAAGAAATAAAATCATTTTGAGCAGAAAGGAGTCTTTATTTCATATTTTTCCATGTCAACAAAACGCAATGGAAAGTAGGAAAAAAAACAAAAAAACCCTCCCTCCCTACCCGAACTTTTGAGAAAAAAGGACGATCACCAACTCTTTTTTTTTATCTGGCCTTAGTACACAGAGGAATGGCCATGCTATTATCCTCTCTGGGGTATATAGATTACTGTAGATTTAGGCATGAACCTCAACAATGATGGGGGTGTGTTCAGTTTCTTATAGAGTTTTTAAAGTTCTAATATTAATAATATAAACAACCTACACGACCTATTATTTTCGTCTGCTACACCGCTTCAAGTAACAAAAATATTGAAATTAAAATAAAAGAATTACATGGTACAAATTTACAAGTAGCATACACACGATGAGTCTATTAGACATACAAGACCCAGAAAATTTAAAACCAGTACTACACTTGATCTTCAATAATGGTATGTATTAACTTGTAATATTGTATCATGTAATTGTTTTGTTTTAAACATTGTTGTTACTTGAAGCGGTGTAGCAGAATAAAATAATAAGCTGTGTAAGTTCTTTTTATTATTATTTTGGCTGGTCTTATCGTGTTTTTTTTTCCTAATAGCAAGTTTTCTTTATTTATAATTCAGTCGGACATTGTGAGGTAAATAAATCAACCATTAATAAAACGACGTGACCGAAGTGGTTCCGAATCAGCGCATCTATTTCCGCTTTTTTTGGTCAATGTTTCTCTGGGAGATTGCGAGTTCTCCTTTTCATTGATGTTGAAAATCTGGGGCGAAATGCTTTGATTTTCCCCGGGGGTTTTCCTCGCATCACCGGCGTCGCTCCGACCAGACATGTGTGTTATGGTTTACCTTGTGCGTTCGTGTGCTCTTCCCATGGGGGAACGATGATTACTTCATCATCAGCAACAGGCACGCGGTTGGTTGTGAATGTGGTTTTGAATTGCGTTGCGCGGTCTATCTGTCCACTACGTGCCAAGTGGTGTGTGGTTGGGACTGTGTGATGACCCAGATCTGGATATCTCTCGTATAACGTGTAATATAAATATAGAAAGTGCACAGCCACTAGAACGTGTGAATGCACCACAGCATGAGTGATGATGAGAGGGGGTTGTATGTCCGACCGTAGATCTACTGTAATCTATATATCCCAGAGAGTAATAACCCTTCCTGCCGCCTCCCCCCCTCACCCCCTCCCTTCCTCCCTCCCTCCCTCCCCCTCCTCCTCCCCCTCCTCCTCCCCCCCCTCCTCCTCCCCCTCCTCCTCCCCTTCCCCTCCCTTCCTCCCCCCTCCCCCCTCCCCCTCCCTTCCTCCCCCCTCCCCCCTCCCCCTCCCTTCCTCCCCCCTCCCCCTCCCTTCCTCCCCCCTCCCCCTCCCCCTCCCCCTCCCCCTTCCTCCCTCCCTCCCCATCCCCTCCCTTCCTCCCTCCCTCCCCATCCCCTCCCTTCCTCCCTCCCTCCCCATCCCCTCCCTCCCTCCCTCCCTCCCCATCCCCTCCCTTCCTCCCTCCCTCCCCATCCCCTCCCTTCCTCCCTCCCTCCCCATCCCCTCCCTTCCTCCCTCCCTCCCCATCCCCTCCCTTCCTCCCTCCCTCCCCATCCCCTCCCTTCCTCCCTCCCTCCCCATCCCCTCCCTTCCTCCCTCCCTCCCCGTCCCCTCCCTTCCTCCCTCCCTCCCCATCCCCTCCCTTCCTCCTTCCCTCCCCATCCCCTCCCTTCCTCCCTCCCTCCCTCCCTCCCCATCCCCTCCCTTCCTCCCTCCCCCTCCCCCTCCCCCTCCCTCCTCGTGGGGAACGCGTGTACTACTACTAGTACTAGTCATACTAAAATGCACAATTTGGTGTCTGTCTGTCTGACCGTGATACATTCGGTCATTACTTATCCAATCTCAACCAAATTCGACAGGAGGACTAAGGGTCACATGATGGAGGTTGTAGCAACTTCATTTGCCACCTTCCTCAGGGGGGTTTTCCGTCTTTGGTGGAATCCGTATTAAGGTGTATATCCGTGTTGAGGTAGCTAGTCACGGCGTTTTTCCAAAGCCACTTCTAATAACAAACGTAATAACACATGATAATACTAATAGGTGAGGGCGAGACTACCGGAAGTAAGCTGTAACACGTGCCCTTTTGTGGTTTGTTTTCAACGTATCCAATCACTTGACTGTTGTCGCGAAGGGTGCACTATAAACCGGAAGTTACGTAGTTCCGCGGGCGCCTATAGCATAATGTTAATGTTATTACGAAACAATCTTGATACTAATAATTTCCCCTCTCACCAATGAGTTTTTTCCTTCTTTAACATATGCCATGTTATCGTGTATAAGTAGCTTGTTGTATGGCAAGCTTAACAGAAGTAAAAAAAAAAAAAACGCATATGGTTACCTTTTTAAACAGTCGTGACTGCTGTTTAACATTAAACTGAAAGAAATCTGGAGGTATACTGAGGTGTTATGGTGGTTGGGGGCAGGTTGAGGTGTGGTGGGGGTGGAGGGCTTGACTTGTTGTGGTGGGGTGGAGGGGTTTAGGTGTTGTGGTAGGGGTGGAGGAGTTGTGGGGGAGACGATGGGTGGGGCGGGAGTTTGAAGGCTTGGAATGTGGACGGCAGGAAGGGGATTGAAGCTTTCTGGTTAGGAGGGAGGTTGGGGACTTGGGAGTGGGGCTTGTTGACTTGGGGTTTGCGAGGAGGGTTTGTTGACTTGTGGTTCAGGACTTGGGGCTGGGATAGGGGGAAAGGGATTGAGGACTTGAAATCACATTTTACATGACACAGGATTTCCACATGTCCCCGCCATCAAAGGAGATTCCTGTCAAACTCCCTAAATATTCCACACTCGATTGGAAAGTAATTCCCTTCCAACCGCGCCGGTGGAACCACTTGTCTGCTAGTCTGTATTATAATTGTAAAACTCATCTAATTGTATTAATTGAGCAGCTGTGCAGTGCTTTAATTGGTTTGGAGATTTTTCAGATGAACGGGTAATGTACATTGTTACCATCTCTCGCTCCATTCCCTCGATTTTCAGATGAACGGGTAATGTACATTGTTACCATCTCTCGCTCCATTCCCTCTTATTCTTTGCAGTGTTTGGAATTCAAACCTGAGTCTCGTTGGCCCATAATATCTGGTTTGCTCCCCGTGCTGAGGCGTGTTACCGCCCGGGTGTCTTACCACTCCAAAAGTAGTGAGTTGTGCATGTTTTAGTAGATGAACATTGTTTGTGCATATCTATTGTACAGGGTATTCTTGCGGAGGTAGATGTATTTTATGGGTTTTTTAATATTTGGGATTTATAAAAGTCATGCCCATAACTGCAGCAACTATAAATTTAAGTGTACATGGTGAATGAAATGAAACGAACAGAAGATGTTATCTCGATTGCATCATACCCAGCTAGACGAGGCAACCTAGCCTCAAGTGATTGAATTAATTATTAGTGTTTTCTTATGCAGTCGTGGGCAAAAATATTGGCACCCTTGCACTTTTTTCAGATAACGCACCATTTTTTCCAGAAAATTGTTGAAATTTAAAAATATTTTGGTATCCACATATATATTTCTTTGCTTTGCAGTGGAACAAAAGAAAAAGCTGAAAAAATTACTAAATCTTAGCTTATTCCACACAGAAATCCGAAAACGGCCCAGATAATATTATTGGTACTTTTTAGAAGTTGTTGGAAATAATTAGGTTTCAAGCAGGTGATTCTCCTTTACTTTGGAATTGAACTCACCTGTGGTGAGTTGCAGTTGCCTGCAATATAAAAATCGCTCATTCAACCAGTTTGAATAGAGAAAAGGAGTCATTCTGCTGTTTTGTGTCACTGTGTGTACCACAATGAGCATGGAGAAAAGAAAGAAAACCAGAGAATTGTCAGAGGAGGTCAGACATAAGATTTGCTATAAGTCCATCTCCAGAGACCTTGATGTTCCTGTGTCTACCGTACGCAATGTTATCAGGAAGTTTAAGGCCCATGGCACTGTACCAAACCTCCCTGGATGTGGCTGCAAGAGAAAACTTGATCGAAGATTGCAGCGAAGGATTGCTCAAATGGTGGAGAAAGCACCTCAATCAACTGTCAAACAGATTCAAGCTGACCTTCAGACACAAGGTACGACAGTTTCAACTCGCACCATCCGTCACCAACTCAATGAAAGGGGGTTCTATGGAGGACCCCACTGCTGAGAGAGAGACATAAGAAAGCCCGACTGAAGTTTGACAAAACGCACCCGAACAAGCCAAAATCCTTCTAGCTGTGGACAGATGAGACCAAATTAGAGCTTTTTGGTAAAGCACATCTCTGTTTCCAGAAAACAAAACTAAGCCTTCAAAGAAAAGAACACCATCCTTACAGTCAAACATGGAGGTTCAGTGATGTTTTGGGGTTGCTGTGCTGCCTCTGGCACTGGGTGCCTTGAATGTGTGCATGGCATCATGAAATCAGGAGATTACCAAGGCATTCTGGAGCGCAATGTTCAACCCAGTGTCAGAAAGCTGAGTCTCCGTCGAAGGCCATGGGTCTTGCAGCAGGGCAATGACCCCAAACACACTTCAAAAAGCACCCAGGAATGGTTAAAGACAAAACACTGGGCTGTTCTGAAGTGGCCAGCAATTAGTCCAGATGTAAATCCCATTGAACACCTGTGGGGAGATCTTAAAAGAGCAGTTGGGAGAAGGCACCCTTCAAATCTGGGAGAACTGGAACAGTTTGCACAAGAGGAGTGGGCCGAGCTGCCAGTAGAGAGGTGTAGGAAGCTCATTCATGGCTGTAGGAAGTGCTTGACTGCAGTTATTTTGTTCAAATATTAAGTCGTGGGTGTCAATAATTTTGTCAATGCCATTTCTTTTTCTTTTCTGATTTAAAAGTATATATTAAGTTCTGAATCAAAAACAAAGGTACTGTAATATTAACAGTGAAATCAAGAATTGTGGAGACCAAATACAGTACTTTTGTGAATTTCAACTTATTTTCAGAGAAAATTGTGAGTTATTTGAAAAAAGGTGCAAGAGTGCCAATATTTTTGGCCAAGACTGTAATGGGGATCAATGTCAGATTGTCTTGATAAGTTTCCGGTTCCTCTACCACGATAAATCACTGCTAACAATACTATGATCGATATGTGACTTTTCAAATGACATAAATGGCAAAAAGTCCTTTTGTGCATGTGCCGTGTGTGTGTTTTCTCAGTGACAGAGTGGCAATTTCAAGATGGTTATAAATTGTTGTGTTCCTGAATGTATATTAGAGTCACGGAAATATGAGAAATATCCATGGATGGTGTCGACTACAAATGGATGGGTTTTGTGTCGGTCTGTGTCAGTCTGTCATACGTCGTACTTTTGTACGTCTTTTAATTAATTATGTACTATTCAAGTGTACATTTTAACCCTTCAGACTGCTGAGACCCCTTAGACCTTGGAAGACCCTTTAACACTTAAGATCCAGAGGACCCAAAAGACCCAGATGACCCAAAAGTCCACAAGGACCCAAATCGCCCAAAAGACCCAGAGGACCCAAAATCCAGCAGGCAGGTATGCTACAAGGCAGTGAAGACAAATGGAAATTTGGTACAACAGACCAAAGGGCCCACTGGTTGGTATAAATGAGCCACAGCAGGCGATATAACACACACACACACACACACACACACACACACACACACACACACACACACACACACACACACACACACACACACACACACACACACACACACACACACACACACACACAGTCTTTCCTCCACCCTGACCCTCCACGGTACCCCTAACCCCTGCAAGTGCAACCATCAGTTTTCAACTCGCTCCGTCCAGCGTTTAGGAGTGCATAGAAGTCGCACACACAGACACTTCTCAAATTATATAATAGTATGAGTGAAGAAATTATTTTATCTTTGCCATTCACAACCTTTGACCAGGTTAAATGGGAGGTGTCATGATCAAGCTCACAAACAAGGAAGGTGGGGTAGGGAGTGAGGGAAGGAACCTGAACATTTCACATGGGAATATTTTGCTGTGATTGTTGTGATTCCAACAACAAAATAATTTACTCCGCCACCTAAGGTGGACATAGGTTATGTTTTCGCCCCTGTCTGCCTGCCTGTCTGTTTGTTTATTTGTTTGTGAGCAGGATATCTCAAAACATTATGGACGGATTCGGCCAAAACTTGGTGGACAGTGTGACGAGGACGAATTGATTAGATTTTGTTGAACTTCTAGATCCAGATCCAGATACGAGAATTTTTTAGTGATTTTTCATCATTCAGAGATGGGGATACAAATGATGTATTGTATGATATCTCAAAAAGTTGTCGACAAGTCGTGACAAAACATGGTGGATGAGTTGGTTAGGTGTCAAGAACAAGCTGATTAGATTTCGGTTCAGATCCAGATGCAGATCCGGCTTATCAGAGGGATACAAAACATAAAGTGTTCAGCCTGGCGGAGGTATGCTCTCTACCGAGTGCTGTTCTAGTTGTTTATGCGAAGGTGCTTGTGTATAACAAATTTATTTGAGATTATCAACACCCCAACATGTATGAATTTACTCATTCTGAAAGCTTTTTTGAACAAAGTAAAAAGTCCATCTTTTCCCCCACAATCCAATGCAGCTGTGATGTGTGAAGAAAGGGAAGAAAGGAGTGAAAAGCATAATTATGGTACTGTTCTGTCAGGGGGGGGGGGTAGAGGAATATCTAAATCCAGGTACATCTGCAAAGCTAGGTACACGACTGTTGTGATAGGGAATCTACCTGTAATAAGTTATATGTGTAGCCCGAATGTCAGAATAAGTTGTATCTGTGTCCCCGCCACAAGGGGGTGGGGCAATACTGGGGCATGCTAATTAGTACAGGGATTATGGGTAAAGTTCCCTCTTTTGTCGTTCCCTCTGTGAGCAACCCAGTGTCCCTTATGGCAGCGCAATCATATACATTAGAGAGGTCCATTAGTGCACACATTAAATAATTCCCCACCACCACAATGACTTTGGAAGAGCAACAGGCAGGAAGCCAGATCGGGGCACCGCCGATGGGGCCGCAGCCAGCCACATCACCAGCTGGCATAGTAACGAACATCGTGCAAGGCAAGCAATAGCCACGCCCTGGGAACGTGTGATTGGTTTGGGGAAGGAAGCGGCACACTGATTGGCCACCGACCATGGACACCTCGGCCAATCAGTGCGGAAGGCGCCAAACCACTACTAAGAAGCAGGTCGCTGATCAGAGAAAAAGGGCTGGTGACGGCAGAAGGCGGGAAGACCACAAAGAAGGGAGGGGCTGATTGGTAACGCGGTGGAGTTGACGTCAAACCACGGGGGACAAAACGTCTCGTTCGCGGGCATTCTGGGCTTCCCTGGTCGGCTTCCCTAGTGGTTCAGTTCGGTTGTGGGGTTCCCTGGTCGGCTTCCCTGGTTCGGTCATCGGCTTCCCTGGTCGTCTTCCCTGCGTTCCTCCCTGGTGGTTCGTCGTCTTCCCTGGGTTCTTGTCTTCTTGTTGTGATGCTTGGAGGGTGCTTGGTGCATGGAGCGGTGCTTGGTGTTTGGAGTGGTGCTCGGTGCTTGGAGCGAGGCATGGTGCTACGAGCAGATGGGACCTCGCGTGCGACCGACGAGGGGCGAGCGAGGCGTGCCGCTGAGCGGGTCGCTCGGGGCCTAGCAGGGCGTGAACGAGGCGGACGGAGGCCTGCTTAACGCGAACACCGGAGCCTGGACGATTCCTGACGGACGCAACAGACACAGATAAGCTCGCACCCACAAACGCCCACAACACGACGATTTCTTTATTTAATTCATCCCCCTGTGCTGTTGTCGAAGTGAGGTGTGCGGGATCCCAATTTAGAATTAGTTTTTACAGTCGCGTTTCTTTGTATCGGGTTCCGTAATAAATCGTTTATTTTTGTGCATTTTACCCCCGTGTCCGTTTTAAGTTCATTCCCTACAGGATCGAGGGCTGCCGTCTGGGCGTCAGGTAAGAGGTTGCCGCTTCTTCCTCTTTCTTCTTACTCCCGTGCTTTTATAGTCGAATCCACAATTGATCGTCACCTCGGAGTTAAAGCCTGTTTGGTCATCCGCGATCCTACGGTATTAACTGAGGGATTCGCGTGATAGTACTTTTGAAATCAGTCTGTCAACTTTATGGTCAGAAAACTGCTTCTGACCTTCAATGGCTTGCTGGGCTGGAATAATTTATGGGGCCAGGGTCTGCAAGATGAGACCCAAGAGAAGACATTGCTAACAGAGTGGGAGGCCCTGGGATTTGAGGGACAGTCTCATTTGATAAAGATGTGTGTATAGGAGGATTGGCATGATGGTCCTTCTTTACAGTTCACATTTAAACAGGTCTTTACTGCACCTTGTTTTGTAACAAACCGGTGACGAACACCGATCAGATATTGCTTTTCCTTGGTTTATATGCAGAGTGTCATTTTATTTTTCTCCAGACAGGCTGGAGTTACTGAAGGGTTTCAATTATGCCTGGCCTTTATATTCATCCAGGTGCTCCAACTGAAGAACCATCCTTCTGTCTGGAAGACAACGTAAGGAATTTATAAATAATTGTGTTCTCTAGTATGTTTTTGCTGCATTTTTATTGGTTACTTAACGGTTTCACCGGAGGGGACTGCAGGTTTGCTCTGTCTTACCTGTGGTTTTCCAGACTTTCCACCCATACACCTTAACATATTCAACTGAAACTTGGTACATGATTTTATTATGACATGTTGCAGAACAAGTTCAAGTTCCAGGGAGTTTTGTCAATTTTTCAGAGTTATGACCTTTTTGGACTTGGAAAACATTACATTGGTAGGGGATATTTATTGCAAGGCAATTCTCCCTCTTGGTACCCTCGCCTGAGGAGAGGGTATTGCATTTGAGTCCTTTTGTTTGTTTGTCTGTCCGCACATAATAAATATGATTTTCTCCACAACCATTGGTCCGATTGACAGGAAATGTTCACCATAGGTGTACCTCCTCCTGCAGAATTTTTTAAATAATTATGACGCCATAGGTCACGTGGTATGTCCGCCATCTTGGAAAAACCGAAAAACTTTGCACCTCAATATCTCCGAAAGCGCTGCATCGAAGAAATTGAGACATGGCTCATTGTAAATAACTCTTCATGGGGAATAATATGTGTTCATGATGTCATAGGTGCCTCCATTATGACATCATAATTCAATAAGTACAAAACTTCATTCGATCAAGATGAAACGGACCTCCGTTTCCGGTCTTGCTGGCGAGGGTTCGTTTTTTCGCAGCTCCACACGCTCTCCATCGAAATCGAAGTTAAGTAATTGTTCCCATTTTGTATTTTCGTTAAAACTGTATTTTATGGTGTATGTACGTATATTGTCCCGACAAAGATTTTCGGTGCAAATCTTTCATACCTGTATTGAAAATCGTGTTAATTCGTGTCGTCTTGAGGCCTTGTACAGTGTACACTGTACAACCTTGAGGCTTTGTTTTTCTCTCAGCGGTCTGTCGTTTGTGATCCAATAACTTTCGTTCTCTGTTTTCGCAGTCTTTCCACCCCAAAGCCTACTTCCTTATGTAAATCTCAACTCAAAAAAAAAAAAAAAAAAGACATTACCTTCTCTGTGCTCATTCGTTTATTCATTCTTATTCGTTCGTTCGTTCTTCGACCACGTGTTTCTCCCCCATTTCCCCAGATAGATTGTCAAATTTCAACTCGTTATTTTATCGTCCATGCGATATCGTTTGATTATATAGTTAGTTTTGGTTTGAATTTCCTGTAACTCGTAATTAATTAATCGTGTTCTGCTCCTCGTGTGTGGCCTTGTAGTTGTACCCCCGTCGGTGTTTTGTTAACTTAAGCGTGTTTTGCTTGGCTCTTGGTTTTTTCCCTTCTACCCCGAACATAATACTCTGTCTAACGTTCTAAATCCCCACCCCCCCCCCCCCCCAAAAAAAAAACAAAAACATTTATTTTCTTTTCTCGACGTGTACTGTTGTCTCATCCTGTATTTTCTGTCCAGGTGTGCTGTTCGCCCCGCCCCCATTATCTCCTTGCCATCCACCGTTTGCCCTGTTCACGTGACTCGTGGTGGTCCCTCTCGGCTCTCCCCCCCCGTTGGTATTTTTGTGCATATAAGATTGTTCACAGTTCTGTTTAAATATTATTTAAATATGTTTAACCTTTCCCCTTCTGTGTTTTATTCAGTGGTATATTACAACACGCTGTTTTTCTTCCTATTTAAAAGGCTTTTCTCAATTTCCTCTCCAACTCATTCCACTTCAAAAAAAAGAAATTCAATATATTATACGTCTCCCTCACTACATGGTCTAAATTCACATTCATTCCATCCCTCCTCCATCGTTCTGAATCGGATTGCTAACTTGAAAATCACAACAAAACCAATTTGTTATCAATGTTCGTCTTTCATTAATCATCCACTTTCTAAACTCCCCTCTTGCCCCTCCCATCCAAATCCCCCCCCTTGCACCTACACTCCTAAACTACCCCCTTGCTCCTCCACTCTTAAACTCCCCCCTCCCCCCTTGCCCCTCCACTCCTGAACTCCCCCTTTGCCCTTCCCCTCCTAAACTCCCCCTTTGCCCCTCCCCTCCTAATCCCTCCCCCTTGCCCCTCCACTCCTGATCTCCCCCCTTGCCCTTCCCCTCCTAAACTCCCCCCTTGCCCCTCCCCTCCAAATCCCCCCCCTTGCCCCTACACTCCTAAACTCCCCCCTTGCCCCTCCACTTCTAAACTTCCCCCTTGCCCCTTCCCTCCAAAACTCCCCCCTTGCCCCTCTCCTCCTAAACTCCCCCCTCACTCCTCCCCTTCAAAATTCCCCCCCAATCCCTCCCATTCAATTCTCCCCCCATACCATTCCTCTCCAATTCTCCCTCCTCCCCCCTCCTCCTCCAAGCTGCCTCCTCCCCACTTCGTCTCCCTTCTATCTCATACCTCCACCCCCCCAAACCTTCTACTTTCCTCTGCCCCCCCTCAAACAACCCCTCACTGTGCCTCATCCCTTCACCATCAAACCTTTCATCCTCCTCATCCTTCCCTTTCTTGGAACTCTTCTGCAACATCTGACACACTATCAACTGCTCTCCCTACCTCCCCCTCTCATCCTTCATGTTACCCTACTCCTCCCCTCCCCTGTCCTGTACCCGATGCTCCCCTCTCTCTTCATTAACGGTATGGACCTCAAACATCCGGGGCCTTCGCTCAAACCTGACTGATCTCTCCATACAGGTTGCTTCTGACAATCCAGACTTGATCTGCTTAACAGAGACTTTCCTCCTTCAAGATGTCTCTGATTCCTTAATATCTCTTCCTGGTTACTCCCTCCTCCGGTATGATAGACCTGAGCCTCGGCCTGGTGGTGGGGTGGCTATCTTTGTCAAAAACTCTCTTCCTCACTCTCCTTGCACTGCCCTCTTTCCTCCTCACCCGCAGGAGTACCTCTGGTTACGGCTTCCTCTCCGCTCCCACCTTTTGTTCATATGTGTTCTGTACCGTCCCCCAAACAGTGATGACTCCATCTACATTTCACTGTCTGACAACATGGACCAACTTCTATCCACTCATCCCAACTCTCTCTTCCTCATATGTGGTGACTTCAACTGTCATCATGCCACCTGGTTGGGTGTGGGTTCCTCTCTCACCAGTCATGGCACCTCAGCAAAGGACTTCTGTGACTCACTGGGATTGACACAATCTGTCAATTTCCCGACCCGGATCTCAGCCAATGGAGTATCTTCTCTTCTAGACTTGGTTATGACAAACTTCCCTGCTAATGTCTGCTGCTCCTCTTCTGCTCCAATCGGTTCTTCTGATCATGTGCTTGTCAAAGTGGACATCTCTCTGGCCATTCTCAGAGAGCCTCCTCAGCGTCGACGAGTCTGGCATTTCACTCAGGCCGACTGGGACGGTCTTCAAGCAGCCATCAATCGTCTGGATTGGTCTCCCATCTCCACTGCCTCTGACATCAATTCTTCCTGGGAATTCTTCCAAAGCAAACTGATCTCTCTCATGCACAGATTTATCCCATCTCGCCTTCAATTGTCTTACCCTTCCTCCCGTCCATGGTACACTGAATCTTGTGGTGAGGCAGTTGCCCTGAAACAACTTGCCTTTGCCTCTTGGAAGGCTAATCCAACTGAAGGCAATCTCAGTTCCTTCCACCAAGCTCGGAACAAGTGTGTGTCTACCCTCAGGAGTGCCAGGAAGCACTATCTCTCCTCACTCAAGAATGAACTCTCAAACCTGTCTCCTTCCTCCAAATCTTGGTGGCGTCTGGTCAAATCCGTTTCTGGTGTTTGTTCCCCCTCCATCCCCTCCCTTACCTCAAATGGCCACACAGTTGACATCGCACGTGATAAAGCCGAATGCCTCAACTCTGTGTTCGCCTCAAAATCCTTAGTTCCAAACCCATCTCTCTCTGTTCCCACCTTTCCCAGTCGAACCCAACTGCTCCTGGACTCTGTGTCCTTCTCTCCTGACAAGGTGGAGGAGTTTTTGTCAAACCTCGACTCTGATTCTGCAACTGGACCAGACGGCATCAGCCCACGGGTCCTAAAATCCTGCTCTGCCGCTCTATCTCACCCTCTCTCTGTTCTTTTCACCCTATCTTTTGCTCAAGGTCATCTGCCAGCATCCTGGAAATCAGCTAACATTACCGCTTTGCACAAAAAAGGTGCAAAAACAGATCCTTGCAACTACAGACCAATCAGCCTGCTCCCAATTATCAGCAAAGTCATGGATGTACCGTGACTCATCCTCATCCATCCATCATTTGCTTCGGATATGAAATCTTTCCTCTTCTCCAATGGCTTGATCTCTGATCATCAATTTGGTTTCAGACCAGGTCACTCTACTCTGGACATGCTGCTTCTGCTGGCTCAACAATGGATGGAGGTCCTCAATGCCAAACAGGAAATCAGAGCTGTCTCCCTTGACATATCACGGGCCTTTGATACGGTCTGGCACCCAGCTCTGCTCACCAAACTCTCCTCCTATGGTATCCATGGAAATCTCCATGCATGGCTTGCGGACTTCCTCTCTGGTCGTAGTCAACGTGTGGCCCTGAATGGATTTCTCTCATCTCCCCTTCCTGTTCAGGCTGGAGTTCCCCAAGGAAGTGTGCTGGGCCCTGTGCTTTTTCTGGTCTTTATCAATGATCTCTCCGACTCTCTGGAAAATCCTCTCTATCTCTTTGCTGATGACTCCACTCTCTGCCGCTCCATTCCTCTTCCCTCAGATCGGCAGTCTGCAGCCTCCTCACTCTCTGAAGACCTGGACAAAATCACAGACTGGTCAAACAAGTGGAACATGTCTTTCAATCCTGACAAATCTCACTCTCTTACTATGTCTCTCCGAAAAGATCGACTGGACAACCCTCCCATCTACTTTCTCAACAATCCTCTCCAAGAAGTTCTGTCGCTCAAGCTTTTGGGTCTCACTATCTCCCATGATCTTTCTTGGGAAAACCACATTTCCAAGCTGGCCTCCAAAGCCAGTCGCCGACTGGGCATCCTCCGTCGTGCGAAGTCCTTCCTCGGCACACCTGAGCTCCTCACCACATACAAGGCTTTCATCCGCAGCTCAATGGAATACTGTTCTCCCCTATGGGCTGGTGCTCCTGCCTCACACCTGGCTCGGCTTCACGCTGTTGAATCCAAAGCTTTCAAAATCATTGGAATCTCCCGCGATGAAGCTATCTCTGAGGGCCTTTCACTCACTCACCGCAGGCAGGTAGGTGGTCTTTCTGTCTTCTACCGACTCCTCTCCGGCCTTGCTTCCCCAGCTCTCTCTGTGCTCTGTCCCCCAAATATTCCTACAGGTCGCACAAGATCTGCCAGCAACCCTCTGATGGTTAAACTGCCGAAATCTCGGCTCTCTGCTCACCTTCACTCTTTCATTCCTCTTTTCTCCCGCCTGTGGAACAAACTCCGACACTCCCTTCAATCCCTCTCCTCCCTCCAGGTCTTTAAAACAGCTGTTCACCACCATCTCTTATCTTCCCCCATCCATAACCTTGATCTTTTCTACCCCCACTAATTCACCCCAGATCCACCTTGTTTGAAATTCCAACTTCTTTCCTGGAAATCCTGGCAGTGTCCATATGTTTATACCTCTCCCACCCCCCCCCCCCCCCCTTCACATGCCTCCCCCCCAAAGCCCTCTCCCTTCCACAGATCTCTCGATGTCTCCATGTCTCTCGGTCCCTGCTCTCAAATGTTGTGTTTGTGTCCTTCCCCCTCTCTCCCCATCTTGTCTACCGCTCCCGATGTTATTTGTTTTATGTGTCGGTTTGTCTTTCTGTGTGATTAATGTTCGCTCTTTCACGAGCCTCGATCTTGTATACAAAAAAAACCAAAAAAAAAAAACGGAACGTTGATTGAAGTATGCTAACCACCTTGGGAAGCGAGGAGAAACCAAAGTTTCGGGCACTAACCCTCCTTGCTTCCCACGGCAGTTAGCATACTCCAGTCAATGTTCCGTTGATTCCATCCATTGTTCTTTGTCTAGTTTAGGTTTTATTCCAGGTGGAATAGGATCTGACTAATAATTGTCCCAATGCTTAATTGGCAGGGTGTTGCATCATAGGGTATGCCATCCTTTCAGAGGGGACATTAAGCTGGCTCTTCTCTCATGGTACTGAAAAACAAAAGAGGAGGTTACATTAGCAAATTCCAAATCCCTGTCTCAGGTGGAATTCTGTTGGAAATGCAGTGGTGACTCGGTGGTCTAATGGTTCGAGCACCTACTCCGAGTCTAGTAGGTTGGCGATTCAAATACCGGCCGAGACATACAAAAGACTTTAAAAAATGGTATGCATTGCTTTCTTGCTTGAAGTTCAGCGTTTCAAAGGATAAGAGCATGGAAAATCCACGTAGGTTGGCATCCATTGGGAGAAGGACATTCCTCCTTCGGAAATACCCCACTGAGTGCGATGAGAAAGGCGACGCCATTGTTGTGGCATCGCTGGTACCCATAGTGCTCTGGGAAGTGACAGCACTTACCCCAAGCTTGGTGTGTGTTTGTGTCATCTAACAGTAGTGTGTGTGTGCTCCACCACGAGCCTTACTTGGCTCCTGTTAAAAAAACAACAACCACCTCGTGTATTCATTGTCTGGAAAACTGACTTGGCATCTTGTACTCATTTCAGAAAATGTCATGCATCACATCACATTGATTGTGTATTTCATTGTAGTTTGACTTCATTCTCCAGCACGAACATTTGTCTGTCCTTCAGTCCACCCAGACACAACTCAGGACGGGAGAGGTCTTGGTGATGGTCGAGGCCTGTGGCCTGAGCCCAGTGGACATTCAGGTAAATTACAATTTCATTTTGAAAGCACTTTCAGGTAACGTTTGCCAGTTAGTTTTTAATTACAGTAAATCAATCGATTAATCTTGCATATAGCTTATTATTATTATATTATTTTATTTATTTATTTATTTTAGAAGTAAAACCTCAAAATACTTTATAAAAAAGGAAGTGGTAACCAACCTTTTGGCTACTTATTGGAGGGTTGAGGTTCTTGAACAAAATTTGAACCTTGTGATTGGACTATACACTAGAATGTACTCGTATCTCCTGAGAAATAGTGGATGTTGAGACTCGAGTTAAATTTGTTGAGAGCAGTTGGTGGTGTTTCTTGCTCAAAGTGAGAGACCTGCTATGGTCATGGTATAATACTGTATACTTGTGAAATTGGACTTGCATTGAGGTACTTGTGAAATTGGACTTGTATTGAGGTACTTGTCAAATTGGGCTTGTATTGAGGTACTTGTCAAATTGGACTTGTATTGATATACTTGTGAAATTGGACTTGTATTGAGGTACTTGTGAAATTGGACTTGTATTCAGGTACTTGTGAAATTGGATTTGTATTCAGGTACTTGTGAAATTGGACTTGTATTCAGGTACTTGTGAAATTGGACTTTTTTTTTTTTTTTGAAAACTGAATCCAGGCTCGTGAAAGAGCTGACATTTACTTCACAAACAAATCAACCAGACAAACAAAATATATAAAAAGAGGGTGCGGAAGACAAGAGAATGGGAAGCACACAAACACTTGAGAGCACACAACATTTAAGAGCAGGGAGATGTGTGGGAGGGAGAGGGCTTGGGGGGAGGAGGCGTGGGAAGGGGGGGGGGGGGGGTGGGAGAAGTATAAAACACAAGGACACCAAGGACTTCCAGGACAGAAGTTGGTATTTCAAAAAGTGGAATTGAGGTGAAATTATCGGGGATAGAAAAGATCAAGGTTTTGGATGGGGGAAGATAAGAGATGGTGGTGAACAGCTGTTTTAAAGACTTGGAGGGTGGAGTGGGATTGAAGAGAGTGAGGGAGTTTGTTCCAGAGGCAGGAGAAAAGAGGAATGAAGGAGTGAAGGTGAGCAGAGAGTCTTGATTTTGGCAGTTTAAACATAAGAGGGTTGCAGGCAGATCTTGTGTGACCTGTAGGAATATTGGGGGGGGGGGGGGGGCAAGGCCAGAGAGGAGTCGGTAGAAGACGGAAAGACCACCAACCTGCCTGCGGTCAGTGAGTGAGTGAGAGGCCCTTGGAGTTAGCTTAGCTTCATCGCGGGAGATTCCAATGATTCTGAATGCTTTGCTTTCAACAGCGTGAAGACGAGCTAGGTGTGAGGCAGGAGCACCAGCCCAGAGGGGAGAGCAGTATTCCATTGAGCTGCGGATGAAAGCCTTGTACGTGGTGAGGAGCTCAGGTGTGCCAAGGAAGGACTTCGCACGACGGAGGATGCCCAGTCGGCGACTGGCTTTGGAGGCCAGATTTCAAATGTGGTTTTCCCAGGAAAGATCATGGCAGATAGTGAGACCCAAAAGTTTGAGTGACAGAACTTATTGGAGAGGATTATTCAGAAAGTAGATGGGAGGGTTGTCCAGTCGGTCTTTTCGGAGAGACATCGTAAGAGTGTGAGATTTGTCAGGATTGAAAGACATGTTCCACTTGTTTGCCCAGTCTGTGATTTTGTCCAGGTCTGCAGAGAGTGAGGAGGCTGCAGACTGCCGATCTGAGGGATGAAGAATGGAGCGACAGAGAGTAGAGTCATCAGCAAAGAGATAGGGAGGATTTTCAAGAGAGTCGGAGAGATCATTGATGAAGACCAGAAAAAGCACAGGGCCCAGAACACTGCCTTGGGGAACTCCAGCCTGAACAGGAAGAGGAGATGAGAGAAACCCATGGAGGTCCTTGGTGAGGCTATTGCCCGACATGTGACTTGTGTTCAGGTACTTGTGAAATTGGACTTGTATTGAGGTACTTGTGAAATTGGACTTGTATTCAGGTACTTGTGAAATTGGACTTGTATTCAGGTACTTGTGAAATTGGACTTGTATTGAGGTACTTGTGAAATTGGACTTGCATTGAGGTACTTGTGAAATTGGACTTGCATTGAGGTACTTGTGAAATTGGACTTGCATTGAGGTACTTGTGAAATTGGACTTGCATTGAGGTACTTGTGAAATTGGACTTGCATTGAGGTACTTGTGAAATTGGACTTTCATTGAGGTACTTATGAAATTGGACTTGCATTGAGGTACTTGTGAAATTGGACTTGCATTGAGGTACTTGTGAAATTGGACTTGCATTCAGGTACTTGTGAAATTGGACTTGTATTCAGGTACTTGTGAAATTGGACTTGTATTCAGGTACTTGTGAAATTGGACTTATATTCAGGTACTTGTGAAATTGGACTTGTATTCAGGTACTTGTGAAATTGGACTTGTATTCAGGTACTTGTGAAATTGGACTTGTATTCAGGTACTTGTGAAATTGGACTTGTATTCAGGTACTTGTGAAATTGGACTTGTATTCAGGTACTTGTGAAATTGGACTTTTATTCAGGTACTTGTGAAATTGGACTTTTATTCAGGTACTTGTGAAATTGGACTTGTGTTGAGGTACTTATGAAATTGGACTTGCATTGAGGTACTTGTCAAATTGGACTTGTATTAATAATAATAATAATGCATTTATTTTATATAGCGCTTTTCAAGAAGCCCAAAGACGCTTTGACAGAGTTCAAAAAAACAAGTGCAAAAAGACAAAAATCGACAGGTAAATCAAAGCAAAAGGAAGGAGAAGGAGAAGGAGAAGGAGAAGGAGAAGGAGAAGGAGAAGGAGAAGACATAGTCAGGCGTTAAATGCTGTGGGTTAAATGTTGAATGCAGTGTTGAACAGGTGGGTCTTGAGTGATGTTTTGAATGTGGTGAGTGAGGAGGAGTCTTTGATGGTGTGAGGTAGTGAGTTCCAGAGGGTGGGAGCAGCGATGGAGAAGGCCCTGTCCCCTCAGGTTCTGTATTGAGGTACTTATGAAATTAGACTCGTATTGAGGTACTTGTGAAATTAGACTCGTATTGAGGTACTTGTGAAATTCGACTTGTATTCAGGTACTTGTGAAATTCGACTCGCATTCAGGTACTTGTGAAATTGGACTTGTTTTGAGGTACTTGTGAAATTCGACTTGTATTCAGGTACTTGTGAAATTCGACTTGTATTCAGGTACTTGTGAAATTGGACTTGTATTCAGGTACTTGTGAAATTGGACTTGTATTCAGGTACTTGTGAAATTGGACTTGTATTCAGGTACTTGTGAAATTCGACTTGTATTCAGGTACTTGTGAAATTGGACTTGTTTTGAGGTACTTGTGAAATTCGACTTGTATTCAGGTACTTGTGAAATTCGACTTGTATTCAGGTACTTGTGAAATTGGACTTGTATTCAGGTACTTGTGAAATTGGATTTGTATTCAGGTACTTGTGAAATTGGACTTGTATTCAAGTACCTGTGAAATTGGACTTGTATTGAGGTACTTGTGAAATTGGACTTTTATTCAGGTACTTGTGAAATTGGACTTGTATTCAAGTACCTGTGAAATTGGACTTGTATTGAGATACTTGTGAAATTGGACTTGTATTGAGGTACTTGTGAAATTGGACTTGTATTGAGGTACTTGTCAAATTGGACTTGTATTGAGGTACTTGTCAAATTGGACTTGTATTGAGGTACTTGTGAAATTGGACTTGTATTGAGGTACTTGTGAAATTGGACTTCTTTTGAGGTACTTGTCAAATTGGACTTCTTTTGAGGTACTTGTCAAATTGGACTTGTATTGAGGTACTTGTGAAATTGGACTTGTATACAGGTACTTGTGAAATTGGGCTTGTATTCAGGTACCTGTGAAATTGGACTTGTATTGAGGTACTTGTGAAATTGGACTTGTATTGAGGTACTTGTGAAATTGGACTTGTATTGAGGTACTTGTGAAATTGGACTTGTATTCAGATACTTGTGAAATTGGACTTGTATTGAGGTACTTGTGAAATTGGACTTGTATTGAGGTACTTGTCAAATTGGACTTGTATTGAGGTACTTGTGAAATTGGACTTGTATTCAGGTACTTGTGAAATTGGACTTCTATTCAGGTACTTGTGAAATTGGCCTTGTATGGAGGTACTTGTGAAATTGGACTTGTATTCAGCTACTTGTGAAATTGGACTTGTATTCAGGTACTTGTGAAATTTGACTTGTATTCAGGTACTTGTGAAATTGGACTTTTATTCAGGTACTTGTGAAATTGGTCTTTTATTCAGGTATTCAGGTCTCCTCCTACCACAACTTTACCCACTCATCACCACTTACACCCTCATCACCACTTACACCCTCATCACCACTTACACCCTCATCACCACTTACACCCTCATCGCCTCCAAACCCCCTCATCGCCTCCAAACCCCCTCATTACCGCCTTACTGCCTCATCACCACCTTACTTCCTCATCACCACCTTACTTCCTCATCACCACTTACACCCTCATCACCACTTGCACCCTCATCACCACTTGCACCCTCATCACCACTTGCACCGTCATCACCACTTGCACCGTCATCACCACTTGCACCGTCATCACCACTTGCACCGTCATCACCACTTGCACCGTCATCACCACTTGCACCGTCATCACCACTTGCACCGTCATCACCACTTGCACCGTCATCACCACTTGCACCGTCATCGCCACTTGCACCGTCATCGCCACTTGCACCGTCATCGCCACTTGCACCGTCATCGCCACTTGCACCGTCATCGCCACTTGCACCGTCATCGCCACTTGCACCGTCATCGCCACTTGCACCGTCATCGCCACTTGCACCGTCATCGCCACTTGCACCGTCATCGCCACTTGCACCCTCATCGCCACTTGCACCCTCATCGCCACTTGCACCCTCATCGCCACTTGCACCCTCATCGCCACTTGCACCCTCATCGCCACTTGCACCCTCATCGCCACTTGCACCCTCATCGCCACTTGCACCCTCATCGCCTCCAAACCCCCTCATCGCCTCCAAACCCCCTCATCGCCTCCAAACCCCCTCATCGCCTCCAAACCCCCTCATCGCCTCCAAACCCCCTCATCGCCTCCAAACCCCCTCATCGCCTCCAAACCCCCTCATCGCCTCCAAACCCCCTCATCGCCTCCAAACCCCCTCATCGCCTCCAAACCCCCTCATCGCCTCCAAACCCCCTCATCGCCTCCAAACCCCCTCATCGCCTCCAAACCCCCTCATCGCCTCCAAACCCCCTCATCGCCTCCAAACCCCCTCATCGCCTCCAAACCCCCTCATCGCCTCCAAACCCCCTCATCGCCTCCAAACCCCCTCATCGCCTCCAAACCCCCTCATCGCCTCCAAACCCCCTCATCGCCTCCAAACCCCCTCATCGCCTCCAAACCCCCTCATCGCCTCCAAACCCCCTCATCGCCTCCAAACCCCCTCATCGCCTCCAAACCCCCTCATCGCCTCCAAACCCCCTCATCGCCGCCTTACTTCCTCATCGCCGCCTTACTTCCTCATCGCCGCCTTACTTCCTCATCGCCGCCTTACTTCCTCATCACCTCCTTACTTCCTCATCACCTCCTTACACCCTCACCACCTTACACCCTCATCACCTTACACCCTCATCACATCCTTACATCCTCATCACATCCTTACATCCTCATCACATCCTTACACCCTCATCACCCCTTACACCCTCATCACCCCTTACACCCTCCTATCACCCCTTACACCCTCCTATCACCCCTTACACCCTCCTATCACCCCTTACACCCTCCTAACCCCCCTTACACCCTCCTAACCCCCCTTACACCCTCCTAACCCCCCTTACACCATCCTAACCCCCCTTACACCATCCTAACCCCCCTTACACCATCCTAACCCCCCTTACACTCTCCTAACCCCCCTTACACTCTCCTAACCCCCCTTACACCCTCCTAACCCCCCTTACACCCTCCTATCACCACTTACATCCTCCTATCACCACTTGCATCCTCATCACCACTTGCACCCTCATCACCACTTGCACCCTCATCACCACTTGCACCCTCATCACCACTTGCACCCTCATCACCACTTGCACCCTCATCACCACTTGCACCCTCATCACCACTTGCACCCTCATCACCACTTGCACCCTCATCACCACTTGCACCCTCATCACCACTTGCACCCTCATCACCACTTGCACCCTCATCACCACTTGCACCCTCATCACCACTTGCACCCTCATCACCACTTGCACCGTCATCACCACTTGCACCGTCATCACCACTTGCACCGTCATCACCACTTGCACCGTCATCACCACTTGCACCGTCATCACCACTTGCACCGTCATCACCACTTGCACCGTCATCACCACTTGCACCGTCATCACCACTTGCACCGTCATCACCACTTGCACCGTCATCACCACTTGCACCGTCATCACCACTTGCACCGTCATCACCACTTGCACCGTCATCACCACTTGCACCGTCATCACCACTTGCACCGTCATCACCACTTGCACCGTCATCACCACTTGCACCGTCATCACCACTTGCACCGTCATCACCACTTGCACCGTCATCACCACTTGCACCGTCATCACCACTTGCACCGTCATCACCACTTGCACCGTCATCACCACTTGCACCGTCATCACCACTTGCACCGTCATCACCACTTGCACCGTCATCACCACTTGCACCGTCATCACCACTTGCACCGTCATCACCACTTGCACCGTCATCACCACTTGCACCGTCATCACCACTTGCACCGTCATCACCACTTGCACCGTCATCACCACTTGCACCGTCATCACCACTTGCACCGTCATCACCACTTGCACCGTCATCACCACTTGCACCGTCATCACCACTTGCACCGTCATCACCACTTGCACCGTCATCACCACTTGCACCGTCATCACCACTTGCACCGTCATCACCACTTGCACCGTCATCACCACTTGCACCGTCATCACCACTTGCACCGTCATCACCACTTGCACCGTCATCACCACTTGCACCGTCATCACCACTTGCACCGTCATCACCACTTGCACCGTCATCACCACTTGCACCGTCATCACCACTTGCACCGTCATCACCACTTGCACCGTCATCACCACTTGCACCGTCATCACCACTTGCACCGTCATCACCACTTGCACCGTCATCACCACTTGCACCGTCATCACCACTTGCACCGTCATCACCACTTGCACCGTCATCACCACTTGCACCGTCATCACCACTTGCACCGTCATCACCACTTGCACCCTCATCACCACTTGCACCCTCATCACCACTTGCACCCTCATCACCACTTGCACCCTCATCACCACTTGCACCCTCATCACCACTTGCACCCTCATCACCACTTGCACCCTCATCACCACTTGCACCCTCATCACCACTTGCACCCTCATCACCACTTGCACCCTCATCACCACTTGCACCCTCATCACCACTTGCACCCTCATCACCACTTGCACCCTCATCACCACTTGCACCCTCATCACCACTTGCACCCTCATCACCACTTGCACCCTCATCACCACTTGCACCCTCATCACCACTTGCACCCTCATCACCACTTGCACCCTCATCACCACTTGCACCCTCATCACCACTTGCACCCTCATCACCACTTGCACCCTCATCACCACTTGCACCCTCATCACCACTTGCACCCTCATCACCACTTGCACCCTCATCACCACTTGCACCCTCATCACCACTTGCACCCTCATCACCACTTGCACCCTCATCACCACTTGCACCCTCATCACCACTTGCACCCTCATCACCACTTGCACCCTCATCACCACTTGCACCCTCATCACCACTTGCACCCTCATCACCACTTGCACCCTCATCACCACTTGCACCCTCATCACCACTTGCACCCTCATCACCACTTGCACCCTCATCACCACTTGCACCCTCATCACCACTTGCACCCTCATCACCACTTGCACCCTCATCACCACTTGCACCCTCATCACCACTTGCACCCTCATCACCACTTGCACCCTCATCACCACTTGCACCCTCATCACCACTTGCACCCTCATCACCACTTGCACCCTCATCACCACTTGCACCCTCATCACCACTTGCACCCTCATCACCACTTGCACCCTCATCACCACTTGCACCCTCGTCACCACTTGCACCCTCGTCACCACTTGCACCCTCGTCACCACTTGCACCCTCGTCACCACTTGCACCCTCGTCACCACTTGCACCCTCGTCACCACTTGCACCCTCGTCACCACTTGCACCCTCGTCACCACTTGCACCCTCGTCACCACTTGCACCCTCGTCACCACTTGCACCCTCGTCACCACTTGCACCCTCGTCACCACTTGCACCCTCATCACCACTTGCACCCTCATCACCACTTGCACCCTCATCACCACTTGCACCCTCATCACCACTTGCACCCTCATCACCACTTGCACCCTCATCACCACTTGCACCCTCATCACCACTTGCACCCTCATCACCACTTGCACCCTCATCACCACTTGCACCCTCATCACCACTTGCACCCTCATCACCACTTGCACCCTCATCACCACTTGCACCCTCATCACCACTTGCACCCTCATCACCACTTGCACCCTCATCACCACTTGCACCCTCATCACCACTTGCACCCTCATCACCACTTGCACCCTCATCACCACTTGCACCCTCATCACCACTTGCACCCTCATCACCACTTGCACCCTCATCACCACTTGCACCCTCATCACCACTTGCACCCTCATCACCACTTGCACCCTCATCACCACTTGCACCCTCATCACCACTTGCACCCTCATCACCACTTGCACCCTCATCACCACTTGCACCCTCATCACCACTTGCACCCTCATCACCACTTGCACTCCTCATCACCACTTGCAATCCTCATCACCACTTGCAATCCTCATCACCACTTGCAATCCTCATCACCACTTGCAATCCTCATCACCACTTGCAATCCTCATCACCACTTGCAATCCTCATCACCACTTGCAATCCTCATCACCACTTGCAATCCTCATCACCACTTGCAATCCTCATCACCACTTGCAATCCTCATCACCACTTGCAATCCTCATCACCACTTGCAATCCTCATCACCACTTGCAATCCTCATCACCACTTGCAATCCTCATCACCACTTGCAATCCTCATCACCACTTGCAATCCTCATCACCACTTGCAATCCTCATCACCACTTGCAATCCTCATCACCACTTGCAATCCTCATCACCACTTGCAATCCTCATCACCACTTGCAATCCTCATCACCACTTGCAATCCTCATCACCACTTGCAATCCTCATCACCACTTGCAATCCTCATCACCACTTGCAATCCTCATCACCACTTGCAATCCTCATCACCACTTGCAATCCTCATCACCACTTGCAATCCTCATCACCACTTGCAATCCTCATCACCACTTGCAATCCTCATCACCACTTGCAATCCTCATCACCACTTGCAATCCTCATCACCACTTGCAATCCTCATCACCACTTGCAATCCTCATCACCACTTGCAATCCTCATCACCACTTGCAATCCTCATCACCACTTGCAATCCTCATCACCACTTGCAATCCTCATCACCACTTGCAATCCTCATCACCACTTGCAATCCTCATCACCACTTGCAATCCTCATCACCACTTGCAATCCTCATCACCACTTGCAATCCTCATCACCACTTGCAATCCTCATCACCACTTGCAATCCTCATCACCACTTGCAATCCTCATCACCACTTGCAATCCTCATCACCACTTGCAATCCTCATCACCACTTGCAATCCTCATCACCACTTGCAATCCTCATCACCACTTGCAATCCTCATCACCACTTGCAATCCTCATCACCACTTGCAATCCTCATCACCACTTGCAATCCTCATCACCACTTGCAATCCTCATCACCACTTGCAATCCTCATCACCACTTGCAATCCTCATCACCACTTGCAATCCTCATCACCACTTGCAATCCTCATCACCACTTGCAATCCTCATCACCACTTGCAATCCTCATCACCACTTGCAATCCTCATCACCACTTGCAATCCTCATCACCACTTGCAATCCTCATCACCACTTGCAATCCTCATCACCACTTGCAATCCTCATCACCACTTGCAATCCTCATCACCACTTGCAATCCTCATCACCACTTGCAATCCTCATCACCACTTGCAATCCTCATCACCACTTGCAATCCTCATCACCACTTGCAATCCTCATCACCACTTGCAATCCTCATCACCACTTGCAATCCTCATCACCACTTGCAATCCTCATCACCACTTGCAATCCTCATCACCACTTGCAATCCTCATCACCACTTGCAATCCTCATCACCACTTGCAATCCTCATCACCACTTGCAATCCTCATCACCACTTGCAATCCTCATCACCACTTGCAATCCTCATCACCACTTGCAATCCTCATCACCACTTGCAATCCTCATCACCACTTGCAATCCTCATCACCACTTGCAATCCTCATCACCACTTGCAATCCTAATCCTCATCACCACTTGCAATCCTCATCACCACTTGCAATCCTCATCACCACTTGCAATCCTCATCACCACTTGCAATCCTCATCACCACTTGCAATCCTCATCACCACTTGCAATCCTCATCACCACTTGCAATCCTCATCACCACTTGCAATCCTCATCACCACTTGCAATCCTCATCACCACTTGCAATCCTCATCACCACTTGCAATCCTCATCACCACTTGCAATCCTCATCACCACTTGCAATCCTCATCACCACTTGCAATCCTCATCACCACTTGCAATCCTCATCACCACTTGCAATCCTCATCACCACTTACCCATCCTCATCACCACTTACCCATCCTCATCACCACTTACCCATCCTCATCACCACTTACCCATCCTCATCACCACTTACCCATCCTCATCACCACTTACCCATCCTCATCACCACTTACCCATCCTCATCACCACTTACCCATCCTCATCACCACTTACCCATCCTCATCACCACTTACCCATCCTCATCACCACTTACCCATCCTCATCACCACTTACCCATCCTCATCACCACTTACCCATCCTCATCACCACTTACCCATCCTCATCACCACTTACCCATCCTCATCACCACTTACCCATCCTCATCACCACTTACCCATCCTCATCACCACTTACCCATCCTCATCACCACTTACCCATCCTCATCACCACTTACCCATCCTCATCACCACTTACCCATCCTCATCACCACTTACCCATCCTCATCACCACTTACCCATCCTCATCACCACTTACCCATCCTCATCACCACTTACCCATCCTCATCACCACTTACCCATCCTCATCACCACTTACCCATCCTCATCACCACTTACCCATCCTCATCACCACTTACCCATCCTCATCACCACTTACCCATCCTCATCACCACTTACCCATCCTCATCACCACTTACCCATCCTCATCACCACTTACCCATCCTCATCACCACTTACCCATCCTCATCACCACTTACCCATCCTCATCACCACTTACCCATCCTCATCACCACTTACCCATCCTCATCACCACTTACCCATCCTCATCACCACTTACCCATCCTCATCACCACTTACCCATCCTCATCACCACTTACCCATCCTCATCACCACTTACCCATCCTCATCACCACTTACCCATCCTCATCACCACTTACCCATCCTCATCACCACTTACCCATCCTCATCACCACTTACCCATCCTCATCACCACTTACCCATCCTCATCACCACTTACCCATCCTCATCACCACTTACCCATCCTCATCACCACTTACCCATCCTCATCACCACTTACCCATCCTCATCACCACTTACCCATCCTCATCACCACTTACCCATCCTCATCACCACTTACCCATCCTCATCACCACTTACCCATCCTCATCACCACTTACCCATCCTCATCACCACTTACCCATCCTCATCACCACTTACCCATCCTCATCACCACTTACCCATCCTCATCACCACTTACCCATCCTCATCACCACTTACCCATCCTCATCACCACTTACCCATCCTCATCACCACTTACCCATCCTCATCACCACTTACCCATCCTCATCACCACTTACCCATCCTCATCACCACTTACCCATCCTCATCACCACTTACCCATCCTCATCACCACTTACCCATCCTCATCACCACTTACCCATCCTCATCACCACTTACCCATCCTCATCACCACTTACCCATCCTCATCACCACTTACCCATCCTCATCACCACTTACCCATCCTCATCACCACTTACCCATCCTCATCACCACTTACCCATCCTCATCACCACTTACCCATCCTCATCACCACTTACCCATCCTCATCACCACTTACCCATCCTCATCACCACTTACCCATCCTCATCACCACTTACCCATCCTCATCACCACTTACCCATCCTCATCACCACTTACCCATCCTCATCACCACTTACCCATCCTCATCACCACTTACCCATCCTCATCACCACTTACCCATCCTCATCACCACTTACCCATCCTCATCACCACTTACCCATCCTCATCACCACTTACCCATCCTCATCACCACTTACCCATCCTCATCACCACTTACCCATCCTCATCACCACTTACCCATCCTCATCACCACTTACCCATCCTCATCACCACTTACCCATCCTCATCACCACTTACCCATCCTCATCACCACTTACCCATCCTCATCACCACTTACCCATCCTCATCACCACTTACCCATCCTCATCACCACTTACCCATCCTCATCACCACTTACCCATCCTCATCACCACTTACCCATCCTCATCACCACTTACCCATCCTCATCACCACTTACCCATCCTCATCACCACTTACCCATCCTCACCACTTACCCATCCTCACCACTTACCCATCCTCACCACTTACCCATCCTCACCACTTACCCATCCTCACCACTTACCCATCCTCACCACTTACCCATCCTCATCACCACTTACCCATCCTCATCACCACTTACCCATCCTCATCACCACTTACCCATCCTCATCACCACTTACCCATCCTCATCACCACTTACCCATCCTCATCACCACTTACCCATCCTCATCACCACTTACCCATCCTCATCACCACTTACCCATCCTCATCACCACTTACCCATCCTCATCACCACTTACCCATCCTCATCACCACTTACCCATCCTCATCACCACTTACCCATCCTCATCACCACTTACCCATCCTCATCACCACTTACCCATCCTCATCACCACTTACCCATCCTCATCAACACTTACCCATCCTCATCAACACTTACCCATCCTCATCAACACTTACCCATCCTCATCAACACTTACCCATCCTCATCAACACTTACCCATCCTCATCAACACTTACCCATCCTCATCAACACTTACCCATCCTCATCAACACTTACCCATCCTCATCAACACTTACCCATCCTCATCAACACTTACCCATCCTCATCAACACTTACCCATCCTCATCAACACTTACCCATCCTCATCAACACTTACCCATCCTCATCAACACTTACCCATCCTCATCAACACTTACCCATCCTCATCAACACTTACCCATCCTCATCAACACTTACCCATCCTCATCAACACTTACCCATCCTCATCAACACTTACCCATCCTCATCAACACTTACCCATCCTCATCAACACTTACCCATCCTCATCAACACTTACCCATCCTCATCAACACTTACCCATCCTCATCAACACTTACCCATCCTCATCAACACTTACCCATCCTCATCAACACTTACCCATCCTCATCAACACTTACCCATCCTCATCAACACTTACCCATCCTCATCAACACTTACCCATCCTCATCAACACTTACCCATCCTCATCAACACTTACCCATCCTCATCAACACTTACCCATCCTCATCAACACTTACCCATCCTCATCAACACTTACCCATCCTCATCAACACTTACCCATCCTCATCAACACTTACCCATCCTCATCAACACTTACCCATCCTCATCAACACTTACCCATCCTCATCAACACTTACCCATCCTCATCAACACTTACCCATCCTCATCAACACTTACCCATCCTCATCAACACTTACCCATCCTCATCAACACTTACCCATCCTCATCAACACTTACCCATCCTCATCAACACTTACCCATCCTCATCAACACTTACCCATCCTCATCAACACCTTCATTCCTCATCACCACTTACCCTCATCACCCCTTGCACCTTCATCACCCTTCACCTATTCACTCTCCCCCTCTTTCAGGAGAGGAAGGAAAGCATGCTCGTTACAAAGTGCTCATTGCATCATGGATTTGCATGCTTTTTGTCAAGCCTGGACCAGGGAATGATTTAAATACATTGTACACATGTGATACAATGGCGGCAGGAAGGGCATCCGGCCATAAAACATTGCTTCAAAAAGGGGACCTCGGTGCCCAAAAAAGGCCAACCCCTGCTCTGCAGGGAAAAAATGGCCTCTAAAGGTGGTTGGTACACATGTGATACAACAACCACCAAGCTGTTATTTATTATAAACCCCACTATTTTGAAAAAACAAATGGGAGATATTGTAATCTTTCGCCCCACCCCATGGGGCAGGGTCAGAAGGTCAAATACTGAAAAATACATTTACAGCCAGATTTCTAAACATTTTTAAATGAAACTTTGTATGTGGAGTCAACATTGGGAGACGCATGAAATATGTAACAATTTTTTTTGGATTGACCCCAGTTCATTCCCCAGGGTGTGGAGTGGATAGTAAGATGCACAGGTCAAAATGGGGGGAAAGGTAAACTCAAAATTTGATATTGGGTCTTTCCTGGTGGAACGTTTTGCCATCTCTCAATTTTTCTTTCGGTGGGAAGCGTGGGGATTTGTGATTGTGTGCCATTAACATTAACTTCGCTCGAGTTTTTATTTGGGTGCACTTGCCATTCCCCTTTCTTGTACAGTTTCTCCAGGAGCTACATCTTCTACAAAATCCGCATCCAGTCGGCAGAGAGATTGCTGGAATCGTCAAGGAAGGTTTGTGCGGGTTTATCATTCTCAATTCATTACCAGCATGACGCAGTGTTCAAGTTTCAATTTGTTTGAGGAGTTCACAACAAAGGCATAATATGAAGATTATGCATCCAAAAACAATGACAGAATGTTCCAATAAAGATATTGAGGGAATGTTTGGACCAAGTCTTCTTGAGCCAAGTGTTGATTATTTTTTTATTGTTGTTGTACTGTTCGCAGTTGGGCCAAGCGTCAAGTTTTTTAAACCCAATGATGAGGTTGTTGGTAAGTTTTGCATTTTTACTTTGTGTGGTTATTTCTATTATACCATGCTGTCACGTGAAGGCTTCTGCTGGTTGTTGTCATGGCAACATGATAGTGAGTTATAGGTAAATAATCATGACCTTCTGTGAAGCCTTGTTATCTAATTAGTATAGACCTTGTAACGAAACAATGTTAGCCGGATGATGCTAATCATGGACACTGTATATGGATTGATGAAAATACGAATTGGTAATTACCCTCGACAGAGGAGAGGGTATTGCATTTGAGTCCGTTTGTCTGCTTGTCTGTCTGTCTGATTGTCCACACAGAATAAATATGATTTTCTGTGCAACCGTTGGTCCTATTGGCAGGAAATTTTCACCATACGTGCACCTCCACCTATATAAAATTTTAATGAATAATTATGACGTCCGAGGTCGCGTGGTATGGGAGCCATCTTGGAAAAACCCAAAAACTTTGCACCTCTATATCTCCGAAAACGCTGAATATAAAAAATTGAGACATGGGTCATTGTAAAGAACTCTTAATGGGGAATAACATATGTTAATGATGTCATAGGGACTTTGTCAAGTACAAGGGGAAAGGTGACCCTCTGGAGTGTGGCTCGTACCGAGCGATAGTTATTGGAGCATGGAATGAAGGTATTGGAAAGGGTGTTGGAGAGGAGGACAAGGAAGAAAGTAAAGATCGACGAAATGCAGTTTGGTTTCATGCCAGGAATAGGAACGACAGACGCGCTTTTCATTGTGAGGCAGTTGCAGGAGAAGTACATGGAGAAGAGGAAGAAGTTGTTTCTTGGGTTTGTTGATCTGGAGAAAGCATTCGATAGGGTACCACGCAAAGTATTGACATGGGCATTGAGGAAGTTAGGAGTGGAGGAATGGTTGATCAGAGTAGTGATGGCAATGTACAAAAGAGCGCACACAGCTGTAAGGACGAAGGACGAAGGACGGGAACAGTGGTGAGTTTGAGGTGAAGGTGGGAGTGCATCAGGGGTCGGTACTAAGTCCACTACTATTTGTAGCTGTGATGGAGGTGCTGGCTCAGAACGTAAAGGAGGGTTTACCATGGGAGTTGTTGTATACAGATGATCTGGTGTTGATTGCGGAAAGTATGGATGGACTGAAGGAAAAGATGAACACGTGGAAGGAATGTATGGAGACAAAAGGTCTGAAGGTGAATATCGGAAAGACGAAGGTGATGGCAAGTGGTGAGGTGGAAAGAACTGGGAAGTGGCCTTGTGCTGTGTGTAGGAAGGGTGTTGGAGTGAATTCCATTCAATGTACAATGTGCGCTGAGTGGGTTCATCAAAAATGTAGTGGTCTGAGAGGGTCATTAACCAGTGTGGCAGCTACATTCAAGTGTAAGGTGTGCACAGAGGGAGCTGCAGATGGAGGAGATGTTGAGTTGGATCTTGGAGAGGCGTGAAGCTGGAAGGTGTGAAAACATTTTGCTACCTCGGAGACGTGCTGAATGGAGAAGGTGGATCAGACTCGGCAACGGTTGCTCGAGTGAGATGTGCATGGAAGAAGTTTCGGGAACTGAGTGGCGTGCTGATGGAGGGGAGTGTCGTTGAAGCTGAAGGGAAAGGTGTATGCTGCATGTGTGAGAAGTGTTATGATTTATGGGAGCGAGACATGGGTAATGAACGTAGAGCAGCAACGAAGGTTGGAAAGGGTGGAAATGCGAATGGTTCGACGGATGTGCGGAGTATCGTTGAGAGAGAGGAAGACAAATGATGAATTGCGAAAGATGATGGGAATAGAGCCTGTGATTGATGCTGTGAAGAGGAACAGGTTGAGATGGTTTGGTCATGTGTTGAGGAAGGATGAAAGTAACTGGTTGAGAAGAGTGATGGAAATGAATGTAGAAGGAAGCAGAGGACGGGGAAGACCGAGAAAGACCTGGCTAAAGATGGTGGAAGAAGAAATGCGGGCAAGGGGGTTAACAAGGAGAGATGCAGAAAATAGGGCAAAATGGAGAAGATTGTCATGGGGACCGCAACGCTAAGCCCCGCTCTCGCAGGGAAAATGGCCTTTTAAAATGCATGTTGTTGTGTTTGTTGTTGTCATAGGTGCCTCCATTATGACGTCATTATTCGAAAAGTACAAAACTTTATCCGATCAGATAATTTCTTGAGCATCATGTTGGGATAAATTTGTGGAGTAAAGAAAAATGGTCATTTGTCATATGGTTTGGCCGCCATATTTGTTTTAACACAAAAGCCTTAAAAACGCATCCTGGCGAGGGTTTGTAATCGCTGATTTTTCTTTTTGTTGATTTTTAAATTTTGTCTACACCATCTTGGTGGAGAGAGTGCAGCTAAACGGTGCTGAATATTTGTGTCCTGTTACAAAACGAATGGCAATACGATCATTTAGAATAAAATAAGCATTTGAATAGGTTATGTCTGCTGTCACAAGTATTTTTAATGCAGTGCAGCATTATGAGAATCGGACTAACGGATGATTTATAAGTACAGAACATACAATTGAGTGCAATGCAGTACTAAATTAACATGCTCTGTCCCCGCATTACCCGCACCCCACCCTCATACACACCGCCTTATTGACCGTCTTTCACACGCAAGAAGGTCGAGAACGTTCTGTCCAACTTTGACTCACCAGTGAAATGCCCAGATGGTGTCAGTGCCATGTTCTCAGATTCTGCACTGCTGCACTTGTTTCTCCTCTGTCTGCTCTCTTCAGCCTGTCCTCCTTTGACCACCTCCCGGCTACCTGGAAGTCCACAAATATCACTGCCATTCACAAGAAGAGCACATAAACAGATCTTCTCAACTACAGGCCAATACGCTTGCTTCCTATTACAAGCAAAGTCATATAATCCATCAATGCTTCTGACAAGTCAAGTTGCCTGACCTCTCACCATCAGTTTGGGTTCTGTCCCTGTCACCCAACAACATGCTGCTGCAAGCAAAGGTTGGCTGGCCCTTATTATAATTTGTGCATTGCAGAGCGCGAAGGAAACTGCACTCAAAATACCCTCTGAGTCAGACCTGCCTTTTGGTTGCACAGTTTTGACACAGCATGAGTCTACAATAATGGGATGTGTTGAAGTGCAACAAACAACAACAACAACAGGCATTTTAAGGCTATTTTCCCTGCAAGAGCAGGGGTTAGCCTTGTGGTCCCCATGACAATCTTTTCCATTTTGCCCTATTTTCTGCATCTCCCCTTGTTAACCCCCTTGCCGGCATTTCTTCTTCGACCATCTTTAGTCAAGTCTTTCTCGGTCTTCCCCGTCCTCTACTTCCTTCCACATTAATTTATATCACTCTTCTCAACCAGTCACTTTCATCCTTCCTCAACACATGACCAAACCATCTCAAACTGTTTCTCTTCACAGCATCCATCACAGGCTCTATTCCCATCATCTTTCGCAATTCATCATTTGTATTCCTCTCTCTCAACGATACACCACACATCCACCGAACCATTTGCATTTCCTCCCTTTCCAGCCTTCGTTGCTGCTCCACATTCATTACCCATGTCTCGCTCCCATAAATCATAACACTTCTCACACATGCAGCATACACCTTTCCCTTCAGCTTCAACGACACTCCCCTCCTCGTCAGCACGCCCCTCAGTTCCCGAAACTTCTTCCATGCACATCTCACTCCAGCAACCGTTGCCGAGTCTGATCCACCGTCTCCATTCAGCATGTCTCCTCGGTAACAAAATGTTTTCACACCTTCCAGCTTCACGCCGTCTCCAAGATCCAACTCAACATTTCCTTCATCTGCAGCTCCCTCTGTGCACACCTTACACTTGAATGTAGCTGCCACACTGGTTAATGACCCTCTCAAACCACTACATTTTTGATGAACCCACTCAGTGCACATTGTACATTGAATGGAATTCAGTCCGACACCCTTCCTGCACACAGCACACGGCCACTTCCCAGTTCTTTCCACCTCACCACATGCTTTACCACTTGCCATCACCTTCGTCTTTCCGATATTCACCTTCAGACCTTTTGTCTCCATACATTCCTTCCACTTGTTCATCTTCTCCTTCAGTCCATCCATACTTTCTGCAATCAACACCAGATCATCTGCATACAACAACTCCCATGGTAAACCCTCCTTTACGTTCTGAGCCAGCACCTCCATCACAGCTACAAATAGTAGTGGACGTAGTACCGACCCCTGATGCACTCCCACCTTCACCTCAAACTCACCACTGTTCCCGTCCTTCGTCCTTCGTCCTTACAGCTGTGTGCGCTCTTTTGTACATTGCCATCACTACTCTGATCAACCATTCCTCCACTCCTAACTTCCTCAATGCCCATGTCAATAGTTTGCGTGGAACCCTATCTAATGCTTTCTCCAGATCAACAAACCCAAGAAACAACTTCTTCCTCTTCTCCATGTACTTCTCTTGCAACTGCCTCGCAATAAAAAGCGTGTCTGTCGTTCCTTTTCCTGGCATAAATCCAAACTGCATTTCGTCAATCTTCACTTTCTTCCTTATCCTCCTCTCCAACACCCTTTCCAATACCTTCATTCCATGCTCAATAACTTTATCGCTCGATACGAGCCACAGTCCAGAGGGTCACCTTTCCCCTTGTATAGAGGTCGAGGGACGAGGGTACTCAGTTCCCAATCCACTGGAATGCGGCCTTCTTTCACCACCAGATTGCAGATCTCCGTCATTCTCTTCACACCCCAATTTCTCGCTGCCTTCAACATATCTCCCACAACTCCCGTCGGCCCTCCCGCTTTTCTACTCTTCATTGCTTTTATCACTTTTATCGCTTTTATCGCTTCATTTTATGGCCTGGTGTTGGCTTAGCGGTTAGGATGCCGGCTTGGGATCTTAGGATCCTGGCTTCGAATCTCGGTCGATCGCTGAATTAACACCGGGGGGTTGACTCAGCCTGTTGTCTTTCTGAGGTCGGCAAATTGAGTACTAGTTCACTGGTAATTCCCTGTGTGTCGCAAGAGGTGACCAACAGGGTTGGCGGCAGGAAGGGCATCCGGCCATAAAGCATTGCTTCAAAAAGGGGACCACGGTGCCCACAAAAGGCCAACCCCCGCTCTGCGGGGAAAAATGGACACTACAGGAGGTTCTTATTGCTTTTATCGCTTCCTCAACTTCCTTCTCAGTTATCTTCTCTGCTGGTCCTAAAACTGGGTTACTCTCTATGTTGCCATCCCATTCATTCTCTGCATTCAACAGTATTTCCATATATCTCTTCCATCTTCCTTTAATTCCATCTGGGTCCAGAACAATTTGTCCCACTTCATCCTTCAAGCATCTCACCCCATCACATCACACCTCTCTTTCGCTATCTGCTTTGCAATCCTGAATACCGCTCTCTGACCCTCTTCCAAATCAAAGCGTTCTCCGAACATTTTCCTCCATGCCTCCTGCGCCTTTGCTACCTTTCTTTGCAGCCTTCTTGGCTGCCTTATAACTTTCATGCTCTGCCTTTTTATGCTCCCATACCCTTTGCTTTCTGCCACTCCTTGATCTTCTTCCTCTTCTCGTCAATCTTCTTTCCAACTTCATCATCGCACCACCATGTTTCTGAGTGCCTCGGTCCTTTTGTCCATCCACATCCCTCACCAACGGCTCCCAACAGACTATCTTTCATTGACATCCAACCACTTTCAAGCTCAACCACATAATCCTCTACCATACTCAGCCTCTTTTAATGCCTCCCTCACTGTCACCTCTTTCAACCTCCACACCTTCATTCTCGGTTGGTACTTCACCTGCCGAGCTCTCCTCGCACCTTTCACCCTTATGTCGCAGACAACCAAGTGGTGCTGTGAAACAGTCTCCTCCCCCGGGATCACCTTTGTGTCCCGGAGGTGCCCCCTATCTCGCTTACGCACCAGCAGGTCGTCAACGGTTGTCGTCGACCCACCTGACGTGTATGTAACAAGCTTATTATCCTCTTTCTGGAACCGAGTATTACAAATCAACAAATCGGCTCCATCAGCAAACTCCAAAATCCTTTCACCTTCTCCATTTCTCACACCATATCCGTAACCCCCATGAACTCCCTCAAAACCGTCCATACTCCTTCCCACATGTCCATTTAGGTCTCCTCCTACCACAACAACTTCCTCATCTTTCACGTTTTCCATCAGCTTCTCTATCGCACACCAGAACTTGTCCTTCTCTTCATCGCTCCGACCAACCTGCGGAGCATATCCTGAGATCACGTTCACCAAGAGCTTTCCAATCATTATTTTCGCCATCATCAACCTTTCACTCACTCTCGTCAAACTCGCTACACTGTCTACAAACTCCTCAGAAAACAGGACACCAACACCATTCATGCCTTCTGGGCACCCTTGCCAAATAAACTTGTATTTCTGTCCCTGCCTACCCTTCACCATTCTCACACCACTTCCCTTCCATCTTGTCTTCTGCACACAACATATGCCCACTCTTCTTCTGACCAATACTTCCACCACTTCTCCTGATCTCCCTGTCATTGTCCCTACGTTCCATGTCCCAAACCTCAGAAACCGATCTGCACGTCGGGCATCAGACGTTTCGTCGTCATAAATGGAGTGATTTCCACCCTTGCTTCGATCGGGTTCCCCACCTTGAGTTTTGACGGGAGGGAGTGGGGTCCCCCACGGGGTACTTCGGGCTGCACCCTGCCCGCATGTGGTTGTAATTGTCATGGTTCTCTTTTTCAGGCAATGTTTTAATGGCCAGATGCCCTTCCTGACGCCGACCCTTTTGGTCACCTCTTACGACACGCAGGGATACGGTGTACCTATTCTAAACCGGGGTACACATCGGGTTGTTTAAGTGCAATCGGTCTATAATATTGGGTTGTGTGACGGTGCATTAAGCTACAAGATAAATCTGCATCAATGGACAGGAGGTTTGGTGCAGGCTTCGTATCATGGAAATGCCTTGTGGAGAACTCTTTCCATTGCTTTCTTGTATCACTACTTTATCTGCATATCCATCACATTCATTAGCATAATTTTTGCAGGTGAATAAATATTTATTTTTTACTTTTGCTGGGTTACATTTCATGTCTGTATGTCCATGACCGCAAGTTCTGAGTGGATTACCCATTGTGCAGGAAAGTAGTTTAAGTGTCAATTTGTCAATTTCAGTGTCAATCTGTTGATTTCCCGACTCGGATCTCAGTCAACGGAGCATCTTCTCTTCTAGACTTGGTTATGACAAACTTCCCTGCAGATGTCTACTGCTCTTCTTCTGCTCCAATCATTTCTTCTGATCATGTGCTTGTTAAAGTGGACATCTCTCTGGCCGTTCTCAGAGAGCCTCCTCAGCTTCGACAAGTCTGGCATTTCACTCAGGCTGACTGGCATGGTCTTTAAGCAGCAATCAATCATCTGGACTGGTCTGCCATCTCTACTGCCTCTGACATCAACTCTTCCTGGGAATTCTTCCAAAGTAAACTGCTCTCTCTCATGCACAGATTTATCCCATCTCGTCTTCAGTTGTCATACCCTTCCTCCCCTCCATGGTACACTGAATCTTGTGGTGAGGCTGTTGCCCTGAAACAACTAGCAATTCCCTCTTGGAAGGCTAATCCAACTGAAGGCAATCTCAGTTCCTTTCACACAGCTGTGTGTGTGTGTGTGTGTGTGTGTGTGTGTGTGTGTGTGTGTGTGTGTGTGTGTGTGTGTGTGTGTGTGTGTGTGTGTGTGTGTGTGTGTGTGTGTGTGTGTGTGTGTGTGTGTGTGTGTGTGTGTGTGTGTGTGTGTGTGTGTGTGTGTGTGTGTGTGTGTGTGTGTGTGTGTGTGTGTGTGTGTCTCTACCCTCAGGAGAGCCAGGAATCACTATCTATCTACTCTCAAGACTGAACTCTCAAACCTGTCTCCCTCCAAATCCTGGTGGCATCTGGTCAAATCTGTTTCTGGTGTTTGTTCCCCCTCCATCCCCTCCTTTACCTCAAATGGCTACACAGCTGACACCACACGTGACAAAGCCGAATGCCTCAACTCTGTGTTTGCCTCAAAATCTTGTCCCAAACCCATCTCTCTCTGTACCCACATTACCCAGTCAAAACCAGCTGCTCCTGGACTCTGTGTCCTTCTCTCCTGACAAGGTGGAGAAGTTTTTATCAAACCTCGACTCTGATTCTGCAACTGGACCAGACAGCAACAGCCCACGGGACCTAAAATCCTGCTCTGCCGCTCTCACACCCTCTCTCAATTCCCTTCACCCTCTTTTGCTCAAGGTCATCTGCCACCTGCTTGGAAATCAAAACTGGTCAAACAAGTGGAACATTTCTTTCAATCCTGACAAACCTCACACTCTCACTTTGTCTCTCCGGAAAGACCGTCTGGACAACCCTCCCATCCACTTTCTGAATAATCCTCTTGAAGAAGTTCTGTCACTCAAGCTTTTGGGTCTCACTATCTGTCATGATCTTTCCTGGGAAAACCACATTTCCAAGCTAGCCTCCAAAGCCAGTCGCCGACTAGGCATCCTCTGTCGTGTGAAGTCCTTTCTGGGCACTTCTGAGCTCCTCATCACATACAAAGCTTTCATCCGCAGCTCAATGGAATGCTGGTCTCCCCTCTGGGCTGGTGCACCTGCCTCACACCGAGCTTGGCTTCACGTGGTGGAAACCACAGCATTCAAAATCATTGGAATCTCCTGCGATGAAGCTGATTCTGAGGGTCTTTCACTTACTCATCGCAGGCAGTTTTGTGGTCTTACTGTCTTCTACCGACTCCTCTCCAGCCTGCTCCCCCTGCTCTGTCTGTGCTCTGTCCCCCAAATATTCCTGCAAGACGCAGAAGATCTGACAGCAACCCTCTTCTGGTGAAACTGCCAAAATCAAGACCGTCTGCTCACCTTCACTCCTTCATTCCTCTTTTCTCCCGCCTCTGGAACAAACTCCCACTCACTCTTCAATCCCTCTCCTCCCTCCAGGTCGTTGAAACAGCTGTTCGCCACCATCTCTTGTCTTCCCCCATCCAAAACCCTGATCTTTTCTACGCCCGTTAAAACACCCCAAATCCACCTCTTTCAATCACCAACTTCTTTCCTGAAATTCCTGGAAGTGTTCATTTGTTTTATACCGTGTACCCCTCCGGCCTCCATCCTTCCCTTGCTCTCCACCTTCCACAGATCTACCGACGTCCCTGTTCTCTACTGTTGTGCTTGCATGCTTCCCTCTCTCCCCCCGTCTTCTCTCCTGCTCCCTTCATTGTATGTTTTATGTGTTTGTGCATGTTTTCATGTTCAATGTGTTAGCTCTTACATGAGCCTTGATTCTGTTTACCAAAAAAAAAAAGAAAAAAAAAGTGAATGGACATGAGTTCTCATTCCCATACATCAAATGTTACAATACTGTGTTTGATTCTTTGGTGGAACTGGGTAAACTAGAGCTCATAGACCATGCACAGTCTTGAGAAAAAGGACATGGGAAGGATTTTTTTTTAACTCTTGCTTTGTGTTTTCGAGCACAATCTATATTTTCTCCAAGCCGCAATTTTCGCTGAACCTCAATATCCTCAATGCTGAGAGAGTGAGCGTAGTTGATTGGTCTGGATGGCATAAAATGACGTAATATTTTGTCCAAGTACTGCTCAACTGGAGGTTTTTGGAAATGCTAAGAAGGCATTTTGTGTTCTCGTGTACAAGTACCTGCATACAATTCAACTAAAATAAAACTACAACGACACTCGGTAGTGTGCATACCGCCACCAAGTTTGCGTTTTCTATCCCATTGTTAGGCCAGATGTGGATTGTGACTTGAACCAAAATCGAATCAGCTTGTACTTGTCACCTACACAACTCATCCACCAAGTTTTGTTATAACTCGTCCACAATGTTTTGAAATACCATGTTATTTCTCGTTTTTGGACCGATTACTCGATGATGAAGAATCACTTGATTTAAAAAACTCTTGTATCCGGATCGGGATTTTCACCAAAATCAAACAGATTCGTCCTTGTCACACCCCCACCGGGTCCACCAAATTTTGTCTGAGATATCCACAAGTTTTTGAGGTATCCTGTTCACAGGCAGACAGACAAACAGGGGTGAAAACATAACCTCATCCACCTTTAGTAGTGGAGGTAATAAAGCTTTTAAAGGCTGTATAATTTTATTTTCAGAAGTTTACCGCCCCTTTCATATTTTCTTTCACACCATCTTATTTAACACGTTAAAGTAATACTTCACGCCTGTTGTTTGTGTCCTTTGTTCATGACGTCCTCAAAAACAGTAAGTTTCTTGTTTGGAATGTTTTTCAATTGTGTTTGACTGTCAGACAGGTAGACATACTAAAATAATTACCATATCTGTGCGCTCGGGATGAGATTCCGTTCAATTTGCCAAAGTAATACCAAACTGCAGATTTGAGTTTAAAGTTGTTCCTCGATCATCGGCTGACGTGTGGATAGATAGACGGACAAAGTGAACCAATTGCTTAACTGTGCGATTTTCGCTTCACGCACGCGGGGTAATAATTGAGGATGAGGTGGTGGGGGTCGTTGGGCTGGTATTTTTGAATTGCTGGCATTCAAATTGGCTAAAATTGTCTACCTCGGACCCTATTTTAATTGCTGGATAGGACTTGTTGGGTATTTGGTTTGGTGAGAGTGGACTGTTTTACAGTAAAACAACCACATTGTCTCGATATTTCTGTTTCTTAATTGTATTTATTTTCTTGCCATTATTTCATTGTTGGGAGACTGTTTCTTTATATCTGCTTAGAAATGTTTAGCAGATAGCTTCATGCTGATATTTTCTTCAATTGCACAGGCATTCTTCCACTTGGCTGCACCCAGTCCGGCCTCTCCACCCTTGTTGCTGTTCATGCGCATTTCATCGGTGAGGTGGTGTGATGCAAATGTTTAACTTTTCCCAATTAGTCCATGGAAGTTTCCATATGAATTAATGTGTGGAAGCTTTGTTATGAATAAGGCGTTGGAGACTTCCTTTTTCATTTTATTATTTTGCAGGTACATCAATGGAAACATTCAAACATAGTATATTAGGACATAAATTGCACTCCTTCAGGATTGCTGTACAGTGAAATAAACCAATATGGAGTAGCTCTCCTGGCGATAAAAAAAAACAGTACGGTATTTCCTAATGGATGAATGCACGGAAGATTCTGCACTAATTGATGAATGCATGAAAGCTTTTACACTGAATGAATGAATGAATGCATGGAAGACTCCGTACTGACTGACAAAATGAACGCATAGGAGCTGTCCTATTAATGAATGCATGATGGATGCTTCCCTATTAATGAATGAATGCATAGAAGGGCCTCTATTAATGAATGAATGAATGCATAGAAGTTCCCCTCTGAATGAATTAATGAATGCATATAACTGCCCTATTAATGAATGAATGAATCAATAGCAGTTGCCCTATTTATGAACTAATCAATGCATAGAAGGTGCCCTATTAATTAATTAATGCAGAGAAGCTGCCTTATTGATGAATGAATGAATATGGAATGTTCCCTATTAATTAATGCAAGGAATGTTCCCTATTAATTAATGCATGGAAGGTTCCCTAATAGTTCATTAATTAATGCATGGAGTGTTCCCTATTTATTAATTAATGCATGGAAGGTTCCTTATTAGTTAATTAATTAATGCATAGAAGTTTCCCTATGATTTGATGACTGGAAGCAATTCCCTATTAATTAACTAATGCATGGAAGGTTCCCTATGATATGATGACTGGAAGCCTCCATAGTATAATGAATGAATGCATAGAAGCTGACCTGTTAATTAATGAATGCATAGAAACTTCCCTATGATTTGATGAATGGAATTCCCTGTTAATTCATGCATGGAAGGTTTCCTATTAGGGTCAGAATTTTGAACGAGGTACAAATCCCAAAAAACACACATTGATTGCTTTAAACCTATATAACTTTGTCCCAAATGTTCTGAATTAGTACATTTAGGTGTCATCTTGTAGAACACAATCACGGCTTTCAGAAAATGTATAGTTTTATATACTATATCAATTATCTACATGTTATAAGCCTCTGAACCTTAAAAAATGGTGAAAAAGGGCATTTTTTTTAGTATTTCGTTACCCTTCAAAGCCATGCATTCATTATAAAAGCCTTTTTCAGATACTTTTCACAGCTGGAATAAAAGTAGATCTATATAACTACTCTACTGAATGTTTTTGTGTTACTCATGTCAGTTCCTGAGTCACAGCTCCTCATATAGGATGAAGCAGATGAACCGTAACGTTAGAGATATTTATATAAGCCCTGTTTTACACATATCAGGGTGTTCCATAGTTCTTCTTTAGGGCGCAACAAACAGCACTTATACGTATGTATTAACTCTGTAAAAATCATTGACCTCCTTTGTTTCTCTGAGACGCAACAAGCTTGAGTGTGAATTTAGAAACAATAACGGTCTCTTACGTTACGCACGTCATGCTCCCTGTAAGCCAGGTAAGTGCATATCGAAGTGAAATATACCATCAGACCATCACATGAGCTTGAATTATATGCCATTTCAAAAGATCGGGATGCTCCTGGTGCGTTAAGTACGCAAAACTAGCCGAAACAGCATCTTCGGGAAGAAGAGCATTCCTCCATAACGTAAGAGACCGAAAACTTGTGGCGTGAAATGCCGACATACGGGTACTTCCTGTTACCCGGCGTTTACATCCGGGTATTCAGCGAGTTACTCGCCGCGCGAAACAAGAAGTTTGGCGAAAGTTGGTCGTCGGTCTGGTCGGAGAAATCCAAAAAAATATCATACGTGAGATCGGCGTTGGACCCCATGGTCTCGTAAGTACTTGTCCAGGATGTCATAGATCCTCAAGACATGGTTTATTTTGAGATTAATTCGTAGGAACATGTGAAAGTATTTGCCAAAATCGCCGTGAGTCGTTCTCGTTTCATGGCCGCCAATGGCGTGCGAGTTTGTACAGTGTCACGTACGAGACCCGTAAATCGTAACGTACGAGAGGTTTATCGGAACATTAAACAAAGACCCGCAGTCCCGCATAAGCTTTGTACATGTCTTAATTATTGTATTCAACAAGAATATATGTTGTATTTGATTGTAATGAGCTGTGTTGGATGACTGCCAACTGGTTTTGATGGGTGTCACATCAAGATCTTGCTGTCAGTCCCTCTAAATTTGGTGTCAATTTTCAGTTCATCATTGACTGTAGTACTTCATACATGTCCATATTTACAAATATCATATGGAAACAAACGATCCATAGCCTGAGAGTGCTTTGAGTGTATTTATGAGCTGTTTCATGATGTATTTTTGGATTTAGGGGCCTAATATTGTATTTCTCCGATAACGGTCTCTTACGTGATGCCACGATATAAAATCTCTTATGACAGTGTCAATTGTATTGCCATCCGAGTCTTTTCCCATCCGAGGATGCCATCTGTTATTGCCATCCGATATTGCCATCTCGGTATTGCCATCCGAGTCTTTTCCCATCCGTATTGCCATCCGAGTCTATTGCCATCCGAGTCGAGTTTGAGATGTTTGAGTGGGTATTTAAATAGCTTTTTTTTTTTTCTTTTTTTTTCTTTTTTTTGTATACAAGATCGAGGCTCGTGAAAGAGCGAACATTAATCTAATCACACAGAAAGACAAACCGACACATAAAACATATAACATCGGGAGCGGTAGACAAGATGGGGAGAGAGGGGGAAGGACACAAACACAACATTTGAGAGCAGGGACCGAGAGACATGGAGACATGGAGACATCGAGAGATCTGAGAGAGGGCGAGGGCTTTGGGGGGGGGGGGGCATGGGAAGGGGGCGGTGGGAGAGGTATAAAACATATGGACACTGCCAGGACTTCCAGGAAAGAAGTTGGAATTTCAAACAAGGTGGATCTGGGGTGAATTAGCGGGGGTAGAAAAGATCAAGGTTTTGGATGGGGGAAGATAAGAGATGGTGGTGAACAGCTGTTTTAAAGACCTGGAGGGAGGAGTGGGATTGAAGGGAGTGAGGGAGTTTGTTCCAGAGGCGGGAGAAAAGAGGAATGAAAGAGTGAAGGTGAGCAGAGAGCCGAGATTTCGGCAGTTTAACCATCAGAGGGTTGCTGGCAGATCTTGTGCGACCTGTAGGAATATTTGGGGGACAGAGCACAGAGAGAGCTGGGGGTGCAAGGCCGGAGAGGAGTCGGTAGAAGACAGAAAGACCACCTACCTGCCTGCGGTGAGTGAGTGAAAGGCCCTCAGAGATAGCTTCATCGCGGGAGATTCCAATAATTCTGAAAGCTTTGGTTTCAACAGCGTGAAGCCGAGCTAGGTGTGAGGCAGGAGCACCGGCCCATAGGGGAGAACAGTATTCCATTGAGCTGCGGATGAAAGCCTTGTATGTGGTGAGGAGCTCAGGTGTGCCGAGGACCATATCATGCCGAGGACCATATCATGCTTGAATGCCAAGTAGGAGAAAAAAAGTACACATGACAAGTGGACTGCTATTTTGTATATAAAAAAGGTATGATTAGTACTTTATTGCAAGTTTCGTTTGCTGGAGGAACAATATCCTTCTGATTTTTGATGGTTGTATGGAAATAGATCCATTTTGTTAGTAGCTAGAATGATTTGTTGGCTTGTGGTAGTACCATAACGTAAGAGAGATTTATTTCTCAATTGATATTGAGCTATTTTCAAGACACAACCATAGATAACGCGGACGCCCAAACTGCAAATTTTCCAGTTAATTAACACATGTATTGTAGAGTACCTGAGTGCTTTTTGGAGGTTCTATTAAGTATATTTGCAAAATGACAGAAACTTGTCAAGAGTGCAATTTAAAAAACACAGGTTTGGGTGAAAACAACTGAAAAATAGCCAATATTTGTCGGTACATAAACCAGCATACATTTTGAGTAGGAACTTGAAACTTAAAACACAAGTAGATAAATGTCTTGCCTATGTTTGGTACTTTGCTTATATGTTTAAATGCAGAAATGAAGCATTTGTGACGGAATGTTTACAAAGAGACCTTATTGTGGTCTCTTACGTTATGCTAACAAGGAAGGGAAACTTTGACCATGAATAAAAACGGAACCTCTGGGCCGATCAGTGTCAGTTTGGCTGCGTTTGACAGCCCAGGCTTAGGGCTTTAAGGATATCAAGGTGATTTTTAGCTATTCCAAAAAAAAAAAAATTGGACCCCTGGGAGGCCCAAATGTACCTCGTTCAAAATTCCGACCCATTAATGAATGTATAGAAGGTTCCCTATTAATGAATGAATGAATTGCCGAGAAGCTCCCCTTTGATTTGATGAATGGAAGCCTCCATAGTATAATGAATGAATGCATAGAAGATGCCTTGAATGAATGATGGAAGCTTTCCTAATAATTAATTAAATAATGAATAGAAGGTGCCTTATTAATGAATTAATGATGGAGCTTCCCTATCGTATTAATGAATGCATGGATGCTTCCCTATGATTTAATGGGTCAATGCTTGGAAGCTTCCCTACAAATGGATCAATGTGTGGAAGCTTTCCCATGAAGTGCCTTTAGAAAGTATTCACACCCCTTGACTTTTTCACATTCTGTTGTTACAGCCTGAATTTATAAATGCTGAAATTGAAATTTTTTGTCACTGATTTACACATAATACCACATAATGTCGATGAATATATTTAATATTCATCCTTCCGCTTCCGGTCTTGCCGGCGAGGTTTCGTTTATTCGCAGCTGTCCACGCTCTCCATCGAAATCGAAGTTAAGTAATTGTTCCCATTTGTATTTTCGTTATAACTGTATTTATTTTATGGTGTGTGTACGTATATTGTGTCCCGAGGAAGATTTTCGGTGCAAATCTTTCATACCTGTATAGAAAATCGTGTTAATTCGTGTCGTGTCTTTTGAGGCCTTGTCTTGTACAGTGTCCAACCTTGAGGCTTTGTTTTTCTCTCAGCGGTCCGTCGTTTGTGCTCCAATAACTTTCGTTCTCTGCTTTTCCCAGTCTTTTCACCCCATAGCCTACTTCGTTGTTTAAAATCTCAACAAAAAAAACAACAAAAAAAACATTTTCTTCTCTGTTCTTATTCTTTGTTCTCATTCGTTTATTCGTTCGTTCGTTCTTCGACCACGTGTTTCTCCCCCATTTCCCCAGATAGTTTTCACTGTTATTAACCTTAAAATGTTTACACTTTCCCCTCAAGTTCTGTATTCCGTCATATATTATAACACCTTTTTCTTCTTCTTCTTTAAAAGGCTGCTTTCGACTTGCTCACCAAATCTATTCATCCCAAAAAAAAATTCCATCTCTTCTAGTGCCTCTTTTCTACATTCCCTAAACTCTCCTGCACTCCATCTTCCCTCCAGCGTCCTTAAACGTATTTTTGACTCGAAGGTCTCAAGAAACTCATTTTGCAATAAATGTTCGTTTCCCATTAATCATACACTTTCTAAAATCCAATCTCACCCCTCTGCTCCAAATCTTCCCCATCACCCCTCCCCTCCAAATCTTCCCCATCACCCATCCCTTTCAAATCTTCCCCCTTTCCCCTCCCTTCCTAATCCTCCCCATCACCCATCCCTTTCAAATCTCCCCCCTTGCCCCTTCCCTCCTAAACTCCCCCCACACCCCTCCCCTCCAAGACTCCCCCTCGCCCCTCCCCTCCTAGACTCCCCCCTCACCCCTCCCCTCCAAATCTCCCCCATATCCCACCCCTTTCAAATCCCTCCCCTTGTCCCTTCCCTCGTAAACTCCCCCCTCGCCCCTCCCCTTCAAATCTCCCCACCCTCATTTCTTCTCAATTTCCCCCCTCTCATTCCCCCTCCTCAAAGCGTCCTCCCCACTTCTTCCCCCTTCCAACTCTCACCTCCATCTCCCCCAACCTTCTGCCTCGCTCTTCCCCCTCCTCAAATAACACCTCATTGTGCCTCACCCAATCACCATCAAACCTTTTGTCCGCCCCATCCTTCCCTCTCTCCGTGCTATTCTGAAATCTCTGACACACCTTCAACAGCTCTCCCTACCTCTTCCACCTCTTCCACATCTTACCCTACCCCTCCTCCCCCCTGTTCTGTATCTGATGGCCCCCCCCCCTTCCTCTTCATTAACGGTATGGACCTCAAACATCCGGGGCCTTCGTTCAAACTTAACTGATCTCTCCATACAGGTTGCTTCTGTCAAACCAGAATTATGATCTGCTTAACGTGATCTGCGTAACAGAAACTTTCCTCCTTCATGATGTCTGATTCCTTAGTATCTCTCCCGGGTTACTCCCTCCTCTGGTATGATAGACCTGAGCCTCGTCCTGGAGGTGGGGTTGCTATCTTTATCCAAAACTCTCTTCCTCACTCGCCCTGCACTGCACTCTCTCCACCTCACCCCCAGGAATACCTCTGGCTACGGCTTCCCCTTCGCTCCCACCTCTTGTTCATATGTGTGTTGTACCGCCCACCAAACAGTGATGACTCCATCTACATCTCTCTGTCTGATAATATGGACCAACTTCTATCTACTCATCCCAACTCTCTTCCTCATATGTGGTGATTTCAATTGTCACCATGCCAGTTGGCTGGGTGTGGGTACCTCTCTCACCAGCCATGGCTCCTCAGCAAAGGACTTCTGTGACTCACTGGGACTGACACAATCTGTCAATTTCCCGACCCGGATCTCAGTCAACGGAGCATCTTCTCTTCTGGACTTGGTTATGACTAACTTCCCTGAAAATGTCTGCTGCTGCTCTTCTGCTCCAATCGGCTCATCTGATCATGTGCTTGTTAAAGTGGACATCTCTCTGACGATTCTCAGAGAGCCTCCTCAGCGTCGACGAGTCTGGCATTTCACTCAGGCCAACTGGCATGGTCTTCAAGCAGCCATCAACTGGTCTCCCATCTCTACCACCTCTGACATCAACTCATCCTGGGAATTCTTCCAAAGTAAATTGCTCTCTCTCAATGCACAGATTTATCCCATCTCCTCTTCAGTTGTCATACCCTTCCTCCCATCCATGGTACACGGAATCTTGTGGTGAGGCTGTTGCCCAGAAACAACTTGCCTTCGTCTCCTGGAAAGCAAATCCAACGGAAGGAAATCTCATTTCCTTTCACAAAGCCCGAAACAAGTGTGTGTCCACCCTCAGGAGAGCCAGGAAACAATATCTCTCCGTTCTCAAGACCGAACTCTCTTATCTGTCTCCCTCTTCCAAATCCTGGTGGCGTCTGGTCAAATCTGTTTCTGGTGTTTGTTCCCCCTCCATCCCCTCCCTTACCTCAAACGGCTACACAGCTGACTCCGCACGTGAAAAAGCTGAATGCCTCAACTCTGTGTTTGCCTCTAAATATTGTGTCCCAAACCCATCCCTCTCTGTACCCACCGTACCCAGTCGTACCCAGCTGCTCCTGGACTCCGTGTCCTTTCCTCCTGACGAGGTGGAAAAGTTTCTGTCAACCCTCGACTCTGATTCTACAACTGGACCTGACGGCATCAGCCCACGGGTCCAAAAATCCTGTACTTCCGCTCTTTCACTCCCTCTCTCTGTTCTCTTCACCCTCTCTTTTGCTCAAGGTCAACTGCCATCTGCTTGGAAATCAGCCAACATCACCGCTTTGCACAAAAAAGGTGCAAAAACAGATCCTAGCAACTACAGACCAATCAGCCTTCTCCCAATTATCAGCATAGTCATGGAATCCATCATTGCTTTGGATATGAAATCTTTCCTCTTCTCCAATGGCTTGATCTCTGATCATCAATTTGGTTTCAGACCAGGTCACTCTACTCTGGACATGCTGCTTCTGCTGTCTCAACAATGGATGGAGGTCCTCAATGCCAAACAGGAAACTAGAGCTGTCTCCCTCCCTCGACATATCACGTGCCTTCGATACAGTCTGGCACCCCGCTCTGCTCACCAAACCCTCCTCCTTTGGTATCCATGGAAATCTCCACGCATGGCTGGCGGACTTCCTCTCTAGTCGTAGTCAACGTGTGGCCCTGAATGGGTTTCTCTCATCTCCTCTTCCTGTTCAGGCTGGAGTTCCCCAAGGCAGTGTTCTGGGCCCTGTGCTTTTTCTGGTCTTCATAAATGATCTCTCTGACTCTCTTGAAAATCCTCTCTATCTCTTTGCTGATGACTCCACTCTCTGCCGCTCCATTCCTCATCCCTCAGATCGGCAGTCTGCAGCCTCCTCACTCTCTGCAGACCTGGACAAAATCACAGACTGCGCAAACAAGTGGAACATTTCTTTCAATCCTGACAAATCTCACACTCTTACGATGTCTCTCCGAAAAGACCGACTGGATAACCCTCCCATCTATACACAAAGAATTAAGTTAAGCACCCCTACACAACGAATTAAGGTAAGCACCCCCTAATATATATTCTTTGTGTATATGTATACATTGGCATATATTCTAAGGTATGTGAGATCAAATAATGATTGGTATGACATTAGCAATTATCCATTGATGAAATGCAGATGAGTGCACTCATCTGTGACGCCCATCGCTCGTGCAGCACGTGTTATCATCCACGTGGTCGTGATGTTCTGTAAATGCACTATCATCACGGGTTATTGCAAGTCACGCCTGAGCTCGTGTGGGGGTTACATGGTCATTTTCTCGTAATGGTGGCTCGTAGACGGTTGTCGGACGGAGAACGATGGCGGATAATAGGCATGATCGAGTCCGGAATGTCCAGAAAAGCTGTAGCTCGAACGTTTGGTTACCACCATTCGGTGATCAGTCGGTTGGTGCAGAAACACCAGGAAACGGATGCGGTGAAGGACCGCCCAAGGTCTGGGAGACCTCGCGTGACAACAGTCCGCCAAGATAGAGCGCTTTTGAGACTGGTGCGACGATATCCCTTCGCCTCGAGCCATTTCCTGAAGGACAACTGGCTGCCCAACAGAAGGCTATGTCACCGTACCGTGAGGAACCGCCTGAAATCGGCCGGTTTAAGGTCAAGACGAGTGATCAAGCGTCCAAGGCTACTAGAACGATATCAGAGGGAGCGTTTGGCATGGTGCCTAGCGCGACGTGGATGGAACATCCGGTCTTGGAGGCGAGTTCATTGGTCGGATGAAAGCCGGTTCTTGCTGTACGTGACAGATGGGCGTGTTCGGGTGTGGCGCCACAAAAACACCGCGTATGCACCTAAAAACATTCAACCAACGGTACCCTTTGGTGGTGGCTCGATTATGGTCTGGGGATGCTTCTCCCATGACTGTAAGTTGGACCTGATAACTGTGCGAGGTAACCTCAACGGAGAGCGATATGCCGAGGAAATCCTGAATACCACCGTAATCCCGCACTTCGATGACCACACCCTCGCCAGCAGACCCATCTTCATGGATGACAACGCCAGGCCTCACCGTGCGAGACGCGTCCGAGCCTTGCTGGAGCAAGGTGCTGTGACAACCATCCCCTGGCCTGCGTACAGTCCTGACCTGAACCCCCTCGAGCACGTTTGGGACATGTTGGGACGACAAATTGCGAAGATGGTCCCTCCAATAGCCAATCTGGATGAATTGGAACGTGCATTACATCGGGAATGGAACAACCTGCCACAGCAACGCATACGACGGCTTACAGGGTCTATGAGACGTAGGGTTGAGTCAGTGATCCGATCACGTGGGTCCTACACACGTTATTGACGCAAAGATCGCTAGAGGTCTTCTCAGAACAATGACTGTACGTTAGAAAACATAAACGTCATCCACACTGTCCGTGATGGACCTATAGCTCCATACTTAAATTGAGGTGCAAATATGCCTAAAATTCCCAAAAAATTTCACCTTTAATTATTCAGAATAAAATATTGAAAACGGCATGATTGTTATGTTTTTATGTGACCATAATATCACTTCTCCAGAAAATATAGCAATATCATGGGTATATTACACTGTTTTGACGACAACAAACTTGTAATGTGCGAGGTTGTAAAAAAACGGGGGGGGGGTGCTTAACTTAATTCTTTGTGTATACTTTCTGAATAATCCTCTCCAAGAAGTTCTGTCACTCAAGCTTTTGGGTCTCACTATCTGCCATGATCTTTCCTGGGAAAACCACATTTCCAAGCTGACCTCCAAAGCCAGTCGCCGACTGGGCATCCTCCGTCGTGTGAAGTCCTTCCTTGGCACACCTGAGCTCCTCACCACAAACAAGGCTTTCATCCGCAGCTCAATAGAGCACTGCTCTCCCCTCTGGGCTGGTGCTCCTGCCTCACACCTAGCTCGTCTTCACGCTGTTGAAACCAAGGCGTTCAGAATCATTGGAATGTCCCGCGATGACGCTATTTCCGAGGGCCTTTCACTTACTCACCGCAGGCAGGTTGGTGGTCTTTCCGTCTTCTACCGACTCCTCTCCGGCCTTGCTCCCCCAGCTCTCTCTAGGCTCTGTCCCCCAAATATTCCTACAGGTCGCACAAGATCTGCCTGCAACCCTCTTATGGTTAAACTGCCAAAATCAAGACTCTCTGCTCACCTTCACTCCTTCATTCCTCTTTTCTCCTGCCTCTGGAACAAACTCCCTCACTCTCTTCAATCCCACTCCTCCCTCCAGGTCTTTAAAACGGCTGTTCACCACCATCTCTTATCTTCCCCAATCCAAAACCTTGATCTTTTCTACCCCCGCTAATTTCACCCCAAATCCACTTTTTTGAGGTGACTTTTGACTTCTTTCCTGGAAGTCCTTGGTGTCCTTTCGTTTTATACCTATCCTGCCTCCCCCCAGGCCCTCTCCCTCCCACACATCTCCCGATGTCCCTGCTCTCAAATGTTGTTTGTATGCTTCCTCCCCTTCTCTCCCCATCTTGTCGACCGCTCCCCTTTTTATATACTTTGTTTGCTTGTTTGTTTGATTTGTTTGTTTGATAAATGTTAGCTCTTTTACGAGCCTCGACTCTGTATACAAAAAAAAAAAAAAAAAATTTTTTTGTTTTTTACAAAATAATTAAAAATGAAATACAGAAATATCTAATTTACATAAGGATTCAACTCTGAGTCAATAAATACTTCAAAGCGGCTTTGCACATCTGGATTTTGAGAGTTTCTCCCATACTTCCTTGCAGATTTGCTCAAGCGCTGTCAAGTTGGATGGGGAGTGTCGTGAACAGCAATATTCAAGTCTTTCCACAGATTCTCAATGGAATTCAAGTACAGGCCTTGGCTGGGCCACTGAAGGACTTTCACATTCTTGTTCTGAAGCAATTCCAGTGTTGCTTTGGCTGTATGCTTGGGGCCATTGTCCTGTTGGAATGTAAATCATTGCCACAGGTCTTTTGCACTCTGAAGCAGATTCTCATCAATGAATTGCTTGTATTTGGCTCCATTCATTGTTCCCTCTATCCTTACAAGTCTCCCAGTCCCTGTTGCTGCAAGGCATCCCCATAGCATTGTGCTGCCACCACCATGCTTCATGGTCGGGATGGTGTTCGGTGGGTGATGAGCTGTGCTCTTCCACCAGACGTAGCACTTTGCATTCAGGTCAAAGAGTTCAATTTTCATATCAGACCACAGAATATTTTGTCTCATGCTCCCAGAATCTTTCACTTGCCTTTTTGCAAACTCCCGGCATGCTGTCGTGTTTTTTTTGTTTGTTTTTTCCTCAGGAGTGGCTTCCCTCTGGCCATTCTCCCATAAAGCCTAAATTTGTGAAATGCTGCAGAGACTGGTGTCCTGGCAGGTTGTCCCATCTCAACCAAGGAACTCTAGTTCTGTCAGGGTGGCCATTGGGTTCTTGGTCATCTCCCTGACCAAGGTCCTTCTTGCTTGGTTGCTCTGTTTGGTCAGATAGCCAGCTCCAGGAACACTCTGGATAGTTCCATATTCTTTCTATTTTCTAATGATGGTGCTCACTGTGCTCTTGGGAACATTCAACACTCTAGAAATTGTTTTGTACCATTCCCCAGATCTATGCCTCCTCACAATTCTATCTTGGAGTTCTGTGGACAGTTCCTTGGATGGTAGAATTTCTGCTCTGACATGCACTGTCAACTGTGGGACCTTATATAGAGAAGTGTTTCTTTCTAAATCATGTCCAATCAGATGAATTGGCCACGGGTGGACTCAAATGAAGTTGTAAAGACATCTTAAGAATGATCAAAGGACATTGGATGAACCTGAGCTCAATTTGAAGTGTCATAGCAAAGGGGTTGAATACGTATTGACTCAAGACATTTAAACTTTTCATTTTCAATTATTCTGTAAAACTCTGTTTATAAAAATAAAAAAACAAAAAACCTATGTCACCCACAGGGTGAACCGTATCTTGCCAAAATGTGAACATGAGTGACTTGCTTCAGGTCACACTGAGGTGAACAGAACTGCTATCCACTAGAAGCGACTCTTTGAGGAATGTCTGCCCACGAGATATTGAAAGATTTTGATGAGAACTGAGGAAATAATTTTTTCATGAAAATTCCGTTTTTTCGTCATGACGTCATCAAATGACGTCATAGCGTCAAACTGTTTACAGATCTGGGAAGCACTCATCAAGGGCATTCATATGAGGTATTACTCGATATGGTACCTACGATTTCAAAATTTGACCTTGGGGTCAATAATTTTCGACCTCCAGCGCTAACCATGAAGGTCAAGGCCGATCGCCACCAAAAACTAATCAGCTGAGCGCCGGACCATATACTAGATTCCCATGAAGTTTGGAGACGATCCGATCAAAGTTACTCAAAAAATAACGATTTCAACATTTGACCTTGGGGTCAATAATTTTCGACCTCCAGCGCTAACCATGAAGGTCAAGGCCGATCGCCACCAAAAACTAATCAGCTGAGCGCCGGACCATATACTAGATTCCCATGAAGTTTGGAGACGATCCGATCAAAGTTACTCAAAAAATAAGGGTTTCGTCGACCTCCATGATTGACCACAAAGTGACCTTGACCTTTGACCTTGACCTTCAAAATTTTGTGTGCTGAAGGGTATCTCTATAGGACTCTGATATGCGAAGTTACAGGAGTTTCCAATAATAACTGTGGTCTACAGAGTGATCTGAAGGTCAAGGTCAAAGGTCAAGGTCGACCTCCAGCGCTAACCATGAAGGTCAAGGCCGATCGCCACAAAAAACTAATCAGCTGAGCGCCGGACCATATACTAGATTCCCATGAAGTTTGGAGACGATCCGATCAAAGTTACTCAAAAAATAACGATTTCAACATTTGACCTTGGGGTCAATAATTTTCGACCTCCAGCGCTAACCATGAAGGTCAAGGCCGATCGCCACCAAAAACTAATCAGCTGAGCGCCGGACCATATACTAGATTCCCATGAAGTTTGGAGACGATCCGATCAAAGTTACTCAAAAAATAAGGGTTTCGTCGACCTCCATGATTGACCACAAAGTGACCTTGACCTTTGACCTTGACCTTCAAAATTTTGGGTGCTGAAGGGTATCTCTATAGGACTCTGATATGCGAAGTTACAGGAGTTTCCAATAATAACTGTGGTCTACAGAGTGATCTAAACGTGGAAAAAAAATGATTAACCACAAACAAAAAAACAAAAAAAAAAACAAACAAAAAAACAAACATACAAGCTGACTAATACATCTTGCAAAAACTTCGTTTTGGCAAGATAATAAAAAATTCCGCTTTGACATTATGAGGTATTGTGTCGATCGGTGACAAAAATCTCAATTTAATCAATTTGAAATACAGGCTGTAACACACTAAAATGTGGAAGTCAAGGTGTGTGAATATTTTCTGAAGGCACTGTATAATAAAAAATAAAAAAACCACCTTTAGAGGCCATTTTCCCCCGCAAAGCGGGGGTTGGCCTTTTTCGGGAACCGTGGTTGTTGTTGTTTTTCGGTCCCCTTTTTGAAGCAATGTTTTACGGCCGGATGCCCTTCCTGACGCCAACCCTTTTTGCCGCCTTTAACGACAAGCAGGCAATTACCAGTGAACTGGTACTCAATTAGCCGACCTCGGAAGGATGACAGGCTGAGTCAACCCCTCTGGCGTTAATTCAGCGATTGACCGGGATTCGAACCCAGGATCCTAGGATCCTAAGCCGGCACCCTAGCCGCTAGCCCAACACCAGGACTGTTTCCCTATATATGCACTGTATATAAATAGATAAATGCATGGAAGCTTCCCTATAAATGGATCGATGCATGGAAGCTTCCCTATAAATGGATCGATGCATGGAAGCTTCCCTATAAATGGATCAATGTGTGACGCTTCCCTATAAATGGATCAATGTGTGACGCTTCCCTATAAATGGATCAATGTGTGACGCTTCCCTATAAATGGATCAATGTGTGACGCTTCCCTATAAATGGATCAATGTGTGACGCTTCCCTATAAATGGATCAATGTGTGATGCTTCTCTATAAATGGATCAATGCATGGAAGCTTCCCTATAAATGGATCAATGTGTGGAAGCTTCCCTAATAATTAATTAATGCACAGAAGGTGCCCTATTGATGATTGAAGCTTTTAATATTTTAACAATTTGTTAGCCATTTTCATTAAATGATTAATTGATGGCAGTCATTACCTGCTCATAATCGACCTGAAGGGTCTTGACCTGAATCCTACAGTGACTAGATGTTGGTGCGCTACACAGTGCCAAAGCCTCCAGCACTGAGCTGGGATGACGCAGCAGGTGCAGTGAGTGAAGGACTCGGCGCATACACTGCTCTGCATTATCTCGGCCACGTCGCCCCACGAGATTTCATCATTGTAGCAGACGGAGCATTGGTGAGACATCTGTTGACCTTTTCTCCTCGACATTTTACTTGTGAATTTTTTTATCAGCATGGCATCATGCTGTCATGAAAATTTCAAATTTTGTAGGAGGAGCAGTGTAAAAAAAAAAAAAAAAAAAAAAAAAAAATTAAGGGGATAAGGGTTGAAGTCTCGATCAAGGTTTTCCATACTTGTGAAAGTGCGTGTCTGTTTAATGGAAAATAGGTACCTCTGCTAATTGCAGAGGCACATCTGTTTGGCCATGGGCTTGGGGATGACCTTGGACCCCAGGAGCTGAAAGGTCTTCTGGTGGGAAATGCATTTCGTCGTTTTGGGAAACTGAGGTCAGTTCAGATGCTTAAAGTAAATTTCCATCAAAGATTATATTTTACCTTTGAACCACTTTCCAGCAGATATGCCTTCTTCTTCAAAGGTCGTTAGAGATTGGTGCAGGGAGGATGAAGATCTAGTGAGGAAAGGAGAAATGATCAGGAAGTTTAGGATGAAGAGATAGAGCAGAATCAAGTGTTTATTTAAGAAGGTGTAAATTATTTTGCATAATTAAGTACTAATACAGTTTTATCATTTTGTTGTTTAGTGTTTAGTTCCTTGCTACTTGACTTTCACTGCACTTTTGTTCATGGTTTTTTCTCACCTGTGAATTTGTGCACAGATGTCTGGCTTGATGCTTGTCCAACTGGCCATGCATCGTGGGGCTAGAGTTCTGGCCACCGTCCTGTCTGCAGAAGAGGAAGATTTCCTGCGTTGTCTACAGCCAGCCCCTGGTGTGTCCTTCATGTGGACACGTGAAGGCTGAGGGGATGGGGGTGGTGGTGGGGAATGGGACAAAAAATATTGTGGGCCCTGAGTGTGTAAGGATCCTTTTAAGTTTGTGAGGGGTCTGGGTAGAGAAATAATACACATACACACTCACACACATGTATTCTGCATGATAAATCTATTCAGTACTTTGTTGGACTGGTTAATTTGACCTTAAGGTGTGTTTTACTGTCCTCAGCACGTGTGATAAATCTAGCAGAGTCTGGCTCTCAAGGCCTTCACAAAGCCTGCATGGAAGAAACTGCTGGACTTGGAGCTGACTTGGTCATAGACTCTGGAGGTAGGACTGGCGTGGTAAGGGTTTGTGTGTGGATTCCTGTTACTTATTTATTGTGACTTTAGGACGTGTTAGTAGCGGACTCTCCACTGAGCTGTTTCATCTTCATTTGAACCATGCGTGATGAAACCAAATGAAAACGGAAATGGCATTATGCACCCACTGCCAGTAGCAGTCCTGAATCTCAGAGCACACCGTCCTTTAAACAAACATGCAAATATTTTCAAAGAAAAGCTGGCTGTTTTATTTCCACTTCAGTTGTGGGATTTTAAACACTAGGGCATGCCCGTACTATATATAAGCTAGGACGTGCCCGTACGTGGGTGCCCGTTCCTTGCCAAAAAAAAAAAAAAAAAAAAATTTGTGTAGGGGTGTGTGTGTGTAAACATCCTAGGGCGTGCCCGTACGTGGGTGCAAAAAAACATGCGTGCAAACAACAACAACAAAAAAAAACTTTGAAACCACGTGGCAGTAACGACCACAGAACCCCCCCCCCCCCCTCTATTTACATGAATGGTTTGGTCCATTCGCAACGACCACAGAACCCCCCCCCCTCTATTTACATGCAATGGTTTGGTCCATTCGCAACGCCAAAGCGAACGGCGAACGGCTAAATCGCCATAGCTCGGTAAGTACTTGTCCGATTAATTTCAAACCTTGAAAAGGCACATCCTCGGGTCCCCAGGGGACCCTCCCCCTACATGCATCTACATGCATTTTAAAGGCCATTTTCCCTACTAGAGCGGGGGTTAGCCTTGCGGTCCCCATGACAATCTTCTCCATTTTGCCCTATTTTCTGCATCTCTCCTTGTTAACCCCCTTGCCCGCATTTCTTCTTCGACCATCTTTAGCCAAGTCTTTCTCGGTCTTCCCCGTCCTCTACTTGCTTCTACATTCATTTCCATCACTCTTCTCAACCAGTCACTTTCATCCTTCCTCAACACATGACCAAACCATCTCAACCTGTTCCTCTTCACAGCATCAATCACAGGCTCTATTCCCATCATCTTTCGCAATTCATCATTTGTCTTCCTCTCTCTCAACGATACTCCGCACATCCGTCGAACCATTCGCATTTCCACCCTTTCCAACCTTCGTTGCTGCTCTACGTTCATTACCCATGTCTCGCTCCCATAAATCATAACACTTCTCACACATGCAGCATACACCTTTCCCTTCAGCTTCAACGACACTCCCCTCATGATCAGCACGCCACTCAGTTCCCGAAACTTCTTGCATGCACATCTCACTCTAGCAACCGTTGCCGAGTCTGATCCACCTTCTCCATTCAGCATGTCTCCGAGGTAGCAAAATGTTTTCACACCTTCCAGCTTCATGCCGTCTCCAAGATCCAACTCAACATTTCCTCCATCTGCAGCTTCCTCTGTGCACACCTTACATTTGAATGTAGCTGCCACACTAGTTAATGACCCTCTCAGACCACTACATTTTTGATGAACCCACTCAGCGCACATTGTACATTGAATGGAGTTCACTCCGACACCCTTCCTACACACAGCACAGGGCCACTTCCCAGTTCTTTCCACCTCACCACATGCTTTACCACTTGCCATCACCTTCGTCTTTCTGATATTCACCTTCAGACCTTTTGTCAACATACATTCCTTCCACTTGTTCAGCTTTTCCTTCAGTCCATCCATACTTTCCGCAATCGACACCAGATCATCTGCATACAATAACTCCCACGGTAAACCCTCCTTTACGTTCTGAGCCAGCACCTCCATCACAGCTACAAATAGTAGTGGACTTAGTACCGACCCCTGATGCACTCCCACCTTCACCTCAAACTCACCACTGTTCCCGTCCTTCGTCCTTATAGCTGTGCGCGCTCTTTTGTACATTGCCATCACTACTCTGATCAACCATTCCTCCACTCCTAACTTCCTCAATGCCCATGTCAATACTTTGCGTGCAACCCTATCTAATGCTTTCTCCAGATCAACAAACCCAAGAAACAACTTCTTCCTCTTCTCCATATACTTCTCCTGCAACTGCCTCACAATGAAAAGCGCGTCTGTCGTTCCTCTTCCTGGCATAAATCCAAACTGCATTTCGTCGATCTTCACTCTTCCTTATCCTCCTCTCCAACACCCTTTCCAATACCTTCATTCCATGCTCCAATAACTTTATCGCTCGGTATGAGCCACACTCCAGAGGGTCACCTTTCCCCTTGTATAGAGGGACGAGGGTACTCGGTTCCAAATCCACTGGAATGCGGCCTTCTTTCACCACCAGATTACAGATCTCTGTCATGCTCTTCACACCCCAACTTCCTGCTGCCTTCAACATATCTCCCACAACTCCCGTCGGCCCTCCCGCTTTTCTACCCTTCATTGCTTTTATCGCTTCCTCAACTTCCTTCTCAGTTATCTTCTCTGCCGGTCCTAAAACTGGGTTACTCTCTATGTTGCCATCCCATTCATTCTCTGTATTCAACAGCATTTCCAGAAATCTTTTCCATCTTCCTTTAATTCCATCTGGGTCGACAACGATTTGTCCCACTTCATCCTTCAAGCAACTCACCCCATATCACATCACACCTCTCTTTCGCTATCTGCTTTGCAATCCTGAATACTGCTTTCTGACCCTCTTCCGAATCCATGCGTTCTCCGAACATTTTCCTACATGCCTCCTCCGCCTTTGCTACCTCTTTCTTTGCAGCCTTCCTGGCTGCCTTATAACTTTCATGCTCTGCTGTTTCTGCTCCCGTACCCTTCGCCTTCTGCCACTCCTTGAACTTCTTCCTCTTCTCGTCTTTAATGTCTCAATGTACTCTGAAATTAAGCATAGAACAAATAAACAATTGGAGATTAAAAAGAAATCATAGAATCATTTTGTTTAACAAAATTTAATTTAAAATTTTGACTCAGCAAAGTAGCCACCTTTTGCAGATATAACCGCCGAACACACTCGTGGCATTCTTTCTACAATGGAAATCAAATATTGTTCGGGAAGTTCTTCCCAACACTGTTGCAGAAGTTCCCACAAATGTGTTGCACTTGTAGGTTGCTTTGCTTTTACCCCTTATGTCCAGTTCATCCCAAACCAGCTCAATGGGGTTTAAGTCTGGAGACTGTGACGGCCATTCCATGATTTGAAGCCTACCGTTTTGTTCTTTTCCTTGAAGGTAGTTTTGACATAGCCTGGAGGTGTGTTTAGGGTCACTATCTTGCTGTAGGATGAACCCCTGACCAACTAGGCATATACCAGAGGGTATTGCATGGCGCTGCAAAATGCTGTGGTCGCCCTTTTGGTTCAGGGTGCCAGTCACTCTGTGCAAGTCGCCAACTCTGGATCCAGCAAAAGAGCCCCAGACCATCACACTTCCTCCTCCATGTTTGACAGTTGGTGCCACACACTGAGGAACCATTCTTTCACCTACTCAACGGCGTACAAAAACCTTGCGTGATGAACCAAAGATTTCAAATTTTGATTCACCGGTCCATAAGACCTTCTTCCTGTCTTCAGTAGTCCACTGGCGGTGCTTCATGGCCCAGGCAAGCCTCTTTTTATTATTTTTCCATCTTAGCAATGGCTTTCTTACTACCACTCGACCTGTCAAACCTGCAGCTCGAAGTCTTCTCTTCACAGTTGAAACTGAGACTTGCTTAATTTGACCAGTGTTAAGCTGTGCTTGAAGCTGTTGTCCTGTGAGCCGCCTATCACACAAGCTGTTGACTCAGAAACTTGTCTTCTGATTCTGTTGTGGCTCTGTGTCTGCCAGACCTCTTCCTGTCAGAGTTTCCTCCAGTTTCCAAGTGCCTTTTGATGGTGTAGGAAACTGTACTCACTGACGCCTTGGCTTTCTTTGCAATTTCTCTAAAGGAAAGACCTACACTTTCAAGGGTTATAATGGTCTGTCTGTCTTCCTTTGTTAATTGCCTTTTTCTCACCATTATGATGGCAATATACTACTTCCTGCAGTGCAATATTGTCCAAATAATGCTTCAGAGGGTGTAATAACAGTCTGTTCCAATACTGCTTTTATACAGACAGGGGGTTTGTAATCGAGTAATCAGCAGAGGTTGGGACACCTGTAGGAATTGTTTGCATCAACTTTCAAGGCTTAATTTACCTACATTGCTGCAGAACAGTGTTACAGAGTCCTCCACAATGTCCTAATCTCGGTAACCTCTGAACCCCGAGAGGAGCCCCGGCAGAAAGATATATTACCCTGTGTTGCAAATCAATAGTGAAACCACACCAATGATTCTAAATGAACAAAATTGTATTAGAAATCACACACAGGAATAACGGTATAACAGATGGCCATTAAGAGTGCACTCTATATATATCTTGTATAAAGTCAGGTGACTCACTGTGCTGCCAGCGAGTGAAAGGACACTCCTCAATGTCTCTATACCTTTTCCCAAGGCGAAGGTGATTCGCTCCAGCTAGTGTCAGAGCGAGGTCGAATCGAGACCCGCACTCCGTGGATGCTGACAAGGCGTAGGCGTAATGTAGGAAAAACGTAGCAGGTCACGTGGTCCGAAACCAGAGGCAAACTCGATGTGCCCGTTCACAGTTCAATCGGTGAACCACAGCGTATTCTTCAAACACAGCGTTTGCGCACACACATCCCCGACAGACGACAGGATGCAGAGAAAAGCAAACGCTTAGCAAGAACCTTTTCGGTGAGCGAAGCGTGAGGTTCCAAAATGGCCGACGGCTCGTACTTGAGTCGAGGCGACCAGGCGAGGATTCGTCTCGAATCTCAGCGCCCAAAACCTGACTATGCAGATTTCACCCTCCCAGCGATAACTCCTACCGCAGGATGTCCTTTCAGGGAAGTCAAAATTCTTTCGCAACCTTCGTTAGACCTTGCTCGTTGCGGAGCGCTGACGTCACGCGTCTTCTCCCACTTTGCTCACGCCGCTTCCTCCTCACCTCCTTGTCTTCCGGTTCGGTTTCCTGTTTCACTTACAGTTATCCTTTTTAACTTTTAATAACCGTTCGTGAATAATAAACCTTTTGAAAATAATAATAATACATAATATCAGAAACATGTTTCGTGGGTGAAAACCACCCCAGCGGAAGTGACGCATCCGTAACACTTCCCCCCCTCAAGAAAGAAAGTTGGAACACAGCGAAAACTTTCTTTGCATGTAAACTCTTTAAACAAACAAAAATAAACTCACAACCCAAATCACCAATTCCCGTGAGCAAGAATTATCAACATCTCAAAAATAAAGCAACAAAATTTCACACAACCCACAGAGATTACTAAAGTTAATTCACTCTGGACAAAGCATCAGCAATGACATTGTCCCTGCCCTTTACATGTTCAATTTCCCAGTTGGACTCCTGAAAAGCCAAACTCCATCTCATCCCCCTCTGATTTTACTTTTCGTTTTTTTGAATGAAGGTTAAGGGGAAGTAATCCAAAATCCCAAGTCAAGCAAAACTACAACACTTTTCCCGGGAGGCCGAGCTGAAAGCCAGGTTCCATGATGGTTGGGGTGGTGAGGCCTGGAAGTATTCACTACAGGGACGCCTTTAGGAACGTGGCGTTCACGGTTAATCCGTGTAGGTATCTTGGCTCGGTGGCTCCGCAGCATTCAGTGCTTCAACTTTTCCGAACTTTCATAATAATTACGGTGGGACCGCTTGTCACTGTAGTCACATGAATAGCGGTCTCCTTCTTGGCCACTACTCTGACAATCCTTCCTTCGGGAGCTGCCGTAACTCTGGGAGCCTCCATAATAATATTGATTGCGGCCACCACCAAAACTACTACTCCGTGGTCCTCTTCTGTAGCTCCCACGACACCTATGAAATGCCTTCCCTACTGTTATGGTCCGACCCTCCAACTCCTTGCTATTCAGATCCTTTTCTGCATCTCTGGCGTCCTTTGAGTTTTCCAACGTGACAAAGCCAAACCCTCTTGACTTTTGTGTCTCCGTCTTTTATCAGCAACACTTCCAAAAGCGGTCCATATTTGCTGAAGGCAGACTCAAGAACATCTTCCTTTGTTTTGAAGTTCAGTCCACCTACAAATAACTTGCTAAATTTGTCGCCATCCCTACCTGGTGTGGTTATTTTCCCTACTGGGCTTTTTAACAACCATCGGGTTACCATAAACTTGACCACCGGCCAAATCATTCCCGATAACAACAGATACTCCCTCTACAGGAAGAGTGGCTTGTAAACCTACGGTGATCGGTCCTGACACCATATCAGACTCCAAATGGATGGCATGAAGTGTAGCTCTAACACAGCCACCAATCCCCTGTAAACGAACACTATCACCAGTTGCCGTCTCCTCTGACAATGGCAAGATGCCTTGAAGCATTAAAGATTGATGTGCTCCGGTGTCCCTCAATACCCTAACAGGTCTCCGGTTAGTCGAGGCTCCATCCAGTGACACAAACCCCTCTGAAATAAATGGTTGGTAACCCTTTTGAGGGCGATTACTCACATTTGCCATTGCATTCGGAGTGGTACTAGTCGAACTCAACTCCTGATTTTCCTTTCCCAGAGCATAACAGTGGGACATCAAGTGTCCAGGTTTATGGCAAAAAGCGCAAGTAGGCCCCGAGGAGAACCTCGTGGTTTGCCTCGAGCCCCCAGGAGGGTAAGTCTGCCTTGGAACTGCTGTCTTTGGATTCCTAGAAGGCGTGGTATCAGAGTGGTCCTCATACTCATCTCGAGGCCGCCCCCATCAATTTTCGTTCTCTGCTCCTGATGTACCATAGCTCCCCTGGCTAGGTCTCGGCGAGAAGTTAGGTTTGTGGAACCCCATCCTGTGGGTTAAGGCATAGTCATCAGCCATGGCTGCTGCCTCATACAGCTTTGGTACTTTCCTTTCCTCAAGATGAACTTTAATGTCCTCGTGGACACACTGTTGGAATTCCTCCACCAGGATCAATTGTCGCAATAGTACGAAGCCTTTCCCAACCCCTTTGGAATCACACCACCTGTCAAACATGGTTTCTTTCATTCGGGCAAACTCCACATGGGTCTCACTCTCCCTCTTCCTGGCATACCGGAATTTTTGCCGATAAGCTTCAGGGACCAATTCATAGGATTTGAGAATGTTTTTCTTCACTATCCCATAACCTGCACATTGGTCAATCGGTAAAGCCGAATAAATATCGAGCTTTACCCACCAGAACACTTTGCACTAATATGGTCCAGGACTCCGGCCATTTTAGCCACTTTCTCAAAGTGTAAGAAAAACTTGGCTACCTCCTTTTCATTGAAGGGTGGAACCAGCCTCGCATGTCTGCCAACATCCCAGGTGTTTTGACTAGTTGTCGAACCAGTCGGCATGGGTGGTACCTCTCCCCGTTCTCTCATTAACTCCAGCTCCTTGACTTTAATTTCCTGCTGACGCGCCAATTCACGGTCCTTTAACTCCCTTTCGGCTTTTCTCTCCTCTGCTTCGAGTTCTCTTGCAGCTCTCCTTTCCTCTGCTTTTTTGTCTTGTTCGGGAATATTATATGACTCAGGAGGCTCCGATATGACCAAACAGCTTTTACAAAAGCAATGCTTTATTAACTAATAATTCACTTGTTTCAATATAATAAAGAACTACAATACAATAACGAATTTGGTAATTCAAGTCGTTGGTTCTTCTTTGGTCGGTCTTCTGCGCTGTCCTCGTTCCGTACTCGATCGTTCCATTTGGGCAGAGATTCTGATGACAAGTGCTCCTGACTCAAAGTTTGCTCTCGTTTATATGGGCACACGTGTTAATCCTCCGTGCGCTAAATCTTAATCCCTTCTCCGCAGAAATGTTGCTCAGTCATCCCGCTCGCCTTCCTGGCACCAACTCGCTCCCCTCCTGCTGGGAGTTCCATTTGCCTCACAATAGGAGGGTGCTCTAGCCCGGGGCTGTGACCAAGTGAACAAGAGATTACCACGTTCGTGCAAATTCCTGACATTCATTTACGAAATCGTCTATCTGCTTTGTTTTCCAATTCCAACGATTAATATGATGTCAAGATCTCTACTTCCATATTGGTTTTGATTAATGCCATACAGTACATTTCATACCATGCAGTACAGTACATTAATGCAGTACAGTACTTCCACAATTCCCTCATTTTTTTTGTTTTTTTGTTTATATTAACCATTAATCTAAACATCAATACAAGTACAAGTAAACAATCAATCACTACAAGTAAATATCAATACAAGTACTCAAACCACAACTTTGGTAATTAAATTCCCTTAGGCATACACCGTCATCCTGCAAGAATCTGATCACAAAACATTTCGTTGGTCATTGACTCCTTCTATATTGTTCAATCTATTGCATTTGCATCACAAGTATCTTTTCAAAACAACACTTCACCATCACCAAGATACAACAATTTCACTTCACCATTTTCACGTTTTTAATGCATCTGCAACATCTGGCAAAAACGTTTGCCTCCAAACAAATGTTGATTCTTTGTTTGAAAGGAAGGGCCACTTGTGTTTGAATTCAGGTATGAAACATTTTCTTCTGTCTTCATAACACCTGCACTACTTCGTATAGGATTTCGCTGTTGTGGTAACGGTGCGGAGTCAGACTGACCCTGCTCTCCATGTAGCATTCTTGCCACTTTTGCTGTAAACCATAATAATTTCTGAACAAGGCCTTCGCCCAGTTATCGTCGACTTGCCTCCTTCCTCATTATGAGTGGGCAGCAAGTATTGGTGTGATGTTGATTGGCCAGCAAGATGTGGAACAGGGATGCCGGATGCATCCACAATGATGTTGGGACCATGGTGTTCAGGTCATCCATGGTCCATACCAGGAGCAACCAGCAGAATCGTGCACAGCTGTTGTGAAAAGGCACAGCCGTTTGTTTGCAGCTCCATGCTGGTTCCCCGGAAGTTGGTGAAGTAATAACATATGTCCCCGCATTTCGCAGAGGTTGCAGGTAAAATGTCGTTGTCCTGCAACTTCTGATGTGATGAATGTTCGAAGCCTTCAAACAAGAGTAAGTGATCGCCTTTCTTTCATATGTTGCAGTGTGATCCAGGCAAATGGTCACATAAATTTTCTTGGTGAAGGTAAGCATCCATCTCCAAGTTACACGGGAGAATGTCTTCATCATTCTTTGAGAAAGAGGGTGTATGCCACGATTAACTTCATTTTTAGCCACAAATTTTCTTTCTCGAACTTCTTCCCAATTCCGTTAGCACCCCCTTCAAATGTGATCTCGTCTTATCCTTATGCTCAGTCACATCTGAATCTGCTTTCCACACACACTGAATCAGATAGGGTACATCTTACCATGAAATCAGCATAATCATGTATATCTTCCGACAGTTTCACATTCAACAATTTTTTTTTTCTTTTTTTCTTAAAACATTCAAAAGTTATATTCATTTATATGCGTCACACGAATAATATTCAATCAGGTATGTATTTGACTACTAAACTAAGAATAGCATCCACAATTGCTTTCAGGTTAACATAGTTCAAAAATTAACTCATGCAGGTATTTTAGCACTCAAAGAAAATAAATTGTATATGATTACAATCACAAACAGGAATATCTAATTCCCAACAAATTTGCAAACCAACAAATTAAGCATCTATATAATAATAGCGTAAGGACTCGACTTTGTTATCCCTTTTACGCCGCACCCAGTGACCCGATGCCCACGGCACTAATGGATTTACGATCTACGAACCGCACTCTGTTTATCACGTACAGCCATACTCGAAAAATCTGAATTAGCCGACGTTGGGGCCCAAAAGCATCCGATTAACTGCCGATACGACGCCATCTTACTGGCGTCTGCTGGGCGAAGGCGAAGCAAGCCGTCCGCTGATTGGACAGGCGAAGGCCAAAGCAAGCCGTCCACTAAGTGGACAATCCAGAGCATGCATTTGTGCCGGTGTCGGCGATCGTTGTTCATATACGCACTCTTCATTCTCATCTTTCTTCCTAACTCTTACTCGGACAAGCAAATCCCCTATGCCATCCATAATGGTACACTCTATCCATACACCACATCCTCCCTTCCGTGGATGTTCCACGGGTTTCGGCTAGTAATGTATTATTATCATAATTTCTCCCCACTTCTTCTTCTTCTATTTTTTTTATTTTATTTCAAACTGTGTAACTTGTGGTGATAGAAGTTCACCGGTTGACACAATTCGCAACATTTTTTGTTATGCCCTTATCTTAACTCTGCTGTATTCATTTGCAACATCACTTGATTCATTCTTTTAATCTCAGTATTTATGTCGCCATAAAAGTCTTCCTCTTGTGGTTCCACATTTCTTTCCTCATTTGTCACTTCATGCATTATCATAGTGTTGTTGGTTACCTTATTCAAACACACCGTCACTAAGGCTTTCAAGCAAGCCACGAAAACAATTGCCATTATAACTACTAAACCCACAAACAAGTCTGCTACTCCTTGTATATGTTCATACCTATAACATAATTATATGTCGATGACATTCAACATTATATACCAAACTAACAAGCTTCCTAAAAGGTAAATAAAGAAAATCCCTTAATATGTAACATAAATCAGATTATTTGTCTTACCCTGATCCCCCTATCTCCCGGGGTCGAACTAAATCCCCTGATCATGAGTGTAGTTGTGATACATTATCACTCATGCTGTATTAATATCAGTAGGTAATTGTATGTCATGTAGGCAAATAAATGTCACTATCCCAAGTGGGAATATCACATGTTGAAAATGCAATGTTTATCAATGCAAGGGGTGTTAAAATGTAATTCAAATGACTGTAAATCACGACTATCATTTATCTGCCACTGAATGTTCTGCTGGGCTGCTAGGTGCAGCCTCATTTTCTGTGGGACCGTCCTCCCTTGCCCCTTGCCCCATGTGCTCGCTTGCAATGAGAGGCATGACTCCAACTTTCTACTTAGGGTCCATTTTTTGTTTCTATTCTTATCAGTCTCCTATGGTTTATCAGTTCGTTCCAAAATACCGCAACCAAAGGTTTTAACCAAAGTTCTACCAAACTATTTCCAATGTGAACTCAAAATGCCAGTGTAACAATGATTCGAAGAGTTAACTTCAAGGGGTCAATAATTTTTTTTTTCCTATAACCACATCTAATTTTCCCATCCAATAGTTTGCCTTGCCGAGTGTCATATTATAGCACTTTAATAAAACTTCGAAAAATGTCTCTCATCTCAATAAATTCCCTTTTTCTTCCCAAATACTCATCTGTAAATTACATATTCAATTAGTTTCTCCCAATTTGTTCGGTCTAAATGGCCGCAAAAGTGGCTGCCAGCATGCAGTACCGTTTTTTTTATCTACCAAGCAAGTGCTCGTCCACACAAGACCTCTACCAAAATGTTTGTAAAAACAAATCTGGGATTTCTGATTACATGGATGCACTCTCAGGACATTTTCAGGCTGCTGTTAACAATCCACTATGATAAATTAATTCCTTTACCCACAATTAAATAATTAGTACAAATTGAGGATATTATCCCTATCACATTCATTTATAGATTCATTATGTTGGATCTAATTTTTCAATAATTTCCACTGCTGTAAGGAAGAACAATAGCTCTCATAAGTCTTAGTAATATCGTACTTAATTTACCCAGCATCGAAGAATTTATTTACTATCCATTCTCATCTGTTAACCAGTGACTTTGTTTGAACTCCAGAACTCAAAACTCACAATAGTTCAAACCAGCAAAATTTTCTTTACTATTTTCCCATATCATCTATGCCTAATACATATCCATACATACAGCACAATTTATATTCTGATCAAATTCAAGTTTATATATATATATATAATCCGTGAGCAGAGTACTCTGGGAAGTCAGTGTAAGACCTCTCCCAAATTTGGCTAATTTTTGTACTCCCACATTTTTTATGAAGCTCATATCCATAAATAGCTTTGATTCTCATATAAATTCTATCAAAATGGAATCCCAAGATTACTCCCAATTTTACTATCAATGAATGGCTGCTCATAACTCAGCAAATCAAATCATTATTCTCCATCTCCTTTGACAAAAGTGATAATTTTCATAATCAAATTATATTTCTATTTTTATTTTATTTTACGAATTCTCTCGATATGCGATCCCCTATCCACATGGAACTATCTATTTTCAGACAAGGCACACTGTCGGTGTCAACAATCTTGTAAGATTGATACACAAAACAACAACAACAACCACAAACATTGATATGCAAAACACACACACACGCATGCATTATGCATATTTGTTTGCGTTGGAACCATTATTTACAGATCAGGATGGGTGTCAGTTTTTTATTTCAATTTCATAAAATTTGTCCTTCAATTTTATAAATGCTAATACACAAATGGACCAAAAGTTTATTCTTAGAAAACCCCTATGATGTCACATTGAAATTACCCTTTCAGTTCCCACAATAATTTGTCCAAATTTGACTACACACCCATTTGCATGTCAGTCGACCACTGACCTATCAATCATGCGGAACAATAGTCCGAAATTCCCACCTGATCATCATGTCTCTTGTCACTTTGTTTCAAAAAATTTGCAACGCAATTGTTCCAAACTTTGTAAATTTTAAATTGCTGTGCCCAAAATAGAAGATCCAATTTTGGCATTTGATCAATTAATTTGTTAACAAGCAAAAAGAAAAAAATGAATCATTCTTGCTCCGAAAACTTTTCAGACACAAGAATCATCGACAGTTATTCATGTTTGTCCAGTAATCGAATCTGTTGAGGCCAATCATCATTTGGGATTTGCAGCAATGAAGGCCTAATCATTGTCTGATGTACCGGTAAGCACTGGTACCCTTGATCTTGGTTTGCCCCATGAACTTGACTTCCTATTGACATACGGACATCTTCTTCTCCAATGTCCCATCTTTCCACACTCGAAACACCGGTTTCTGTCGTTGCCTGGTCTGTGCACCTGTGCACTTGTATTGCTGGGCTGTATCTCTACATCCCTGAGTTGCCACTGCAGTTTCTCGTTATCTCCTGAAACACGAAAAAATTCTCTGTACCGTCCTTTTTGGGGAGACAAATGGGAATCAGATGGGACAACTGTCACTTCTACTCCTATTTTCGGGGGTAGTTGTGCACTTATCTCCTCCACTGTATCCTGTATCCTTTTTATTTTGCGTTCTAGGTCCGTTATCCGTTCTTGCTGTTCCTGTTGTTTGGATTCACCATCCCAAAGATGGAACGCAGGCCAGTCTACCATTAGATTCTGTCTCTTTCTGGCTCTCAATTTTTGTCCTAATCTTTCCAATCGACTTAGGTCAAATGTACCATCTCTTGGAAACTCCTTATCATGTCCCTTTGTCCAGAAATACCAATTTTCAACCTCTCTAATAGCCTCTTCACCGTAGCGGTCGTACATATAATATGTACAAGTACCTTTTTGTGGAATCTCTGGTTGTCCTTGTGTATTCTTGCAGGCTCCATTTCCCATTCTGCCTGTATGTGAATAACACTCAATATTCACTCAATGTACCAGGTAGATTACTAGGATCTGTGCTTTGGAATACACCTGTACACACCTGTACTATATATACTATAAATAAATCTACTGGGGTCTGTTCCACCTTTTATCAAAGTGGCGTTGGATGTGTTGTAGCTTGTTCCAGGTTCCTCTAAAGCTTCACTCGTACCTCCAGGAAGGATCTCTCCACCTGTTCACACGGTGATTTCCAGAGAATCTCTCACCTGTGGCTTTTGCACAACCCAATCTCACAGATCAATAGATGAGCCAAATGGGTCAGTATGAAATGGGTGAATCCACAGGTATCTCGCTCTGTCAAAGGGAAAATCACACAATGGTAACCGCACATATATATATCTATATATAGACTCACCATCTTGCTCAATTTTCCAAGGTTGTCTTCACACTGATAATATCTCACCAATATATCAAAGCTTCTTTCTTGAGACCGCATTTTGCTCAATCAATCCATCAATTTATTCAATTAAATCAATTCCATTACATCAGTTCCATTATTCAATTTCAATTAATCTATCAATATTCATCAATAATATCACATTAATCACTCTAGATGACTCCCTGCACATGCCCTTTCCCCAATGATGTCAGGATAGATCCATCCATTGACTGAGATTGAAGATCATCGGTCGTCACCTCAGATCCATAGCTCATGTTAATTGATGAATCACTGTTCTGTACTAGGGTCATATCTGACATATTTTCCCAATTTTGCCTGGTCTCCACAAATTCTCTTTGCAACCACTAAAGGCAACTCATCCTTCATTCATGAGACAGCCAAAATTGATGGCAGATATTAAACAGTTCATTGGGTCCTGAAATGGGACTGTAAAATTCCTTCCAGCATGCTAAATTTTGAAACTCCATTGTTTGTAATACACAATTTATCCCATAGGGCTTGAAAGTTCTTTCTCAAGTTCATGCAATCATTCTGCATTGGAACCCTATAATGTCATTAAACCATCAATTTGTAGATGCATTTATTTATATCCCATTAACCCAAGAACTCTCAATTGCTTGGTTTCTTTTTTAGTAATGCCATATATCCATATTTCTTTTCAAAATGTTCTTAACATGCACATTAATCCCATTTGACCTCAAATAATCTACAATCTGAAAAAATTAATTTGTGACATTTCAGCAATGATTACAATATCATTGTACTTCTCATCTGAAACAGTACGGATAGTAGCTATGGAACAGGTGCATGTATATGTAGCAGGTGCATGCCCCCAGGGCACCGTTTCCTTCCCTTTTCATCCACCTTATAAAACATCAACACCATTCATTAAAAATAATAGAAATATCACATAATTCCACTCTTCCTTCAGTGAGGCCAGTTTTCCATGTGGTTCAAGATTTACATTTCATTCCATTAATTTGGAGCATTAATTCCATTAATTTATCATAACTTGTGATAAACATTGATCATTTGAACACGAATTGAACAAATTTTTTTCCAAAGACATAACTTCCATTTCCTTTGACAAATCCTAATAAAATGAATTTTATGGCTTTTCTCATTATTCAGAAAGTTTACAAAATGTCCCAACTCTGTATATTATTTTATTTCTGTGGTTACATTGAACCATATATATTATATATGTTCATATCTTAATCCAATCAGAAAATTGTCAATTTACCCTTAATATATGTCTGTATATTTTTTTTTTTACAAAATCCAACTACCATTAAACTGAAAAATTGTTTTGTTGGACTCATGCAAGGCCCCTTACAAATTTTGAACATCTTCCAAAGACATAACTTCCATTTTCTTTGACAAATCCTAATATATATCAAATATTAGGATTATCATCAAAACAATGAATGACTCAATTTTTTAATGACTGCACATCCAAACCTAGATATTTTGAGTTCCGTAACTTTAATACCTCAAATTTTCCATTTCTTCCCTCCCTGATCCTATTGTTCAAAATTTCACCTCAATCGATCGAAAAATGAACGCAGGGATGCATTTTAAAGGGTTTCACGAAATCCAACATGGCTGCCACAAGACTTTTTTTTTTTTTTTTTTTTTTTTCTTAATCAATTGGCTCATAGCATAACCAATATGTAAGTGCTTCTTCCAACGATGTATCTCTTAGGAATTTAATTAAATAAATCATTGTTAAAATCAACGAATTAATTGATTAATCGCTAACAATTTTCAAAATCCTCAATTTTCATCCGATTTACTTGAAATTTGAATTGGATTTACTTATCAGCAAACTGAAATTGAACCAACAACTATTTATTCAACTTAGGCCAAAGTCAACAACAATTTTCAAAATCCTCAATTTTCATCCGATTTACTTAATTTGAATTGGATTTACTTATCAGCAAACTGAAATTGAACCAACAACTATTTATTCAACTTAGGCCAAAGTGAACAACAATTTTCAAAATCCTTCATTTTCATTCGATTTACTTGAAATTCAAAATTGGATTTACTTATCAGCAAACTGAATTCCCAATGATCATGTTCGGCCTTGAACATTCCACGAATCCTGCACCAAATTTTCTCATACTCGAATTAGATCCATTTCACATATCTGTTCATGAAATTTCACAAATGATCACACAAGTAATTATCACATTGTAATGACCTCTAAACATTCCTAAACCAATAAGCTAGCCTGGCGATGCCAAATACCCCACACCCCTGTCATCCCAGAAGTCACTGTTTGCTTTAGACAAGTATTCACCAAATTTTATATTAAAATAAATAGTATGTCATTTCTCTTGAAGCAATCCAGCCACAACCATTATTTGGAAGTCTTTTGCTGTCGGAACACAATTTCTCTGCTGTCAAAGGCCAAAACCCGGCCTCGGTGACTTCTCAGCCAATTGTCACCATTTGAAAGTTGCGTGTGTTTGTAAAATGAAATTCTTTAATGGTACATGATGGTGTTGTGGTTTTTTTTTGTTTTTTGTTTCACGATACGGTATCGTTAAGCTGGTTAAGCAATAAGCACCTTTAATAAACTGTAAGCACATTCCTTCAATAAACTGGAAATGGTACCTGGTGTTGTCGTTTTTTAAAATTTGTAAGCATTTTTTATGAAACTAATCGTATGCATTTGCAGTTGAAAACATTTTAAACTTTAAAAAACTTCCTCTATGAATCGAACCGCCAGGAACCTATAACCTATCCCCCTTTTCCCTATTGAAACAATGTCGCGGCATACATTCGCAGGATTTTCATTGACCTTCGCGGATTATCGTCGACAATCGTGGGATTTGCCTCGCCATTTGTGGTTTGGCCCTCTCTATTCGTGGATTTTCGTGACTCGGGAACCTCTTCCCCCCTTTTTCCATTGAAACAATGCCCTGCCATTCGTGGTTTCACAATTTATGGATTTTCCAAGAACGTATCCCCTGCGAATAGTGGGGTCGCACAGTACAAGGAAGCAAGTCACAAAAAGAGAATATTGAAAATAAATACTGAGGTAATAAAATCTAACTCGAGGATCCTCTCACAAACATAAAAACACACACACACACACACAGTGTGGAATAAGAAAATAAAAGACTTCTGGCACTCAGCTGGTCAAATGGATGTTGTAGGGGTCAGTAGTCTTTGAAGTTATGAACAGGAATTCCGGAAAATGGCGGCCAAACAGAACACCGAAGGCACCGCGGATGCCCAGGATGAGCAGGGAAGACGGCCTGCGTTCTCTTCTCTTGTGTTCAATGCTCCTCAATCTTTTGATGCGATAAATAGAATGCTTCCTCTTAGAGAAAGAACAACGAACACATCCTGCGAGCGACCAGCACACCCGAGACGGCCCAAAAACGAGCCTCCTCCACCAGCCGCAGATTCTCAAACCTTCTTTCCCCTCGCACGACACACACTTCATCGGGCCGCATCACTCGGGGTGTGGCTTGATGGCCCGCCTCCTGTCCTTCAAACCATTATAACTCTGTCTCTTCTATGCGTGTCTTTGCTCTGTGGTGTCTCGGTGGAGCATGAGAATTGGCCGGCTGGTTGGACAATTGGCCAGGGGTGACTACAAGTGGCCGGTCGATTTTGTAATTGGTGGGAATGGCTACAGGAGGTATTATGAAACAGGGGAAGTTAATCTTAAGCCCAAATACTAATGAACATGGCACAACCCTCCATATTGTACACATTTAAGCACAATCTTAAGCTACATTTTCCCTGCTTATGCACATCAAAATGCTACCACACGTCACATGGTCCATACTATTCCTATGCAATCCTACCTTCCCTACCTAACCTCCCCCCCATAAACGTAACATTTATACTGTATAATATAATATATATATATATATATATATATATATATATGTATATGTATATGTATATATATATATATTGTTACGGACACGGCTTAAGATGTTATGATGGGCCGAGCGGAATGGCCGCCGTGTTCGCACAGTTTACCCGATTCTTCCCCAACTCACCCGATTCCACCCGACGTTGACCAAGTCGCGCTATGCTAAATCAATGAAGGAAAGGACACAACGGCTGGGATAAATGAAACGACACAAGGGGTACAGTTCTCAAGACCTCCGGAGGAGGATATAATTGGTGGTGGAGAAAAGGGGTAGATTACAAGGTAAGAGGTAAAGCACAGAAGAGATAGGCACTTAGACACAATCTTATCTATCCCAGACAGACCACAGACAAACGGAACAAGACTGACTTACACAGGGATTGATGGCAGGGAAGGACAGGCAGTCGATAGCACAAGGTGCACCTTGGCTCAGGGGCAGAATCAAACACGGTCCGGTCCAGAGATGCGGGGAGGTATTGCAGCGCTCGGAGGTGGCGTCCTTCTCTCTCCCAGCTCAGGGCGCATCTGACGTCACCTCCCTCTTCCTGCGCATGCTCAGCGGGGAGTGACACGCCCTCGGCTCGTTGGCTCCGCCCCAGATGGCATCGGTCTGCCGCTTCTATTGGGTGCGGGGGGTTACCGGGCTCCGCCCTTGACGAGGAGCTGACAGCGAGCCCCTACGTGGTAACCCCGTCGAGCACATGCTCGATGGCGGCTCGTTGGAAAGGCTTGGTGCCCTTTCAACACCCCCTACCAACCAAGCCGGAGTGAGGACGTACACTCCCCGCGCCGCCGCCGCTGTTGTTGTTGTTGTTGTTGTACCATGAGGAAGAGCTGCGGGGAGGTATTGGGAGGTCCTAAACTTCCTAACGGTGCCATACAATCACATTCTGGTGCAACGAAGAGTCAGAATTAATGGAAACGAGTCCTTAACTGACATAGACTAAGAATAACTAGCAAGATGTCCTATAGTTGTCTACGTGAGATGCGGTGGACCTGGATGCGACATTTAATGGGGGAAATAGGGGGAGGTCGGGTCTACAGAGTGTTGTTTACAGGAAATGGGACTAGGGAATGGGGGATTGGGGATAGTTGGGAAGTATTGGGGAAATAGGGGAATATTTACAAGCGGATATGGATGGATGCCAATCTCATATCCGCAACAATATATATGTATATATATATGTATATGTATATATATCATTAGATTATAACAGCAATACACCGCCTAACACAATCGCTGATGAATAAGTTGTGGATTTTAAATGAGTTGTGGATAAATAAGTTGTAGCAGATGGCCTTTGTCAAATGTTCCCCCCCCCCCCCCCTCCTTTGTTTGTTGTTCCCATATATGTTGTTGAAGTTGAATCAACTTGGGGATCTCGGGGAGTTGTTACGGATCTCAGGGGTCGGCGCTCCCCTTATCAAGGGGGGGGGGGGGTTAATCCCCTTGTCTTTTTAGCTGGCCGTCCCGAGTCCTGGAAGTTATAACGTCCTTCCCGGCGCGGCGTTAGGTAGGGTTTGCTAGGCCTAGGGGTTCGCTGCTACCTAAGTACCAATGCCGGCCGGAAACGAGGGAATAACTCCTGCTCGAACCACGGATGTGATGGACAAGGCCGAGCGGATAGCAATCCGCGATCCGAGCTGTTAACCAGTGATTAGACCTGATTATAGCGGTTCCTAATCATGCCATGTTTACCCAATGGAAGAAAGGACAGATGCGATGGGATGGAGAGGAAACCAGAAGGTAGGAAGAACAAAGATGGGTTTATTAACAAATATACAAGAGAAGAGGAAACGAAAGGATGTACAGGAAAGGAGGAGGAAGAAGCACCACACAGGGCAGTCTGATTGCAGTCTTAACTTAGGACCCCAGACAAACATACACACACACACGGGGATTGTAGCTGGTGGATGGTCAGGTAGAGGGTCCGGTGATGGGGTCCAGGCTCCAGGTGAGGCTCCAGTCCAGTGGCGAAACCCGGCCGGCACCTCCGCGTATCTTGGATCTTGGAACGCGACCGGACCTTATATATAGCGGGGGGGGGGGGGGGGGGGGGGGAGGCTGGTGTCCTGCGTACGTAATATTTGTACGGTCGTGTAAAACGCACCCTCTCCAAGTTCTCTTATCAGCACCAGCGAGTGAGTCCCCTTCCAGATGTGCGCTCCGTATCAGTCTTTTGAAGCAACCAGCACTCCCGATAAGTAGTCCCTTTTCAGTGCGCTCTCCCGACCAAGTCCGTGAAAGGGCTTTGCGTTCGCGCTTATATTATATAACGCGAGCAAAGATCGCTCCGCGTGCCAAAAAGCCATGCCTGCCAGCGATGTTACCTCAGCCCTGGTTGGCTGGTGAGGCTTACCGGCCATGCCTTTGATGACTGGTTGACATGCCACACCTTCTTCTTGGCGTTCCGCCCCCTTTTTCCTCGGGCCTAACCGCATCGCTTATGGCGTCGTTTGAGCGAGCGCTAACAAAGGCGCGTAACAGAATTGGGAGGGGTCATGAGTCACCGACTGTAGGGGCGCGTAATGACGTCGCATGGAGAGGGAGGTCGCAAAATGAACGGAATTGGGACCTACTCTTATTTGATCGACGCAACGCAGCTTCAACTATTGGAAACACGGCCTTATCTAAAACACATAATAATGAAATAACTGGAATTCTATGGTGGCCTACGTGTTGTTTGTGGCCTAACTAGGGGTGCTACCTTTAACCTTTTAATAATGAGATATTTACAAGAGTGTGGGTTCTAAAACCGCAACAATATGTATATATATATATCATTAGATTATAACAGCAATACACCGCCTAACACAATTGCTGATAAATAAGTTGTAGCAGATGGCCTTTGTCAAATGTTCCTGCCCCCTTCCCCCCCCCCCCCCCACCCCCCTCCTTTGTTTGTTGTTCCCATATATTTTTGACACAAATGCTGAGGATCTACTTTTGTGTTCCTTCATATTCCTGCAGTACGTATGTTTGGAGACTGTGAGGATGGGGAAGTTGGTAAAATACACAAGTACGATGTGATCAACCTGCTCGCTGTTGGTGGAAGATGGGTCACAAAGCAAAGCTCCTTGCAGGTGAACGACCACTTTGGCTTCTTTAGTAAGGCTCCAATCGGAGCCCATTCACCTTCTGAATGAGTTGGTGAACTTGTTTTGTACAACGAGTGAGATTGTGTCCAAAATCTCCATCAGATGTGACTCTCTCCTCATAAATGACATCACCAGCAGAGTCCAAGTGAAGATAAACTCCAGCATTAATAGTTGATCTACTCGACAACATTGGGATGCAGAAATGCATTGGAAATGTGATTCATTGGCAACAAACTTGAGGATCACGTTTTGGGAAGTTGTATAACAAGGTTAAAAGTGGGGGGATATTTTTTTTATTTAAGGCTATTGAGTTCACAGTGCTCGCTGAAATTGTTTTGTTACTCCTTCCATCCCCTCTCCCGTCCACTCCTTCCAAATCGTGATTTCTGCTTACAGCTTGACCCCCCGGACAGTCGTTTACTGCAAATGAAAGGAGGAAGTGTATGCTTTTTGAACACTGAGACTTGGATGCTGTCATGCACACAGCTGGGAAGCTATCTCCGTATCCTTTACACACTTTGTGCAGTGTGCACCTTTCTCCGTTAGGTGGCGTCGGCACGGCTGGCCCTCAGTATCCAGTGCGTTTGCCATCTCCTGGTAATGCATATGGCCTTGCTGAAATCGGGCTTTGATCTTTGTAGTCTTTTCCAGCATGATTGGAGAGTTTGTTTCCGCTGACAACGCAACAGACATTTTGCGGGATATCATGGAAAAACTCGTTTCTGGCGCACTACGGTGAGATTTTGATGACCGACTGGTTGAGATTTTAATCATTCCTCGCCATCAATTAACTTGTGTGCCAGTGGTCTTATGTATTTTTGTTAATTGTAATATTAATGTCAGTCCAATATGATGTGGCACCCATAGAGAATATTGTCACGTTTACGGCCCCCACCCATAACTGTTGAATAAGAGTTGGGTGAGGGGCTGTAAAACAACGAGGCAATCACTTTGAGAATGGCCGCCTTAAAACCAATTTTGAGACGAGCGATCCTATTCCAAGCATGAGCTAACCTCATGTCGGTTATCAGGATTTTAAACCTAATTTAAATATCCAGGGAGAAGGCAATATTGTTGAAACAAGCAACATGCAGGATGCAGTTTAATGAAATGGGCATACACAGGTTATGTAAGTGATTTATTTAAAGAAAAGGGACACGGGCATGAACAAAAACTGATGGATTGAATGCATGAAGACAGATGATGAATGACGACAAGAATAAATAAATAAACAAGAAAATCTCATACAACAAGAAAACCTACGGACCCACATTCAAACACACATTTGCACGCATACAGACGAGCCAGAGCCGGATAAGGATTAAAGTGCTCAATGGTCCATGAGGGAAAAGTTCAATGCAGGTCAGAGCAGGACTGGCAGAGATTGTGACCCAGTAACGGTCCCTGGCAAAAGAGATGATCTTCCTGCTCCTTCAACAGTCTGAGGTAAGAGAGAGAGAAATGGCGTTTTGTCACTACTTATATAATGATACAACCCCCTCCCTCCTCCCCTCCCAACTCTTTGTTTCTCATGTGATGTGGTACGGTCCATACAAATGTCTGCTTCCTGCCGCTGGTACAATGAGGAAGCGGCCCTTGGCTCCAGCCAAATTTTGCATTCCTCCTTTCCGCATGTCCGACCAATAGTACACCATGTTTCTGCAGCAGGGAGCAGGCCCCTCCATAAGGCAGGCCCCAGGTGACATTGCCGGCACCGGCGATGACGTAATGTCCTTTGCCACACTGGACATTGGGAGGATGGGGTCAATATCTACTTTAAAATATTTTTGATTGCAAGGTCTAATGCTCATGGAGCTGCAACTCAAATCATGCACAAACATGGACGTATGCAGGTAGTGGACAAAAAATTGGAAACATCAATGTGAAGTCACTTATTAGAGCATTGGGCAACCACGTGTGGCCAATACGGCCTATATGCACCATGGCATGGAGTCCACCAGTATCTGGAATTCTGCAGGAGGGATGCGGCACCATTCTTCCATGCGAAAGTCAATCAACTCATGTGTTTGATGGAGGTGGAAACCGCTGTCTTGCACTGCATTGACCTTGCCTTCCAAGGGAATGACTGCACCCAAACCATGCCATAAAAATGTACACACAACATTACAGAATCCTTCACTGTTGGAACCAAGAACTCAAGGTTGTTGAGTTTGGTAGGTTGGCACCACACGTGCACTCGCCCGTTTGTCGAGAACATGGTGAAGGATGATTCATCTGACCATATCACATTTCTCCACTGCTCGGTAGTTCATTGCCCGTGCTCTTTGCACCACTGGACTTGCAAATGTGCATTGCCAGGTGTGATGAGCGGTTTGCGCACTGCAACCCAACTATGGTATCCCGCTCTGTGGAGTTCTCGGCGGACTGTTTTTGATGAAACCGTCTGCATGCGCCCGAGGTTGAAATTTACAGTCCATTCATCTGCAGTTGCTCGCTTGCTTTACCTTACACTTCAAATGAATGCACAGATATCACAAACCAGGAGTATACGCTTTCACCCGCTGTTGTCCTTTACTGATGATGTCTTTCCCTCGGAGTTCCATACCGATCTTTCCCTCGGAGTTCCATGCCCACATCACCTTAGACACTGCTACTCGTGAAACATCAGCAAGTTGAGCTGTCTTTGTCACTGAAGCTCCTGCTAAACACACCCTAACAATGACCCTTCTTTCAAAGTCACTGAGGTTTCCTCTTGCAGCCATGCTAGCCATAATTATAGGCAACCAGGTCTGTGCAGCATTTTTATACATGACCCTAAGCATGCTGGGATGCTATTTGCTGAATTAAGACATGGGCCACACCTCTGTAGAAGCCGTTGCTTTCAATATACTTGGTGTCTCTCATTTACCCAAGTGTTTCCATTTTTTTTTTTGTCCACTACTTGCACATCATACAACACTGGATATGATTTTGAACAGCTGCTGAGCTTGAGGGAAGTGATTTCATTTCCCGGGGGAATCTGGGCATAGGTAATGTCATCTTTATGATGTTTTTCTCACCGCACTCAGTGGGGAAGTTGAGGAATTTCCCTCTCCCTATGGATGCCGACCCACGGGGTTTATCCGTGCTCCATCCTTTAAATGCTGAGTGTCAAGTAAGGAAAACCACACATGCCATTCTTGGTCTTTGGTATGATCGTGCCAGGGTCGGAATCAATCCGTCGACCTCCCTAAGCAGATGCTCTAACCATTATACCCTTTTTCAAAAGGGACTATGGATATTGCATCTCTCATAATACCACATGTCATTTGAACTGGATGACTTATTTGTGTTTAATAAACCATTTTACTCTGAGGCCCAACTCTTAATTGCTCTTGTTTATCGGTCCGTGGAGAATTATTGAGGACTTGAAATTGAATAATATCAATATGCTTATATTCTTTATTTTTCAGGTCACGCCTTGAGGTCGTGCCGGTGAGTAAAGCTGTTGCCGCAATGCAGAGGGTCCAGCATGGAGATCGTTTGTTAAAGAGGGTGGTTCGGCTGGACTGAACACCCAGTTTCAATTCTATCTTTAAATCGGTGTTACTTTGTCTTTGTTGTTTCAAATGTGTTTTGGTTCTACATCATGATTTTTCCTTACCGTGTTCATGCATTTTGTCATTCTCAATTGAATTTACAATTTTGTTGAAAGAAATTTTGTTTTCATTCACATTGCCAAATAACTTTCACCACAAAGGCAAGCACATGTGATAAGATTACCAGCAGTGGAACAAGCGGGCATAACATGGTAAGCGAAGAACAAGAACCGTAATATCTGTTACAATGATCGAGAACATTTGTGCAAGCAAACGTGAAATTTCCCAGTTTATTGTCATTTGTTGTTACATTCGAATTCATTAAAATGGATGTCTCAACCGAACAGCCAAATATTTCAGGACTTGTGTTTTTGTGCTGATGCTCGATCAAATTGGAAAATCATAATGTGTCAATTATTTGATTTCTCGTTGATGCCTGATGTGGCATTCCTATCATTTTTATTTGCATCAAAAATGGCTCCATTTTCAGCATGAGCATGTCTTCTTAGACCCCCATATGTAGTAAACACTACAATTTGTGAATTGATTTTTTTGTTTTAATATTAAAAACCTTAATTTGCCTGAAGCTTATTGTTATTTTCTGTTCAATCTGCATTGCACCTTTTTGTCTGAGCACTGTCCTTGCATCAGTGGAGCATAGACTTGAATTTTGCATGTTTATTCCTTATTTCCTCCCCATTGCCCTCTTCTCTTGCATATGGTGGGTTTGGAGCAACAATTGTAAATCCAGTTTTAAGGTTAGTTAGTGTAAATACCCTAATCGTGTACAGAATGGGTGCAGGATGGCCAATTTGATGCACAGGGATCTTCAGCAGGAGTTTTTGACTTTCCTTGTCAACTGTGGTCTGAATTCCCTAACATGCTTAAACTTGATGGCAAAGGTGGAGATTTATCAATGCTAAAGTTTGAGCATTGCCAAGTCCCCAAAATCCACTGAAAACGTGGGGAGAGGATTGCATTTCGCATTGTTTGGATCTTTATCACTTTTTATTTTTATACATGGGTAAGGCTCATAATACACACACGCACACACACACTGACATACTGACGAGATAAACACTTAAAACAGCCACTGAGCTTGGGGGAAGTGCCATCACTACCCAGTATACTCTAGGTACCAGCGACGTCGTAACAATGGCGCCACTTTTCTCAGCGTACTCTGCAGGAGATTACCTCCTCCCGATGGATGCCAACCGATGGGGATTGTCCATGCTCTATCCTTTTCAAGCAAGGAGGCAGCACGTACCATTTTTGAAGTCTTTGTTATGACATGAACCGGTCCAAACCAGATGGGTGTTTTTTATGAGACACCATTTCCTTTCTGGATGGCCGTTGGCTCCGTACGGGAGTTCATCCGCCCTTTGCCATGTGCTGTTCTTGGTCCTGGCAGGATGTCAGTCACCCTCCCCACGAGCAAAGCCAGTAAGGGGTGTCCGTTTAGTTGCCGACAACCCGACCATGCGGCAGGTAGCCCTGGGTTACATGTTACCTGTGGCAGTCTCAAAAGACTGACCTGACTCGTAAATCAGTTGTATCTGTAAATCCCCTGTATGATGTTTCCATTTTTTTTATTGTGGGAATCTTGTTTTATCATTACTTAATACATCAAATTGTATTGCTTTTGTTAATTCCTGCTATGTTTCGTTTTATCATTGACTACGAGCAGCGGTACCCAGCATTGCCTGGTGCTGTTATAATCCTGTTGGCATTTTAAAGAAATCAACAATAATTATTTATATATATATATATATATTCAGTGCATTCAGAAAGTATTCAGACCCCTTCACTTTTTTCACATTTTGATATGTTGCAGCCTTTTGCCGAAATCGTTTAAATTCATTTTTTACCTCATCAATCTGCACTCAATACCCCACAATGACAAAGAGAAAACAGGATTTTAGAAAGTTTTGCAAATTTATTAATAAGAAAAAACGGAAATATCACATTTACATAAGTATTCAGAACCTTTGCTATGACACTTGAAATTTAGCTCAGGTGCCTCCCATTTCTCTTGATCATGTTTGAGATGTTTCTACACCTTGATTGGAGTCCACCTGTGGTAAATTCCATTGATTGGACATGATTTGGAAATGCACACACCTGTCTATATAAGGTCTCACAGCTGACAATGCATATCAGAGCAAAAACCAAGCCATGAGGTCGAAGGAACTGCCTGCAGAGCTCAGAGACAGGATTGTGTCGAGGCACAGATCTGGGGAAGCCTACAAAAAAAATTCTACTGCATTGAAGGTTCCCAAGAGCACAGTGGCCTCCATAATTCTTAAATGGAAGAAGTTTGGAACAACCAGGACCCTTCCTAGAGCTGGCCGCCCGGCCAAACTGAGCAATCGGGGGAGAAGGGCCTTGGTAAGAGAGGTGACCAAGAACCCGATGGTCACTCTGCCTGAGCTCCAGAGATCCTGTGTGCAGATGGGAGAAACTTCCAGAAGGACAACCATCACTGCAACATTCCACCGATGTGGCTTCATGGCAGAGTGGCCAGACGGAAGCCTCTCCGCAGTGAAAGACATATGAAAGCCCGCTTGGAGTTTGCAAAAAAGCACCTAAAGGACTCAGAGTGTGAGAAACAAGATACTGTGGTCTGATGAAACCAAGATAGAACTGTTTTGCTTCCCTACGAGTCCACTGGGCTGTTGGCGGCGACGAAGCTCGTGCCCGGCGGGTTGCGAAGCAACTCCAATCGCCAGTCTCCCAGCCACGCACCGAAGGGTTGCTGGTAACTAAACCCAAATACCTTCAAGACACGCGGCCAGAAAGACCGGGTATTGAACCCTCGTGTTCCCACGCCCGATGGTGTGCCGAGTGGATAGCACGATGTGGGTCGCGGCGTTATCTTGCGTGATTGATGGGCCTGATTGACTCGTCGAATTCGGTTTCGGACGATGCTTGGCCAATGAAGGAAAAGACGATACAAACAGGTTTGAAAAGAACAAAATGTACAGCCTTTTATTAAGGCACAGAAAAAGAGATGGGAGGCAGATGAGCGATGATCCAGCTCGGATGAATTTCAGCACAGGAAGGACGAACCAGCACGTCGGACAGCCAGCTTCAAGATGAACGCCGAGAGAGATTATCGCCGCGAGGGAGCTTGAATGACGATGGGCATGGACCTTTATTGGGGGGAATGTCCTTCTAGAAGGTTCCACGGCCTCCCATTGGCCGAGGTTGGTCACGTGCGCTCATTCAGCCCTGCCTCCCTCCCTCTTTCATTCGGGGAGGTTTTACAACCCACCATTGGTCGCCTACCGGTGACGTGTCCACGACCCCTCATTGGTCGCTTGCTGGTGATGTAGGCTCGTCCTGATTGGTTGCCTGCTGGTGACGTGGGCTTTTCTGTTAGCCACGCCCACCACAGCCGCGGTTGATCACGTGGACTGTGTTTTTAGCCACGCCTCCATGCACACGAACCAACGTATTTGTTCACCAGTACGAGGGGGTTGAAATCCTGCCGAACTCAACGCATATTGGTGTGGATTACTAAACATTGCGAGGGGAGCTAATCTTTACATTTAATAAGAAATAACTAACTACTGCAGGTTACACGTTGTCGAGCAATTAACTATAGGGGGTTTGCCTTTATTGCAAAACCGCAACACGACCCCCTCCTCTCACCGAGACTCGACCCGAGTCGTCCACATGGAGCGGCTGGGCAAGCTGGCATTCTTTTGACATTACTATTAGTGTGACACGTACATGTGATCCCCTAACATTTAACTCTAAACCCCATTGTGTGCGACAATTTTTTTTTTAAACTAAATATGTCCCTCCTAATGCGTTGAGAAACTACCTGACAGATTTACACCCACAACCTCATGCTGTTAGTTTATTGCTGGAATTTCAAAACTAACCACATATCTGGTGGACAACATTTTTACATTTAATACACTAAACACGATTTATTTACAACTATGACCCAGGACCTGGACTCAAGGAATGGAGAATGGAGGACTTGTGGCTGGAGTCAACTTGTGGCTTCTTGTCTTGGTAGGCTTGCTAACAAAACCGGCTGGCCCTGACCGGTATGCAGGCCATTGCAAGATCAGGGCCATCGAATTCTTCACATTTCCACACACTAGTGAGATACCCGTGCTCAATGAGTTCTCAGAAATGACATCTTGTGTGTGATCTGATCGTCTGATAATACTACGAGGAACAACCAAGATAACTGGGACAGTAATGATTCCATTCTTCATCTCTTATAATGCAGGAAGATTCAGGAAAGGATTCAGGACGAACAGAAAAGGCGGTGTGTCTGTGTGTGTGTGTGTCTGTATGTGTGTCTGTCCAGGCCTTAACCTTTTCACCATTTAAGTTTTGTCATCAAATTTTCAACAAAGCTTGATTCTGATAAGATGGAGAACACAAATTAATAATTTGGTCAAAAGGTCAAAGGTCAGCATCACATAAAATCATCAATTTTCATCTGATTGACCTGAAATTTTAAGAACTAGAGAGATACCCGTGCGACGCATGGGTGGGAGGCCAGAAGCAAACAGGCAATGCAGATACGGCGAATGCTGAAGCATGAAACCAATAAATTCCACATTCCTGTAGCACCTTCAGTCGCACGTCAGACATGGACAGCAAGTTCGTGAAGGACTTCCATGAACAACATACCCGTTTGCAAACAAACGGGTACGTTCACGTTTTGAAACCGATCGTGGGTCCGTGGCGAATCTGCATATGGCGATCCGCGAAGATCACATTTAGAAAGTAGAAACCATCACGGCATGTCGTCATTTACTTGAACTCAATATCTCTTTTTTCATTCCAAACAACATATCTCCAATCACAAAGTAATCACAAAATAAACTTTTAACCACATTGTTGATGTTTCCTTCATTGTAAAAACTACCAAGTCAACAGTTAAAAGGATTAGGAGCTGATAGGTGTTCTGGCCTTGGCAAGATCAATGGAGATATCGATCTGTTAGCGTATACACCGCCCAAATAGCTATGTGGAATTCTCTCATGTACAGATGAAACTCACGTTATTTGAACTTTGGATTTCTTTCAATCCTGACAAATCTCACACTCTCACTATGTCTCTCCAAAAAGACCGACTGGACAACCCTCCCATCTACTTTCTCAACAATTATCTTCAAGAAGTTCTGTCACTCAAGCTTTTGGGTCTCACAATCTGCCATGATCTTTCCTGGGAAAACCACATTTCCAAGCTGGCATCCAAAGCCAGTCACGGACTGGGCATCCTCCGTCGTGCAAAGTCCTTCCTTGGCACACCTGAGCTCCTCACCACATACAAGGCTTTCATCCATAGCTTGATGGAATACTGTTCCCCCATCTGGTCCGGTGCTCCTGCCTCACACCAAGCTCGGCTACACGCTGTTGAAACCAAAGCTTTCAGAATCATTGGAACCTCCCTCGATGAAGCTGATTGTGCGGGCCTTTCATTCTCTCACCGCAGACAGGTAGGTGGTCTTTCTGTCTTCTACCGACTCCTCTCCGGCCTTGCCCCCCCAGCTCTCTCTGGGCTCTGTCCCCAAATACTCCTGCAGGTCGCACAAGATCTGCCAGCAACCCTCTTATGGTGAAACTGCCAAAATGAAGACTCTCTGCTCACCTTCACTCTTTCATTCCCCTTTTCTCCCACCTCTGGAACAAACTCCCTCACTCTCTTCAATCCCACTCCTCCCTCCAGGTCTTTAAAACAGCTGTTCACCACCATCTCTTATGTTCCCCCATCCAAAACCTTGATCTTTTCTACCCCCGTTAATTCACCCCAGATCCACTTTTTTGAAATACCGACTTCTTTCCTGGAAGTCCTTGCAATGTCCATGTGTTTTATACCTCTCCCACCCCACCCCCCCCCCCCTCCCCCCTTCCCATTACTCCTCCCCCCAAGACCTCTCCCTCCCACAGATCTCCCGATGTCCCTGCTCTCCATCTTGTCTCCCGCTCCCTTTATCTTATGTTTTATGTGTCAGTTTGTCTTTTTGTGATCAATGTTAGCTCTCACACGAGCCTCGATGTTGTATTTTTTTTTTTAAACACACCATCAATTGCATCATGATTGGAGCTCCATCGAGTCTCGCTTCACCATCCTCCCTGGGATGAACTGCTTGAAGATTTTCCCCCGTGAGTTTAGACAGAAAAACTGGTGAAGTTTCTCGATTGTCCCGAAAAAAGTCATGGCGTTCGCTGTAGTTGCAGCAGAGTGAACTTCAGACAAATTAAGGGAATGATTGGTGCACGGAATGAAGAAAGCCTTTGGATTGACGTCGGTGATTCGTCGTTGAACTCCACGGTGAATCGCGGCCATCGTGACGTCATTTTCGTACCCTTGACCCCGGAGGTTCATGAGATCAAGACCATCATGTTGCAGCTTCCTCACGATTTGTTCCGTTAAATCTTCCGCCATCTTTGCCTTCAAACTGCATGAAATCGATAAATTACTCCTTTACTTTCACTTCCCCACGTGAGAGATGGACATATACGCTTCTCACCTTCCTTCATCCTTCGCTCCTCTCCCTCATTCCTTCTTACAGCAATCCTTCGTGCGACCTCCCTGAGCTCAGAAGACCGTTGCTCGGCAACGGAAGAGGCGGAAGTGTAAGACACGACGATCAGGGGTGAAAGAGTAACTTGGTCAAAGAAGAAATGTGAATATAAATGAAACTGTTAAAACCAGGACGATGACTTCTCTAAAACACACGAATTCACCTTTTGGGCGTGGTTCGTACTCCAAGCACCTGTGGATCGCGCCAAATGCTCGTCATGGCTTCTCCCTCAGCTGAGGTAAATGTTGTTTTTTAAATCCGTGGAAGAAAATAAGAAGAGATCGGTTGAGGATTACTCACCGGAGGTTTCAGGAAAAATCACTTCAATTCATTGAACTCCTGCGTGGTAAAACGACGCGACCAGCGGCGGGAGAAGTAAAGAGAAAACACAAATCGGTCGGGAAACCTGAACGCTGTTTCCTACGAAGTCCGCGTTTAGTTGATAAATTCTTCACCTTTCCGTTTTTTCATCAGAGGGAAAAATCTATGGCGAGTGAACGGTCGCAGATCTTCCAACCTTTTTTTTTTTTCCCCTTCCCCGTCCCCTCTTGCCCCTTCACCTGTTTTTCCCCGACTTCACCTGAAGATCTTGCGAACGGTCCCGCCACATATAGATGTTTAACTCTCGGGTGAGGGTGGTGGGGCGAGCCTGGTTTTGGCGGTCACGGTGCTCGTTTGGGATCCCCCGCTCCCCAGCCGGGTTTTTTGGCGATAACGGTGCTCCGTTGGGATCCCAGCCTGGCTTTTGGGCAGGAACGGTGCTCCGTCGGGATCCCAACCTGCTTTTTGGTGGTAACGGTGCTCCTTTGGGATCCCAGCCTGGTTTTTTGGCGAAAACGGTGTTCCGTTGGGATCCCAGCCTGTTTTTTTGGCGATAACGGTGCTCCGTTGGGATCCCAGCCTGGTTTTTTGGCGGTAACGGTGCTCCGTTGGGATCCCCCGCTCCCCAGCCTGGTTTTTTGGCGATAACGGTGCTCCGTTGGGATCCCAGCCTGGTTTTTTGCCGGTAACGGTGCTCCGTTGGGATCCCAGCCTGTTTTTTTGGTGTAAACGGTGCTCCGTCAGGATCCCAGCCTGTTTTTTTAGCGGTAACGGTGCTCCGTTGGGATCCCAGCCTGGTTTTTTGGCGGTAACGATGCTCCCTTGGGATCACAGCCTGCTTTTTTGGTGATAATGGTGCTCCGTTGGGATCCCAGCCTGGTTTTTTGGCGATAACGGTGTTCCGTTGGGATCCCAGCCTGTTTTTTTGGCGATAACGGTGCTCCGTTGGGATCCCAGCCTGTTTTTTTTTTGGCGATAACGGTGCTCCGTTGGCATCCCAGCCTGGATTTGGGGTGGTAAAGGTGCTCCGTTGGGATCCCAGCCTGTTTTTTTGGCGGTAACGGTGCTCCGTTGGGATCCCAGCCTGGTTTTTTGGTGGTAACGATGCTCCGTCGGGATCCCAGCCTGGCGTTTTGGCGGTAACGGTGCTCCGTTGGGATACTAGCCTGTTTTTTTTGGTGGAAATGGTGCTCTGTCTGGATCCCAGCCTGGATTTTGGTGGTAACGGTGCTCCGTTGGGATCCCAACCTGGTTTTTTGGTGGTAACGGTGCTCCGTTGGGATCCCGGCCTTGTTTTTTCACGGTAACGGTGCTCCGTTGGGATCCGGGCCTGGTTTTTGGCTGCAACGGTGCTCCGTTGGGATCCCAGCCTGGTTTTTTGGCGGTAACGGTGCTCCTTTGGGATCCCGGCCTTGTTTTTTCGGCGGTAACGGTGCTCCGTTGGGATCCCGACCTGGTTTTTTTGGTGGTAACGGTGCTCTGTTGGGATCCCAGCCTGGTTTTTTGGCGGTCACGGTGCTCCTTTGGGATCCCAGCCTGGTTTTTTGGCGATAACAGTGCTCCGTTGGGATCCCAGCCACGTTTTTTGGCAATTGCGGTGCTCGCTTGAGATCCCAGCCTGTTTTTCTGGCGGTAACTGTGCTCCCTTGGGATCCCAGCCTGGTGTTTTGGCGATAACGGTGCTCCCTTGGGATCCCAGCCGGGGTTTTGGCGATAACGGTGCTCCCTTGGGATCCCAGCCGGGTTTTTTTTGGCGATAACGGTGCTCCCTTGGGATCCCAGCCTGGTTTTTTGGCGATAACAGTGCTCCCTTGGGATCCCAGCCTGGTGTTTTGGCGATAACGGTGCTCCCTTGGGATCCCAGCCGGGTTTTTTGGCGATAACTGTGCTCGCTTGGGATCCCAGCCTGGTTTTTTGGTGGTAACGGTGCTCGCTTGGAATACCAGCCTGGTTTTTGGTGGCAACGGTGCTCCTTTGGGATCTCAGCCTGGTTTTTTGGCGATAACGGTGCTCCGTTGGGATCCCAGCCTGGTTTTTGGGCAGTAACGGTGCTCCGTCGGGATCCCAACCTGCTTTTTGGTGGTAACGGTGCTCCTTTGGGATCCCAGCCTGGTTTTTTGCCGGTAACGGTGCTCCGTTGGGATCCCAGCCTGTTTTTTTGGTGTAAACAGTGCTCCGTCAGGATCCCAGCCTGTTGTTTTAGCGGTAACGGTGCTCCGTTGGCATCCCAGCCTGGATTTGGGGTGGTAAAGGTGCTCCGTTGGGATCCCAGCCTGGTTTTTTGGCGGTAACGGTGCTCCGTTGGGATCCCAGCCTGGTTTTTTGGTGGTAACGATGCTCCGTCGGGATCCCAGCCTGGCGTTTTGGCGGTAACGGTGCTCCGTTGGGATCCTAGCCTGTTTTTTTGGTGGAAATGGTGCTCCGTCTGGATCCCAGCCTGGATTTTGGCGGTAACGGTGCTCCGTTGGGATCCCAACCTGGTTTTTTGGTGGTAACGGTGCTCCGTTGGGATCCCGGCCTTGTTTTTTTGCGGTAACGGTGCTCCGTTGGGATCCGGGCCTGGTTTTTTGGTGGTAACGATGCTCCGTCGGGATCCCAGCCTGGCGTTTTGGCGGTAACGGTGCTCCGTTGGGATCCTAGCCTGTTTTTTTGGTGGAAATGGTGCTCCGTCTGGATCCCAGCCTGGATTTTGGCGGTAACGGTGCTCCGTTGGGATCCCAACCTGGTTTTTTGGTGGTAACGGTGCTCCGTTGGGATCCCGGCCTTGTTTTTTTGCGGTAACGGTGCTCCGTTGGGATCCTGGCCTGGTTTTTTTGGCTGTAACGGTGCTCCGTTGGGATCCCAGCCTGGTTTTTTGGCGGTAACGGTGCTCCGTTGGGATTCCAGCCTGCTTTTTGGTGGTAACGGTGCTCTGTCGGGATCCCAGCCTGCTTTTTGGGCGGTAACGGTGCTCCGTCGGGATCCCAGCCAAGTTTTTTGGCAATTGCGGTGCTCGCTTGGGATCCCAGCCTGTTTTTTTGGCGGTAACTGTGCTCCCTTGGGATCCCAGCCTGGTGTTTTGGCGATAACGGTGCTCCCTTGGGATCCCAGCCGGGGTTTTGGCGATAACGGTGCTCCCTTGGGATCCCAGCCGGGTTTTTTTGGCGATAACGGTGCTCCATTGGGATCCCAGCCTGGTTTTTTGGCGATAACAGTGCTCCCTTGGGATCCCAGCCTGGTGTTTTGGCGATAACGGTGCTCCCTTGGGATCCCAGCTGGGGTTTTTGGCGATAACTGTGCTCGCTTGGGATCCCAGCCTGGTTTTTTGGTGGTAACGGTGCTCGCTTGGAATACCAGCCTGGTTGTTGGTGGCAACGGTGCTCCTTTGGGATCTCAGCCTGGTTTTTTGGTGATAACGGTGCTCCGTTGGGATCCCAGCCTGGTTTTTTGGCAGTCACGGGGCTCCCTTGGGATCTCCCAGCCTTGTTTTGGCAATCGCGGTGCTCCCTTGGGATCCCCCAGCTTGGTTTTCGCAATTGCGGTGCTCGCTTGCGATCCCCCAGCCTGGTTTTGACAATCGCGGTGCTTGCTTTGGATCCCCCAGCCTGGTTTTGGCAATCGCGGTGCTCGCTTGGGATCCCCCAGCCTGGTTTTGGCAATCGCGGTGCTCGCTTGCGATCCCCCAGCCTGGTTTTGACAATCGCGGTGCTTGCTTTGGATCCCCCAGCCTGGTTTTGGCAATCGAGGTGCTCGCTTGGGATCCCCCAGCCTGGTTTTGTCAATCGCGTTGCTCGCTTGGGATCCCACAGCCTGGTTTTTTGGCGGTCACGGTGCTCCCTTGGGATCCCAGCCTGGTTTTTTGGCGGTAACGGTGCTCCCTTGGGATCCCAGCCTGGTTTTTTGGCAGTCGCGGTGCTCCCTTGGGATCCCAGCCTGGTTTTTTGGCAGTCACGATGCTCCCTTGGGATCCCAGCCTGGTTTGTTGGCGGTCACGGTGCTCCCTTGGGATCCCAGCCTGGTTTTTTGGCGGTTACGGTGCTCCCTTGGGATCCCAGCCTGGCTTTATGAAACGAATCGTATGCATTTGTGGTTGCAAACATTTTTAACTTTAAAAAACTTCCTCTATGAATCGAACCGCCAGGAACCTATAACCTATCCCCCTTTTCCCTATTGAAACAATGTCGTGGCATACATTCGCAGGATTTTCATTGACCTTTGCGGATTATCGTCGACATTCGCGGGATTTGCCTCGCCATTTGTGGTTTGGCCCTCTCTATTCGCGGATTTTCGTGACTCGGGAACCTATCCCCCCTTTTTCCATTGAAACAATGCCCCGCCATTCGTGGTTTCACAATTTGTGGATTTTCCAAGAACGTATCCCCTGCGAATGGTGGGGTCGCACAGTACAAGGAAGCAAGTCACGAAAAGAGAATAATGAAAATAAATACTGAGGTAATAAAATCTAACTCGAGGATCCTCTCACACAAACATAAAAACACACACACAGTGTGGAATAAGAAAATAAAAGACTTCTGGCACTCAGCTGGTCAAATGGATGTTGTAGGGGTCAGTAGTCTTCGAAGTTATGAACAGGAATTCTGGAATATGGAGGCCAAACAGAACACCGAAGGCACCGCGGACGCCCAGGATGAGCAGGGAAGACGGCCTGCGTTCTCTTCTCTTGTGTTCAATGCTCCTCAATCTTTTGATGCAATAGAATGCTTCCTCTTAGGGAAAGAACAACGAACACGTCCTGCGAGCGACCAGCACACCCGAGACAGCCCAAAAACGAGCCTCCTCCACTAGCCGCAGATTCTCAAACCTTCTTTCCCCTCGGACGACACACACTTCATCGGGCCGCATCACTCGGGGTGTGGCTTGATGGCCCCGCCTCCTGTCCTTCAAACCATTATAACTCTGTCTCTTCTATGCGTGTCTTTGCTCTGTGGTGTCTCGGTGGAGCATGAGAATTGGCCGGCTGGTTGGACAATTGGCCAGGGGTGACTACAAGTGGCCGGTCGATTTTATAATTGGTGGGAATGGCTACAGGAGGTATTATGAAACAGGGGAAGTTAATCTTAAGCCCTAATACTAATGAGCACGGCACAACCCTCCATATTGTACACATTTAAGCACAATCTTAAGCTACATTTTCCCTGCTTATGCACATCAAAATGCTACCACACGTCACATGGTCCATAATATTCCTATGCAATCCTACCTTCCCGACCTAACCTCCCCCCATAAACGTAACATTTATACTGTATAATATATATATATATATATATATATATATATATATATATATATATATATATATATATATATATATATACATATATATATACATATATATATATATATATGAATGTATATATATATATGTATATTGTTGTGGAAACGGAGTACGGCACTCCCCTTAGGGGGGGGGGGGGTTAGTCCCCTTTCTATTTCCACTGGCCGTCTCCTCTCCTGAAGCCACCCAGCTCCCTCCAGGGAGGGAGGTGAGCAACCTCGTTCGAGACCGCGAACAAGATGTTAATTGCCGAGCGGATTAGCAGCCACGGCTCGAACCGTTAGCAGAACTAGACCCGATTTCTATTGCGTTGCCCAAATCGTGCCACAGGTGTTCAATATGGAAAAGACAAGGACGAACGGATGTGAAGGAAAGAAGGCAAGGTAGGAAGAACAGGATTTATTACTAACTATTATGTACACAATCAAAGAAACCAAGGAAGATCAAAGAAACCTCCTTTTCAAGCAAGGAGGCAGCACGTACCATTTTTGAAGTCTTTGTTATGACATGAACCGGTCCAAACCAGATGGGTGTTTTTTATGAGACACCATTTCCTTTCTGGATGGCCGTTGGCTCCGTACGGGAGTTCATCCGCCCTTTGCCATGTGCTGTTTTTGGTCCTGGCAGGATGTCAGTCACCCTCCCCACGAGCAAAGCCAGTAAGGGGTGTCCGTTTAGTTGCTGACAACCCGACCATGCGGCAGGTAGCCCTGGGTTACATGTTACCTGTGGCAGTCTCAAAAGACTGACCTGACTCGTAAATCACTTGTATCTGTAAATCCCCTGTATGATGTTTCCATTTTTTTTATTGTGGGAATCTTGTTTTATCATTACTTAATACATCAAATTGTATTGCTTTTGTTAATTCCTGCTATGTTTCGTTTTATCATTGACTACGAGCAGCGGTACCCAGCATTGCCTGGTGCTGTTATAATCCTGTTGGCATTTTTAAGAAATCAAAAATAATTATTTATATATATATATATAGTGCATTCAGAAAGTATTCAGACCCCTTCACTTTTTTCACATTTTGTTATGTTGCAGCCTTTTGCTGAAATCGTTTAAATTCATTTTTTACCTCATCAATCTGCACTCAATACCCCACAATGACAAAGAGAAAACAGGATTTTAGAAAGTTTTGCAAATTTATTAATAAGAAAAAACGGAAATATCACATTTACATAAGTATTCATACCCTTTGCTATGACACTTGAAATTTAGCTCAGGTGCCTCCCATTTCTCTTGATCATGTTTGAGATGTTTCTACACCTTGATTTGAGTCCACCTGTGGTAAATTCAATTGATTGGACATTATTTGGAAATGCACACACCTGTCTATATAAGGTCTCACAGCTGACAATGCATATCAGAGCAAAAACCAAGCCATGAGGTCGAAGGAACTGCCTGCAGAGCTCAGAGACAGGATTGTGTCGAGGCACAGATCTGGGGAAGCCTACAAAAAAAATTCTACTGCATTGAAGGTTCCCAAGAGCACAGTGGCCTCCATAATTCTTAAATGGAAGAAGTTTGGAACAACCAGGACCCTTCCTAGAGCTGGCCGCCCGGCCAAACTGAGCAATCGGGGGAGAAGGGCCTTGGTAAGGGAGGTGACCAAGAACCCGATGGTCACTCTGCCTGAGCTCCAGAGATCCTGTGTGCAGATGGGAGAAACTTCCAGAAGGACGACCATCACTGCAACATTCCACCGATGTGGCTTCATGGCAGAGTGGCCAGACGGAAGCCTCTCCGCAGTGAAAGACATATGAAAGCCCGCTTGGAGTTTGCAAAAAAGCACCTAAAGGACTCTCAGAGTGTGAGAAACAAGATACTGTGGTCTGATGAAACCAAGATAGAACTGTTTTGCTTCCCTACGAGTCCACTGGGCTGTTGGCGGCGACGAAGCTCGTGCCCGGCGGGTTGCAAAGCAACTTCAATCGCCAGTCTCCCAGCCACGCACCGAAGGGTTGCTGGTCACTAAACCCAAATACCTTCAAGACACGCGGCCAGAAAGACCGGGTATTGAACCCTCGTGTTCCCACGCCCGATGGTGTGCCGAGTGGATAGCACGGTGTGGGTCGCGGCGTTATCTTGCGTGATTGATGGGCCTGATTGACTCATCGAATTCGGTTTCGGACGATGCTTGGCCAATGAAGGAAAAGACGATACAAACAGGTTTGAAAAGAACAAAATGTACAGCCTTTTATTAACAAGGCACAGAAAAAGAGATGGGAGGCAGATGAGCGATGATCCAGCTCGGATTAAGTTCAGCGCAGGAAGGACGAACCAGCACGTCGGACACCCAGCTTCAAGATGAACGCCGAGAGAGAGATTATCGCCGCGAGGGAGCTCGAATGACGATTGACGAAGACGATGGGCACGGACCTTTATTGGGGGGAATGTCCTTCTAGAAGGTTCCACAGCCTCCCATTGGCCGAGGTTGATCACGTGCGCTCATTCAGCCCTGCCTCCCTCCCTCTTTCATTCGGGGAGGTTTTACAACCCACCATTGGTCGCCTACCGGTGACGTGTCCACGACCCCTCATTGGTCGCTTGCTGGTGACGTAGGCTCGTCCTGATTGGTCGCCTGCTGGTGACGTGGGCTTTTCTGTTAGCCACGCCCACCACAGCCGCGGTTGATCACGTGGACTGTGTTTTTAGCCACGCCTCCATGCACACGAACCAACGTATTTGTTCACCAGTACGAGGGGGTTGAAATCCTGCCGAACTCAACGCATATTGGTGTGGATTACTAAACATTGCGAGGGGAGCTAATCTTTACATTTAATAAGAAATAACTAACTACTGCAGGTTACACGTTGTCGAGCAATTAACTATAGGGGGTTTGCCTTTATTGCAAAACCGCAACACGACCCCCTCCTCTCACCGAGACTCGACCCGAGTCGTCCACATGGAGCAGCTGGGCAAGCTGGCATTCTTTTGACATTACTATTAGTGTGACACGTACATGTGATCCCCTAACATTTAACTCTAAACCCCATTGTGTGCGACAAATTTTTTTTTAAACTAAATATGTCCCTCCTAATGCGTTGAGAAACTACCTGACAGATTTACACCCACAACCTCATGCTGTTAGTTTATTGCTGGAATTTCAAAACTAACCACATATCTGGTGGACAACATTTTTACATTTAATACACTAAACACGATTTATTTACAACTATGACCCAGGACCTGGACTCAAGGAATGGAGAATGGAGGACTTGTGGCTGGAGTCAACTTGTGGCTTCTTGTCTTGGTAGGCTTGCTAACAAAACCGGCTGGCCCTGACCGGTATGCAGGCCATTGCAAGATCAGGGCCATCGAATTCTTCACATTTCCACACACTAGTGAGATACCCGTGCTCAATGAGTTCTCAGAAATGACATCTTGTGTGTGATCTGATCGTCTGATAATACTACGAGGAACAACCAAGATAACTGGGACAGTAATGATTCCATTCTTCATCTCTTATAATGCAGGAAGATTCAGGAAAGGATTCAGGACGAACAGAAAAGGCGGTGTGTCTGTGTGTGTGTGTGTCTGTATGTGTGTCTGTCCAGGCCTTAACCTTTTCACCATTTAAGTTTTGTCATCAAATTTTCAACAAAGCTTGATTCTGATAAGATGGAGAACACAAATTAATAATTTGGTCAAAAGGTCAAAGGTCAGCATCACATAAAATCATCAATTTTCATCTGATTGACCTGAAATTTTAAGAACTAGAGAGATACCCGTGCGACGCATGGGTGGGAGGCCAGAAGCAAACAGGCAATGCAGATACGGCGAATGCTGAAGCATGAAACCAATAAATTCCACATTCCTGTAGCACCTTCAGTCGCACGTCAGACATGGACAGCAAGTTCGTGAAGGACTTCCATGAACAACATACCCGTTTGCAAACAAACGGGTACGTTCACGTTTTGAAACCGATCGTGGGTCCGTGGCGAATCTGCATATGGCGATCCGCGAAGATCACATTTAGAAAGTAGAAACCATCACGGCATGTCGTCATTTACTTGAACTCAATATCTCTTTTTTCATTCCAAACAACATATCTCCAATCACAAAGTAATCACAAAATAAACTTTTAACAACATTGTTGATGTTTCCTTCATTGTAAAAACTACCAAGTCAACAGTTAAAAGGATTAGGAGCTGATAGGTGTTCTGGCCTTGGCAAGATCAATGGAGATATCGATCTGTTAGCGTATACACCGCCCAAATAGCTATGTGGAATTCTCTCATGTACAGATGAAACTCACGTTATTTGAACTTTGGATTTCTTTCAATCCTGACAAATCTCACACTCTCACTATGTCTCTCCAAAAAGACCGACTGGACAACCCTCCCATCTACTTTCTCAACAATTATCTTCAAGAAGTTCTGTCACTCAAGCTTTTGGGTCTCACAATCTGCCATGATCTTTCCTGGGAAAACCACATTTCCAAGCTGGCATCCAAAGCCAGTCACGGACTGGGCATCCTCCGTCGTGCAAAGTCCTTCCTTGGCACACCTGAGCTCCTCACCACATACAAGGCTTTCATCCATAGCTTGATGGAATACTGTTCCCCCATCTGGTCCGGTGCTCCTGCCTCACACCAAGCTCGGCTACACGCTGTTGAAACCAAAGCTTTCAGAATCATTGGAACCTCCCTCGATGAAGCTGATTGTGCGGGCCTTTCATTCTCTCACCGCAGACAGGTAGGTGGTCTTTCTGTCTTCTACCGACTCCTCTCCGGCCTTGCCCCCCCAGCTCTCTCTGGGCTCTGTCCCCAAATACTCCTGCAGGTCGCACAAGATCTGCCAGCAACCCTCTTATGGTGAAACTGCCAAAATGAAGACTCTCTGCTCACCTTCACTCTTTCATTCCCCTTTTCTCCCACCTCTGGAACAAACTCCCTCACTCTCTTCAATCCCACTCCTCCCTCCAGGTCTTTAAAACAGCTGTTCACCACCATCTCTTATGTTCCCCCATCCAAAACCTTGATCTTTTCTACCCCCGTTAATTCACCCCAGATCCACTTTTTTGAAATACCGACTTCTTTCCTGGAAGTCCTTGCAATGTCCATGTGTTTTATACCTCTCCCACCCCACCCCCCCCCTCCCCCCTTCCCATTACTCCTCCCCCCAAGACCTCTCCCTCCCACAGATCTCCCGATGTCCCTGCTCTCCATCTTGTCTCCCGCTCCCTTTATCTTATGTTTTATGTGTCAGTTTGTCTTTTTGTGATCAATGTTAGCTCTCACACGAGCCTCGATGTTGTATTTTTTTTTTTAAACACACCATCAATTGCATCATGATTGGAGCTCCATCGAGTCTCGCTTCACCATCCTCCCTGGGATGAACTGCTTGAAGATTTTCCCCCGTGAGTTTAGACAGAAAAACTGGTGAAGTTTCTCGATTGTCCCGAAAAAAGTCATGGCGTTCGCTGTAGTTGCAGCAGAGTGAACTTCAGACAAATTAAGGGAATGATTGGTGCACGGAATGAAGAAAGCCTTTGGATTGACGTCGGTGATTCGTCGTTGAACTCCACGGTGAATCGCGGCCATCGTGACGTCATTTTCGTACCCTTGACCCCGGAGGTTCATGAGATCAAGACCATCATGTTGCAGCTTCCTCACGATTTGTTCCGTTAAATCTTCCGCCATCTTTGCCTTCCAACTGCATGAAATCGATAAATTACTCCTTTACTTTCACTTCCCCACGTGAGAGATGGACATATACGCTTCTCACCTTCCTTCATCCTTCGCTCCTCTCCCTCATTCCTTCTTACAGCAATCCTTCGTGCGACCTCCCTGAGCTCAGAAGACCGTTGCTCGGCAACGGAAGAGGCGGAAGTGTAAGACACGACGATCAGGGGTGAAAGAGTAACTTGGTCAAAGAAGAAATGTGAATATAAATGAAACTGTTAAAACCAGGACGATGACTTCTCTAAAACACACGAATTCACCTTTTGGGCGTGGTTCGTACTCCAAGCACCTGTGGATCGCGCCAAATGCTCGTCATGGCTTCTCCCTCAGCTGAGGTAAATGTTGTTTTTTAAATCCGTGGAAGAAAATAAGAAGAGATCGGTTGAGGATTACTCACCGGAGGTTTCAGGAAAAATCACTTCAATTCATTGAACTCCTGCGTGGTAAAACGACGCGACCAGCGGCGGGAGAAGTAAAGAGAAAACACAAATCGGTCGGGAAACCTGAACGCTGTTTCCTACGAAGTCCGCGTTTAGTTGATAAATTCTTCACCTTTCCGTTTTTTCATCAGAGGGAAAAATCTATGGCGAGTGAACGGTCGCAGATCTTCCAACCTTTTTTTTTTTTTCCCTTCCCCGTCCCCTCTTGCCCCTTCACCTGTTTTTCCCCGACTTCACCTGAAGATCTTGCGAACGGTCCCGCCACATATAGATGTTTAACTCTCGGGTGAGGGTGGTGGGGCGAGCCTGGTTTTGGCGGTCACGGTGCTCGTTTGGGATCCCCCGCTCCCCAGCCTGGTTTTTTGGCGATAACGGTGCTCCGTTGGGATCCCAGCCTGGCTTTTGGGCAGTAACGGTGCTCCGTCGGGATCCCAACCTGCTTTTTGGTGGTAACGGTGCTCCTTTGGGATCCCAGCCTGGTTTTTTGGCGAAAACGGTGTTCCGTTGGGATCCCAGCCTGTTTTTTTGGCGATAACGGTGCTCCGTTGGGATCCCAGCCTGGTTTTTTGGCGGTAACGGTGCTCCGTTGGGATCCCCCGCTCCCCAGCCTGGTTTTTTGGCGATAACGGTGCTCCGTTGGGATCCCAGCCTGGTTTTTTGCCGGTAACGGTGCTCCGTTGGGATCCCAGCCTGTTTTTTTGGTGTAAACGGTGCTCCGTCAGGATCCCAGCCTGTTTTTTTAGCGGTAACGGTGCTCCGTTGGGATCCCAGCCTGGTTTTTTGGCGGTAACGATGCTCCCTTGGGATCACAGCCTGCTTTTTTGGCGATAATGGTGCTCCGTTGGGATCCCAGCCTGGTTTTTTGGCGATAACGGTGTTCCGTTGGGATCCCAGCCTGTTTTTTTGGCGATAACGGTGCTCCGTTGGGATCCCAGCCTGTTTTTTTTTTGGCGATAACGGTGCTCCGTTGGCATCCCAGCCTGGATTTGGGGTGGTAAAGGTGCTCCGTTGGGATCCCAGCCTGTTTTTTTGGCGGTAACGGTGCTCCGTTGGGATCCCAGCCTGGTTTTTTGGTGGTAACGATGCTCCGTCGGGATCCCAGCCTGGCGTTTTGGCGGTAACGGTGCTCCGTTGGGATACTAGCCTGTTTTTTTTGGTGGAAATGGTGCTCTGTCTGGATCCCAGCCTGGATTTTGGCGGTAACGGTGCTCCGTTGGGATCCCAACCTGGTTTTTTGGTGGTAACGGTGCTCCGTTGGGATCCCGGCCTTGTTTTTTCACGGTAACGGTGCTCCGTTGGGATCCGGGCCTGGTTTTTGGCTGCAACGGTGCTCCGTTGGGATCCCAGCCTGGTTTTTTGGCGGTAACGGTGCTCCTTTGGGATCCCGGCCTTGTTTTTTCGGCGGTAACGGTGCTCCGTTGGGATCCCGACCTGGTTTTTTTGGTGGTAACGGTGCTCTGTTGGGATCCCAGCCTGGTTTTTTGGCGGTCACGGTGCTCCTTTGGGATCCCAGCCTGGTTTTTTGGCGATAACAGTGCTCCGTTGGGATCCCAGCCAAGTTTTTTGGCAATTGCGGTGCTCGCTTGAGATCCCAGCCTGTTTTTCTGGCGGTAACTGTGCTCCCTTGGGATCCCAGCCTGGTGTTTTGGCGATAACGGTGCTCCCTTGGGATCCCAGCCGGGGTTTTGGCGATAACGGTGCTCCCTTGGGATCCCAGCCGGGTTTTTTTTGGCGATAACGGTGCTCCCTTGGGATCCCAGCCTGGTTTTTTGGCGATAACAGTGCTTCCTTGGGATCCCAGCCTGGTATTTTGGCGATAACGGTGCTCCCTTGGGATCCCAGCCGGGTTTTTTGGCGATAACTGTGCTCGCTTGGGATCCCAGCCTGGTTTTTTGGTGGTAACGGTGCTCGCTTGGAATACCAGCCTGGTTTTTGGTGGCAACGGTGCTCCTTTGGGATCTCAGCCTGGTTTTTTGGCGATAACGGTGCTCCGTTGGGATCCCAGCCTGGTTTTTGGGCAGTAACGGTGCTCCGTCGGGATCCCAACCTGCTTTTTGGTGGTAACGGTGCTCCTTTGGGATCCCAGCCTGGTTTTTTGCCGGTAACGGTGCTCCGTTGGGATCCCAGCCTGTTTTTTTGGTGTAAACAGTGCTCCGTCAGGATCCCAGCCTGTTGTTTTAGCGGTAACGGTGCTCCGTTGGGATCCCAGCCTGGTTTTTTGGCGGTAACGATGCTCCCTTGGGATCACAGCCTGCTTTTTTGGCGATAATGGTGCTCCGTTGGGATCCCAGCCTGGTTTTTTGGTGATAACGGTATTCCGTTGGGATCCCAGCCTGTTTTTTTGGCGATAACGGTGCTCCGTTGGGATCCCAGCCTGTTTTTTTTTTGGCGATAACGGTGCTCCGTTGGCATCCCAGCCTGGATTTGGGGTGGTAAAGGTGCTCCGTTGGGATCCCAGCCTGGTTTTTTGGCGGTAACGGTGCTCCGTTGGGATCCCAGCCTGGTTTTTTGGTGGTAACGATGCTCCGTCGGGATCCCAGCCTGGCGTTTTGGCGGTAACGGTGCTCCGTTGGGATCCTAGCCTGTTTTTTTGGTGGAAATGGTGCTCCGTCTGGATCCCAGCCTGGATTTTGGCGGTAACGGTGCTCCGTTGGGATCCCAACCTGGTTTTTTGGTGGTAACGGTGCTCCGTTGGGATCCCGGCCTTGTTTTTTTGCGGTAACGGTGCTCCGTTGGGATCCGGGCCTGGTTTTTTGGTGGTAACGATGCTCCGTCGGGATCCCAGCCTGGCGTTTTGGCGGTAACGGTGCTCCGTTGGGATCCTAGCCTGTTTTTTTGGTGGAAATGGTGCTCCGTCTGGATCCCAGCCTGGATTTTGGCGGTAACGGTGCTCCGTTGGGATCCCAACCTGGTTTTTTGGTGGTAACGGTGCTCCGTTGGGATCCCGGCCTTGTTTTTTTGCGGTAACGGTGCTCCGTTGGGATCCTGGCCTGGTTTTTTTGGCTGTAACGGTGCTCCGTTGGGATCCCAGCCTGGTTTTTTGGCGGTAACGGTGCTCCGTTGGGATTCCAGCCTGCTTTTTGGTGGTAACGGTGCTCTGTCGGGATCCCAGCCTGCTTTTTGGGCGGTAACGGTGCTCCGTCGGGATCCCAGCCAAGTTTTTTGGCAATTGCGGTGCTCGCTTGGGATCCCAGCCTGTTTTTTTGGCGGTAACTGTGCTCCCTTGGGATCCCAGCCTGGTGTTTTGGCGATAACGGTGCTCCCTTGGGATCCCAGCCGGGGTTTTGGCGATAACGGTGCTCCCTTGGGATCCCAGCCGGGTTTTTTTGGCGATAACGGTGCTCCATTGGGATCCCAGCCTGGTTTTTTGGCGATAACAGTGCTCCCTTGGGATCCCAGCCTGGTGTTTTGGCGATAACGGTGCTCCCTTGGGATCCCAGCTGGGGTTTTTGGCGATAACTGTGCTCGCTTGGGATCCCAGCCTGGTTTTTTGGTGGTAACGGTGCTCGCTTGGAATACCAGCCTGGTTGTTGGTGGCAACGGTGCTCCTTTGGGATCTCAGCCTGGTTTTTTGGTGATAACGGTGCTCCGTTGGGATCCCAGCCTGGTTTTTTGGCAGTCACGGGGCTCCCTTGGGATCTCCCAGCCTTGTTTTGGCAATCGCGGTGCTCCCTTGGGATCCCCCAGCTTGGTTTTCGCAATTGCGGTGCTCGCTTGCGATCCCCCAGCCTGGTTTTGACAATCGCGGTGCTTGCTTTGGATCCCCCAGCCTGGTTTTGGCAATCGCGGTGCTCGCTTGGGATCCCCCAGCCTGGTTTTGGCAATCGCGGTGCTCGCTTGCGATCCCCCAGCCTGGTTTTGACAATCGCGGTGCTTGCTTTGGATCCCCCAGCCTGGTTTTCGCAATTGCGGTGCTCGCTTGCGATCCCCCAGCCTGGTTTTGGCAATCGCGGTGCTCGCTTGGGATCCCCCAGCCTGGTTTTGGCAATCGCGGTGCTCCCTTGGGATCTCCCAGCCTTGTTTTGGCAATCGCGGTGCTCCCTTGGGATCCCCCAGCTTGGTTTTCGCAATTGCGGTGCTCGCTTGCGATCCCCCAGCCTGGTTTTGACAATCGCGGTGCTTGCTTTGGATCCCCCAGCCTGGTTTTGGCAATCGCGGTGCTCGCTTGGGATCCCCCAGCCTGGTTTTGGCAATCGCGGTGCTCGCTTGCGATCCCCCAGCCTGGTTTTGACAATCGCGGTGCTTGCTTTGGATCCCCCAGCCTGGTTTTGGCAATCGCGGTGCTCGCTTGGGATCCCCCAGCCTGGTTTTGGCAATCGCGGTGCTCGCTTGCGATCCCCCAGCCTGGTTTTGACAATCGCGGTGCTTGCTTTGGATCCCCCAGCCTGGTTTTGTCAATCGCGTTGCTCGCTTGGGATCCCACAGCCTGGTTTTTTGGCGGTCACGGTGCTCCCTTGGGATCCCAGCCTGGTTTTTTGGCGGTAACGGTGCTCCCTTGGGATCCCAGCCTGGTTTTTTGGCAGTCGCGGTGCTCCCTTGGGATCCCAGCCTGGTTTTTTGGCAGTCACGATGCTCCCTTGGGATCCCAGCCTGGTTTGTTGGCGGTCACGGTGCTCCCTTGGGATCCCAGCCTGGTTTTTTGGCGGTTACGGTGCTCCCTTGGGATCCCAGCCTGGCTTTATGAAACGAATCGTATGCATTTGTGGTTGCAAACATTTTTAACTTTAAAAAACTTCCTCTATGAATCGAACCGCCAGGAACCTATAACCTATCCCCCTTTTCCCTATTGAAACAATGTCGTGGCATACATTCGCAGGATTTTCATTGACCTTTGCGGATTATCGTCGACATTCGCGGGATTTGCCTCGCCATTTGTGGTTTGGCCCTCTCTATTCGCGGATTTTCGTGACTCGGGAACCTATCCCCCCTTTTTCCATTGAAACAATGCCCCGCCATTCGTGGTTTCACAATTTGTGGATTTTCCAAGAACGTATCCCCTGCGAATGGTGGGGTCGCACAGTACAAGGAAGCAAGTCACGAAAAGAGAATAATGAAAATAAATACTGAGGTAATAAAATCTAACTCGAGGATCCTCTCACACAAACATAAAAACACACACACAGTGTGGAATAAGAAAATAAAAGACTTCTGGCACTCAGCTGGTCAAATGGATGTTGTAGGGGTCAGTAGTCTTCGAAGTTATGAACAGGAATTCTGGAATATGGAGGCCAAACAGAACACCGAAGGCACCGCGGACGCCCAGGATGAGCAGGGAAGACGGCCTGCGTTCTCTTCTCTTGTGTTCAATGCTCCTCAATCTTTTGATGCAATAGAATGCTTCCTCTTAGGGAAAGAACAACGAACACGTCCTGCGAGCGACCAGCACACCCGAGACAGCCCAAAAACGAGCCTCCTCCACTAGCCGCAGATTCTCAAACCTTCTTTCCCCTCGGACGACACACACTTCATCGGGCCGCATCACTCGGGGTGTGGCTTGATGGCCCCGCCTCCTGTCCTTCAAACCATTATAACTCTGTCTCTTCTATGCGTGTCTTTGCTCTGTGGTGTCTCGGTGGAGCATGAGAATTGGCCGGCTGGTTGGACAATTGGCCAGGGGTGACTACAAGTGGCCGGTCGATTTTATAATTGGTGGGAATGGCTACAGGAGGTATTATGAAACAGGGGAAGTTAATCTTAAGCCCTAATACTAATGAACACGGCACAACCCTCCATATTGTACACATTTAAGCACAATCTTAAGCTACATTTTCCCTGCTTATGCACATCAAAATGCTACCACACGTCACATGGTCCATAATATTCCTATGCAATCCTACCTTCCCGACCTAACCTCCCCCCATAAACGTAACATTTATACTGTATATAATATATATATATATATATATATATATATATATATATATATATATACATATATATATACATATATATATATATATATGTATGTATATATATATATGTATATTGTTGTGGAAACGGAGTACGGCACTCCCCTTAGGGGGGGGGGGGGGGTTAGTCCCCTTTCTATTTCCACTGGCCGTCTCCTCTCCTGAAGCCACCCAGCTCCCTCCAGGGAGGGAGGTGAGCAACCTCGTTCGAGACCGCGAACAAGATGTTAATTGCCGAGCGGATTAGCAGCCACGGCTCGAACCGTTAGCAGAACTAGACCCGATTTCTATTGCGTTGCCCAAATCGTGCCACAGGTGTTCAATATGGAAAAGACAAGGACGAACGGATGTGAAGGAAAGAAGGCAAGGTAGGAAGAACAGGATTTATTACTAACTATTATGTACACAATCAAAGAAACCAAGGAAGATCAAAGAAACCTCCTTTTCAAGCAAGGAGGCAGCACGTACCATTTTTGAAGTCTTTGTTATGACATGAACCGGTCCAAACCAGATGGGTGTTTTTTATGAGACACCATTTCCTTTCTGGATGGCCGTTGGCTCCGTACGGGAGTTCATCCGCCCTTTGCCATGTGCTGTTTTTGGTCCTGGCAGGATGTCAGTCACCCTCCCCACGAGCAAAGCCAGTAAGGGGTGTCCGTTTAGTTGCTGACAACCCGACCATGCGGCAGGTAGCCCTGGGTTACATGTTACCTGTGGCAGTCTCAAAAGACTGACCTGACTCGTAAATCACTTGTATCTGTAAATCCCCTGTATGATGTTTCCATTTTTTTTATTGTGGGAATCTTGTTTTATCATTACTTAATACATCAAATTGTATTGCTTTTGTTAATTCCTGCTATGTTTCGTTTTATCATTGACTACGAGCAGCGATACCCAGCATTGCCTGGTGCTGTTATAATCCTGTTGGCATTTTTAAGAAATCAAAAATAATTATTTATATATATATATATAGTGCATTCAGAAAGTATTCAGACCCCTTCACTTTTTTCACATTTTGTTATGTTGCAGCCTTTTGCTGAAATCGTTTAAATTCATTTTTTACCTCATCAATCTGCACTCAATACCCCACAATGACAAAGAGAAAACAGGATTTTAGAAAGTTTTGCAAATTTATTAACAAGAAAAAACGGAAATATCACATTTACATAAGTATTCATACCCTTTGCTATGACACTTGAAATTTAGCTCAGGTGCCTCCCATTTCTCTTGATCATGTTTGAGATGTTTCTACACCTTGATTTGAGTCCACCTGTGGTAAATTCAATTGATTGGACATTATTTGGAAATGCACACACCTGTCTATATAAGGTCTCACAGCTGACAATGCATATCAGAGCAAAAACCAAGCCATGAGGTCGAAGGAACTGCCTGCAGAGCTCAGAGACAGGATTGTGTCGAGGCACAGATCTGGGGAAGCCTACAAAAAAAATTCTACTGCATTGAAGGTTCCCAAGAGCACAGTGGCCTCCATAATTCTTAAATGGAAGAAGTTTGGAACAACCAGGACCCTTCCTAGAGCTGGCCGCCCGGCCAAACTGAGCAATCGGGGGAGAAGGGCCTTGGTAAGGGAGGTGACCAAGAACCCGATGGTCACTCTGCCTGAGCTCCAGAGATCCTGTGTGCAGATGGGAGAAACTTCCAGAAGGACAACCATCACTGCAACATTCCACCGATGTGGCTTCATGGCAGAGTGGCCAGACGGAAGCCTCTCCGCAGTGAAAGACATATGAAAGCCCGCTTGGAGTTTGCAAAAAAGCACCTAAAGGACTCTCAGAGTGTGAGAAACAAGATACTGTGGTCTGATGAAACCAAGATAGAACTGTTTTGCTTCCCTACGAGTCCACTGGGCTGTTGGCGGCGACGAAGCTCGTGCCCGGCGGGTTGCGAAGCAACTTCAATCGCCAGTCTCCCAGCCACGCACCGAAGGGTTGCTGGTCACTAAACCCAAATACCTTCAAGACACGCGGCCAGAAAGACCGGGTATTGAACCCTCGTGTTCCCACGCCCGATGGTGTGCCGAGTGGATAGCACGGTGTGGGTCGCGGCGTTATCTTGCGTGATTGATGGGCCTGATTGACTCATCGAATTCGGTTTCGGACGATGCTTGGCCAATGAAGGAAAAGACGATACAAACAGGTTTGAAAAGAACAAAATGTACAGCCTTTTATTAACAAGGCACAGAAAAAGAGATGGGAGGCAGATGAGCGATGATCCAGCTCGGATTAAGTTCAGCGCAGGAAGGACGAACCAGCACGTCGGACACCCAGCTTCAAGATGAACGCCGAGAGAGAGATTATCGCCGCGAGGGAGCTCGAATGACGATGGGCACGGACCTTTATTGGGGGGAATGTCCTTCTAGAAGGTTCCACAGCCTCCCATTGGCCGAGGTTGATCACGTGCGCTCATTCAGCCCTGCCTCCCTCCCTCTTTCATTCGGGGAGGTTTTACAACCCACCATTGGTCGCCTACCGGTGACGTGTCCACGACCCCTCATTGGTCGCTTGCTGGTGACGTAGGCTCGTCCTGATTGGTCGCCTGCTGGTGACGTGGGCTTTTCTGTTAGCCACGCCCACCACAGCCGCGGTTGATCACGTGGACTGTGTTTTTAGCCACGCCTCCATGCACACGAACCAACGTATTTGTTCACCAGTATGAGGGGGTTGAAATCCTGCCGAACTCAACGCATATTGGTGTGGATTACTAAACATTGCGAGGGGAGCTAATCTTTACATTTAATAAGAAATAACTAACTACTGCAGGTTACACGTTGTCGAGCAATTAACTATAGGGGGTTTGCCTTTATTGCAAAACCGCAACACGACCCCCTCCTCTCACCGAGACTCGACCCGAGTCGTCCACATGGAGCAGCTGGGCAAGCTGGCATTCTTTTGACATTACTATTAGTGTGACACGTACATGTGATCCCCTAACATTTAACTCTAAACCCCATTGTGTGCGACAAATTTTTTTTTAAACTAAATATGTCCCTCCTAATGCGTTGAGAAACTACCTGACAGATTTACACCCACAACCTCATGCTGTTAGTTTATTGCTGGAATTTCAAAACTAACCACATATCTGGTGGACAACATTTTTACATTTAATACACTAAACACGATTTATTTACAACTATGACCCAGGACCTGGACTCAAGGAATGGAGAATGGAGGACTTGTGGCTGGAGTCAACTTGTGGCTTCTTGTCTTGGTAGGCTTGCTAACAAAACCGGCTGGCCCTGACCGGTATGCAGGCCATTGCAAGATCAGGGCCATCTAATTCTTCACATTTCCACACACTAGTGAGATACCCGTGATCAATGAGTTCTCAGAAATGACATCTTGTGTGTGATCTGATCGTCTGATAATACTACGAGGAACAACCAAGATAACTGGGACAGTAATGATTCCATTCTTCATCTCTTATAATGCAGGAAGATTCAGGAAAGGATTCAGGACGAACAGAAAAGGCGGTGTGTCTGTGTGTGTGTGTCTGTATGTGTGTCTGTCCAGGCCTTAACCTTTTCACCATTTAAGTTTTGTCATCAAATTTTCATCAAAGCTTGATTCTGATAAGATGGAGAACACAAATTAATAATTTGGTCAAAAGGTCAAAGGTCAGCGTCACATGAAATCATCAATTTTCATCCGATTGACCTGAAATTTTAAGAACTAGAGAGATACCCGTGCGACGCATGGGTGGGAGGCCAGAAGCAAACAGACAATGCAGATACGGCGAATGCTAAAGCATGAAACCAATAAATTCCACATTCCTGTAGCACCTTCAGTCGCACGTCAGACATGGACAGCAAGTTCGTGAAGGACTTCCATGAAAAACGTACCCGTTTGTTTGTTCACGTTTTGAAACCGATCGTGGGTCCATGGCGAATCTGCATATGGCGATCCGCGAAGATCACATTTAGAAAGTAGAAACCATCGACGCATGTCGTCATTTACTTGAACTCAATATCTCTTTTTTCATTCCAAACAACATATCTCCAATCACAAAGTAATCACAAAATAAACTTTTAACAACATTGTTGATGTTTCCTTCATTGTAAAAACTACCAAGTCAACAGTTAAAAGGATTTGGAGCTGATAGGTGTTCTGGCCTTGGCAAGATCGATGGAGATATCGATCTGTTAGCGGATATACCGCCCAAATAGCTATGTGGAATTCTCTCATGTACAGATGAAACTCACGTTGTTTGAACTTTGGATTTCTTTCAATCCTGACAAATCTCACACTCTCACTATGTCTCTCCAAAAAGACCGACTGGACAACCCTCCCATCTACTTTCTCAACAATTATCTTCAAGAAGTTCTGTCACTCAAGCTTTTGGGTCTCACAATCTGCCATGATCTTTCCTGGGAAAACCACATTTCCAAGCTGGCATCCAAAGCCAGTCACCGACTGGGCATCCTCCGTCGTGCAAAGTCCTTCCTTGGCACACCTGAGCTCCTCACCACATACAAGGCTTTCATCCATAGCTTGATGGAATACTGTTCCCCCATCTGGTCCGGTGCTCCTGCCTCACACCAAGCTCGGCTACACGCTGTTGAAACCAAAGCTTTCAGAATCATTGGAACCTCCCTCGATGAAGCTGATTGTGAGGGCCTTTCATTCTCTCACCGCAGGCAGGTAGGTGGTCTTTCTGTCTTCTACCGACTCCTCTCCGGCCTTGCCCCCCCAGCTCTCTCTGGGCTCTGTCCCCAAATACTCCTGCAGGTCGCACAAGATCTGCCAGCAACCCTCTTATGGTGAAACTGCCAAAATGAAGACTCTCTGCTCACCTTCACTCTTTCATTCCCCTTTTCTCCCACCTCTGGAACAAACTCCCTCACTCTCTTCAATCCCACTCCTCCCTCCAGGTCTTTAAAACAGCTGTTCACCACCATCTCTTATGTTCCCCCATCCAAAACCTTGATCTTTTCTACCCCCGTTAATTCACCCCAGATCCACTTTTTTGAAAAACCGACTTCTTTCCTGGAAGTCCTTGCAATGTCCATGTGTTTTATACCTCTCCCACCCCACCCCCCCTTCCCATTACTCCTCCCCCCAAGACCTCTCCCTCCCACAGATCTCCCGATGTCCCTGCTCTCCATCTTGTCTCCCGCTCCCTTTATCTTATGTTTTATGTGTCAGTTTGTCTTTTTGTGATCAATGTTAGCTCTCACACGAGCCTCGATGTTGTATTAAAAAAAAAAAACACACCATCAATTGCATCATGATTGGAGCTCCATCGAGTCTCGCTTCACCATCCTCCCTGGGATGAACTGCTTGAAGATTTTCCCCCGTGAGTTTAGACAGAAAAACTGGTGAAGTTTCTCGATTGTCCCGAAAAAAGTCATGGCGTTCGCTGTAGTTGCAGCAGAGTGAACTTCAGACAAATTAAGGGAATGATTGGTGCACGGAATGAAGAAAGCCTTTGGATTGACGTCGGTGATTCGTCGTTGAACTCCACGGTGAATCGCGGCCATCGTGACCGCGTGACGTCATTTTCGTACCCTTGACCCCGGAGGTTCATGAGATCAAGACCATCATGTTGCAGCTTCCTCACGATTTGTTCCGTTAAATCTTCCGCCATCTTTGCCTTCCAACTGCATGAAATCGATAAATTACTCCTTTACTTTCACTTCCCCACGTGAGAGATGGACATATACGCTTCTCACCTTCCTTCATCCTTCGCTCCTCTCCCTCATTCCTTCTTACAGCAATCCTTCGTGCGACCTCCCTGAGCTCAGAAGACCGTTGCTCGGCAACGGAAGAGGCGGAAGTGTAAGACACGACGATCAGGGGTGAAAGAGTAACTTGGTCAAAGAAGAAATGTGAATATAAATGAAACTGTTAAAACCAGGACGATGACTTCTCTAAAACACACGAATTCACCTTTTGGGCGTGGTTCGTACTCCAAGCACCTGTGGATCGCGCCAAATGCTCGTCATGGCTTCTCCCTCAGCTGAGGTAAATGTTGTTTTTTAAATCCGTGGAAGAAAATAAGAAGAGATCGGTTGAGGATTACTCACCGGAGGTTTCAGGAAAAATCACTTCAATTCATTGAACTCCTGCGTGGTAAAACGACGCGACCAGCGGCGGGAGAAGTAAAGAGAAAACACAAATCGGTCGGGAAACCTGAACGCTGTTTCCTACGAAGTCCGCGTTTAGTTGATAAATTCTTCACCTTTCCGTTTTTTCATCAGAGGGAAAAATCTATGGCGAGTGAACGGTCGCAGATCTTCCAACCTTTTTTTTTTTTTCCCTTCCCCGTCCCCTCTTGCCCCTTCACCTGTTTTTCCCCGACTTCACCTGAAGATCTTGCGAACGGTCCCGCCACATATAGATGTTTAACTCTCGGGTGAGGGTGGTGGGGCGAGCCTGGTTTTGGCGGTCACGGTGCTCGTTTGGGATCCCCCGCTCCCCAGCCTGGTTTTTTGGCGATAACGGTGCTCCGTTGGGATCCCAGCCTGGCTTTTGGGCAGTAACGGTGCTCCGTCGGGATCCCAACCTGCTTTTTGGTGGTAACGGTGCTCCTTTGGGATCCCAGCCTGGTTTTTTGGCGATAACGGTGCTCCGTTGGGATCCCAGCCTGGTTTTTTGGCGGTAACGGTGCTCCGTTGGGATCCCAGCCTGTTTTTTTGGCGATAACGGTGCTCCGTTGGGATCCCAGCCTGGTTTTTTGGCGGTAACGGTGTTCCGTTGGGATCCCAGCCTGTTTTTTTGGCGATAACGGTGCTCCGTTGGGATCCCAGCCTGTTTTTTTGGCGATAACGGTGCTCCGTTGGGATCCCAGCCTGGTTTTTTGGCGGTAACGGTGTTCCGTTGGGATCCCAGCCTGTTTTTTTGGCGATAACGGTGCTCCGTTGGGATCCCAGCCTGGTTTTTTGGCGGTAACGGTGCTCCGTTGGGATGCCCCGCTCCCCAGCCTGGTTTTTTGGCGATAACGGTGCTCCGTTGGGATCCCAGCCTGGTTTTTTGCCGGTAACGGTGCTCCGTTGGGATCCCAGCCTGTTTTTTTGGTGTAAACGGTGCTCCGTCAGGATCCCAGCCTGTTTTTTTAGCGGTAACGGTGCTCCGTTGGGATCCCAGCCTGGTTTTTTGGCGGTAACGATGCTCCCTTGGGATCACAGCCTGCTTTTTTGGCGATAATGGTGCTCCGTTGGGATCCCAGCCTGGTTTTTTGGCGATAACGGTGTTCCGTTGGGATCCCAGCCTGTTTTTTTGGCGATAACAGTGCTCCGTTGGGATCCCAGCCTGTTTTTTTTTTGGCGATAACGGTGCTCCGTTGGCATCCCAGCCTGGATTTGGGGTGGTAAAGGTGCTCCGTTGGGATCCCAGCCTGTTTTTTTGGCGGTAACGGTGCTCCGTTGGGATCCCAGCCTGGTTTTTTGGTGGTAACGATGCTCCGTCGGGATCCCAGCCTGGCGTTTTGGCGGTAACGGTGCTCCGTTGGGATACTAGCCTGTTTTTTTTGGTGGAAATGGTGCTCTGTCTGGATCCCAGCCTGGATTTTGGCGGTAACGGTGCTCCGTTGGGATCCCAACCTGGTTTTTTGGTGGTAACGGTGCTCCGTTGGGATCCCGGCCTTGTTTTTTCACGGTAACGGTGCTCCGTTGGGATCCGGGCCTGGTTTTTGGCTGCAACGGTGCTCCGTTGGGATCCCAGCCTGGTTTTTTGGCGGTAACGGTGCTCCTTTGGGATCCCGGCCTTGTTTTTTCGGCGGTAACGGTGCTCCGTTGGGATCCCGACCTGGTTTTTTTGGTGGTAACGGTGCTCTGTTGGGATCCCAGCCTGGTTTTTTGGCGGTCACGGTGCTCCTTTGGGATCGCAGCCTGGTTTTTTGGCGATAACAGTGCTCCGTTGGGATCCCAGCCAAGTTTTTTGGCAATTGCGGTGCTCGCTTGAGATCCCAGCCTGTTTTTCTGGCGGTAACTGTGCTCCCTTGGGATCCCAGCCTGGTGTTTTGGCGATAACGGTGCTCCCTTGGGATCCCAGCCGGGGTTTTGGCGATAACGGTGCTCCCTTGGGATCCCAGCCGGGTTTTTTTTGGCGATAACGGTGCTCCCTTGGGATCCCAGCCTGGTTTTTTGGCGATAACAGTGCTCCCTTGGGATCCCAGCCTGGTGTTTTGGCGATAACGGTGCTCCCTTGGGATCCCAGCCGGGTTTTTTGGCGATAACTGTGCTCGCTTGGGATCCCAGCCTGGTTTTTTGGTGGTAACGGTGCTCGCTTGGAATACCAGCCTGGTTTTTGGTGGCAACGGTGCTCCTTTGGGATCTCAGCCTGGTTTTTTGGCGATAACGGTGCTCCGTTGGGATCCCAGCCTGGTTTTTGGGCAGTAACGGTGCTCCGTCGGGATCCCAACCTGCTTTTTGGTGGTAACGGTGCTCCTTTGGGATCCCAGCCTGGTTTTTTGCCGGTAACGGTGCTCCGTTGGGATCCCAGCCTGTTTTTTTGGTGTAAACAGTGCTCCGTCAGGATCCCAGCCTGTTGTTTTAGCGGTAACGGTGCTCCGTTGGGATCCCAGCCTGGTTTTTTGGCGGTAACGATGCTCCCTTGGGATCACAGCCTGCTTTTTTGGCGATAATGGTGCTCCGTTGGGATCCCAGCCTGGTTTTTTGGCGATAACGGTATTCCGTTGGGATCCCAGCCTGTTTTTTTGGCGATAACGGTGCTCCGTTGGGATCCCAGCCTGTTTTTTTTTTGGCGATAACGGTGCTCCGTTGGCATCCCAGCCTGGATTTGGGGTGGTAAAGGTGCTCCGTTGGGATCCCAGCCTGGTTTTTTGGCGGTAACGGTGCTCCGTTGGGATCCCAGCCTGGTTTTTTGGTGGTAACGATGCTCCGTCGGGATCCCAGCCTGGCGTTTTGGCGGTAACGGTGCTCCGTTGGGATCCTAGCCTGTTTTTTGGTGGAAATGGTGCTCCGTCTGGATCCCAGCCTGGATTTTGGCGGTAACGGTGCTCCGTTGGGATCCCAACCTGGTTTTTTGGTGGTAACGGTGCTCCGTTGGGATCCCGGCCTTGTTTTTTTGCGGTAACGGTGCTCCGTTGGGATCCGGGCCTGGTTTTTTGGTGGTAACGATGCTCCGTCGGGATCCCAGCCTGGCGTTTTGGCGGTAACGGTGCTCCGTTGGGATCCTAGCCTGTTTTTTTGGTGGAAATGGTGCTCCGTCTGGATCCCAGCCTGGATTTTGGCGGTAACGGTGCTCCGTTGGGATCCCAACCTGGTTTTTTGGTGGTAACGGTGCTCCGTTGGGATCCCGGCCTTGTTTTTTTGCGGTAACGGTGCTCCGTTGGGATCCCAGCCTGTTTTTTTTTTGGCGATAACGGTGCTCCGTTGGCATCCCAGCCTGGATTTGGGGTGGTAAAGGTGCTCCGTTGGGATCCCAGCCTGTTTTTTTGGCGGTAACGGTGCTCCGTTGGGATCCCAGCCTGGTTTTTTGGTGGTAACGATGCTCCGTCGGGATCCCAGCCTGGCGTTTTGGCGGTAACGGTGCTCCGTTGGGATACTAGCCTGTTTTTTTTGGTGGAAATGGTGCTCTGTCTGGATCCCAGCCTGGATTTTGGCGGTAACGGTGCTCCGTTGGGATCCCAACCTGGTTTTTTGGTGGTAACGGTGCTCCGTTGGGATCCCGGCCTTGTTTTTTCACGGTAACGGTGCTCCGTTGGGATCCGGGCCTGGTTTTTGGCTGCAACGGTGCTCCGTTGGGATCCCAGCCTGGTTTTTTGGCGGTAACGGTGCTCCTTTGGGATCCCGGCCTTGTTTTTTCGGCGGTAACGGTGCTCCGTTGGGATCCCGACCTGGTTTTTTTGGTGGTAACAGTGCTCTGTTGGGATCCCAGCCTGGTTTTTTGGCGGTCACGGTGCTCCTTTGGGATCCCAGCCTGGTTTTTTGGCGATAACAGTGCTCCGTTGGGATCCCAGCCAAGTTTTTTGGCAATTGCGGTGCTCGCTTGAGATCCCAGCCTGTTTTTCTGGCGGTAACTGTGCTCCCTTGGGATCCCAGCCTGGTGTTTTGGCGATAACGGTGCTCCCTTGGGATCCCAGCCGGGGTTTTGGCGATAACGGTGCTCCCTTGGGATCCCAGCCGGGTTTTTTTTGGCGATAACGGTGCTCCCTTGGGATCCCAGCCTGGTTTTTTGGCGATAACAGTGCTCCCTTGGGATCCCAGCCTGGTGTTTTGGCGATAACGGTGCTCCCTTGGGATCCCAGCCGGGTTTTTTGGCGATAACTGTGCTCGCTTGGGATCCCAGCCTGGTTTTTTGGTGGTAACGGTGCTCGCTTGGAATACCAGCCTGGTTTTTGGTGGCAACGGTGCTCCTTTGGGATCTCAGCCTGGTTTTTTGGCGATAACGGTGCTCCGTTGGGATCCCAGCCTGGTTTTTGGGCAGTAACGGTGCTCCGTCGGGATCCCAACCTGCTTTTTGGTGGTAACGGTGCTCCTTTGGGATCCCAGCCTGGTTTTTTGCCGGTAACGGTGCTCCGTTGGGATCCCAGCCTGTTTTTTTGGTGTAAACAGTGCTCCGTCAGGATCCCAGCCTGTTGTTTTAGCGGTAACGGTGCTCCGTTGGGATCCCAGCCTGGTTTTTTGGCGGTAACGATGCTCCCTTGGGATCACAGCCTGCTTTTTTGGCGATAATGGTGCTCCGTTGGGATCCCAGCCTGGTTTTTTGGCGATAACGGTATTCCGTTGGGATCCCAGCCTGTTTTTTTGGCGATAACGGTGCTCCGTTGGGATCCCAGCCTGTTTTTTTTTTGGCGATAACGGTGCTCCGTTGGCATCCCAGCCTGGATTTGGGGTGGTAAAGGTGCTCCGTTGGGATCCCAGCCTGGTTTTTTGGCGGTAACGGTGCTCCGTTGGGATCCCAGCCTGGTTTTTTGGTGGTAACGATGCTCCGTCGGGATCCCAGCCTGGCGTTTTGGCGGTAACGGTGCTCCGTTGGGATCCTAGCCTGTTTTTTGGTGGAAATGGTGCTCCGTCTGGATCCCAGCCTGGATTTTGGCGGTAACGGTGCTCCGTTGGGATCCCAACCTGGTTTTTTGGTGGTAACGGTGCTCCGTTGGGATCCCGGCCTTGTTTTTTTGCGGTAACGGTGCTCCGTTGGGATCCGGGCCTGGTTTTTTGGTGGTAACGATGCTCCGTCGGGATCCCAGCCTGGCGTTTTGGCGGTAACGGTGCTCCGTTGGGATCCTAGCCTGTTTTTTTGGTGGAAATGGTGCTCCGTCTGGATCCCAGCCTGGATTTTGGCGGTAACGGTGCTCCGTTGGGATCCCAACCTGGTTTTTTGGTGGTAACGGTGCTCCGTTGGGATCCCGGCCTTGTTTTTTTGCGGTAACGGTGCTCCGTTGGGATCCGGGCCTGGTTTTTTTGGCTGTAACGGTGCTCCGTTGGGATCCCAGCCTGGTTTTTTGGCGGTAACGGTGCTCCGTTGGGATTCCAGCCTGCTTTTTGGTGGTAACGGTGCTCTGTCGGGATCCCAGCCTGCTTTTTGGGCGGTAACGGTGCTCCGTCGGGATCCCAGCCAAGTTTTTTGGCAATTGCGGTGCTCGCTTGGGATCCCAGCCTGTTTTTTTGGCGGTAACTGTGCTCCCTTGGGATCCCAGCCTGGTGTTTTGGCGATAACGGTGCTCCCTTGGGATCCCAGCCGGGGTTTTGGCGATAACGGTGCTCCCTTGGGATCCCAGCCGGGTTTTTTTGGCGATAACGGTGCTCCATTGGGATCCCAGCCTGGTTTTTTGGCGATAACAGTGCTCCCTTGGGATCCCAGCCTGGTGTTTTGGCGATAACGGTGCTCCCTTGGGATCCCAGCTGGGGTTTTTGGCGATAACTGTGCTCGCTTGGGATCCCAGCCTGGTTTTTTGGTGGTAACGGTGCTCGCTTGGAATACCAGCCTGGTTGTTGGTGGCAACGGTGCTCCTTTGGGATCTCAGCCTGGTTTTTTGGTGATAACGGTGCTCCGTTGGGATCCCAGCCTGGTTTTTTGGCAGTCACGGGGCTCCCTTGGGATCTCCCAGCCTTGTTTTGGCAATCGCGGTGCTCCCTTGGGATCCCCCAGCTTGGTTTTCGCAATTGCGGTGCTCGCTTGTGATCCCCCAGCCTGGTTTTGACAATCGCGGTGCTTGCTTTGGATCCCCCAGCCTGGTTTTGGCAATCGCGGTGCTCGCTTGGGATCCCCCAGCCTGGTTTTGGCAATCGCGGTGCTCGCTTGCGATCCCCCAGCCTGGTTTTGGCAATCGAGGTGCTCGCTTGGGATCCCCCAGCCTGGTTTTGTCAATCGCGTTGCTCGCTTGGGATCCCACAGCCTGGTTTTTTGGCGGTCACGGTGCTCCCTTGGGATCCCAGCCTGGTTTTTTGGCGGTAACGGTGCTCCCTTGGGATCCCAGCCTGGTTTTTTGGCAGTCGCGGTGCTCCCTTGGGATCCCAGCCTGGTTTTTTGGCAGTCACGATGCTCCCTTGGGATCCCAGCCTGGTTTGTTGGCGGTCACGGTGCTCCCTTGGGATCCCAGCCTGGTTTTTTGGCGGTTACGGTGCTCCCTTGGGATCCCAGCCTGGCTTTATGAAACGAATCGTATGCATTTGTGGTTGCAAACATTTTTAACTTTAAAAAACTTCCTCTATGAATCGAACCGCCAGGAACCTATAACCTATCCCCCTTTTCCCTATTGAAACAATGTCGTGGCATACATTCGCAGGATTTTCATTGACCTTTGCGGATTATCGTCGACATTCGCGGGATTTGCCTCGCCATTTGTGGTTTGGCCCTCTCTATTCGCGGATTTTCGTGACTCGGGAACCTATCCCCCCTTTTTCCATTGAAACAATGCCCCGCCATTCGTGGTTTCACAATTTGTGGATTTTCCAAGAACGTATCCCCTGCGAATGGTGGGGTCGCACAGTACAAGGAAGCAAGTCACGAAAAGAGAATAATGAAAATAAATACTGAGGTAATAAAATCTAACTCGAGGATCCTCTCACACAAACATAAAAACACACACACAGTGTGGAATAAGAAAATAAAAGACTTCTGGCACTCAGCTGGTCAAATGGATGTTGTAGGGGTCAGTAGTCTTCGAAGTTATGAACAGGAATTCTGGAATATGGAGGCCAAACAGAACACCGAAGGCACCGCGGACGCCCAGGATGAGCAGGGAAGACGGCCTGCGTTCTCTTCTCTTGTGTTCAATGCTCCTCAATCTTTTGATGCGATAGAATGCTTCCTCTTAGGGAAAGAACAACGAACACGTCCTGCGAGCGACCAGCACACCCGAGACAGCCCAAAAACGAGCCTCCTCCACTAGCCGCAGATTCTCAAACCTTCTTTCCCCTCGGACGACACACACTTCATCGGGCCGCATCACTCGGGGTGTGGCTTGATGGCCCCGCCTCCTGTCCTTCAAACCATTATAACTCTGTCTCTTCTATGCGTGTCTTTGCTCTGTGGTGTCTCGGTGGAGCATGAGAATTGGCCGGCTGGTTGGACAATTGGCCAGGGGTGACTACAAGTGGCCGGTCGATTTTATAATTGGTGGGAATGGCTACAGGAGGTATTATGAAACAGGGGAAGTTAATCTTAAGCCCTAATACTAATGAACACGGCACAACCCTCCATATTGTACACATTTAAGCACAATCTTAAGCTACATTTTCCCTGCTTATGCACATCAAAATGCTACCACACATCACATGGTCCATAATATTCCTATGCAATCCTACCTTCCCGACCTAACCTCCCCCCATAAACGTAACATTTATACTGTATAATATATATATATATATATATATATATATATATATATATATATATATATATATATATATATATATATATACACATATATATATACATATATATATATATATATGTATGTATATATATATATGTATATTGTTGTGGAAACGGAGTACGGCACTCCCCTTAGGGGGGGGGGGGTTAGTCCCCTTTCTATTTCCACTGGCCGTCTCCTCTCCTGAAGCCACCCAGCTCCCTCCAGGGAGGGAGGTGAGCAACCTCGTTCGAGACCGCGAACAAGATGTTAATTGCCGAGCGGATTAGCAGCCACGGCTCGAACCGTTAGCAGAACTAGACCCGATTTCTATTGCGTTGCCCAAATCGTGCCACAGGTGTTCAATATGGAAAAGACAAGGACGAACGGATGTGAAGGAAAGAAGGCAAGGTAGGAAGAACAGGATTTATTACTAACTATTATGTACACAATCAAAGAAACCAAGGAAGATCAAAGAAACCTCCTTTTCAAGCAAGGAGGCAGCACGTACCATTTTTGAAGTCTTTGTTATGACATGAACCGGTCCAAACCAGATGGGTGTTTTTTATGAGACACCATTTCCTTTCTGGATGGCCGTTGGCTCCGTACGGGAGTTCATCCGCCCTTTGCCATGTGCTGTTTTTGGTCCTGGCAGGATGTCAGTCACCCTCCCCACGAGCAAAGCCAGTAAGGGGTGTCCGTTTAGTTGCTGACAACCCGACCATGCGGCAGGTAGCCCTGGGTTACATGTTACCTGTGGCAGTCTCAAAAGACTGACCTGACTCGTAAATCACTTGTATCTGTAAATCCCCTGTATGATGTTTCCATTTTTTTTATTGTGGGAATCTTGTTTTATCATTACTTAATACATCAAATTGTATTGCTTTTGTTAATTCCTGCTATGTTTCGTTTTATCATTGACTACGAGCAGCGGTACCCAGCATTGCCTGGTGCTGTTATAATCCTGTTGGCATTTTTAAGAAATCAAAAATAATTATTTATATATATATATATAGTGCATTCAGAAAGTATTCAGACCCCTTCACTTTTTTCACATTTTGTTATGTTGCAGCCTTTTGCTGAAATCGTTTAAATTCATTTTTTACCTCATCAATCTACACTCAATACCCCACAATGACAAAGAGAAAACAGGATTTTAGAAAGTTTTGCAAATTTATTAATAAGAAAAAACGGAAATATCACATTTACATAAGTATTCATACCCTTTGCTATGACACTTGAAATTTAGCTCAGGTGCCTCCCATTTCTCTTGATCATGTTTGAGATGTTTCTACACCTTGATTTGAGTCCACCTGTGGTAAATTCAATTGATTGGACATTATTTGGAAATGCACACACCTGTCTATATAAGGTCTCACAGCTGACAATGCATATCAGAGCAAAAACCAAGCCATGAGGTCGAAGGAACTGCCTGCAGAGCTCAGAGACAGGATTGTGTCGAGGCACAGATCTGGGGAAGCCTACAAAAAAAATTCTACTGCATTGAAGGTTCCCAAGAGCACAGTGGCCTCCATAATTCTTAAATGGAAGAAGTTTGGAACAACCAGGACCCTTCCTAGAGCTGGCCGCCCGGCCAAACTGAGCAATCGGGGGAGAAGGGCCTTGGTAAGGGAGGTGACCAAGAACCCGATGGTCACTCTGCCTGAGCTCCAGAGATCCTGTGTGCAGATGGGAGAAACTTCCAGAAGGACAACCATCACTGCAACATTCCACCGATGTGGCTTCATGGCAGAGTGGCCAGACGGAAGCCTCTCCGCAGTGAAAGACATATGAAAGCCCGCTTGGAGTTTGCAAAAAAGCACCTAAAGGACTCTCAGAGTGTGAGAAACAAGATACTGTGGTCTGATGAAACCAAGATAGAACTGTTTTGCTTCCCTACGAGTCCACTGGGCTGTTGGCGGCGACGAAGCTCGTGCCCGGCGGGTTGCGAAGCAACTTCAATCGCCAGTCTCCCAGCCACGCACCGAAGGGTTGCTGGTCACTAAACCCAAATACCTTCAAGACACGCGGCCAGAAAGACCGGGTATTGAACCCTCGTGTTCCCACGCCCGATGGTGTGCCGAGTGGATAGCACGGTGTGGGTCGCGGCGTTATCTTGCGTGATTGATGGGCCTGATTGACTCATCGAATTCGGTTTCGGACGATGCTTGGCCAATGAAGGAAAAGACGATACAAACAGGTTTGAAAAGAACAAAATGTACAGCCTTTTATTAACAAGGCACAGAAAAAGAGATGGGAGGCAGATGAGCGATGATCCAGCTCGGATTAAGTTCAGCGCAGGAAGGACGAACCAGCACGTCGGACACCCAGCTTCAAGATGAACGCCGAGAGAGAGATTATCGCCGCGAGGGAGCTCGAATGACGATGGGCACGGACCTTTATTGGGGGGAATGTCCTTCTAGAAGGTTCCACAGCCTCCCATTGGCCGAGGTTGATCACGTGCGCTCATTCAGCCCTGCCTCCCTCCCTCTTTCATTCGGGGAGGTTTTACAACCCACCATTGGTCGCCTACCGGTGACGTGTCCACGACCCCTCATTGGTCGCTTGCTGGTGACGTAGGCTCGTCCTGATTGGTCGCCTGCTGGTGACGTGGGCTTTTCTGTTAGCCACGCCCACCACAGCCGCGGTTGATCACGTGGACTGTGTTTTTAGCCACGCCTCCATGCACACGAACCAACGTATTTGTTCACCAGTATGAGGGGGTTGAAATCCTGCCGAACTCAACGCATATTGGTGTGGATTACTAAACATTGCGAGGGGAGCTAATCTTTACATTTAATAAGAAATAACTAACTACTGCAGGTTACACGTTGTCGAGCAATTAACTATAGGGGGTTTGCCTTTATTGCAAAACCGCAACACGACCCCCTCCTCTCACCGAGACTCGACCCGAGTCGTCCACATGGAGCAGCTGGGCAAGCTGGCATTCTTTTGACATTACTATTAGTGTGACACGTACATGTGATCCCCTAACATTTAACTCTAAACCCCATTGTGTGCGACAAATTTTTTTTTAAACTAAATATGTCCCTCCTAATGCGTTGAGAAACTACCTGACAGATTTACACCCACAACCTCATGCTGTTAGTTTATTGCTGGAATTTCAAAACTAACCACATATCTGGTGGACAACATTTTTACATTTAATACACTAAACACGATTTATTTACAACTATGACCCAGGACCTGGACTCAAGGAATGGAGAATGGAGGACTTGTGGCTGGAGTCAACTTGTGGCTTCTTGTCTTGGTAGGCTTGCTAACAAAACCGGCTGGCCCTGACCGGTATGCAGGCCATTGCAAGATCAGGGCCATCGAATTCTTCACATTTCCACACACTAGTGAGATACCCGTGCTCAATGAGTTCTCAGAAATGACATCTTGTGTGTGATCTGATCGTCTGATAATACTACGAGGAACAACCAAGATAACTGGGACAGTAATGATTCCATTCTTCATCTCTTATAATGCAGGAAGATTCAGGAAAGGATTCAGGACGAACAGAAAAGGCGGTGTGTCTGTGTGTGTGTGTGTCTGTATGTGTGTCTGTCCAGGCCTTAACCTTTTCACCATTTAAGTTTTGTCATCAAATTTTCAACAAAGCTTGATTCTGATAAGATGGAGAACACAAATTAATAATTTGGTCAAAAGGTCAAAGGTCAGCATCACATAAAATCATCAATTTTCATCTGATTGACCTGAAATTTTAAGAACTAGAGAGATACCCGTGCGACGCATGGGTGGGAGGCCAGAAGCAAACAGGCAATGCAGATACGGCGAATGCTGAAGCATGAAACCAATAAATTCCACATTCCTGTAGCACCTTCAGTCGCACGTCAGACATGGACAGCAAGTTCGTGAAGGACTTCCATGAACAACATACCCGTTTGCAAACAAACGGGTACGTTCACGTTTTGAAACCGATCGTGGGTCCGTGGCGAATCTGCATATGGCGATCCGCGAAGATCACATTTAGAAAGTAGAAACCATCACGGCATGTCGTCATTTACTTGAACTCAATATCTCTTTTTTCATTCCAAACAACATATCTCCAATCACAAAGTAATCACAAAATAAACTTTTAACAACATTGTTGATGTTTCCTTCATTGTAAAAACTACCAAGTCAACAGTTAAAAGGATTAGGAGCTGATAGGTGTTCTGGCCTTGGCAAGATCAATGGAGATATCGATCTGTTAGCGTATACACCGCCCAAATAGCTATGTGGAATTCTCTCATGTACAGATGAAACTCACGTTATTTGAACTTTGGATTTCTTTCAATCCTGACAAATCTCACACTCTCACTATGTCTCTCCAAAAAGACCGACTGGACAACCCTCCCATCTACTTTCTCAACAATTATCTTCAAGAAGTTCTGTCACTCAAGCTTTTGGGTCTCACAATCTGCCATGATCTTTCCTGGGAAAACCACATTTCCAAGCTGGCATCCAAAGCCAGTCACGGACTGGGCATCCTCCGTCGTGCAAAGTCCTTCCTTGGCACACCTGAGCTCCTCACCACATACAAGGCTTTCATCCATAGCTTGATGGAATACTGTTCCCCCATCTGGTCCGGTGCTCCTGCCTCACACCAAGCTCGGCTACACGCTGTTGAAACCAAAGCTTTCAGAATCATTGGAACCTCCCTCGATGAAGCTGATTGTGCGGGCCTTTCATTCTCTCACCGCAGACAGGTAGGTGGTCTTTCTGTCTTCTACCGACTCCTCTCCGGCCTTGCCCCCCCAGCTCTCTCTGGGCTCTGTCCCCAAATACTCCTGCAGGTCGCACAAGATCTGCCAGCAACCCTCTTATGGTGAAACTGCCAAAATGAAGACTCTCTGCTCACCTTCACTCTTTCATTCCCCTTTTCTCCCACCTCTGGAACAAACTCCCTCACTCTCTTCAATCCCACTCCTCCCTCCAGGTCTTTAAAACAGCTGTTCACCACCATCTCTTATGTTCCCCCATCCAAAACCTTGATCTTTTCTACCCACGTTAATTCACCCCAGATCCACTTTTTTGAAATACCGACTTCTTTCCTGGAAGTCCTTGCAATGTCCATGTGTTTTATACCTCTCCCACCCCACCCCCCCCTTCCCATTACTCCTCCCCCCAAGACCTCTCCCTCCCACAGATCTCCCGATGTCCCTGCTCTCCATCTTGTCTCCCGCTCCCTTTATCTTATGTTTTATGTGTCAGTTTGTCTTTTTGTGATCAATGTTAGCTCTCACACGAGCCTCGATGTTGTATTTTTTTTTTTAAACACACCATCAATTGCATCATGATTGGAGCTCCATCGAGTCTCGCTTCACCATCCTCCCTGGGATGAACTGCTTGAAGATTTTCCCCCGTGAGTTTAGACAGAAAAACTGGTGAAGTTTCTCGATTGTCCCGAAAAAAGTCATGGCGTTCGCTGTAGTTGCAGCAGAGTGAACTTCAGACAAATTAAGGGAATGATTGGTGCACGGAATGAAGAAAGCCTTTGGATTGACGTCGGTGATTCGTCGTTGAACTCCACGGTGAATCGCGGCCATCGTGACCGCGTGACGTCATTTTCGTACCCTTAACCCCGGAGGTTCATGAGATCAAGACCATCATGTTGCAGCTTCCTCACGATTTGTTCCGTTAAATCTTCCGCCATCTTTGCCTTCCAACTGCATGAAATCGATAAATTACTCCTTTACTTTCACTTCCCCACGTGAGAGATGGACATATACGCTTCTCACCTTCCTTCATCCTTCGCTCCTCTCCCTCATTCCTTCTTACAGCAATCCTTCGTGCGACCTCCCTGAGCTCAGAAGACCGTTGCTCGGCAACGGAAGAGGCGGAAGTGTAAGACACGACGATCAGGGGTGAAAGAGTAACTTGGTCAAAGAAGAAATGTGAATATAAATGAAACTGTTAAAACCAGGACGATGACTTCTCTAAAACACACGAATTCACCTTTTGGGCGTGGTTCGTACTCCAAGCACCTGTGGATCGCGCCAAATGCTCGTCATGGCTTCTCCCTCAGCTGAGGTAAATGTTGTTTTTTAAATCCGTGGAAGAAAATAAGAAGAGATCGGTTGAGGATTACTCACCGGAGGTTTCAGGAAAAATCACTTCAATTCATTGAACTCCTGCGTGGTAAAACGACGCGACCAGCGGCGGGAGAAGTAAAGAGAAAACACAAATCGGTCGGGAAACCTGAACGCTGTTTCCTACGAAGTCCGCGTTTAGTTGATAAATTCTTCACCTTTCCGTTTTTTCATCAGAGGGAAAAATCTATGGCGAGTGAACGGTCGCAGATCTTCCAACCTTTTTTTTTTCCCCCTTCCCCGTCCCCTCTTGCCCCTTCACCTGTTTTTCCCCGACTTCACCTGAAGATCTTGCGAACGGTCCCGCCACATATAGATGTTTAACTCTCGGGTGAGGGTGGTGGGGCGAGCCTGGTTTTGGCGGTCACGGTGCTCGTTTGGGATCCCCCGCTCCCCAGCCTGGTTTTTTGGCGATAACGGTGCTCCGTTGGGATCCCAGCCTGGCTTTTGGGCAGTAACGGTGCTCCGTCGGGATCCCAACCTGCTTTTTGGTGGTAACGGTGCTCCTTTGGGATCCCAGCCTGGTTTTTTGGCGAAAACGGTGTTCCGTTGGGATCCCAGCCTGTTTTTTTGGCGATAACGGTGCTCCGTTGGGATCCCAGCCTGGTTTTTTGGCGGTAACGGTGCTCCGTTGGGATCCCCCGCTCCCCAGCCTGGTTTTTTGGCGATAACGGTGCTCCGTTGGGATCCCAGCCTGGTTTTTTGCCGGTAACGGTGCTCCGTTGGGATCCCAGCCTGTTTTTTTGGTGTAAACGGTGCTCCGTCAGGATCCCAGCCTGTTTTTTTAGCGGTAACGGTGCTCCGTTGGGATCCCAGCCTGGTTTTTTGGCGGCAACGATGCTCCCTTGGGATCACAGCCTGCTTTTTTGGCGATAATGGTGCTCCGTTGGGATCCCAGCCTGGTTTTTTGGCGATAACGGTGTTCCGTTGGGATCCCAGCCTGTTTTTTTGGCGATAACGGTGCTCCGTTGGGATCCCAGCCTGTTTTTTTTTTGGCGATAACGGTGCTCCGTTGGCATCCCAGCCTGGATTTGGGGTGGTAAAGGTGCTCCGTTGGGATCCCAGCCTGTTTTTTTGGCGGTAACGGTGCTCCGTTGGGATCCCAGCCTGGTTTTTTGGTGGTAACGATGCTCCGTCGGGATCCCAGCCTGGCGTTTTGGCGGTAACGGTGCTCCGTTGGGATACTAGCCTGTTTTTTTTGGTGGAAATGGTGCTCTGTCTGGATCCCAGCCTGGATTTTGGCGGTAACGGTGCTCCGTTGGGATCCCAACCTGGTTTTTTGGTGGTAACGGTGCTCCGTTGGGATCCCGGCCTTGTTTTTTCACGGTAACGGTGCTCCGTTGGGATCCGGGCCTGGTTTTTGGCTGCAACGGTGCTCCGTTGGGATCCCAGCCTGGTTTTTTGGCGGTAACGGTGCTCCTTTGGGATCCCGGCCTTGTTTTTTCGGCGGTAACGGTGCTCCGTTGGGATCCCGACCTGGTTTTTTTGGTGGTAACGGTGCTCTGTTGGGATCCCAGCCTGGTTTTTTGGCGGTCACGGTGCTCCTTTGGGATCCCAGCCTGGTTTTTTGGCGATAACAGTGCTCCGTTGGGATCCCAGCCAAGTTTTTTGGCAATTGCGGTGCTCGCTTGAGATCCCAGCCTGTTTTTCTGGCGGTAACTGTGCTCCCTTGGGATCCCAGCCTGGTGTTTTGGCGATAACGGTGCTCCCTTGGGATCCCAGCCGGGGTTTTGGCGATAACGGTGCTCCCTTGGGATCCCAGCCGGGTTTTTTTTGGCGATAACGGTGCTCCCTTGGGATCCCAGCCTGGTTTTTTGGCGATAACAGTGCTCCCTTGGGATCCCAGCCTGGTGTTTTGGCGATAACGGTGCTCCCTTGGGATCCCAGCCGGGTTTTTTGGCGATAACTGTGCTCGCTTGGGATCCCAGCCTGGTTTTTTGGTGGTAACGGTGCTCGCTTGGAATACCAGCCTGGTTTTTGGTGGCAACGGTGCTCCTTTGGGATCTCAGCCTGGTTTTTTGGCGATAACGGTGCTCCGTTGGGATCCCAGCCTGGTTTTTGGGCAGTAACGGTGCTCCGTCGGGATCCCAACCTGCTTTTTGGTGGTAACGGTGCTCCTTTGGGATCCCAGCCTGGTTTTTTGCCGGTAACGGTGCTCCGTTGGGATCCCAGCCTGTTTTTTTGGTGTAAACAGTGCTCCGTCAGGATCCCAGCCTGTTGTTTTAGCGGTAACGGTGCTCCGTTGGGATCCCAGCCTGGTTTTTTGGCGGTAACGATGCTCCCTTGGGATCACAGCCTGCTTTTTTGGCGATAATGGTGCTCCGTTGGGATCCCAGCCTGGTTTTTTGGCGATAACGGTATTCCGTTGGGATCCCAGCCTGTTTTTTTGGCGATAACGGTGCTCCGTTGGGATCCCAGCCTGTTTTTTTTTTGGCGATAACGGTGCTCCGTTGGCATCCCAGCCTGGATTTGGGGTGGTAAAGGTGCTCCGTTGGGATCCCAGCCTGGTTTTTTGGCAGTAACGGTGCTCCGTTGGGATCCCAGCCTGGTTTTTTGGTGGTAACGATGCTCCGTCGGGATCCCAGCCTGGCGTTTTGGCGGTAACGGTGCTCCGTTGGGATCCTAGCCTGTTTTTTTGGTGGAAATGGTGCTCCGTCTGGATCCCAGCCTGGATTTTGGCGGTAACGGTGCTCCGTTGGGATCCCAACCTGGTTTTTTGGTGGTAACGGTGCTCCGTTGGGATCCCGGCCTTGTTTTTTTGCGGTAACGGTGCTCCGTTGGGATCCGGGCCTGGTTTTTTGGTGGTAACGATGCTCCGTCGGGATCCCAGCCTGGCGTTTTGGCGGTAACGGTGCTCCGTTGGGATCCTAGCCTGTTTTTTTGGTGGAAATGGTGCTCCGTCTGGATCCCAGCCTGGATTTTGGCGGTAACGGTGCTCCGTTGGGATCCCAACCTGGTTTTTTGGTGGTAACGGTGCTCCATTGGGATCCCGGCCTTGTTTTTTTGCGGTAACGGTGCTCCGTTGGGATCCGGGCCTGGTTTTTTTGGCTGTAACGGTGCTCCGTTGGGATCCCAGCCTGGTTTTTTGGCGGTAACGGTGCTCCGTTGGGATTCCAGCCTGCTTTTTGGTGGTAACGGTGCTCTGTCGGGATCCCAGCCTGCTTTTTGGGCGGTAACGGTGCTCCGTCGGGATCCCAGCCAAGTTTTTTGGCAATTGCGGTGCTCGCTTGGGATCCCAGCCTGTTTTTTTGGCGGTAACTGTGCTCCCTTGGGATCCCAGCCTGGTGTTTTGGCGATAACGGTGCTCCCTTGGGATCCCAGCCGGGGTTTTGGCGATAACGGTGCTCCCTTGGGATCCCAGCCGGGTTTTTTTGGCGATAACGGTGCTCCATTGGGATCCCAGCCTGGTTTTTTGGCGATAACAGTGCTCCCTTGGGATCCCAGCCTGGTGTTTTGGCGATAACGGTGCTCCCTTGGGATCCCAGCTGGGGTTTTTGGCGATAACTGTGCTCGCTTGGGATCCCAGCCTGGTTTTTTGGTGGTAACGGTGCTCGCTTGGAATACCAGCCTGGTTGTTGGTGGCAACGGTGCTCCTTTGGGATCTCAGCCTGGTTTTTTGGTGATAACGGTGCTCCGTTGGGATCCCAGCCTGGTTTTTTGGCAGTCACGGGGCTCCCTTGGGATCTCCCAGCCTTGTTTTGGCAATCGCGGTGCTCCCTTGGGATCCCCCAGCTTGGTTTTCGCAATTGCGGTGCTCGCTTGCGATCCCCCAGCCTGGTTTTGACAATCGCGGTGCTTGCTTTGGATCCCCCAGCCTGGTTTTGGCAATCGCGGTGCTCGCTTGGGATCCCCCAGCCTGGTTTTGGCAATCGCGGTGCTCGCTTGCGATCCCCCAGCCTGGTTTTGACAATCGCGGTGCTTGCTTTGGATCCCCCAGCCTGGTTTTGGCAATCGAGGTGCTCGCTTGGGATCCCCCAGCCTGGTTTTGTCAATCGCGTTGCTCGCTTGGGATCCCACAGCCTGGTTTTTTGGCGGTCACGGTGCTCCCTTGGGATCCCAGCCTGGTTTTTTGGCGGTAACGGTGCTCCCTTGGGATCCCAGCCTGGTTTTTTGGCAGTCGCGGTGCTCCCTTGGGATCCCAGCCTGGTTTTTTGGCAGTCACGATGCTCCCTTGGGATCCCAGCCTGGTTTGTTGGCGGTCACGGTGCTCCCTTGGGATCCCAGCCTGGTTTTTTGGCGGTTACGGTGCTCCCTTGGGATCCCAGCCTGGTTTTTTGGCAGTCACGATGCTCCCTTGGGATCCCAGCCTGGTTTGTTGGCGGTCACGGTGCTCCCTTGGGATCCCAGCCTGGTTTGTTGGCGGTCACGGTGCTCCCTTGGGATCCCAGCCTGGTTTTTTGGCGGTTACGGTGCTCCCTTGGGATCCCAGCCTGGCTTTATGAAACGAATCGTATGCATTTGTGGTTGCAAACATTTTTAACTTTAAAAAACTTCCTCTATGAATCGAACCGCCAGGAACCTATAACCTATCCCCCTTTTCCCTATTGAAACAATGTCGTGGCATACATTCGCAGGATTTTCATTGACCTTTGCGGATTATCGTCGACATTCGCGGGATTTGCCTCGCCATTTGTGGTTTGGCCCTCTCTATTCGCGGATTTTCGTGACTCGGGAACCTATCCCCCCTTTTTCCATTGAAACAATGCCCCGCCATTCGTGGTTTCACAATTTGTGGATTTTCCAAGAACGTATCCCCTGCGAATGGTGGGGTCGCACAGTACAAGGAAGCAAGTCACGAAAAGAGAATAATGAAAATAAATACTGAGGTAATAAAATCTAACTCGAGGATCCTCTCACACAAACATAAAAACACACACACAGTGTGGAATAAGAAAATAAAAGACTTCTGGCACTCAGCTGGTCAAATGGATGTTGTAGGGGTCAGTAGTCTTCGAAGTTATGAACAGGAATTCTGGAATATGGAGGCCAAACAGAACACCGAAGGCACCGCGGACGCCCAGGATGAGCAGGGAAGACGGCCTGCGTTCTCTTCTCTTGTGTTCAATGCTCCTCAATCTTTTGATGCGATAGAATGCTTCCTCTTAGGGAAAGAACAACGAACACGTCCTGCGAGCGACCAGCACACCCGAGACAGCCCAAAAACGAGCCTCCTCCACTAGCCGCAGATTCTCAAACCTTCTTTCCCCTCGGACGACACACACTTCATCGGGCCGCATCACTCGGGGTGTGGCTTGATGGCCCCGCCTCCTGTCCTTCAAACCATTATAACTCTGTCTCTTCTATGCGTGTCTTTGCTCTGTGGTGTCTCGGTGGAGCATGAGAATTGGCCGGCTGGTTGGACAATTGGCCAGGGGTGACTACAAGTGGCCGGTCGATTTTATAATTGGTGGGAATGGCTACAGGAGGTATTATGAAACAGGGGAAGTTAATCTTAAGCCCTAATACTAATGAACACGGCACAACCCTCCATATTGTACACATTTAAGCACAATCTTAAGCTACATTTTCCCTGCTTATGCACATCAAAATGCTACCACACGTCACATGGTCCATAATATTCCTATGCAATCCTACCTTCCCGACCTAACCTCCCCCCATAAACGTAACATTTATACTGTATAATATATATATATATATATATATATATATATATATATATATATATATATATACACATATATATATACATATATATATACATATATATATACATATATATATATATATGTATGTATATATATATATGTATATTGTTGTGGAAACGGAGTACGGCACTCCCCTTAGGGGGGGGGGGGGGGGGGGGGGTTAGTCCCCTTTCTATTTCCACTGGCCGTCTCCTCTCCTGAAGCCACCCAGCTCCCTCCAGGGAGGGAGGTGAGCAACCTCGTTCGAGACCGCGAACAAGATGTTAATTGCCGAGCGGATTAGCAGCCACGGCTCGAACCGTTAGCAGAACTAGACCCGATTTCTATTGCGTTGCCCAAATCGTGCCACAGGTGTTCAATATGGAAAAGACAAGGACGAACGGATGTGAAGGAAAGAAGGCAAGGTAGGAAGAACAGGATTTATTACTAACTATTATGTACACAATCAAAGAAACCAAGGAAGATCAAAGAAACCTCCTTTTCAAGCAAGGAGGCAGCACGTACCATTTTTGAAGTCTTTGTTATGACATGAACCGGTCCAAACCAGATGGGTGTTTTTTATGAGACACCATTTCCTTTCTGGATGGCCGTTGGCTCCGTACGGGAGTTCATCCGCCCTTTGCCATGTGCTGTTTTTGGTCCTGGCAGGATGTCAGTCACCCTCCCCACGAGCAAAGCCAGTAAGGGGTGTCCGTTTAGTTGCTGACAACCCGACCATGCGGCAGGTAGCCCTGGGTTACATGTTACCTGTGGCAGTCTCAAAAGACTGACCTGACTCGTAAATCACTTGTATCTGTAAATCCCCTGTATGATGTTTCCATTTTTTTTATTGTGGGAATCTTGTTTTATCATTACTTAATACATCAAATTGTATTGCTTTTGTTAATTCCTGCTATGTTTCGTTTTATCATTGACTACGAGCAGCGGTACCCAGCATTGCCTGGTGCTGTTATAATCCTGTTGGCATTTTTAAGAAATCAAAAATAATTATTTATATTTATATATATATAGTGCATTCAGAAAGTATTCAGACCCCTTCACTTTTTTCACATTTTGTTATGTTGCAGCCTTTTGCTGAAATCGTTTAAATTCATTTTTTACCTCATCAATCTGCACTCAATACCCCACAATGACAAAGAGAAAACAGGATTTTAGAAAGTTTTGCAAATTTATTAATAAGAAAAAACGGAAATATCACATTTACATAAGTATTCATACCCTTTGCTATGACACTTGAAATTTAGCTCAGGTGCCTCCCATTTCTCTTGATCATGTTTGAGATGTTTCTACACCTTGATTTGAGTCCACCTGTGGTAAATTCAATTGATTGGACATTATTTGGAAATGCACACACCTGTCTATATAAGGTCTCACAGCTGACAATGCATATCAGAGCAAAAACCAAGCCATGAGGTCGAAGGAACTGCCTGCAGAGCTCAGAGACAGGATTGTGTCGAGGCACAGATCTGGGGAAGCCTACAAAAAAAATTCTACTGCATTGAAGGTTCCCAAGAGCACAGTGGCCTCCATAATTCTTAAATGGAAGAAGTTTGGAACAACCAGGACCCTTCCTAGAGCTGGCCGCCCGGCCAAACTGAGCAATCGGGGGAGAAGGGCCTTGGTAAGGGAGGTGACCAAGAACCCGATGGTCACTCTGCCTGAGCTCCAGAGATCCTGTGTGCAGATGGGAGAAACTTCCAGAAGGACAACCATCACTGCAACATTCCACCGATGTGGCTTCATGGCAGAGTGGCCAGACGGAAGCCTCTCCGCAGTGAAAGACATATGAAAGCCCGCTTGGAGTTTGCAAAAAAGCACCTAAAGGACTCTCAGAGTGTGAGAAACAAGATACTGTGGTCTGATGAAACCAAGATAGAACTGTTTTGCTTCCCTACGAGTCCACTGGGCTGTTGGCGGCGACGAAGCTCGTGCCCGGCGGGTTGCGAAGCAACTTCAATCGCCAGTCTCCCAGCCACGCACCGAAGGGTTGCTGGTCACTAAACCCAAATACCTTCAAGACACGCGGCCAGAAAGACCGGGTATTGAACCCTCGTGTTCCCACGCCCGATGGTGTGCCGAGTGGATAGCACGGTGTGGGTCGCGGCGTTATCTTGCGTGATTGATGGGCCTGATTGACTCATCGAATTCGGTTTCGGACGATGCTTGGCCAATGAAGGAAAAGACGATACAAACAGGTTTGAAAAGAACAAAATGTACAGCCTTTTATTAACAAGGCACAGAAAAAGAGATGGGAGGCAGATGAGCGATGATCCAGCTCGGATTAAGTTCAGCGCAGGAAGGACGAACCAGCACGTCGGACACCCAGCTTCAAGATGAACGCCGAGAGAGAGATTATCGCCGCGAGGGAGCTCGAATGACGATGGGCACGGACCTTTATTGGGGGGAATGTCCTTCTAGAAGGTTCCACAGCCTCCCATTGGCCGAGGTTGATCACGTGCGCTCATTCAGCCCTGCCTCCCTCCCTCTTTCATTCGGGGAGGTTTTACAACCCACCATTGGTCGCCTACCGGTGACGTGTCCACGACCCCTCATTGGTCGCTTGCTGGTGACGTAGGCTCGTCCTGATTGGTCGCCTGCTGGTGACGTGGGCTTTTCTGTTAGCCACGCCCACCACAGCCGCGGTTGATCACGTGGACTGTGTTTTTAGCCACGCCTCCATGCACACGAACCAACGTATTTGTTCACCAGTATGAGGGGGTTGAAATCCTGCCGAACTCAACGCATATTGGTGTGGATTACTAAACATTGCGAGGGGAGCTAATCTTTACATTTAATAAGAAATAACTAACTACTGCAGGTTACACGTTGTCGAGCAATTAACTATAGGGGGTTTGCCTTTATTGCAAAACCGCAACACGACCCCCTCCTCTCACCGAGACTCGACCCGAGTCGTCCACATGGAGCAGCTGGGCAAGCTGGCATTCTTTTGACATTACTATTAGTGTGACACGTACATGTGATCCCCTAACATTTAACTCTAAACCCCATTGTGTGCGACAAATTTTTTTTTAAACTAAATATGTCCCTCCTAATGCGTTGAGAAACTACCTGACAGATTTACACCCACAACCTCATGCTGTTAGTTTATTGCTGGAATTTCAAAACTAACCACATATCTGGTGGACAACATTTTTACATTTAATACACTAAACACGATTTATTTACAACTATGACCCAGGACCTGGACTCAAGGAATGGAGAATGGAGGACTTGTGGCTGGAGTCAACTTGTGGCTTCTTGTCTTGGTAGGCTTGCTAACAAAACCGGCTGGCCCTGACCGGTATGCAGGCCATTGCAAGATCAGGGCCATCTAATTCTTCACATTTCCACACACTAGTGAGATACCCGTGATCAATGAGTTCTCAGAAATGACATCTTGTGTGTGATCTGATCGTCTGATAATACTACGAGGAACAACCAAGATAACTGGGACAGTAATGATTCCATTCTTCATCTCTTATAATGCAGGAAGATTCAGGAAAGGATTCAGGACGAACAGAAAAGGCGGTGTGTCTGTGTGTGTGTGTCTGTATGTGTGTCTGTCCAGGCCTTAACCTTTTCACCATTTAAGTTTTGCCATCAAATTTTCATCAAAGCTTGATTCTGATAAGATGGAGAACACAAATTAATAATTTGGTCAAAAGGTCAAAGGTCAGCGTCACATAAAATCATCAATTTTCATCCGATTGACCTGAAATTTTAAGAACTAGAGAGATACCCGTGCGACGCATGGGTGGGAGGCCAGAAGCAAACAGACAATGCAGAAACGGCGAATGCTAAAGCATGAAACCAATAAATTCCACATTCCTGTAGCACCTTCAGTCGCACGTCAGACATGGACAGCAAGTTCGTGAAGGACTTCCATGAAAAACGTACCCGTTTGTTTGTTCACGTTTTGAAACCGATCGTGGGTCCATGGCGAATCTGCATATGGCGATCCGCGAAGATCACATTTAGAAAGTAGAAACCATCGACGCATGTCGTCATTTACTTGAACTCAATATCTCTTTTTTCATTCCAAACAACATATCTCCAATCACAAAGTAATCACAAAATAAACTTTTAACAACATTGTTGATGTTTCCTTCATTGTAAAAACTACCAAGTCAACAGTTAAAAGGATTTGGAGCTGATAGGTGTTCTGGCCTTGGCAAGATCGATGGAGATATCGATCTGTTAGCGGATATACCGCCCAAATAGCTATGTGGAATTCTCTCATGTACAGATGAAACTCACGTTGTTTGAACTTTGGATTTCTTTCAATCCTGACAAATCTCACACTCTCACTATGTCTCTCCAAAAAGACCGACTGGACAACCCTCCCATCTACTTTCTCAACAATTATCTTCAAGAAGTTCTGTCACTCAAGCTTTTGGGTCTCACAATCTGCCATGATCTTTCCTGGGAAAACCACATTTCCAAGCTGGCATCCAAAGCCAGTCACCGACTGGGCATCCTCCGTCGTGCAAAGTCCTTCCTTGGCACACCTGAGCTCCTCACCACATACAAGGCTTTCATCCATAGCTTGATGGAATACTGTTCCCCCATCTGGTCCGGTGCTCCTGCCTCACACCAAGCTCGGCTACACGCTGTTGAAACCAAAGCTTTCAGAATCATTGGAACCTCCCTCGATGAAGCTGATTGTGAGGGCCTTTCATTCTCTCACCGCAGGCAGGTAGGTGGTCTTTCTGTCTTCTACCGACTCCTCTCCGGCCTTGCCCCCCCAGCTCTCTCTGGGCTCTGTCCCCAAATACTCCTGCAGGTCGCACAAGATCTGCCAGCAACCCTCTTATGGTGAAACTGCCAAAATGAAGACTCTCTGCTCACCTTCACTCTTTCATTCCCCTTTTCTCCCACCTCTGGAACAAACTCCCTCACTCTCTTCAATCCCACTCCTCCCTCCAGGTCTTTAAAACAGCTGTTCACCACCATCTCTTATGTTCCCCCATCCAAAACCTTGATCTTTTCTACCCCCGTTAATTCACCCCAGATCCACTTTTTTGAAAAACCGACTTCTTTCCTGGAAGTCCTTGCAATGTCCATGTGTTTTATACCTCTCCCACCCCACCCCCCCTTCCCATTACTCCTCCCCCCAAGACCTCTCCCTCCCACAGATCTCCCGATGTCCCTGCTCTCCATCTTGTCTCCCGCTCCCTTTATCTTATGTTTTATGTGTCAGTTTGTCTTTTTGTGATCAATGTTAGCTCTCACACGAGCCTCGATGTTGTATTAAAAAAAAAAAACACACCATCAATTGCATCATGATTGGAGCTCCATCGAGTCTCGCTTCACCATCCTCCCTGGGATGAACTGCTTGAAGATTTTCCCCCGTGAGTTTAGACAGAAAAACTGGTGAAGTTTCTCGATTGTCCCGAAAAAAGTCATGGCGTTCGCTGTAGTTGCAGCAGAGTGAACTTCAGACAAATTAAGGGAATGATTGGTGCACGGAATGAAGAAAGCCTTTGGATTGACGTCGGTGATTCGTCGTTGAACTCCACGGTGAATCGCGGCCATCGTGACCGCGTGACGTCATTTTCGTACCCTTGACCCCGGAGGTTCATGAGATCAAGACCATCATGTTGCAGCTTCCTCACGATTTGTTCCGTTAAATCTTCCGCCATCTTTGCCTTCCAACTGCATGAAATCGATAAATTACTCCTTTACTTTCACTTCCCCACGTGAGAGATGGACATATACGCTTCTCACCTTCCTTCATCCTTCGCTCCTCTCCCTCATTCCTTCTTACAGCAATCCTTCGTGCGACCTCCCTGAGCTCAGAAGACCGTTGCTCGGCAACGGAAGAGGCGGAAGTGTAAGACACGACGATCAGGGGTGAAAGAGTAACTTGGTCAAAGAAGAAATGTGAATATAAATGAAACTGTTAAAACCAGGACGATGACTTCTCTAAAACACACGAATTCACCTTTTGGGCGTGGTTCGTACTCCAAGCACCTGTGGATCGCGCCAAATGCTCGTCATGGCTTCTCCCTCAGCTGAGGTAAATGTTGTTTTTTAAATCCGTGGAAGAAAATAAGAAGAGATCGGTTGAGGATTACTCACCGGAGGTTTCAGGAAAAATCACTTCAATTCATTGAACTCCTGCGTGGTAAAACGACGCGACCAGCGGCGGGAGAAGTAAAGAGAAAACACAAATCGGTCGGGAAACCTGAACGCTGTTTCCTACGAAGTCCGCGTTTAGTTGATAAATTCTTCACCTTTCCGTTTTTTCATCAGAGGGAAAAATCTATGGCGAGTGAACGGTCGCAGATCTTCCAACCTTTTTTTTTTTCCCCTTCCCCGTCCCCTCTTGCCCCTTCACCTGTTTTTCCCCGACTTCACCTGAAGATCTTGCGAACGGTCCCGCCACATATAGATGTTTAACTCTCGGGTGAGGGTGGTGGGGCGAGCCTGGTTTTGGCGGTCACGGTGCTCGTTTGGGATCCCCCGCTCCCCAGCCTGGTTTTTTGGCGATAACGGTGCTCCGTTGGGATCCCAGCCTGGCTTTTGGGCAGTAACGGTGCTCCGTCGGGATCCCAACCTGCTTTTTGGTGGTAACGGTGCTCCTTTGGGATCCCAGCCTGGTTTTTTGGCGAAAACGGTGTTCCGTTGGGATCCCAGCCTGTTTTTTTGGCGATAACGGTGCTCCGTTGGGATCCCAGCCTGGTTTTTTGGCGGTAACGGTGCTCCGTTGGGATCCCCCGCTCCCCAGCCTGGTTTTTTGGCGATAACGGTGCTCCGTTGGGATCCCAGCCTGGTTTTTTGCCGGTAATGGTGCTCCGTTGGGATCCCAGCCTGTTTTTTTGGTGTAAACGGTGCTCCGTTGGAATCCCAGCCTGTTTTTTTTTTGGCGATAACTAGACAACTCTTGTATGGTGCTGTTCTCTATTGCGTTCTCATCTTGTGTAATACTGCGCATTGTTATTTGCATATTCTGTATCTATTATCTTATTCTAATATCTACCATCACTTTCTTTGTCTTGCAGATTGATTGTTCATCGTTGTTGCTAATAAACCTGCATTCAATTGATACATTCTTGTTTATGAACAATCAACTCATCTGAAGATGCCTGCTGCAGTCTGCCCCTTCCCGAGCTGTGTCTACGTTACTGACAGCACCGACAATGCCGTTGCTGCTATCCAGCTCTCCATCCACGCCATGACTCACACGTCCATTGCACCAGCCAAACCGGACAAAGTCGGCCGTCCTCGTATCCAAACCGGCGGCACCAGCGAAGATTGGCAATATTTCACCAGAAGATGGGATGGTTACAAGGCAGCGACCCAGATAATCGGCAATGATGTTCGCGTTCAACTCCTTGAATGTTGTGATGATAACCTACGACGTGACCTCCACCGCAGCAACCCACGCATCGAAATCAAGGACGAGGCAGCTATACTACAAGCCATTCGGTCCCTTGCTGTCCGAGAGGAGAATACTATGGTGTCCCGCGTCAACCTCCACAACATGCGACAGGACCGAGAAGAACCAATTCGTACCTACGCAGCCCGTCTGGCTGGTCAAGCTGAGATCTGCAAGTTTTCTGTTGTATGCTCATGCAATCCCCCTACTGATGTCAACTACACCAGGGACATGGTTCGCGATGTCCTATGTCGGGGACTCGCCGATCAAGATATACAACAGGACATTCTCGGCGATCAAAATCAGAACATGAGCTTGGAGGAAGTTCTCATTTTCGTCGAGGCCAAGGAAGCAGGGAAACGTTCCCAGAATGCCTTGCTCGATAGTGAAGGCGCTCATGGCGCAAGCCAATACAAAAACTGGAAGAAAAAAAGAGCCCTGATCACTACCGACAAGCAGGCGGCCATTTGCAGTTATTGCGGCAAAACTGGTCATGGCAAACAGCCGAACATCGACCAAAGGCGTCAATTCTGCAATGCCTACGGGAAAACATGCAGTAAATGCGCCACTCGCGGCCATTTTGCACATGTCTGCCGGGGAGGCACGACAAAGGCGGACAACAAACCTACGGACAAATCAATGGATGCTCATGATGTGGAAGAAAGCAGCCAGGTCCACGATCTCCTCTGCTCTGTCACGGAACGAGAAATGGCCACCTTGTCAACTCCACTACACCTCGACCACCATATATTTGACCACCTCTCTGGCTGGACCAAGAAGAAGTCTCAACCACAGCCGTACATAAAACTCATAGCACGGATCGATAAGGAAGCTTATGACCATTTCGGCCAGCCACTGTCATCCCGACCAAAATCGGCCAGGCTCCAGGCCATGGCCGACACTGGCTGTCAAAGCTGCCTCACAGGACTTAATATTTTCCACAAACTCGGGCTGCGTAATGAAGACCTGTTACCTGTCAACCTGAGGATGAATGCTGTTAACAGTGGAAGGGTCCGGATTATCGGCGCCATGCTCCTACACCTGTCTGGTCGCACAGCCAATGGCGACATTATTGAAACCCGACAAATCTGCTACATCTCACCTGACACACGGAACATGTATCTCAGTCGTGAAGCATGCGTCGATCTAGGCCTCGTGTCTAGTAGCTTCCCAACCATTGGCGAATCCAACACAGTTGGCGCTGCAGTGGCAGCAGTTATCGATGCAAATTGTAACTGCCCGGAAAGATCGCTCCCCCCTACACTGCCTACATCTATCCCATTTCCGGCCACTGACGAGAACCGAGAGAGGCTGGAGAAATGGCTACTGGAGTACTACAAAAGCAGCACATTCAATGTCTGTGAACACCAGCCACTACCCCACATGGAAGGTCCGCCTCTCACACTGATGGTTGACCCCGAGGCAACACCAAAAGCGGTGCACACCCCAGTGCCTGTCCCCTTACACTGGCAGGCAGAAGTCAAGGCTGGTATCGATCGCGACATCAGGTTAGGGGTTCTGGAACCGGTGCCAATTGGTGAACCAGTGACATGGTGCAGCAGAATGGTCGTCTGTCCAAAGAAGGATGGGACCCCACGGAGGACAGTTGATCTGCAACCACTGAATGCGCACTGCACACGTGAGACCCACCACACCCAGTCACCCTTCCATCAAGCAATGGCGGTGCCACATAACACCAAAAAGACGGTAACAGACGCCTGGAATGGCTATCACAGCGTTCCAATCAGAGAATGTGACCGCCATCTGACAACGTTCATCACACCATGGGGCCGATACCGTTACTGCACCACTCCCCAAGGTTACATCGCTTCAGGTGATGGATACTCCAGACGATTCGACGAAATTGTATCGGACTTCAAAAACAAGTCCAAATGTATTGATGATACCATCATGTGGAGCGACACATTGGAAGAGAGCTTTTTTCAGACATGCAACTGGCTCGACCTGTGCGGCCGCAATGGGATTACGCAAAATCCGACGAAATTCCATTTTGGTCAAGACACGGTCGAATTCGCTGGATTCGAGATCACCATGGACAGTGTACGACCATGCCAAAGGTATCTCCAAGCGATACAGGACTTCCCCACACCAAAAACAATTACTGACATTCGCTCCTGGTTTGGGCTAGTCAATCAGGTAACATACTGCTTCAGCATGACCGAGAGGATGCGACCTTTTCGGGACCTCCTAAAACCATCCACCCCCTTCTACTGGGATGCAACACTACAATCCCTATTCGAAGAATCAAAACGACTCATCATATCTGAAGTCGCTAATGGGGTACGGATCTTTGACAAGGAACGGACAACATGTCTCGCAACTGACTGGTCGAAGGATGGGATTGGCTTCTGGCTCCTCCAAAAACACTGCAGATGCCCTGGTGAAACCCCACAGTGCTGCCCCGATGGCTGGAAAATCACCCTTGCTGGAGGCCGCTTCACCCATGCAGCGGAGTCGCGCTATGCTCCGATAGAGGGTGAAGCTCTAGCAGTGGCGGACAGCCTGGAAAAAGTAAAGTATTTTGTGTTGGGATGCAAGAACCTGATTATTGCCGTCGATCACAAGCCCTTAATCAAGCTTCTTGGCGACAGACGATTAGAGGACATCCATAACACGCGGCTTGCCAACTTGAAAGAAAGGACTCTAGCATATCGTTTCCGAATTATCCACATCCCGGGAAAACGACACTGCGTACCAGATGCAATTTCACGACATCCGTCGGGTGCCAGACCATCGGAACGACTGCCACTGGTGGATGACATTTCCTCCATTATGGATGTGGCCACATCGACTACACTAAGACAGCACACCTTGACTGGGCTGTGGACCACAGATGACGACACTGGCATGGAAATGGCTATTTCTATGGCAGCCATCAAGACGCTCGATTCTGTGCGGTCCGTCACTTGGGACAATGTTCGGGACGAAACAGCAAGTGACACTCAGATGCTGCAGTTACTCAATTCTATTGAGCAGGGTCTACCTGCCAGTCGGGACGATTTCCCTGTGTCCATTTTGGAATACTTTCCCTTCCGTGAACACCTCTACACTATTGATGGCATAGTGGTCTACAAGGGGAGGATTATCATCCCACCGAAGCTACGGAAGCTTGTCCTTGAGAATCTTCATGCTGCTCACCAAGGAGTCACGGCTATGACCACCCGGGCCAGCAGCTCGATCTTTTGGCCTGGAATCACTCCCCAGATTCATGAGATGCGCAATCGCTGCGCACACTGCAATCGGATGGCCCCATCGCAACCAAGCGCCCCACCTACAGCCTCAGCTGAACCTGCCTACCCTTTCCAGTACGTTTGTTCAGATTACTTTCATCACAAGGGTCGGAGTTATTTGGTCACCGTTGATCGTTACTCTAATTGGCCAATCATTCAGCTAACAACTGGTGGAGCACAAGGCCTAGTGAAATGTCTGCGGTCGAACTTCGCCACTTATGGTATCCCTGACGAATTGGCATCTGACGGTGGGCCAGAATTCATGGCACATGACACCCAAGACTTCTTGCGTCGGTGGGGCGTTAACCATCGGTTGTCATCCACTGCCTTCCCACACAGCAACTGTCGTGCCGAGATCGCAGTCAAAACATCGAAAAGAATGATCACCGATAACACTGGTTCCAATGGTGAACTAGACACTGATCGGTTCCAACGTGCAATACTCCAGTACCGGAATGCACCGGATCAGGACACTAGGTTGTCTCCAGCCATGATCATCTTCAAGAGGCCAGTCAAGGACTTCATACCCATCATCCCAGGCAGATACTTGCCATCGGACACCTGGCGGGAAACACGCAACAATCGTGAGGAAGCCTTGCGCATTCGGCATGCCAGGGAGATCGAAAGACTCTCTGAACACACGACAAAACTACCTCCACTGGCCGTCGGGGACCATGTCCGGATCCAGAACCAGACCGGCCTGGAACCACGAAAATGGGACCGGACCGGAACCGTGATTGAGGTAAAACAATTCGATCAATACGTTGTCAAGGTGGATGGCTCCGGAAGAATCACTCTCCGGAATCGTAAGTTCCTGCGACGTTTTACGCCTTTCAGCATGACAACTCCCACTACGACTGGCAAAAGTGGCATGCTGCCAAGCGTTATGCCAAGTGTTATGCCAATCGTACCGAAATACTTAATGTCTGGTACCCAACCCGTCGCCGCTCCAAGAGTCTGTCTCAATCCTGTTACCACTCCCCAGAAGGGTGAACCCCAACATGTCATTGCGCCGGGCTTACCATCACAGACACTCCGCTCCACCACCGCGATGACACCACCCGTGAGAGTCGCTAACCAACCACATGTGCAGACCACCGCCACACCTCCACAGTCACTGCCTATTTCTGCCCCCTTGACGGTTCGGGTGATGATGGACCAGCTGGAGGGGACTCCGGCGTCGGACAGGGCGATAGTGAACCACCCACCGAAGACTCCCACAATGGACCAGGAAATTACGAACTGCCCTCAGAGGACTCCGACGATTGATCGGGTGGTGACGGGCCGCCCGAAGCGAATTATCAAACCACCAGCCCGATTCAATTCAGGAGAATATCAATTATAAACTCATGTGATCCTTTTTCTCGGTCTCCAGTTTTCGTTCTATTCTGTGTCACAATTGAACGTTTTTGGGAAAGGGAGATAGACAACTCTTGTATGGTGCTGTTCTCTATTGCGTTCTCATCTTGTGTAATACTGCGCATTGTTATTTGCATATTCTGTATCTATTATCTTATTCTAATATCTACCATCACTTTCTTTGTCTTGCAGATTGATTGTTCATCGTTGTTGCTAATAAACCTGCATTCAATTGATACATTCTTGTTTAATAACGGTGCTCCGTTGGGATCCCAGCCTGGATTTGGGGTGGTAAAGGTGCTCCGTAGGGATCCCAGCCTGGTTTTTTGGTGGTAACGATGCTCCTTTGGGATCCCAGCCTGGTTTTTTGGCGAAAACGGTGTTCCGTTGGGATCCCAGCCTATTTTTTTGGCGATAACGGTGCTCCGTTGGGATCCCAGCCTGGTTTTTTGGCGGTAACGGTGCTCCGTTGGGATCCCCCGCTCCCCAGCCTGGTTTTTTGGCGATAACGGTGCTCCGTTGGGATCCCAGCCTGGTTTTTTGCCGGTAACGGTGCTCCGTTGGGATCCCAGCCTGTTTTTTTGGTGTAAACGGTGCTCCGTTGGAATCCCAGCCTGTTTTTTTGGTGGAAATGGTGCTCCGTTGGGATCCCAGCCTGTTTTTTTGGTGTAAACGGTGCTCCGTTGGAATCCCAGCCTGTTTTTTTTTTGGCGATAACGGTGCTCTGTTGGCATCCCAGCCTGGATTTGGGGTGGTAAAGGTGCTCCGTTGGGATCCCAGCCTGGTTTTTTGGCGGTAACGGTGCTCCATAGGGATCCCAGCCTGTTTTTTTGGCGGTAACGGTGCTCCGTTGGGATCCCAGCCTGGTTTTTTGGTGGTAACGATGCTCCGTCGGGATCCCAGCCTGGCGTTTTGGCGGTAACGGTGCTCTGTTGGGATACTATTACTAGCCTGTTTTTTTGGTGGAAAGGGTGCTCCGTCTGGATCCCAGCCTGGATTTTGGCGGTAACGGTGCTCCGTTGGGATCCCAACCTGGTTTTTTGGTGGTAACGGTGCTCCGTTGGGATCCTGGCCTTGTTTTTTCGCGGTAACGGTGCTCCGTTGGGATCCGGGCCTGGTTTTTTTGGCTGTAACGGTGCTCCGTTGGGATCCCAGCCTGGTTTTTTGGTGGTAACGGTGCTCCGTTGGGATCCCGGCCTTGTTTTTTCGGCGGTAACGGTGCTCCGTTGGGATCCCGACCTGGTTTTTTTTAGTGGTAACGGTGCTCCGTTGGGATCCCAGCCTGGTTTTTTGGCGGTCACGGTGCTCCTTTGGGATCCCAGCCTGGTTTTTTGGCGATAACAGTGCTCCGTTGGGATTCCAGCCTGCTTTTTGGTGGTAACGGTGCTCTGTCGGGATCCCAGCCTGCTTTTTGGTTGGTAACGGTGCTCCGTTGGGATCCCAGCCAAGTTTTTTGGCAATTGCGGTGCTCGCTTGGGATCCCAGCCTGTTTTTTTGGCGGTAACTGTGCTCCCTTGGGATCCCAGCCTGGTGTTTTGGCGATAACGGTGCTCCCTTGGGATCCCAGCCGGGGTTTTGGCGATAACGGTGCTCCCTTGGGATCCCAGCCGGGATTTTTTGGCGATAACGGTGCTCCCTTGGGATCCCAGCCTGGTTTTTTGGCGATAACAGTGCTCCCTTGGGATCCCAGCCTGGTGTTTTGGCGATAACGGTGCTCCCTTGGGATCCCAGCCTGGTGTTTTGGCGATAACTGTGCTCGCTTGGGATCCCAGCCGGGTTTTTTGGCGATAACTGTGCTCGCTTGGTATCCCAGCCTGGTTTTTGGTGGCAACGGTGCTCCTTTGGGATCTCAGCCTGGTTTTTTGGTGATAACGGTGCTCCGTTGGGATCCCAGCCTGGTTTTTTGGCAGTCACGGGGCTCCCTTGGGACCCCCCAGCCTTGTTTTGGCAATCGCGGTGCTCCCTTGGGATCCCCCAGCTTGGTTTTCGCAATTGCGGTGCTTGCTTGCGATCCCCCAGCCTGGTTTTGACAATCGCGGTGCTTGCTTTGGATCCCCCAGCCTGGTTTTGGCAATCGCGTGCTCGCTTGGGATCCCCCAGCCTGGTTTTGGCAATCGCGGTGCTCGCTTGCGATCCCCCAGCCTGGTTTTGACAATCGCGGTGCTTGCTTTGGATCCCCCAGCCTGGTTTTGGCAATCGAGGTGCTCGCTTGGGATCCCCCAGCCTGGTTTTGTCAATCGCGTTGCTCGCTTGGGATCCCACAGCCTGGTTTTTTGGCGGTCACGGTGCTCCCTTGGTATCCCAGCCTGGTTTTTTGGCGGTCACGGTGCTCCGTTGGGATCCCAGCCTGGTGTTTTGGCGATAACGGTGCTCCCGTGGGATCCCAGCCTGGTTTTTTGGCGGTCATGGTGCTCCGTTGGGATCCCTCAGCCTGGTTTTTTGGCGGTCACGGTGCTCCCGTGGGATCCCAGCCTGATTTTTTGGCGGTCACGGTGCTCCGTTGGGATCCCAGCCTGGTGTTTTGGCGATAACGGTGCTCCCTCGGGATCCCAGCCTGGTTTTTAGGCGATAACTGTGCTCGCTTGGGATCCCAGCATGGTTTTTTGGTAATTGCGGTGCTTGCTTGGGATCCCAGCCTGGTTTTTTGGCTGTAACGGTGCTCCGTTGGGATCCCAGCCTGGTTTTTTGGCGATAACGGTGCTCCGTCGGTATCCACGCCTGCTTTTTGGCGGTAACGGTGCTCCGTCGGGATTGCAGCCTGCTTTTTGGCGGTAACGGTGCTCCGTCAGGATCCCAGCCTGCTTTTTGGGCGGTAACGGTGCTCCCTTGGGATCCCAGCCTGGATTTTTGGCAGTAACGGTGCTCCCTTGGGATCCCAGCCTGCTTTTTGGGCAGTAACGGTACTCCCTTGGGATCCCAGCCTGGTTTCCTGGCGATAACGGTGCTCCTTCGGGATCCCAGCCTGCTTTTTTGGCGATAACGGTGCTCCTTCGGGATCCCAGCCTGGTTTTTTGGCGGTAACGGTGCTCCATCGGGATCCCCGCCTGGGTTTTTGGTGGTAACGGTGCTCCGTTGGGATCCCAGCCTGGTTTTTTGGCGGTAACGGTGCTCCGATGGGATCCCCCACTCCCAAGCCTGGTTTTTTGGCGGTAACGGTGCTCTGTTGGGATCCCAGCCTGGTTTGCTGGCGGTCACGGTGCTCCCTTGGGATCCCAGCCTGGTTTTGGCAATCGCCGTGCTCGCTTGGGATCCCAGCCTGGTTTTTTGGTGGTCACGGTGCTCCCTTGGCATCCGCCAGCCTGGTTTTGGCAATCGCGGTGCTCGCTTGGGATCCCCCAGCCTGGTTTTGGCAATCGCGGTGCTCGCTTGGGATCCCAGCCTGGTTTTTTGGCGGTCACTGTGCTCCCTTGCGATCCCCCAGCCTGGTTTTGGCAATCGCGGTGCTCGCTTGGGATCCTCCAGCCTGGTTTTGGCAATCGCGGTGCTCCTTTGGGATCCCAGCATGATTTTTTTGCGGTCCACGGTGCTCCCTTGAAATCCCAGCCTGGTTTTTTGGCGGTTACGGTGCTCCCTTGGGATCCAAGCCTGGTTTTCTGACGGTCACGGTGCTACCTTGGGATCCCAGCCTGTTTTTTTGGCGGTCAAGGTGCTCCCTTGGGATCCCAGCCTGGTTTTTTGGTGGCACGGTGCTACCTTGGGATCCCAGCCTGTTTTTTTTGGCGGTCACGGTGCTCCCTTGGGATCCCAGCCTTGTTTTTTGGCGGTAATTGTGCTCCGTTGGGATCCCAGCCTGGTTTTTTTGGCGGTCCCAGTGCTCCCTTGGGACCCCAGCCTGGTTATTTGGCGGTCACGGTGCTCCCTTGGGAACACAGCCTGGTTTTTTGGCGGTCACGGTGCTGCGTTGGGATCCCAGCCTGGTTTTTTGGCAGTAACGGTGCTCCCTTGGGATCCCAGCCTGGTTTTTTGGCAGTAACGGTGCTCCCTTGGGATCCCAGCCTGGTTTTTTGGCAGTAACCGTGCTCCCTTGGGATCCCAATCTGGTTTTTTTGGCAGTAACGGTGCTCCCTTGGGATGCCAGCCTGGTTTTTTTGGCAGTAACGGTGCTCCCTTGGGATCCCAGCCTGGTTTTTTGGCAGTAACCGTGCTCCCTTGGGATCCCAGCCTGGTTTTTTGGCAGTAACGGTGCTCCCTTGGGATGCCAGCCTGGTTTTTTTGGCAGTCACGGTGCTCCGTTGGGATCCCAGCCTGGTTTTCTGCCGGTAACGGTGCTCCGTTGGGATCCCAGCCTGTTTTTTTGGTGTAAACGGTGCTCCGTCGGGATCCCAGCCTGGTTTTTTTAGCGGTAACGGTGCTCCGTTGGGATCCCAGCCTGGTTTTTTGGCGGTAACGATGCTCCCTTGGGATCACAGCCTGCTTTTTTGGCGATAATGGTGCTCCGTTGGGATCCCAGCCTGGTTTTTTGGCGATAACGGTGTTCCGTTGGGATCCCAGCCTGCTTTTTTGGCGATAACGGTGCTCCGTTGGGATCCCAGCCTGTTTTTTTTTTGGCGATAACGGTGCTCCGTTGGCATCCCAGCCTGGTTTTTTGGCGATAACGGTGCTCCGTTGGGATCCCAGCCTGCTTTTTTGGCGATAACGGTGCTCCGTTGGGATCCCAGCCTGTTTTTTTTTTGGCGATAACGGTGCTCCGTTGGCATCCCAGCCTGGATTTGGGGTGGTAAAGGTGCTCCGTTGGGATCCCAGCCTGGTTTTTTGGCGGTAACGGTGCTCCGTTGGCATCCCAGCCTGGATTTGGGGTGGTAAAGGTGCTCCGTTGGGATCCCAGCCTGGTTTTTTGGCGGTAACGGTGCTCCGTCGGGATCCCAGCCTGGCGTTTTGGTGGTAACGGTACTCCGTTTGGATACTAGCCTGTTTTTTTGGTGGAAATGGTGCTCTGTCTGGATCCCAGCCTGGATTTTGGTGGTAACGGTGCTCCGTTGGGATCCCAACCTGGTTTTTTGGTGGTAACGGTGCTCCGTTGGGATCCCGGCCTTGTTTTTTCGCGGCAACGGTGCTCCGTTGGGATCCCGGCCTGGTTTTTTTGGCTGTAACGGTGCTCTGTTGGGATCCCGGCCTGGTTTTTTTGGCGGTAACGGTGCTCCGTTGGGATCCCAGCCTGGTTTTTTGGCGGTCACGGTGCTCCCTTGGGATCCCAGCCTGGTTTTGGCAATCGCGGTGCTCGCTTGGGATCCCAGCCTGGATTTTTGGCGGTCACTGTGCTCCCTTGCGATCCCCCAGCCTGGTTTTGGCAATCGCGGTGCTCGCTTGGGATCCCCCAGCCTGGTTTTCGCAATCGCGGTGCTCGCTTGGGATCCCACAGCCTGGTTTTGGCAATCGCGGTGCTCGCTTGGGATCCCACAGCCTGGTTTTGGCAATCGCGGTGCTCGCTTGGGATCCCCCAGCCTGGTTTTCGCAATCGCGGTGCTCGCTTGGGATCCCACAGCCTGGTTTTGGCAATCGCGGTGCTCGCTTGGGATCCCACAGCCTGGTTTTGGCAATCGCGGTGCTTCCTTGGGATCCCAGCCTGCAATTAAATTAAGTCGCTGAGTAACATGAATGACCGAGGTTGTGGAGGATGGGATTTTTCGGTCATTACCTTTTGATACAGATGAGATATCTGCTTCATCACTGTGTTACAGACGCGGTGGTGGATGTTAGTTTACCGAGCGGTTTGGTATGACCACGTCTGCACAGTTTACCCGATTATGCTCGAACGTTGACTAGTCGCGCTACGCTAGATCAATGAAGGAAAAGGACTCAACGGCTGGATTCAAATGACACGACACCAAGGGTTCAGTTCTCAAGACCTCCGGAGGAGGTTATATTAGGGCGGAAGGTTAGATTACAGGAATGAGAGGGACAGCATAGAAAGACAGGCACTTAGACACACTCTTATATTAACCCCAACAGACGACAGATAAACGGGACAAAACTGACTCACACGGGGATTGATGGCAAGGAAAGGCAGGATCGATGGCTCCAGGTGCACCTGGGCTCAGGGCAGAATCGACCCGGTTCGGTCCGGTCCAAAGATGCGGGGAGGTATCGTCGCGCTGGGGGTGGCGGTGGCTTCCTCTGCTCTCCGTAGTTCAGGCGCATCTGACCTCACATCCGGTAAGTCGCCGCGTATATCCGGCGGGGAGTGACACGCCCTCGGCTCGTTAGCTCCGCCCCAGATGGAATCGGCACGTTGCTTCTCATTGGGTGCGTGCGGGGGGGTTACCGGCTCCGCCCTTGACGAGGGGCTGACAAGGAGCCCCTTCGTGGTAACCCCGTCAGAGCGCATGGTCATGGCGGCTAACCGAGCCGGTGTGAGGACGCACACTCCCCCCGCGCGCCGTTGTTGTAGTTGTTGTTGTTGTTTCATGGGGAAGATGGGAGGAGGTAAGGGAAGGTCCTAAACTCACTACTGGTGCCATGTAATCACATTCTGGTGCAACGAAGAGTCAGAATTAATGGAAACGAGTCCTTAACTGACATAGACTAAGAATAACTAGCAAGATGTCCGAAAGTTGTCTACGTGAGATGCGGTGGACCTGGGCACGACATTTAATGGGGGAAAAAGGGGAAGGTCGGTTCTACAGAGTGTTGTTTACAGACAATGGGACTAGGGAATGGGGGATTGGGGATAGTTGGGGAGTATTGGGGAAATAGGGGAATATTTACAAGCGGATATGGAGGCCAAATTCCATATTCGCAACAACTGCATCAGATCAGGAATAACCACCCTCCTCACCTCCTCTCCACCCCCCACTGCTTCCTAGAAATTAACCATCAGGAAGCTGCTGTATATGCAAGAGGAAGCTAATGCATTTCTTATTAATTTTCAAAATTAATCATCTCTATTTTGAATAGCTCATGAAGACTTCTGTATGCTTAGGCCTCAGGTTTGATTAAAGGCACTTTTGTCAATTATTGCCTTTTGCTTTCAAAAACACAATTTGCATCAATGTAAATACTTTGTTGTCCTGTACTTGTGTAGTTCCATGATCATATGTGTATGTTTGTTTGTTAATTAATTGCAATTATAAAAGAACTTGCATCAATGTACTGTACAGCTATATATACACGTACAAATATTTTTCTAATACGTAAGGACTAAGGATGGGTCTCAAAAGTGTGTTTAAGAGTGTAGAAAGGGTTCATAAGAGCGTGGGAAAGGTTTATATGAGTATGGGGAGGGGTTTTTGAAGGCTTAAAATATATAAAAATAATAAAATTAATATATGGTTTCTACTTCGCGGATTTTCACCTATCCGGATTTCTGGATTTCTGGATTTCTGGATCACACGGATTTCTGGAACGTAACCCCCGCGATAAACGAGGGATGACTGTACGTCAAACAAACTCCTAAACAAAGAGACACTTCTTAAATTATTGTGTGATAATAAAATATATGTAGCACGTTGAGCTGACATGACCACACCATCCATGCAGGAATCGGATATTGGCCTTATGAGACTCCACGCCATTCCACAGAGGACTAAATGTAGTCTAACAACGTCCACATAGATTTCAACTTTAGAGCAACAGATAAACATTAGCTGACACTTCATCCAAAGTGAAAAAGTTGAAGCTGATAAACACTCAAGTGAATACCTCTGCCATCTATCTATCTGCCATCTATGTATCCTCAGAACAGTGAACAATGTGACGATTTCATGATAGATTCTCCAATGTTTCATCATACTAAAATATGCAATTTGGTGTCTGTCTGTCTGTCTGTCTGATCACAATACATTCTGCAGTTAGTTATCCCATCTAAACCAAACTTGACAGGAGGACTAAGTGTCACACGATGAAGGTTGTAGCAACTTAATTTCCAAAGGGGTTTTCTGTCTTGGGTGAAATCCATGCTAAGGTGGAAATCCGTGTTGAGATAGCTAATCGTGGACTTTTTCCAAGGCCAATTCCAATAACAAAAGTAACAAGAAAGAGCAATCAGAGATTGCAGACCCTCGCCAGGACATGTTTTCAGTGGTTTTGAAGGCTTCTGTAGTAAAACAAATATGGCGGCCGAACCATGTGACCGATGACGTCATTTTTTTTTCTCCACCAATTTATCCCAAGATGATGCTCAAAAAATTTAATCTTGATCGGATGAAATTTTGTACTTGTCGAATTATGACGTCATAATGGAGGCACCTATGGCATCATCAACATTTGTTATTCCACATGAGGAGTTCTTTAAAATGAGCCATGTCTCAATTTTTTCTATGCAGCGCTTTTGGAGATACAGGTGCAATTTTTTTCGGTTTTTCCAAGATGGTGGCCGAACCACGTGACCGATGACGTCATAAATAATTCTCCACCAATATTTCCCTAGATGACGCTCAAGAAATTTTATCTTACTCGGATGAAGTTTTTTGTCTAATTATGATGTCATAATGCAGGCACCTATGACATCATCATTAACATATTTTATTCCACATGGAGAGTTCTTTACAATGAACCATGTCTCAATTTTTTCTATGCAGCACTTTGGGAGATATAGAGGCGCAAAATTTTTCAGGTTTTCCAAGATGGCGCCCGTATCACGTGACATATGACGTCATAATTATCAATAAAAATTATACAGGTGGAGTTGCACCTATGGTGAAAATTTCCTGTCAATCGGACCAACGGTTGCAGAGAAAATCTTATTTATTCTGTGCGGACAAAGAAACAGACAGACAAACAAACAAATAAACAGACTCAAATGCAATACCCTCTCCTCTGGCGAGGGTAATAACAACACCAATGATAATCGCATAATATTACTGTTATTTCAAAACAATATTAACACTAATGTAATATCCCCCTCCCCAAGGGGTGTTTTCCTCCTTGAAGAAGCACCTTGTTAACTAGCTTATCGTAGCGTTTCGTGCTGGCACTCCAACCAGAAGTAAAAAATAGTGTAAACCATAAACACGCATGATTACCTTTTGAAACAGTCGCTACTGCTGTTTAACACTAAACCAAAAGGGAAGAAACTCAGTGTGTGTTCAGTTACCAATGCTTGCCAAGCCAGCCGTTCCTTATCAACAGTTACAAATGGAGTGCTTGCTCGAATGCTTAAGCCACTTGGTGGGCACTTTACAAGAAACTAGGTAAATGAACATACCTCTGACATTATTGAGGCCCGAGCCTAGATCTACTGTAATCCATACATATACCCCAGAGAGGCTAATAAAATAACCCTTTGTGGAGGTGGTGGGAGAGGGCATTACATGCTGTGGGGAGTACTTGCAATTTTACACTGTACACGTGGCCTAGCGCAAGTGCTCTACTGACCCCTGCCAGAGGAAGGCGGCGTTACGCTCCCATAGGACAAGTGTTTTTAGTTAACTTAATTGTTGTGTCCAAATGTGCCTACAATGCCCCACTGTCAGTTTCTTCCTGTCACTTTGCTCTTTCATGAGCCTAGTTTTCTAAACAAAGCAAAAAACTGATATTAATCTTTCAGGAATGCAAATACTTCTCGCGTATTTTCCAAATCGAGATCTGGTGTTGATTGCGGAAAGTATGGATGGACTGAAGGAAAAGATGAACAAGTGGAAGGAATGTATGGAGACAAAAGGTCTGAAGGTGAACAGAGGAAAGACGAAGGTGATGGCAAGTGGTAAAGCATGTGGTGAGGTGGAAAGAACTGGGAAGTGGCCATGTGCTGTGTGCAGGAAGGGTGTCGGAGTGAACTCCATTCAATGTACAATGTGCGCTGAGTGGGTTCATCAAAAATGTAGTGGTCTGAGAGGGTCATTAACCAGTGTGGCAGCTACATTCAAATGTAAGGTGTGCACAGGGGGGCTGCAGATGGAGGAAATGTTGAGTTGGATCTTGGAGACGGCGTGAAGCTGGAAGGTGTGAAAACATTTTGCTACCTCGGAGACATGCTGAATGGAGAAGGTGGATCAGACTCGGCAACGGTTGCTCGAGTGAGATGTGCATGGAAGAAGTTTCGGGAACTGAGTGGCGTGCTGACGAGGAGGGGAGTGTCGTTGAAGCTGAAGGGAAAGGTGTATGCTGCATGTGTGAGAAGTGTTATGATTTATGGGAGCGAGACATGGGTAATGAACGTAGAGCAGCAACGAAGGCTGGAAAGGGTGGAAATGCGAATGTTCGGTGGATGTGTGGAGTATCGTTGAGAGAGAGGAAGACAAATGATGAATTGCGAAAGATGATGGGAATGGAGCCTGTGATGGATGCTGTGAAGAGGAACAGGTTGAGATGGTTTGGTCATGTGTTGAGGAAGGATGAAAGTGACTGGTTGAGAAGAATGATGGAAATGAATGTAGAAGGAAGTAGAGGACGGGGAAGACCGAGAAAGACTTAGCTAAAGATGGTGGAAGAAGAAATGCGGGCAAGGGGGTTAACAAGGAGAGATGCAGAAAATAGCGCAAAATTGAGAAGATTGTTATGGGGACCGCAAGGCTAACCCCCGCTCTAGCAGGGAAAATGGCCTTAAAATGCATGTTGTTGTGTGTTGTTGTATTTTCCAAATCGGTGATTATGGCAGCAAATTTATATTTTAAATCACAAAGAAAGCTCTCTAATCTTATCGGACATTCATTAAAAATTACATCTTTATTACTTTATCAATTACAGCTTTATCAACTAGAAAGCGCAGGGAAATAGGTGAAGTCAGCAAGTGCTGGTAGAAAAGGTCAAATTTTGAATTGAAATGAACTCTTGTGCCTTCACAGTTTGATTTTTCCATTTTTTCCAGCAGATCCTTCTTTCCTTTTTCTTTGAAAATATAATGAATTGGTTGCAGCAGATCAAACAAATCGCTGCAAACTACACCTCGACCCAACCATCTGACATTGCTGAAACAGGTCCCAGAATAGTCCGACCAAGACGCTTGTTCAGCAGCGCACTGAAACTGAGGTTCTGAGGCTGATCTGAGAAGAGACTGAAGCGCTGAGGTTCCACCCTTTCCAGCCAAGGCCCACTCATGGAAGCAGCACCATCCATCAGTAGAGGAATATGCAAGTTTATCAACATTTAGTTCCAATTTCTCCAGGGTCTCCAAGTTCTTCAGATTATCAAGAGAGGGGGAGATAAAGAGCGAGAAAAAGAAAGATAATGAGAATGGGTGTTGAGAGAGGGGGAAGGAAGAGAGAGTAAGTTCCTTTTTTACTTTACTGTACCCAAACACAAAGTTGCACAACATCTCCAATGTCTGTAGCCTTTTTCTTTCAGCATTACCTATAGGCTCTTTCTTTCTTTCAAGATTTCTTTCAACATTATTCTTCAGCTGACTGAGGCTGAGCTGTTGAAAAATCTGCTTTCTTTCTTTTTCAACATGATTGTGGAGCAGTGAGTCCATTCCAGCAACAAAGCAATGCCATATAGAATTTCCTTTCGGAGAAAAAGACGTTTTCAATCCAGCAATTTCATATTTCTGCAATTCAGATATAATAACCACCTTTAGAGGCCATTTTTCCCCACAAAGCGGGGGTTGGCCTTTTTCGGGAACCGTGGTTGTTGTTGTTTTTTGGTCCCTTTTTGAAGCAATGTTTTACGGCCAGATGCCTTTCCTGACGCCAACCCTTTTTGCCGCCTTTAACGACAAACAGGAAATTACCAGTGAACTGGTACTCAATTAGCCAACCTCTGAAGGATGACAGGCTGAGTCAACCCCCCTGGCGTTAATTCAGCGATCGACCGGGATTCGAACCCAGGATCCTAGGATCCTAAGCCGGCACCCTAGCCGTTAGCCCAACACCAGGGTTAGTGGATTAGTAAATTTCTGCAATTCAGATCCAGAAGGAAATTTCTGATTAAAGTTAGGCTTTCATTTCTGACTTTCCTGGGCCGTGATTCTTCACAACGTCGGATCTTCTGACAAACCTTCTCCTGCAAAAAAGTCAGATGGCTTTCCAGCTCTTTCAATAACAGAAAATTCATTCTCCCAACTTGCTTGCACAATCAGCTTTTCCTCAGTTGGAATACAGGAAAGTCGGGAATGTTTGACTTTCGATAGCATACGACAAACATTTTCTTCCCTTTCTTCTCCTGAACATTTTTTCTTTGGAGCATGAAGTTAAAATCTTCCAACAACTATCGAGAGTCCATAGAACACCTTAACCCATGCAGTCTTGAGAAAAAAGACATGGGATTTTTTTTGGAACATGCACATGGCACTTCATTGGAAACAGTTTGTTGAAGAAGAAGAAGAAGAAGAAGAAAAAAAAAGAGGAAGAAGATTCTAAAATTCCACCACCTTGAGTACAAATGGCATGTATGATTGGTCGAGACAGCGTACAATTTTGCCAACGTACTGCTAAACTGAGGGGTTTTTTGAAGGACAAACAAGACGATTCGTGTTCTACAGTGTTCAAAATATAACATTCGATTGAATTTAAATTGTTCCTCGACCACAGACTGACGTCTATAGACATCCAGACAGAGTGAACCAATTGTTTAACTCCGCATAAAATTTGAGAATAAATCTATTTCATTGATAGAAATCGTTCCTGAGTCACTGGTGAGAAAGATATTGTTAAAATTACCATGTTCAAAAGTCAAGGTTCTCTCAATTTTCGTCTTACCTGTCTGGTTTCCGCCTGATGCCTTATTGGCTGTTTGTTTGTCTGTTTGTGAACAGCATATCTCAAAAATTTGTGGATGGATTCGAACGAAATTTGGTGTGGAGATTGGATATGTGACTAGGATGAAATGATTAGATTTTGTCGAAAAGCCGGATCCGCAAATTTTGAAAGTGATTCTTCACCATTGAGAGATAGGGCCAAAAACGATATACAGTATAGCACGATATCTCAAAAAGTTGTGGACCAATTCAGTCGAAACTTAATGGACAAGTATGGACAAACTTAGTGAAAAGTTAGTGGACAATGGGTGTGTGATAAGGAAGAAGTGATTCAATTTTGGGGAAGATTTGAATGCAGATCCGGATCAGAAAATATTTAAAGTCATTCTTCACCATTGAGTGATAGGGATAAAAACAATATATAGCACAATATCTCAAAAGTTATGGACGGATTCAGACGGAACTTGGTGGACAGGTTGGGTGTGTGACAAGGACGAATTGATTCGATTTTGGTTCAGGTCTGGATCCAGATCCGACATATCAGTAGATACAAAACATAAATTGTTCAGCCTAGCGGAGGGATGCGCTCTCCCGAGTGCCATGCTCGTTGTTATTGTAATGCCATTGCCATCCTGATGAGCAGAGTGTGAATGCTTCATCTTCACATAAGGGCAAGAAAATATGAAGGTGGAGCCTGAGAAGATCTCAGGCTCCACCCTTGTCAGTCTGGGAGGCCCCTTGTCAGTCTGGGAAGGCCCCACCCATAGAGACCCCGCCCGAAGGACTGTTATTAGATTATGCCATTGAGACAATTAATGCTCTGTCATACAAAAATAAGGGATTAGCAAACGTTTGTGAATCATTATCAAATGTAACGAGTTCCCCGATGGCATCGTTTAGTGACCATATGTGTCTCGCATTTCCAAACCAATCCACCAGGGAGCACACAGGTGAGGGAGGTGAGGAGAGCAGGGAGGTTTACAGCGATCTTCAATATAATTTATGATTTCTTAAGGCTTTTCCAATTTAGCCTTTTCACCAATTGATGCTTTTTAGCCAATTGGTCTTTTTTAGGCAATTGATACTTTTTAGCCAATTGATTCTTTTCAGCCAATTTATACTGTTCCGTGGAAGGTGGTGGGGAATCCATAGCTAGACCGTGGTAAGTGTAGTATGGTCTGTGTATTTCGAGTAGTAGTTAGATTGACATGTAATAGGGAACTGTCAGGTTAGGTCGTTTGGTATACGTGACGATGAGGAGGCAGCGTATGTAATTTATCGATAGAGTAGACCTTATAAAATGTGGGTATGAACACCTCATGTAGTAGGCGGGACGAGTAGGCGAGAACTTCTCATGAGAGACACACATCTGTCTGGCCATCGCACATCTGTCTGGCCAGTATATCTCAGCCAAGGTGGCGCAATGTGCCATTGAGGCGGATGTGCCATCTACATTTATTTTTATAGGCGCCGCCCCCATGGGTGGGACAGGGAGAGCAGGGGACTTTTCCAGTGTGAGGAAGGAGATCGGGAGAGACCTGGTTTTGTGTGAGAAAGAGATTGTGAGAGGACCTTGTGAGAAAGAGATCATGAGCGGACCTCGTGTAAGAAGGAGACCGAGAGAGACCTCACCTGAGGAAGGAGGACAAAGAAAGACCTTGTGACAAAGAAGAGGAGGCCCCTTGCCAAATTGAAGTTCCTTGGTGAACAGTAAAGTGTTAGGATTAATTAAATAAATGCAGGAAAATAAATAATGAAAGATCGTTAAGCCATCTGACTCGGCGCTGAGGTTCCTGTTTTACCAGGAGCTTCAGACGTGACAATACTTTTTGGCCAAATGATATTTTTTAGCCAAATGATCTTTTTTTGCCAAATTATCCTTTTTAGCAAATTGATCCTTTTTAGCCAAATGATCCTTTTTAGCCAATTGATCCTTTTTAGCCAAATGACCCTTTTTAGCCAATTTATCCTTTTTAGCCATGCCATTTCCTGAAGGGAAAGAGTATTGTAAACAGTTTGTGCGTCAGTGTATGTGTGTCAGAGTCTGCATGCATCCAAACTTTAATATAGCGTCCCCGGCCGGCCTACTTTAAGATTGCACCCAAATCAGCCTCAAGCACAGTTCAACAAAGGTATGTAATGTAATGAAAAAGACTTACATGTACTTAAACTACAAGTGTATTTTTGTACATTGAATGTAGATTATGTTAGTTATCCACACCTGTTTCTGATTTGTGTGTTTGCTTATACTGAATGCAGTTTGTGGTGTGTTGCAAGGCCTATGAGCCTGACCCACTGGCCCAACCTACCCTAAGGACGGTTCAACAAAGTTGGCTAATTTAACCAAAACATTTTGTCTAATTTAACCACGAGTTGACTTTATACCTTGAATGTGCATTATGTCCAATTTAGAGACGATAACCCTGTGTTTTATCACCTGTGTCGTCTCTTCACCTTGTATCTGTCTGTGAGTCTGTGTATTGTTGTTCAAGGTCATACTTTTATTATCTTTGTTCCTTATAAATGATATTTGTCTGTGTGTAATGGGTATCTTGCTAGTTCACATACAAATGCATTAGCACGGATGATGAGACAGGTTAAATTTTACTGTAGATGGGCCATTACAGGTGTATATTTAACTATATATTGTATATATATGATATATGAACCCATTTTTACTGTACATACAAAGAACCAAAATAATATTGTTTCGTTTAAAATTTTCCATGGTGGAATAACAATAAAGTAAAAGGTTTATTGTTTGCACCATGTGTTGGCTCTTAAAAGAGCTATTTATATTCTTTATACTTTAAAAATAATCTGTTGGCTCAGATTTCAGGGTTGACTCAGCCTGTCATCCTTCCGAGGTCGGCAAATTGAGTACCAGTTCACTGGTAATTCCCTGCTTGTCGTTAAAGGCGGCAAAAAGGGTTGGCGTCAGGAAGGGCATCCGGCCGTAAAACATTGCTTCAAAAAGGGGACCGAAAAACAACAACAACCACAGTTCCCGAAAAAGGCCAATCCCAGCGGGGACAAATGGCCTCTAAAGGTGGTTTTATACTTTAAAAATAACTTTAAGCAAAACAAAAATAAGAAAAGTAGGCCTCAACGTTTGGGGCAGCATGGTCCGCCTATTGACAGGTTCCTCCTCCAAGCTCCATCTCCACAAAACTGCTTATAAGATGCTGTGATCCAGGCGTTCCAATGTTCCGTCATTGTTGGCTTGGTCAGAGGCATCATTGATGGAAGGTGACTGGGCTGATCCTGATAGGTGGACCAGAGCTGGTGGAATGGAACTGGTGAAACAGAGATGGCAGAACAGAGCGCTGGGCGAGCGAGAGATCCACGCAGGGCATGTTCAATAGACAGGAGGTCAGGCCAACTAACACCTCACACACTAATTAAATCTCTCTTCTCACACGCTCTTTTCTTTTCTATTTGTCTGCTTTCAACACACAAAAAGCTCAACCAGGCAAACCTGCCAACCGTCCTTTTCAGGGCGACCTCACTGACGCAGCACCTCTTTCCAGTTTCCTCTTCAGACCGCACCAGCACCTCTTCAGTACGCACCTTAACACCTCCAGTATTTCTCCTTTTTACATTCCTCCCAGCGAATGGAAAGCACAGGCTCGGCGGTCCTGCTCAGAAAAAAACCAGAGGCCGTTAACACCACATTTTGCTCTAAATCTCTCTCCCTATCTATCCTTCCACGTGTAAATCCGATGGGGCCTTGTGATGGTAGATAGGTATATTGTATAAGCTAGGTAGATTAATGTAACTCTGCGCTTTGACTGTTTTTTTATTAAATTTTTTGCCCTGCGAGACAAATCTTCTTGTAAATAAAACCCATTGGCCCTGAAGGTGCGACATAACTTTCCTCGCCCTTTTTCTTGTAATATAAACCCCTTTTATGAATTGCTCTTTCAGATCTGCTTGTCATGTATTTCCTTCCTTTGGTCTAGCACAATCCACTTGTATTGTTAGCCTGGGAGGTTTTCTACCCCAACTGACACTGCCCTGCCTTATTCAGCTTGGCAGTGATTAAATGGGGGACACATCCTTGGTCAGCGGGTGATCCTTGGTCAGTGGGGATATGTCACTCCAGGTGAACGGTGTGAGACTGAGGACCCTGTGGGGCCTATTCGTCTGATGAGATTCGTCGTTGGCTTTAACCCAGCGGGCGAAGAGTTATCTATGGCACACCGGCCTGCAGGATAGGGGGTTGGGAGGAACCCAAGGTGTCTCCCCTCGTGGCGAACCCCAAACCCCGAGTCCGCAACTATATTAACATTTTTCATCCCGGCTGTAACTTTAAATTCTCATGAAATGGCAATGGGTACCTAAACAGGGCTGATGTGTGGCAGCTTGCACCCCTTGCCCCTGTCCACTGTTGGTCATGACCCCTGCAGCAAGTGCTGAAGTGGGACATGGGTTTCTGGTCACCATTCCAGTTATGAGGTACAAGAGTTATATAATTCCTCATGGGATAGCACGTCAGTTCACTTTCTGGGATGACTCCACTTTGTGCAGTGTGTGGCCAACTGATAAAGCTATGGTATGACCATGACTTCAATCCATTAACTTTGTATTCATGACATTGGGATTAAAGTGTTATGGTTATATTTACAATATTATTATTATTATTACGAAAATGATACGACTGAAACGAAACACTACTGTATTAAAAAACCTGGGCTTAATTTGTTTGAAGCGGTCCTAAGAGGAGGCATAACGCCTAAGGCCTATACGTACCGTTTTGTTGGAAGAGACGTAACACCGATGCTTTCGATATTTGATGGTCATTTTAACAATCGGTTCGTTTGTGTTTCACACTGAATGAAAAATGTAAAGGTAGAGCACGGCGATTGTGATATATGACAGGTTTGACGATATGATCGGCCTGAACGAAATTGGAATCAAAATGCCGGAATGTGGAGAGTCAGCCGCCGCACTGCCATAATGACATCAGACGTAATCACATCACCCTGTCATGTGACCAGATCCTCAGCTCTGATTCGTATACGTTTGAGGGGGCATACATACATGCATACATACATATACATACATACAGACGGACAAATACTGTTCTCGACCAAATACTGTTCCAGATGGCTTTGCCCGATGGGCTACGCAGTAAATAAAATCAAGGTCTAAGGAGGTCTACCGGGGGTCGACGAGGGGTTGCCCTGTGGGAGGATTTATAAGCAGAATAATTATTATACAGTGGTTTCTGATCGGGAGAGAGAGTAGGTGAATTATCACCTGCATTCTGATTACCCGGTGTATACCCCGGTTTAGAATAGGTACACCGTATCCCTGCGTGTCGTAAGAGGCGACGAAAAAGGTTGGCGTCAGGAAGGGCATCCGGCCATAAAAACATTGCCTCAAAATGAGAACCATGACAATTACAACTACATATGGGCAGGGTACAGCCCGAAGTGCCCCATGGGGGACCCCACTCCCTCTTGTCAAAACTCAAGGTGGGGAACCCGATCGAAGCAAGGGTGGAAATCACTCCATTTACGACGACGAAACGTCTGATGCCTGACGTGGAGATCGGTTTCTGAGGTTTGGGACATGGAATGTAGGGACAATGACAGGGAGATCAGGAGAAGTGGTGGAAGTATTGGTCAGAAAAAGAGTGGACATATGTTGTGTGCAAGAGACGAGATGGAAGGGAAGTGGTGTGAGAATGGTGAAGGGTAGGCAGGGACAGAAATACAAGTTTGTGTGGCAAGGGTGCCCGGAGGGTGTGAATGGTGTTGGTGTCCTGTTTTCTGAGGAGTTTGTAGACAGTGTGGTGAGTGTGACGAGAGTGAGTGAAAGGTTGATGATGGTGAAAATGATGATTGGAAAGCTCTTGGTGAACATCATCTCAGGATATGCTCCGCAGGTTGGTCGGAGCGATGAAGAGAAGGACAAGTTCTGGTGTGCGATAGAGAAGCTGATGGAAAACGTGAAAGATGAGGAAGTTGTTGTGGTAGGAGGAGACCTAAATGGACATGTGGGAAGGAGTATGAACGGTTTTGAGGGAGTTCATGGGGGTTACGGATATGGTGTGAGAAATGGAGAAGGTGAAACGATTTTGGAGTTTGCTGATGGAGCCGATTTGTTGATTTGTAATACTCAGTTCCAGAAAGAGGATAATAAGCTTGTTACATACACGTCAGGTGGGTCGACGACAACCGTTGACTACCTGCTGGTGCGTAGGCGAGATAGGGGGCACCTCCGGGACACAAAGGTGATCCCGGGGGAGGAGGCTGTTTCACAGCACCACTTGGTTGTCTGCGACATAAGGGTGAAAGGTGCGAGGAGAGCTCGGCGGGTGAAGTACCAACCGAGAATGAAGGTGTGGAGGTTGAAAGAGGTGACAGTGAGGGAGGCATTAAAAGAGAGGCTGACTATGGTCGAGGATGATGTGGTTGAGCTTGAAAATGGTTGGATCTCAATGAAAGATAGTCTGTTGGGAGCCATTGGTGAGGTATGTGGATGGACAAAAGGACCACCGAGGCAATCGGAAACATGGTGGTGGGATGATGAAGTTGGAAAGAAGATTGACGAGAAGAGGAAGAAGTTCAAGGAGTGGCAGAAGGCGAAGGGTATGGGGGCAGAAAAGGCAGAGCATGAATGTTATAAGGCAGCCAAGAAGGCTGCAAAGAAAGAGGTAGCAAAGGCCCAGGAGGCATGTAGGAAAATGTTCGGAGAACGCTTGGATTTGGAAGAGGGTCAAAGAGCGGTATTCAGGATTGCAAAGCAGATAGCGAAAGAGAGGTGTGATGTGATGGTGGTGAGTTGCTTGAAGGATGAAGTGGGACAAATCGTTGTGGACCCAGATGGAATTAAAGAAAGATGGAAGAGATATATGGAAATACTGTTGAATTCAGAGAACGAATGGGATGGCAACATAGAGAGTAACCCAGTTTTAGGACCGGCAGAGAAGATAACCGAGAAGGAAGTTGAGGAAGCGATAAAAGCAATGAAGAATAGAAAAGCGGGAGGGCCGACGGGAGTTGTGGGAGATATGTTGAAGGCAGCGGGAAATTGGGGTGTGCAGAGAATGACAGAGATCTGCAATCTGGTGGTGAAAGAAGGCGGCATTCCAGTGGATTGGGAACTGAGTACTCTCGTCCCTCTATACAAGGGGAAAGGTGACCCACTGGACTGTGGCTCGTATCGAGCGATAAAGTTATTGGAGCATGGAATGAAGGTATTGGAAAGGGTGTTGGAGAGGAGGATAAGGAAGAAAGTGAAGATTGACGAAATGCAGTTTGGATTTATTCCAGGAAGAGGCACGACAGACGCGCTTTTTATTGTGACGCAGTTGCAGGAGAAGTACATGGAGAAGAGGAAGAAGTTGTTTCTTGGGTTTGTTGATCTGGAGAAAGCATTCAATAGGGTTCCACGTGAAGTAGTGACATGGGCATTGAGGAAGTTAGGAGTGGAGGAATGGTTGATCAGAGTTGTGATGGCAATGTACAAAAGAGCGCGCACAGCTGTAAGGATGAAGGACGGGAACAGTGGTGAGTTTGAGGTGAAGGTGGGAGTGCATCAGGGGTCGGTACTAAGTCCACTACTATTTGTAGCTGTGATGGAGGTGCTGGCTCGGAACGTGAAGGAGGGTTTACCGTGGGAGTTGTTGTCTGCAGATGATCTGGTGTTGATTGCAGAAAGTATGGATTGACTGAAGGAGAAGATGAACAAGTGGAAGGAATGCATGGAGACAAAAAGGTCTGAAGGTGAATATCGGAAAAACAAAGGTGATGGCAAGTGGTAAAGCATGTGGTGAGGTGGAAAGAACTGGGAAGTGGCCGTGTGCTGTGTGCAGGAAAGGTGTCGGAGTGAATTCCATTCAATGTACAATGTACGCTGAGTGGGTTCATCAAAAATGTAGTGTTTTGAGAGGGTCATTAACCAGTGTGGCAGCTACATTCAAGTGTAAGGTGTGCACAGAGGGAGCTGCAAATGGAGGAAATGTTGAGTTGGATCTTGGAGACGGCGTGAAGCTGGAAGGTGTGAAAACATTTTGTTACCTAGGAGACATGCTGAATGGAGAAGGTGGATCAGACTCGGCAACGGTTGCTAGAGTGAGATGTGCATGGAAGAAGTTTAGGGAACTGAGTGGCATGCTGATGTGGAGGGGAGTTTCGTTGAAGCTGAAGGGAAAGGTGTATGCTGCATGTGTGAGAAGTGTTATGATTTATGGGAGCGAGACATGGCTAATGAACGTAGAGCAGCAACGAAGGCTGGAAAGGGTGGAAATGCGAATGGTTCGGTGGGTGTGTGGAGTATCGTTGAGAGAGAGGAAGACAAATGATGAATTGCAAAAGATGATGGGAATAGAGCCTGTGATGGATGCTGTGAAGAGAAACAGGTTGAGATGGTTTGGTCATGTGTTGAGGAAGGATGAAAGTGACTGGTTGAGAAGAGTGATGGAAATGAATGTAGAAGGAAGTAGAGGACAGGGAAGACCGAGAAAGACCTGGCTAAAGGTGGTGGCAGAAGAAATGCGGGCAAGGGGGTTAACAAGGAGAGATCCAGAAAATAGGGCAAAATGGAGAAGATTGTCATGGGGACCGCAAGGCTAACCCCCGCTCTAGTAGGGAAAATGGCCTTAAATGCCTGTTGTTGTTGTTGTGTATTCTGACTGAAATTATTTTATCAGGATAGGAAATCGTGCACTGTTGGGCTGTTGCTCACGAACCAAGGTGATGATAAACCATTTGGTGTAATCTTTTGTTTTGTAATTATGTCATGTCTTTATAAATAAAGGGATATGCAGTCACGTGAAAAAGTAAGTACACCCCATGTAAAGTTTTGAATTTTTCAACATATTTCAACATACAGCTATTTGATATTCATTTTAACAATATTGAGAGATAAAGGTGATATAATATAACAAATATCATGAAACATTTACATTTTGTAGTCCATTGTATTATTTAAATAAACATAAATGCAAATTTCGCATGTGGAAAAAGTAAGTACACCCTTGGCTCTAATAGGTGGTATTGCTCCCTTTGGCAGAAACAACCTCAAGTAGGCGTTTCTTATAATTGTCTAACAGTCTCTGACATCGACTGGGAGAAAATTTTGCCCACTCCTGCATGCAGAATTATTTCTGCTGTGCGATGTTTGAGGGGTTTCTTGCATGCACAGCTCGTTTCAAATTCCCCCACAACATCTCGATGGGATTTAGATCCGGGCTTTGACTTGGCCATTCCAGAACCCTCCATTTCTTTCTTTTCAGCCATTCCTTGGTGGATTTAATGGTATGTTTGGGGTCATTGTCATGTTGCAAGGTCCACCTTCGGTTGAGCTTCAACTTTCCGACAGATGGCCTCACATTATCCTCAAGCACCCTCTGGTACAATGAAGAATTCATAGTGGATTATATGATGGTGAGCTGCCCAGGCCCTGATGCAGCAAAGCTGCCCCAAACCATAATATTTCCACCACCATGCTTTACAGTTGGTATCAGGTTCTAGTGGTCAAATGCTGTCTTTGGTTTTCGCCAAACATGTCTTCTGGTATTGTGGCCAAATAGCTCTACCTTTGACTCATCTGTCCAGAGCACATTGTTCCAGAAGTGCTCGTCTTTGCCTAGGTGTTCATTGGCAAACTTTAGTCTTGCCCTGATGTTCTTTCTGGAGAGCAAAAGTTTCCTCCTGGCACACCTCCCATGTAGATCAAATTTGTGCAGCCTCTTTCTAATGGTAGACTCGTGCACTTTGACATCAACAGTGGCAAGACTTACCTGTAGGTCCCGTGATGACATTCTGGGGTTCTTCGAGACTTCTTTCAGCATCTTGCGGTCTGCTCTCGGGCTGAACTTGCTGGAGCGGCCTGGCCTGAACAAGTTGGCAGTTGTTTGGAATCTTCTCCACTTGTAGATGATCTTCCGGACAGTCTAATGATTGATTTCAAATTGTTTGGAGATCTTTTAAAATCCCTTCCCAGACTCGTAGACATCTATAACCTTCTTTCTGAAGGCCTCAGAGAGCTCTTTTGATCTAGGCATGGTGATGCTACACACTTCAACAACAAAGAGCAAACCAAACTAAACGTCTGAGGTTTAAATACCGCAGGTCCCTCCAAGATCCTCCCTAACGATGTTCTAATCATTTGCACCTGAGCTGGTGCAACTGATTCTAATTTTAGGTATTTGAAGTAGTGATAAATGTAGGGGTGTACTTAGTTTTTCCACATGCGAAATTTGCATTTATGTTTCTTTAAATTATACAATGGACTACAAAATGTAAATGTTTCACGATATTTGTTATATTATATCACCTTTACCTATCAATATTGTTGAAATGAAGATCAAATAGCTGTATGTTGAAATATGTTGAAAAAGTCAAAACTTTACATGGGGTGTACTTCCTTTTTCACTTGACTGTACCTAATGTATACAGGCATCGGAGCCTAATGTTTAATAGAGGTTGTTGCCTATTACATAAAGCAGCATGGGATATTGTAGCCTATTATTTGAGACAGTTACAGATCCTAACTTACAGTCTTGAGAACAAGTTCTGTAAAGAGATGCAAATGCCTGTGAACAAATGTGGACTGTGCTGGTACGGGGAAGCTGACAGATTCCTTAGGAAACAATGAAGCTAAAATGACATTTTATCGAGGAACATCAGATGCAATCTGGTTTTGTTCAATCCGATGCAAGTACAGTGACCCAATATGTTTCGGTATCACATTTTGAATGCAAACTTGAAGACAAAATCTCATTTGTATGATATGATAATCACCTTTGTGCATTTGGTTCCAGGAGACGCTGCCTTTTGGCATACTATGCCAGCTGGTTCCTTTCTTTGAGTACATACTCGATGCATCACATCAGCATAAAACACGTTTCAACAGGTGGCCTGTATATGTAGGCCGAGAGCCTCAAGCCAGCAAGCCACGAGGAAAAGTGTCAGCTTTGATTAGCACACCTTTTATTAATTTCTATATTTTGAGACTCTGTTTTGGTCAAGTGTATATGCTCCTCCTTTTGGTCAAGTGTATATGCAGACAAACTAGAATTTGTATTCCGTTCAATTTTATCATTGCACTAAAGTTGGCAGAGTGCCTAGCTGAGATTAAGATTGGGTTTAGTCTCAGCACGTCGCATGGTAACGAGGGTGCTTGGCATAAGTAAGGAGCTTCTTTATAAAACAACTGCAGTCAGTAAAACCCGCTCGGAAACAGGAGTAGCATTTGTATAATTCAAAACAGTTTAAGCAGCTGTTCACCACCATCTCTTATCTTCCCCCATCCAAAACCTTGATCTTTTCTACCCTCGCTAATTTCACCCCAATTCCACTTTTTTGAAATACCAACTTCTGTCCTGGAAGTCCTTTGTGTTCTTGTGTTTTATACTTCTCCCTCCCCCCCCCCCCTTCCCACGCCTCCTCCCCCCGGGCCCTCTCCCTTCAACGCATCTCCCTGCTCTCGGATGTTGTGTTTGTGTGCTTCCCCATCTTTGTGTGCTTCCCCATCTCTGTGTTCTCTGTGTGTGCGTGTGTGTTCTTTGTGTGCTCCCCATCTCTCCCATCTTGTCTTCCGCTCCCTCTTTTTGTATATTTTGTTTGTCTGGTTGATTTGTTTGTGAAATAAATGTTAGCTCTTTCACGAGCCTCGATTCAGTATACAAAAAAACAAAAAAAAAACAAAAAACAAAGAGTTGTCGTTTGGTTTCCGGCCTTCTCGTCGAACCTTTATCTCCCAAATTTTCCTTCGTTCTGGGTTGCGGGGATAACGGTACATTGTGTCATGCTTCCGGTAACCGCTACATGCCCCCCCCCCCCCCAGAATTAACTTGCACCGGGAGAGTCCGTTTGAGGGGGGTCTTGAAGACCCGGCCGAAACGACCCCTGGCGATTCGTGTGGGGGTGGTAAGTGGCGTGGCGGTGGATGGTCGAGCGGGGGGCTTGGTTGACGGGGGACGGCCCCGTCGTGGAGGAAGGGCCAACCGTGGAGGTTGGTCGAGGTCCAAATGGGCCGGCTTGAGGCGGTCCACGGAGATGCGGTCCGGTTTGCCGCCGATGTCAATGATGAACGACTTGTCGTCCCTCTTCAGGACCCGGAAAGGTCCATAGTACGGCGGCCGGAGCGGTCCCCGGTGTGTGTCGTTCTGGATAAAAACGTACTCCGCAGTGCGAAGTGCTGGGGGGACGTGGGGTTGAGGGCAGCCGTGGTGGGACGTGGGCACGGGGGCAAATCTCCTGGCGGCCTCCTGGAGGACCGAGCGTTGGCGAGCCGTGGACCAGGGGCCGGTGGCGTCAGGGATGAACTCGCCTGGCACGCGCAGTGGCTGGCCGTAGACAAGCTCGGCGGTGGAAGCCTGGAGGTCCTCTTTAGGGGCCGTTCGGAGGCCCAATAGGACCCACGGGAGCCTGTCGGCCCAACCGTCGTCCTGGAGGCTGGCCGTGAGAGCGGCCTTCATCGAGCGGTGGAAGCGCTCGCACAAGCCGTTGGCTTGGGGGTGGTAGGCCGTGGTGTGGTGTAGCTTGACCCCCAAGGCCTGGGCGACCGCGCCCCAAAGTTTGGAGGTGAATTGCGGGCCTCTGTCGGAGGAGATGTCCGAGGGGGCGCCAAAACGGGCAATCCAGGTGCCAATGAAGGCCTGCGCCATGTCGGCGGATGTTGTTGATGCCAGCGGGACGGCCTCCGGCCACCTGGTGGTCCTGTCCACCATTGTGAGGAGGTGGGTGAAGCCCCGCGAGGAGGGAAGGGGTCCCACCAGGTCCACATTGACGTGGTTGAAGCGCCGCGCGGGCACGTCGAATGGTGCCAACAGGGCCTGGGTGTGCCGGTGGACCTTCGCGCGCTGGCAGGCGACACAGGCGTTGGCCCAGTCGCGGACGTCCTTACGGAGCCCGTGCCAGACAAACTTTGCTGCCACGAGCTTCTGCGACGCTTTCCGGCCCGGGTGGGAAAGGCCGTGGAGGGCGTCAAAAATGTGCCGCTGCCATCCGGTGGGCACGATGGGGCGAGGTTGGCCCAGGGAAACGTCGCACAGGAGAACTGTGCCTGTGTCCTCGAAGGGGACGTCGGCCAACCGCAGGCCTGTGTCCGCTGTCCGGAGGGCTTGCACCGTGGGGTCGGCGGTCTGGTCGGCCGCCATGCGGGTGAAGTCCACACCGAGGTGGACGGCGTTCGCGCCGGACTGGGAGAGGCAATCGGCCACAGCGTTGTCCTTGCCCGCGACGTGCCGGATGTCCGTCATAAATTCGGACACGGCGGAGAGGTGGCGCTGCTGGCGGGCCGACCACGTCTCTGCAACCTTGGCCATGGTGAAGACCAGGGGTTTGTGGTCCACAAACGCCGTGAACGGGCGGCCCTCTAAAAGATGGCGGAAGTGGCGAACGGCCAGGTAAAGGCCGAGCAGCTCACGGTCGAAAGCGCTATACTTGCGCTCGTTAGGGCGAAGCTGCTGGCTGAAGAAGGCCAGCGGTTGCCAAGCCCCGTTCACCCACTGTTCATGCACGGCGCCCACCGCGTAGTCGGAAGCGTCCGTGGTGAGGGCGATGGGTGCGTCGAGCACCGGGTGCGCCAGCATGGTCGCGTTGGCGAGGGCCAGCTTAGCGCCCGTGAACAACTCGTCCATCTCTTTGGTCCAGGCGACGTCGTGCTTGGCGGGCTTGCCGCGGAGGGCTTCGTATAGGGGGCGCATGAGTTGGGCGGCGCGAGGCACGAACCGGTGGTAGAAATTTACTATCCCCAAAAATTCCTGGCGGGCCTTGATGGAGCGGGGGCGCGGGAAACTTGTGACTGCCTCCACCTTGGCAGGCAGCGGGACGGCCCCGCGCTTCGTCATGCCGTGCCCCAGGAAGTCAACGGCCGTTACGCCAAACTGGCATTTCGCCGGGTTGATGATGAGGCCGTGCTGGCCGAGGCGCTCAAAAAGCGTGCGCAGGTGGATGAGGTGGCTCTGCCCGGGAAGTGCTGGCGACGAGAATGTCATCCAAGTAGACGAAAAGGAAGGTGAGGTCGCGCAGCACGCTGTGCATCAGCCGCTGGAAGGCCTGGGCGGCGTTCTTAAGGCCGAACGGCATGCGAAGGAACTTGAAGAGGCCAAGAGGTGTAATTACCGCCGTCTTCGGCCTGTCGGCCGGCCGGACGGGTACCTGGTGGTAGCCCCGAATGAGGTCGACCTTGGAAAAGATCACCCGCCCCGTGAAACGGGCGGAAAGGTCCTGTATGTGTGGTATCGGGTACCGGTCGGGGGTGGTGGCGTCGTTGAGGCGGTGGTAATGGCCGCATGGTCACCATCCGCCACCCGGTTTGGGCACGATGTGCAGGGGCGAGGCCCACGCGCTAGTCGAGCGCCGCACAATGCCCAATCGCTCCAGCATGTCGAATTCCGCCTTCGCCACGGCGAGTTTGGTCGGGTCGAGGCGACGAGCCCTGGCGTAGACCGGTGGACCTGTGGTCAGGATGTGGTGTTCGACGCCATGTTTGACGGCGACGGCCGAAAATGTCGGCTGCGTGAGGGCGGGAAACTCGGCGAGCAGGCGGGTGAAATCGTCCGCGGCCGGGAGCGCGCAGGCTAGCTTGGTTGGTGCGGAGCCGCTCAATGAGCAAGCGAGCGAGCTGAAGGTCTCCACGTTGATAAGCCGACGCCGTTTGACGTCCACCAAAAGCCCATGTGCGTAAAGAAAATCTGCACCCAGCAAGGCCATGGACACGTTCGCCGTGATGAAGTCCCACCTGAAGCGCTGGCCCCCGAAGCAGAATGCGACGCTGCGCAAACCGAAGGTGCGGATGGAGGAGCCGTTTGCGGCGACCAAGGCGGGGCCGCAAAGCGCGGCCTGTTTGAATGCACCGAGGTGGGTATCACGCTCAGCTGAGCGCCGGTGTCGCACAAAAAACGCCGCCCGGACGCTGTATCCGTAATGAACAGAAGGCTGCCTGAATGGCCGACGCTCATGGCAGGCAGCGAGCGCCAGCCTGGTCGTTTCCCGACCTGCCGAAAGTGCACGGTGGGCGGCACGTTCTGGCCTTCTGCCCGAACCTGGCGTGGTAGTAGCACATGGTCCGCTCTGGTGGAGGCTCCGGCGGTCGCGTCGGGTTCGGTCGACGGGGCGTCGCGGCGGCCGCTGCCACCAGTGGCGCTAACTCGGCCGGTCGTGGCGCGGGCATTGCCTCGGTCGGCCCAGGGTTCCAGGCGGCCGCTCCGACGTGTCGCCTGGCCGAGAAAAATTTATCGGCCTCCTTGGCCAGGGCGCGATGGTCCGTGATGGGCGAATTAGCCAAAGCTAATCGTACCTGCCCGGGTAGCTGCCGGAGGAACAGCTCGCGGAAGAGGAAATCTGGGCTGTGGTCACCGAGTAGAGCAAGCATGTGGTCCATGCGTTCGGATGGACGGGCCTCACCCAGCTCCAGGAGGTCGAGCAGTTGTCGCGCGCGTTCAGTCTCCGTGCGTCCAAACGCACCGAGGAGTAGGCCTTTGAGCACGCCGTATTTGTCGGCGTTCGGCGGGTTCTGTAGGAAGCTCAGGACCCGGGCAGCAGTGGAGGCGTTGAGCGCGGAGACCACATGGTCGTAGCGCGTCGTGTCCTCCGTAATGTTCCGCAGGGCGAATTGAGAATCCGCTTGGGCGAACCAGACGGCTGCGTGCGATTCCCAAAAGCCAGGGAGCTTCAAAGCTACAGATGACTCCATCGCCATGTTCTTGAAAAGGGGTCACTAATTGTGGAGCTATGCTCGCACGATAAAGCCGGACAAAATGGACGACACCAGGAACGAAGTTTCACTGAGCTATTTATTCTAGCTCAACTCGAAAGAACTCAAAAGCACTGAATAGCCCGTTAACACGGGCGGCAATTTATATCAAAAGTTCACCACACAAAAGCCACGCCTCTCAGGCGGGGCGTGGTATGCAAATACGTCAGCCACGCCTCTCAACGGGGCGTGGTATGCAAATCGAGAGTCCTCCCGGGCAAGGCAAGTCCGGACACATCCGGGCGAATCCGGGAAAGTAACCGCCCGCCGGTTACGTCATCGGCCGGTGCAAGGTGATTGTGTCATGCTTCCGGTAACCGCTACAACATCATCATTAAGCTATCTTTTTCCCCATGTGGAGTACTTGACAACGCACCATGACCTAATTTTTTCCATGGAGTGTTGCAGAGATAGAGGTGCAACATTTATTGCATTTTCCAAGATGGCGCCTGTACCACGTGATCTATGACGTCATAATCATTAACAAAAATTATACAGGTGGAGGCGCTCCTATGGTGAAAAGTTGTGTCCATTGGGCCAACAGTTGCAGAGACAAAAAAATTTATACTGATCGGATCAAGCGTTGTCCATGTTGAATTATGTCATAATGAAGGCACCGATGACATCATCATTAACAAATATTATTCCCCATGGGGAGTACTTGACTGAGACATGCTTCCATTTTTTCCATTGAGCGGTTTCTGAGATATAAAGGTGCAACGTTTTTCCAAGATGGCGTCCGTACACGTCACCTATGACATCATAATTATGGATAAAAATTCTACATGCGGAGGCGATTCTACGGTGAAAATTTCGTGTCAATTGGACCACCACTTTTTGAGATATCCTGTTCACAATCAGCCATAGATGAAAACATAACCTCAGCCCACCTTTGGTAGCAGAGGTAATGACAATCCGATGAGCCAATCGTTACAATTACAACTGATATTTATACCGTACACAACACTGTCTGTGTTTCCAAGTCGTAAGTAAACATAATCATAAAGACAAACGGAACGTCTGATCAAGACATCCCATGTATTGCTGCTGTCATTTCATATTGATTATATCCAACCATATTGTGATATAGTCGTTATTTTCGATTTCCCTGATATGGGCGGTGTATTGCATTACATCGATTTTAACGCTTTTATTTTGTTGCTTTGATTTCCAGCTTTTATTGTTACTGAGATGAAACAAAGTAACGTGATTTATTTCGTATTTAGGTTCCACAAATATTTCTGTAATCGCGCAGACCAACCTGGCGCATGTGGAGCTCCCACGTTAAGAAGGTCGCAGTTAAATGCGCCAAGGGCCGAAATCGAATTCGATGCCTCACTGGCACTTCCTGGGGAGCCCACCAGGGAAGTCCTTTTCTCCTGTACAAAGCCCTTACCCGCCCTCATCTGGATTATGGTAGCCAGGCTTTTTCAGACATGTCAAAGACCAATCGCAGAAAACTTGAAGCCATTTAGGCTCAAGCCCTGCGTGTCTGTCTGGGCGCTTTCGTGAGTTCACAAATCTCTGAACCTTTTGGTGGAGGCCGGGGGGATGCCTCTATCCCTCCGCTGGGAGGTGTCCCGGCTAAAATTCTGGGCCAAATCTATATCCTCTGGGACCAATCACCCAGTCCGAACGGTTTTTGCAGACTGTTGGGAGTATGAGGCATGGGGTAAAAATCTAAATTCCCCTCCCTTCGGGATGGCCTGTAGGTGGGTATCGGTGAAATGGGTCTGGACTCCATGCCCATTAAGTCTGTCCAGAAAGTTCCAATCTGCCCCCCCTGGACTCACTGTGCCTCAAATCCACCTGGATCTACGGGGGAGAGTTGACAAGGATAACCCCGCTGCATCCAGGCGATCGAGTTCATCCATTCGGTTTGGAGTCAATCTCTCCACTTTTACACGGATGGTTCGAAAGTCCCTTCCCTTGGGAGAACTGCGGCGGCAATATGTATCCCTGTGGTGCTATGAACACACAACTCGTTTGCCAAGAAGGTAGGCCACAACACGTTGTACAAACCAAAACACTTTATTCTATGCTCGCACGTAAGCACTGGGCGGGCTCGACTTTCGAGCCCGCATATATGTCCCGAGGCCACGCCTTGCCCTCGGGCGTGGCCGGTCGGCCCAAAGGCGGGGCATGTATTTCAGGTCCACCCTGCGCCTCGTGACGCCTTTGCTCCGGCGTGGCCCGAGCCGTGCTTCCACGCCCGGTCGCTCGCGCCACCCACTGGTGCGCGGAATTATTACCCGCTGGCATTGTGTCCGCCACACGCGCCCCCCCCCCCCCCAGAATTCCCGCGCACCTGAAGGGTGAGCTTGCGGGGAAGCCGGATGACCTGGCCGAAACGCCCTCTGGCGATGCGTGCAGGGCTGGGGGGTGGCGGGACGGCGGGGGTGGGGGGGGTGGGGGGTGCCGGGGGTCTGCCCGCCAGGGGGCGGCCTCGACGCGGAGGCAGAGCTGCTTGCGGGGGGTGGTCCAGGTCGAGGTGGGCCGGCTTGAGGCGGTCCACGGAGATACGATCTGGAGTACCGCCGATGTCCACGGTGAAGTGCTTGTCCCCGGTCTCCAGCACGCGGAAGGGCCCGTCGTATGGGGGCCGCAGCGGTGCTCGGTGGGCGGCGTGCCGGACAAAAATGTACTCCGCCGTGCGAAGCTCCGGGGCGACGTGTGAGGACGGGCAACCATGGTGTGCCGTCGGCACCGGGGCGAACCTCCTGGCGGTCTCCTGAAGGGTGGAGCGCTGTTGCGCCGCAGACCAAGGTGCCGTGGAGTCGGGGATAAATTCGCCCGGTACCCGCAGTGGTTGTCCGAAGACCAGCTCTGCCGAGGACGCGCGCAGGTCGTCCTTGGGTGCCGTCCTGAGGCCCAGTGGAGCCTGTCGGCCCAGCTGCCGTCGCGGAGGCTGGCCCGGAGCGCGGCCTTCATTGAGCGATGGAAGCGCTCGCACAGGCCGTTGGCCTGGGGGTGGTAGGCCGTGGTGCGGTGCAGCTTGATGCCGAGCCCTTGCGCCACTGCTCCCCAGAGCTCCGAGGTGAACTGGCGGCCGCGGTCGGACGAGATGTCCGAGGGGGCGCCGAACCCGGCAACCCAAGTGGCGATGAAAGCTTGCGCGACGTCAGCCGCAGCCGTCGCCGCCAATGGCACGGCCTCCGGCCACCGGGCGGTGCGGTCCACCATGGTGAAGAGGTGGGTGAAACTCCGCGAGGGGGGCAGAGGTCCCACCAAGTCGACGTGCACATGGTCGAACCTACGTTCGGGCACCGTAAACGGGGCCAACGGGGCCTGGGTGTGGCGGTGGACTTTCGCGCGCTGGCACGCGAGGCACGTCCTGGCCCAGTCGCGGACGTTCTTCCGGAGGCCATGCCAGACGAACTTCGCCGCGACAAGCTTCTGGGAGGCCTTCGTGCCCGGGTGGGACAGGCCATGGATGGCGTCAAAAACCGGGTGCTGCCAGCCAGCGGGCATGATGGGGCGAGGCCGGCCGAGGGAGACGTCGCACAAGAGGGCAGTGCACGCGACGTCGAATGGCACCTCGGTGACGCGGAGGCCTGTGACGGCGGTCCGCAAGGCCTGGACGTCGGGGTCGGCGGTCTGGTCCGCCGCCATCCGGGCATAGTCGATCCCGAGGTGGACCGCGTGTGCGAAGGACCGGGAAAGGCAATCCGCCACCGGGTTGTCCTTACCCGCGACGTGTCGGATGTCCGTCGTGTATTCAGACACGGCAGAGAGGTGACGTTGCTGCCGGGCCGACCACGGCTCGGCGACATTGGCCATCGCGAAAACAAGGGGCTTGTGATCGACGAAGGCCGTGAACGGGCGGCCCTCGAGAAGATGGCGGAAGTGTCGGACCGCCAGGTGGAGCCCGAGCAGCTCGCGGTCGAAGGTGCTGTACCGGCGTTCGTGCGGGCGGAGCTGCCGGCTAAAAAACGCCAGCGGCTGCCAAGCACCACTCACCCACTGCTCGTGCACCGCGCCCACCGCGTAGTCCGACGCGTCAGTGGTGAGGGCGATTGGTGCATCGGGCGCCGGGTGCGCCAGCATGGTGGGGTTGGCCAAGGCCAGCTTTGCGCCCGCAAATGCCGCGTCCATCTGCTCCGTCCAGGCGATATCCCCTTTGCCCGGCTTCCCCCGGAGGGCCTCGTACAGGGGGCGCAGGAGCTGGGCGACGCGGGGCACGAAGCAGTGATAAAAATTCACCATGCCCAGGAATTCCTGGAGCCCCTTGATCGTGCGGTGGCGCGGGAAACTCCTGACCATCTCCACCTTGGCCGGTAAAGGGATGGCCCCGTGCCTGGTGATGCGGTGCCCCAAGAAGTCGATGGCGGTGACGCCGAAATGGCACTTCGCGGGGTTGATTATCAGGCCATGCTGGCCCAGGCGTTCGAAGAGCGTGCGGAGATGGAGCAGGTGCTCCTCCCGGGACGCGCTCGCGACTAGGATGTCGTCCAGGTAGACGTAGACGAAGGACAAGTCGCGCAAGACGCTGTCCATGAGCCGCTGGAACGCCTGGGCCGCATTTTTCAACCCAAAAGGCATCCGCAAGAACTCGAAGAGGCCAAAAGGTGTTATAACGGCCGTCTTCGGTACATTGTCCGGTTTTACGGGGACCTGGTGGTAGCCCCGGATGAGGTCCACCTTGGAAAAAATGGTCGTTTTCGCCAACCGGGCGGAAAAGTCCTGAATATGCAGGACCGGGTAGCGGTCGGGGGTGGTGGCGTCGTTGAGCCGGCGGTAGTCACCGCACGGCCGCCACCCGCCGCCGGGCTTGGGCACAATGTGCAGAGGAGAGGCCCATGCGCTGTTGGAGCGCCGTACGATGCCCAGCCGCTCCAGCATGGCGAACTCCACTTTCGCAACGGCGAGCTTCGTTGGGTCGAGGCGGCGCGCCCGGGCGTAGACCGGTGGCCGACGGTGGGAATATGGTGTTCCACCCCGTGTTTGACGGCCACCGCTGAAAAGATGGGCCGCGTGAGTGCCGGGAAACTGGCGAGGAGGCGGGTAAACTCGTCCGCTGCCGGAAGCGTACAGACTAACCTCGCCGGGACGGAACCGCTCAGCAAGCCGCTTGGTAAGCCGCTCGGTGAGCCGCTCAGCGAATAAGCGAGCGAGCTGAAGGTTTTGGCCTGGACGAGGCGTCGACGCTTAACGTCCACCAACAGCCCATGCGCACAAAGGAAATCCGCACCGAGCAGGGCCATTGGCACGCTGGCGGTGACGAAAGACCATTGGAAGCGCTGTCCCCCGAAACGCAGCGAGAGGCAACGCTTCCCGAATGTGCGGATGGGAGTTCCGTTGGCGGCGAGCAAGGCGGGGCCCCGGCCCGCGGCTTGCTTGTCGGACGCGGAGGCAGGGAGGACGCTAACCTGCGCTCCAGTGTCGCACAGAAAACGGCGACCAGACGAGGTGTCTGTAATGAAAAGGAGGCTGCCGGAATGGCCGACGCTCATGGCCGCAAGTGAGCGCCAGCCCGGTCGTTTCCCGACCCGTCGAAAGAGCATGGCGGGCGGCACGCCCTAGCCTTGCGGCCGAACCTGGCATGATAATAACACCAGGTTTGCCCCGGTGGTGGCTGCCGCGTCGGTCGTGACGGCGGTGGCGGACGGGGTGTAGCAGCGGCCACGAGGGGGCGCGGCGCTGAAGCCTCCGCACCGGGATCCAGTACGGCAGCGCTATGCGTCGGCCGCATGTGCGGCGCTGAAACCTCCGCACCGGGATGCACTACGGCAGCGCCATACGTCGGCCGCGTGTCACAGACCGCGAAAAATTTGTCCGCCTCTCCGGCCAGGGCGCGGGGTTCCGTTATGGTCGAACCGGCCAGCGCGAGCCACACCTGCGCAGGTAGCTGGCGGAGGAAAAGCGCTCGGAAAAGGAAATCCGGGCGTTGGTCTCCAAGAAGGGACAACATATAATCCATCCGAATGGACGGTCGTGTGCCGCCGAGGGCGGGAAGGTCAATGAGGCGATCGGCGCGGTCGGCCTCGGTGAGCCCGAACGTGGCGAGGAGAAGTCGTTTGAGGGACGCGTACTTGTGGGCGCCCGGCGGGCGCCGAAGGATGGACACGACGTGGGCGGCAGTGCCGGGCCCGAGGGCGGCGACCACGTGAAAGTACATGGTGTCGTCCGCCGTGATGCACCGGAGCTGGAATTGGGCTTCGGCCTGCACAAACCAAACATCGGCCTGTGCTTCCCAGAACTCCGGGAGTTTAACGGCGACAGCGTTGGTAGCCATGGCGCGTTCAGGGGTCAGCTATGGCTGAACCAGTCGGGGTCACCAGTGTGATGCTATGCACACACAACTCGTTTGCCAAGAAGGTAGGCCACAACGCGTTGTACATACCAAAACACTTTATTCTATGCTCGCACGTAAGCACTGGGCGGGCTCGACTTTCGAGCCCGCATATATGTCCCGAGGCCACGCCTTGCCCTCGGGCATGGCCGGTCGGCCGAAAGGCGGGGCATGTATTTCAGTTCCACCCTGCGCCTCGTGACGCCTTTGCTCCGGGCGTTGCCCAAGCCGTACTTCCATGCCCGGTCGCTCGCGCCACCCACTGGTGCGCGGAATTATTACCCGCTGGCATTGTGTTCACCACATCCCTGATGTTAAGGTGACAAAGGCCAAGAGGTTATCTGATCATCTCTCTGTCTTCACAGCTGAACTCTTTGCTGTCGTATTGGCTCTGGAATGGATAATCGAGTTCAATCCTCTCAGTGCCGTTGTGGCGGACACAAAAGCCCACTGGCGTGGTGACATCATTCCGCGCACCAAGTGGGCGGTGGCCACGCCCGAGGGGTAGGCGTGGCCTCATGATATACACCGGGCGCGCAGCCCGGAGCGCGCCAGTGTTACAGTGAGCTCCTGAAATAAAGACGCTTATAAGTTACCGCTTGTCCGCTTCCTCCTTGCTCGCAAGCAGCGCGCGTAACGCTGCGCTTTACTGGTGACCCCGACGTGATCAGAGGGCTGCAGGAGTTCCTGGGCATGGTGAACTTTTACCATCGGTTCCTGCCCCGTATCGCCCAGCTCCTGCGCCCCCTGCACGAAGCTCTCTGAGGTAAGCCGGGCAAAGGCGACGTTACCTGGACCGAGCAGATGGACACGGCGTTCACGGGCGCGAAGCTCGCCTTGGCTAACGCCACCATGCTCGCGCACCCGGCGCCCGATGCACCGATCGCCCTCACCACCGATGCCTCGGACTACGCGGTGGGCGCGGTGCACGAGCAATGGGTGCGTGGAGCTTGGCAACCGCTGGCGTTCTTTAGCCGGCAGCTTCGCCCGCCCGAACGCCGTTACAGTACCTTCGACCGCGAGTTGCTCGGGCTTCACTTGGCGGTCAGGCACTTCCGCCATCTGCTCGAGGGCCGTGCGTTCACTGCCTTCGTCGACCACAAGCCGCTGATCTTCGCGATAGGCAAGGTCACCGAGCCGTGGTCGGCCCGGCAGCAGTGTCACCTCTCGGCCGTGTCCGAGTACACGACGGACATCCAGCACGTCGCGGGGAAGGACAACCCGGTGGCGGATTGCCTTTCCCGGGCCGTCACCCACGCAGTCCACCTCGGCATCGACTATGCCCGGATGGCAGCGGACCAGGCCGCTGACCCCGACGTCCAGGCCTTGCGGACCGCCGTCACGGGCCTCCGCGTCACCGAGGTGCCGTTCGACGGCGCGGGCGCGGCCCTCTTGTGCGACGTCTTCCTCGGGTGTCCTCGCCCCATCGTGCCCGCGGGCTGGCAGCGCCAGGTGTTTGACGCCATCCACGGCCTGTCCCACCCGGGCGCGAGGGCCTCCCAAAGGCTGATCGCCGACAAGTTCGTCTGGCATGGCCTCCGGAAGGCCGGAGGACGTCCCGAAGACAGCGGTCATCATGCCATTCGGACTCTTCGAGTTCCTGCGCATGCCCTTCGGTCTGAAGAATGCGGCTCAGGCGTTCCAGCGACTGATGGACAGCGTCCTGCGCGACTTGGATTTTGTCTACGTCTACCTGGACGATATCCTCGTCGCCAGCGCGTCCCGCGAAGAGCACCTACGCCACCTCCGCACGCTCTTCGAACGCCTGGGCCAGCATGGACTGATTGTGAACCCCGCAAAGTGCCGGTTCGGCGCCGCCATAATCGATTTTCTGGGGCACCGTGTCACCAGGCACGGAGCCGTCCCCCTGCCGGCCAAGGTGGAGGCGGTGAAGGGGTTTCCGCGCCCCCGCACGATCAGAGGGCTGCAGGAGTTCCTGGGCATGGTGAACTTTTACCATCGGTTCCTGCCCCGTATCGCCCAGCTCCTGCGCCCCCTGCACGAAGCTCTCCGAGGTAAGCCGGGCAAAGGCGACGTTACCTGGACCGAGCAGATGGACACGGCGTTCACGGGCACGAAGCTCGCCTTGGCTAACGCCACCATGCTCGCGCACCCGGCGCCCGATGCACCGATCGCCCTCACCACCGATGCCTCGGACTACGCGGTGGGCCTCACCCACCATCTGCTCTGGCATCTGGTGCCATCTGCATGCCCCCCAGACCGTGATCTTTTCTGATTCCCTCTCTGCACTTAATGCACTAGAGTCTCTACAGGAGGGATGCAGATTTGACCTGGTGCTCGAAGTACTGCACCGGATCAACATTGCTAGTTGGAGAGGATCAGTGGTCAATCTGTGCTGGATCCCCGCTCATGTGGGCATCGGAGGGAACGAGGCCTGCGATGTTGCAGCCAAGTGTGCGATCACATCCGATTGTGTCACCCAAATCCCTTTGGGTCCGTCTGAAATTGTGAATGTGGCCAGGGACATGATCGTCAAAAAATGGCAATCCCAGTGGGACACCACCACGAATTGTAGGTTCTGTTACAGGGTGAATCCAGACGTGACCCCCCCCCGCCCCCACCCCCCTTTCGGCTACCCCAGTTGTCCCACAGAGACCAGGTGGTTCTCTCCAGGCTTAGACTCGCGCACTCTCGACTTAATGCGTATCTTCACGTGATACTGATAGGGTGTCACCCTTCAGGGACTTGCGACGCCTGTATGGCACCCGAAGATTTATCCCACGTATTTATTGTATGCCGCCAATATGACGGACCGAGGTTGCTTCTATTTAAAATCGTTAGAGAGGAGGTCGGTGGGTCTGACCTGCCCGTCAATTTTGGTCATTTAAACCAGAAGCATCCTCGTTTGTGCAAGGCGGTCCTAAACTTTTTGAAAGCGTTTTGGAGACCTATATAGTTCTATGGATGTCCCACAGGCCTCCTTTTAAATCTATATATATTTTTGCAACACAGTGATGTTCAGGCGGATGGCGTGTATAGAGGAGCCTCGCGGCTCTGAAAACGCCATAAACCCCTTAAGAAGAAGAAGAACCCGGCGCACTTCCGGTACGGAGATTTCCAAATCAGGGCGGGAAGGGTTTTCTTCTCCCCTCACGGTGGTTCGTGTTTTATTCTTTTGAGACGACATACAATCTGATATGAGGTACCGTACTAAGATTGGGATTTCAAAGAAAAGGTTTTGTGTGTGAAGAAATGAAAACATTAGCAGATTAGTTTATTTTTTATGTGAAGTTTGATGTGAAATCCACCGACATACCGCGTTTTATTAAAATTTCTACATTTCCACAGGAAAAAAAGGATTTGATGAAAAAAAACGAAAATGAATTTTTCCAACAGAGGCATCAGCTCTGGTGAGACTTTTCTCCCTAACTTACCTTTATTTACGTTCGTTTACCTCAGTGCGGTTGGCATTCTATCACATCGGGAGATGTATGTTGCAATAGGAAAACCTGCCTTATATGGCCGCCTTTAACCTTCTTTTAACCGCAGTGCTTTATCGTGACATTGTCGTCACACACGGGCTGGCGAAATATCAAGGATGTTGTGTTTCTCGGGTTCAATCCCCACACGATTGTAAAATTATTCTCTGGTGATTTGCAGGTTTAGGATGTTGCCTCACAAACGTCCCTCGGACGGACGTTCACCAAGTCACTACGTTTGCCAGAATTTCGTTGAGGGACGTTGAGGATCACATGGTGTCTTCCACAAGTCGCCGCTGCCCGGACATTTTAAAATGGAACTCGACATTTATAACCCTTTATTATTATTACTATACGAGACGCTGACCCAATAATACTCGAGGGACAATAAATTACAAACACGGACAAAAACTGCTCTACTTCTAAGGATGAGGATGTGTGCGCAAGCACATGCAATCATGTATAATTGGGAGGAAGGAAGCAAAATTTGTGAGGGGGGAGGGAGGGTGTTGGAGAAGCAAAATTATGGGGGTGGGGGGATGTTGGCGAAGCAAATTTAGGGGGAGGGGGGATGTTGGAGAAGCAAATTTAGGGGGGGGGGGGGATGTTTTGAGAAGCAATGTTTGGGAGGGGCTGGAGAAACAAAATAAGGGGTTGGAGAAGCAAAATTGGGGAGGGGGGTAGGTGTTGGAGGAGCAAATTTTGGGGGGAGGGGGGATGTTGGAGAAGCAAATTTAGGGGGGGGGATGTTTTGAGAAGCAATGTTTGGGAGGGGCTGGAGAAACAAAATAAGGGGTTGGAGAAGCAAAATTTGGGGGGGGGGGGGGGTAGGTGTTGGAGGAGCAAATTTTGGTGGGAGGGGGGATGTTGGAGAAGCAAATTTAGGGGGGGGGGATGTTGGAGAAGCAAATTTAGGGGGGGGGGATGTTTTGAGAAGCAATGTTTGGGAGGGGCTGGAGAAACAAAATAAGGGGTTGGAGAAGCAAAATTGGGGAGGGGGGTAGGTGTTGGAGGAGCAAATTTTGGGGGGGGGGGGTAGGTGTTGGAGGAGCAAATTTTGGGGGGAGGGGGGATGTTGGAGAAGCAAATTTAGGGGGGGGGGATGTTGGAGAAGCAAATTTAGGGGGGGGGGATGTTTTGAGAAGCAATGTTTGGGAGGGGCTGGAGAAACAAAATAAGGGGTTGGAGAAGCAAAATTGGGGAGGGGGGTAGGTGTTGGAGGAGCAAATTTTGGGGGGAGGGCTCCAAAACTTGGGGGAGGTATTGGAGAAACAAAATTAGGAGGGTGGGTGGGTGGGTGGGGGGTTTGGAGAGGAAAAGTTAGGGTGGGCTGGGCCGAATTTGGGGGGGGGCTGCAGAAGCAAAATTAGGAGGGGGGGGGGGCAGTTGGAGAAGAAAAATTAGGAGTAGAGTTAAGCAAAATTCTAGAGGGGGGAGGAGGAAAGCAAAATTATGGCAAAATTAGGGAAATGGGGAAGCAAAATTAGGGAGATGGGGAAGCAAAATTAGGGAGGGGGTGAAGCAATCTTAAGTAGTCGAACCCCTCTCTCTCCCCGCCCTCCACAGGACCCATGTGGCCATGAACCATAATTTTTGCCCATTACCTAACCATGGGTGCTACCAAAACGTATGCAAAATTTGGTAGAGATCGGGCCAGTCGTTTTTTCTGCGATTTTGAGATACTATATAGATAGATACATACACATACAGGTAGTAGATAAAAAAAATCGCAACCGTGTCCAAAGGAAGCAGTTCAGTTTGGCATTTTAAATATTAAATAGGAAAGCCTAGAAACGAACGAAACCTTTAAGAATTACCCTTTATAACTCTTTAGAATTACCCTTTAGATATATATTCTAGAACCCATTATAATGAACCTTTAGAATCAACCTTTAGAACCCTTTAGAATTAAATACAGCGGTTTAGAAAGGTTCTTCTTCATTTTAGGGCAGACGGACATAGCCAAATATTGAAGTGGCATCACCGCTTAAAAATGGAAACATCTGGGTGAACCTGGGGCACCAAGCCACGGCTTCCACATAGGTGTGGTCCATGTGTTAAGAAAGCAAATAACATCCCAGCATGCTTATGTTCATGTATAAAAATGCTGCACCGGCCTGGTTGCCCATAATTATGGCTAGCACGGCTGCAAGAGGAGACCCCTCACTCCCCACAGAGCACACGTGGCCACCCAATGGTTTGATGAGCATGACACTGATGTTATCCATATGTCATGGTCTTCTCAGTCACCAGATCTAAACCCAATTAAGCATTTAGGGGATATTCTGGAATGACACCTGAGATAGCATTTTCCACCTCCATCAAACAGGTGAGTTGATGGGCTGCCGCATCCCTGCTGCAGATTTCCAGACTCTGGTGGACTTTGTGCCATGGCACATGCTTGGCCACACATGGTGGTCCAATGCCCTATTAAGTGACTTCGCATTGGTGTTTCCATTTTTTTGTCCACTTCATGTACATACAATCATACATACAAATAACTGCCTTATTTAATACAGCACGCTGATTTGTAATTCTGGCTTCCACCAGGTGGTGCTATAAGATACACGATTAGGGTCCGTCTCCCACCCTGAACACCTGCGCTATGATTTTTTTTTTCGCCTGCTAAAGGCTTCCCAATCCCATTGCGAGTACCACCCTCAGTTTTCAACTCATTCCGTACAGCGGTTTAGAAATGCATCGAGAAGTCAAACCAAACTCTCCTCTCTCCCCCCCCCCCCCCTCCCCTTCCCACGCCTCCTGCCCCCAAGCCCTCTCCCTCCCACACTTCTCCCTGCTCTCAAATGTTGTGGTTGTGTGCTTCCCCTTCTCTCCCCATCTTGGCTTCCACTCCCTCTTTTGTATATTTTGTTTGTCTGGTTGATTTGTTTGTGAAATAAATGTTAGCTCTTTCACGAGCCTCGATTCAGTATACAAAAAAAACAAAAAAAAAACAAAAAAAAACAATAACGAACAAACAGACGTTGCTTTTTGTGGGTTTTTTGGTTCCCAATCCGATTTTGCGTTCCCCTACATCCAGTGCCTCTTGTAGTGGAACCACTTAAGCATAAAGCACACATTTCTGTTTTCGTGCTCTGTTTGGGTCCAACATCCTGAAGACCAGACTATATACACTGCTGTACATTGTATGACTTTCTTCAACCCATCTGCAGCTTTCCTTTTAAGAGGGGTGGGGAAAGATAGGGGGTAATATTTTTTGGAAAATATATTTAAACGTAGAGTAGAGGGTTGTAAAGTGAAAGTGCGATTATCATCTTCATTATCAGATAATAGGTCATCATCATAACATATGGAGAGCGAGGGTGCTGCCAAAGCAGTTACTGCTGACGCAAACTCAGGGTAGGAATTTTTAATTTGGCCATGGCGCTTGAGATGGCTAGCCTACTCTTCGAGAAGGACACTGGGATCTTTTAGGCCAAGTAAAATAAATGATTAGTTTCTTGTCCCCAACTACTTCCTTTTTGACAGGTGCCTCCTTTTTTGATATTTACTAATTTCTCTCCAGATATATATATGTGCAGTCCCTATAGGCCTAGCGCTCACGCAAATGAAATAAATCTCATCTGTAAATACAATTAATCACGCCGCATCACTCGCTCAGTGAATGTATTTTTCGAGACATGTACGTAACGGGTACACTGGTACAGTCCAGTTGGCTAGCTAGCTCTAGCGATAGCCTGCACGTTATCGATCTCGAGAACAAACTTCCTCGGTAGTTTTAATTGATCTACTGATGAAGCACAGTAGACCTATGTCTTAAAAATGGTCTTCATCTGTGTGTGCATCTGGAAGGCTGGCAGAAAGTTTTTGAAGCCATGGTACGTTTGTATGGTGTTCGACGGAACCCATAATCGGGTATATTTTGAACGAGTTTGCAAATGGGGGGTTCGATCAGAAATCTCCCATCGGCAACAACTACCAGACAGCTCAGGCCAATAGCGCAAGTCCACACATATCTAGTATCGGTTCAGTACATATAAGCGCACAGTACAGCCGACTTTGCCACTGCTGCAGTAGATGTTGATGTATCACATATACACTACCGGTCTAAAGTTTTAGAACACCTCAATTTTTGCAGTTTTTATTGAAATTTACGCAGTTTAATGTCCAGTGAATAACCTGAAATGGTACAAAGGTAAGCAGTAAACTGGTCGAGATTTAAAAGTTTAGGTTAGCAAAAACGGGAAAATAATGTAAATTGCACAGTTATATTGTAAAAAAAAAAAGGCCTTCTTCATGGAACAAGTAACGGGTTAACAGCTTACAGCTGTTCTGCAGCAATATAAGTAAATTAAGCCTTGAAAGTTGATGCAAACAATTCCTACAGGTGTCCCAACCTCTGCTGATTACTTGATTACAAACCCCATGTCTGTATAAAAGCAGTATTGGAACAGGCTGTTATTACACCCTCTGAAGCATTATTTGGACAATATTGCACTGCAGGAAGTAGTATATTGGAAACTGGAGGAAACTCTGACAGAAAGAGGTCTGGCAGACCCAAAGCCACAACAGAATCAGAAGACAAGTTTCTCAGAGTCAACACCTTGCGTGATAGGCGGCTCACAGGACAACTGCTTCAAGCACAGCTTAACACTGGTCAAAGTAAGCAAGTCTCAGTTTGAACTGTGAAGAGAAGACTTCGAGCTGCAGGTTTGACAGGTTGAGTGGCAGTAAGAAAGCCATTGCTGAGATGGCAAAATAAGAAAAAGAGGTTTGCCTGGGCCATGAAGCACCGCCAGTGGACTACTGAAGACTGGAAGAAGGTCTTATGGGCCGATTGATCAAAATTTGAAATCTTTGGTTCATCACGCAGGGTTTTTGTACGCCGTCGAGTAGGCGAAAGGATGGTTCCTCAATGTGTCACACCAACTGTCAAACATGGAGGAGGAAGCGTGATGGTCTGGGGCTCTTTTGCTGGATCCAGAGTCGGCGACCTGCACAGAGTGACTGGCACCCTGAACCAAAAGGGCTACCACAGCATTTTGCAGCGCCATGCAATACCCTCTGGTATACGCCTAGTTGGTCAGGGGTTCATCCTACAGCAAGATAATGACCCTCAACACACCTCCAGGCTATGTCAAAACTACCTTCGAGGAAAAGAACAAGACGGTAGGCTTCAAATCATGGAATGGCCAGCACACTCTCCAGACTTAAACCCCATCGAGCTGGTTTGGGATGAACTGGACAGAAGGGTGAAAGCAAAGCAACCGAAAAGTGCAAAACATTTGTGGGAACTTCTGCAACAGTGTTGGGAAGAACTTCCCGAACAATATTTGATTTCCATTGTAGAAAGAATGCTACGAGTGTGTTCGGCGGTTATATCTGCAAAAGGTGGCGACTTTGCTGAGTCAATATTTTAAAATTAAATTTTGTTTAACAAAATGATTCTATGATTTGTTTTTCATCTCCAATTGTTTATTTGTTCTATGCTTAATTTCAGAGTACATTGAGACATTAAACTGCGTAAATTTCAATAAAAACTGGAAAAATTGAGGTGTTCTAAAACTTTTGACCGGTAGTGTATGACCAGTCATTTTAATAGTATATGGGATGTGTGTTGGTGGTAGTGCTAGTCTTTGGTATGGTCGACTTCACCACGTGGTGGCCATCTGGAAGAAAGAAAAAATTTGGAAAATATCAAAAAATGGCCCTTCCTTTTTTTTAAAAGCCTGGGCAATAGACTAATAATTTATTTTACTTGGCCTTAAAGTCCACCAACTAATACCGGCAGGCGGAACACCAAGATTAATGTCCATCCAATGGATGGCAAACACACTGATGGATGACAGTTTATAGCTGGGTCTGGATTCAAATCAAGTCTTAATAGCTTAAATACGAGTGTGCGTACCTCTGTGAAAGTGAATCACAAAGCTGAACCAGGTGAGACAGAAATCTATATTATTGTGATTGACTCATAGCAACCAAGGTCTTTGATAATGCCACCTCGATAATACCTGTTCCTTCGCAGTGCTTAACACGATTTCAGAAAGATTTGTTTTTCCGGTCTGATTTTCACTTGAAGGAGTGAAACTAAGTGTGTAAACGATTAATCCCAATCTTAGCTTTGTTTCACTGGCTCTCTCTTTGTGTCCCATCACAGGGCTGCCTCTCATCCCACTGTTTCAGAACCGAAAGCGCTCTCGATACCCAGTGACCTCTGAACCTGCAGACTCGATGCCTCCTCACACCTCCACCAATCCTAATTCTTTTTCACATGCACTGTCATCTTCAACGTGTGTTAATCCTGCTGCTCCACATCCCTTCGTCGTCCCATCCCCGCAGTCTGGTCCTCGACCTTCTTTTCCATGTAACCTTCCTCCAAACTTCCCTCCAGAGTGGGCTGAACAAGGTCTCACTGCCCCTCTCACCAAAAGTAAAACCGCATACATATGGACCCATTTCATTATTTATTTGCAGTACCAGTGTGATTTGGTAGGAGGTCTTGAAATGAAATTCTGCACATTGACTTTGCTGTACACATTTTATTTTCTGCTTGTCCTCTCGTCTCTCTTTTTCTGTTTGCCTTAACCTTGTAAGTGGCAGTCTGTGCTCCTTACCCATAACTCTTTCCATCTGCAACTCTTTTCATTTTTATGAATTTGGAATTTTTTAGTAAATGTGTATAATATCTATAGTTATGTTTATGGTGGAAGGGAAGTACTTATTTATTTATTTGTATGCAGCCTGTGGGTGATTGGCTGCATCATTTTCTGGGGGCGTGGCTATGCCGCTGATGCAGTGCCCCCTTATGAGCTAGCTGGTACCCATTTTGCCAACCTCAGAAGGATGACAGGTTGAGTTGACGTACCTGATGTTAATTCAATGGTATGACAGGAGCTTGAACGCAAGACCTTAGGATCTTAAGCCAGCCACCTTAACCATTAAGCCAACACCATGCTTCAGTACTTATTTTAAGACCCAAGATGCTATCTATGTACATTCACACACAGTTTTAGAGCTTATTTTGTATTAAATGTTTGTGTAAAGTAAGGATCTATGTAAATTGTTACCTGCAAATGGCACAGGATTGTGTATGTAGCTCGGTTACGGCATCTCGTCTCTCGTTGTTCAAAGGCCTTGAGGCAGACACGTGGTTTGCCCCCGTAGTGCTGCTTGATTTGTGGAATGCCTCGGGTGGTGATGGGCGGAAATCCTCGGGATGGGGGGGAGTGGGTAAATACCTAGCTCTGCAAGTCAGAAGGAGGGTGAGCGGAACGGCATGCGGAGAAGAACGACTGACAGATCGTTCGCAGAACCATGGAGAGCGGCTGGGAGAAGGAAGTACATCCAGGTGGTTGTTTCACACCGAGGATGTGGTTCAGTTTGATCCTGTGGGCCGTGCGTTCTCCAACCACCATTCTTTCCAGCATGTAGTCTTGACCTGCTACGATCTCCTGCAGCTGTCATGTTATGCTTGCAGTGTGGCCTACCATGGTTACAGGTCCAACCTTTCAACGTGTGTGTGTCTGTGTTCTCCAAGGAAGATAGGCGTTATATGGTGTAAATTGCTGTGGTTTTATTTCGTTTCTATGTGTAATAAATTATTTATTTTGTTAGGAACGTTGTACCTCTTCCTCTCGCCATTTTGTTGCACAAACAATTGGGTTCATTCGGGCTCCCGAGAGTTAAATTGGTGTAATTTTGTTTGATAAACGACATGGGAATAGTCCTGCTGGATTAGAAGTCTGCGGCAACCACTAGACACATATCTGTGAGGAAAAGTATTTAGTTCATCCATTTTCAGTTTAGGCTCTGGCATGCATTGGTGACTTTCAAGTGTGGTACCATCTTGTTCAGAAGTTGCAGTCCACACGCCATTATATAAAGCTAGTCTCTATCAGAGAGAGAGCGTGTTTTCTTACTTTATAATAGGCTATACAGTCGTGGCCAAAAATATTGGCACCCTTGCACTTTTTTCAAATAACTCACAATTTTCTCTAAAAATAAGTTGAAATTGACAAAAGTATTTGGTCTCCACAATTATTTATTTCACTGTTAATATTACAAAATCTTTGTTTTTGATTCAGAACTTAATATATCCTTTTAAATCAGAAAATAAAAAGATATGGCATTGTGTTATGGATTCGTCACTTCCGTTGTTGTGGTTTTCATCCACTTGAAACATTTCTGGTTCCATGTACTATTATTGTTTTCAAAAGGTTTCTTGTTTATGAACTGTTTTCAAAAGGTAAAAAAGTTAGTGTTAAAAAGAAATCGGAAACCGGATCGGGAACCGGACGACGAAGAGGAAGAAGAGATCGTTGCTTTGCGGTCTGGAGCGAACGTTGGCGAACAACAGTCACTAGCGAACTTTCAGGTTTCCCAGGAAAGGGATTCCTGCGACAGAGTGGTTATCGCTGTGACAGATTAACCTGCGTGTCAGGTTTTGCGATCGATTCAGGAGAGAATCATCGTCGTGCTGTTGCGCCACGAGACTGGGCCGTCGGCCATTTTGACTCGCGCAGGACTTGCGCTTCGCTCACGGTTTCGTCTCATTTCGACCATTTTCACCGCATTCAGACGTCGATCTGGGGTGTGTGTGTGTGACGTGGCTTTTGAGTGGAAAGTCTGCGTGTCGCCGACTGTGAGCTGTAGAACGTCCATACCCGAGGGTGTGATTTCCCCGTCGCCTGGAGAGCGCCTTTGGATTTCCCAGTCGCCTTGAGGGCACCTTTGCACAGCTGTGGCAGCAGGATTGTAACTGCCAACCGAACGGGATTCTGGTCTCGATTGGACATTGATCTGACGATCGCTGGAGCGAATCAACTTTGGCTTGAAGCCAGGGATTAGAGACATTGGAAATGTTCTTGGTTCACTCACTTGGAGCACAGTGAGTTATATGTTATGAAACTGATGGTACCATCATAGGATATATATTGATTGTACTTTTGATTGCTATTATTGTTGTACTGTTATTCTTGTGTGATCTTAATACAATATTTGTTTGTGAGTAACAATTGGGGTGGCTTCTCCATTGATCTTTGACATACAGAATAACACATCTTTCTGCCGTGACTCCTCTCGGGGCTCGGAGGTACACCGTGACCAGGGGGTCGGGGAGGAGCACGTAACAATTGACAAAATTATTGACACCCTCGACTTAATATTTGGTAGCACATACTTTGGACAAAATAACTGCAGACAAGCACTTCCTATAGCCATGAATGAGCTTCCTCCACCTCTCCACTTGCAGTTTGGCCCACTCTTCTTGTGCAAACTGCTCCAGTTCTCCCAGATTTGAAGGGTGCCTTCTCCCAACTGCTGTTTTCAGATCTCCCCACACAGGTGTTCAATGGGATTTAGATCTGGAGTCATTGCTGGCCACTTCAGAAGTCCAGCATTTTGTCTTGAACCATTCCTGGGTGCTTTTTGAAGTGTGTTTGGGGTCATTGTTCTGCTGCAAGACCCATGACCTTCGACAGAGACCCATATTTCTGACACTGGGTTGAACATTGCGCTCCAAAATACCTTGGTAATCTCCTGATTTCATGATGCCATGCACACATTTAAGGCACCCAGTACCAGAGGCAGCACAGAAATCCCAAAACATCACTGAACCTCCTCCATGTTTGACTGTAGGGAAGGTGTTCTTTTCTTTGAAGGCTTCATTTTGTTTTCTGCAAACATAGAGATGAGGTGCTTTAGCAAAAAAGCTCTAATTTGGTCTCATTTGTCCACAGGACATTCTCCCAGAAGGATTTTGGCTTGTTCAGGTGTGTTTTGGAAACTCCAGTCAGGCTTTGTTCTGTCTCTCTCTCAGCAGTGGGGTCCTCCTGGGTCTCCTACCATAGAACGCCCTTTCATTGAGTTGGCGACGGATGGTGCGAATTGAAACTGTCGTTTGTCTGAAGGTCAGCTTGAATCTGTTTGGCAGATTGAGGTGCTTTCTCCACCATTTCATTTCATTTCTCCACCTCGAGATTGTCCATGCTTGGCTACAATCTTGTGTCTGACCTCCTCAGACAATTCTCTTGTTTTCTTTCTTTTCTGCATGCTCATTGTGCTACACACAGTGACACAAAATAGCAGAATGACTCATTTTCTCCATTCAAACTGGTTGAATGAGTGATTTTTATATTGCAGGCACTGCAACTCACCACAGGTGAGTTCAATTCCAAAGTAGAGGGGAATCACCTGCTTGACATCTAATTATTTCTAACAACTTCTAAAAGGTGCCAATAACATTGTCAGGGCCATTTTAGGATTTCTGTGTGGAATAAGCTAAGATTTAGTGATTTTTTTCAGCCTTTTTTGTTTTGTTCGACTGCAAACCAAAGAAATACAGATGTGGATACAAAATATTTTTAATTTCAACAATTTTCTGGACGAAATGGTGCATTATTTGAAAAAAGTGCAAGGGTGCCAATATTTTTGGCCACGAATGTATGGTCTGCTTAAAAACAAATACACTAGGAGATGCTGCGATAGCCAGTGGGACATAATGGTATTTTTGGATCTAACACATGGACAACAAAGTTTACATAATGTAATTTAATGTACCTCTTTAACAGATGCAAAGCACTGATAACACAAGCTTGCCACTGACTGATGTTCATATTGGCTGAATGTCATGAGGTCTCGCAACATAACTTTGTGATTGGTCAGCTAATTATGGCAGCTGATTCGGTCCATCCCCTCCACCTTGGGTATATCCATGAGGAGGTGAACAGGGAACTTGCTCTCGAGAAAGCCTCGTGAGGGCATGGTTAACCCTGTGTTTCTGGCCGAAACGTTGTGTGATACAATAGGAGCTTGGAAAACATTGTGGATTCTCAGGATATCACTCCCAACCGCCTATCATAACTTGATGTTTTGTGTCTATTGCAATGCCTGAATCCCAAGTTGATGTTAAGGTGCGTAAGAACATGTTATAATCAGTGGTTACATTTTCATCATTACATCCAACCTCTTCCACATCACAGATGAAATCTCGACATTCCCTGTGAGTCATACCTCAAGTCACCCCTCCTGGCCTCGGGGACAGGCTCAATCGTGGGGTATTCACACAAGACCCTCAACCCTGAGCAACCTGCACTACAGGGGCAAAAACAAACCACAGGTTTATCCCCCTGTGCCTCAACCTCCAATCTCTCTCTCACCACATTCCTCATTGCAGCCGAAGAGGTGATGGAAGGGAAGCAGAGATTAATAATTAATGTCTGTTGTTGAAAAAAGTAATGTGGTTTGATAAGCTTGTGATTTAGTTAATAAAGGTACTTATAAATTAATGAAGGAGAAAAATACCTGTAGATGGTGGGCAAGTGAATGAATGAATGATGATTACGGTAGTTTGAGACAATGATATCTCTTTCTACAATATAATGGAGCTAATACATATATGGCTATGTATTGTATGTGATGAAAACTTCAAATGTGATCACTTGGCGTTTTTTACGTCATAAAACACAGTATGGTCCAGCAAGGCCAAATATGGTTACAGTATGTCCCAAACATTTTCAAATGTACAATACTGTTCTAGAAGAAAGTATCACTATGTGAAAATATCAGCATTATAAATTGCCCATCGAATGTGGACCGATCCTTGTAATAATAATAGCCCTGGACAGCATATGATGCAGAAAAAGAGTAGTTTTGAAAGTGATTCACATTATATATTTATATATATATATACACACGTACATACACAGTGCCTTCAGAAAGTATTTACACCGCTCCCTTGACTTTTTCACATTTTGTCATGGAACAGCCTGAATTTAAAATGGATTAAATATTTAAAATATTGTCACCGATCTACACAAAATACTCAATAATGACAAAGTGAAACTAGAACGGCACTCAATAGAGAGCATATCTCTGCCTGGTTGGCCATATCACTCAATGGTGAAGAATCACTTAAAAAATTAAATAACTGTCATATCCGAATCCATATTCAGATCTTCACCAAAATCGAATCGATCCTTCCTTGTCACACACACAGCCTGTCCAACAAGTTTCGTCCAAATCCATCTATAACTTTTTGAGATATCCCGCAATTTTTACTTTTTGGCCCTATCTCCCAATGGTGAAGAATCACTTTAAAATTTTTAAAATCCTCATATCCGAATCTATATTCAGATCTTCACCAAAATCTAATCATTTCGTCCGTGTCACATGCACTACCTCTCTGGCAAATTTTGTTCTTTAATGTTTTAATTTTAATTTTTAATGTTTAATTAACGTTATTTAACTTTAATTTTAATGTTTTAACCAAATGCACTAGTTCCATATTCTTTCCATTCCCTAATGATGGAGCTCACTGTGCTCTTGGGAACTTTCAACACTCTAGAAATTGTTTTAACCCTTCCCCAGATCTTTGCTTCCTCACAGTTCTATCTCGGAGATCTACGGACAGTTCCTTGGACTTCATGGTAGAATTTCTGCTTTGACTTGCACCATCAACCATGGGACCTTAAAAAGGTTTCTTTCTCAAAAAAAAAAAAAAATCAAAATCATGTCCAATCAATTTAATTGGCCACAGGTGGACTCCAATCCAGTTGTAGAGACATCTGAAGGATTATCAAAGGAAATTGGAGGCACCCAAGTTCAATTTGGAGTGTCATAACAAAGGGGTTCAATACTTGACTCGACATTTCAGCTTTTCATTTTAAATTAATTTGTAAACATTTCTAAAATAAAATTAAAAAATGCCACTTTGACATTATTGGGTATTATGTGTAGATCAGTGATAAAAATCTCCATTTCATCCATTTTTAATTCAGGCCGTAACGCAACAAAATGTGAAAAAGTCAAGGGAAATGAACACTTTCTGAAGGCACTGTAGATTTTTTTTATACACAGTCGAAGCTCGTGGAAGAGCTAGTACACTGAATGGATCAGGATGTAACAGACAAAAACAGGATGCAAAAGGAGCAGCAGAGAGGGGGGAAACACCAACAGCAGAGATGAAGGCTAAGATAGAGGGGGACTGGGACAGACGATGGGTGTGGGGAGGAGTGGGGGGTAGGAGAACATGGGGTGGACAAGACGGATACAGAAGGAAATTCCAAGGAGGGAAAACTGGAAATTTGGAAGGAGGAGGGATAGTGGTGCGGTTAACGAATGAGGAGCGTACAAAGGATCATGGTTTTGGATTGGGGATTATGAGATTTTAAAGAGATGAACAAAATCTTCCATGAATTGTACTAAATAAATAAGGTTGCGGTTTATACACTCAAGTTTTACCTTGGAGGAAAAACAACTTCTCAATTAAATTAAAGAAAACATACCCCAAACATTGAAGAAAGGAAGGAATGGATGGACGGACAAACGGATTATTGAATGTCCATTTCCTCCCAGATCGATCGACAGCGGCGAAGTCAAGCAGCCCTGTTATGGATCTCATCCCAGTCCTCTTGCACCCCTTGTATCCATTCATTCCGATCCTTCAGTGCAAAAAGGGAATCAGCTATTGAAAACAACAGAGGTTTGCACACTTTTCTTCTGCTTGCATATCTCAATTGCCCTCGTCTATCTATGTACCTGTCTCTTGCTTGGTAACAACACATTGTGTAGCTTTTTTTTGTCTCGTTTCAATTGCACAAGTGACTGGACCGACTTGTTAAACTGTAGCTTCTGATTACAGAAGATCCTATTAACAAGCTTCTTGTACATTCCACAGGGATCAGCCATGAAATCCTCCCCCTCCCAGCCTCCTCTTCGTATCCTCACCATCTCCGTTGCCAACCTCACCGACTGGACACGCATTGATCATGGACACATGATTTTTGAGGTTTTTGGTGAGAGAGTGACAGAGGAAAGAAAGAGAGCATTTGTCTTTCAAGCCATTAAAGAATCGTTTGTAGTTGTAGCATCGATATTCACCAAATTTACAAAAAACGACTGAAGGTTTTGTCAACGTGATACGTGTTAATCCCCGACAAATAAGACTATCATGAAGAAAAAAAATAACCATGTTCTGTGATCTGGTTAAATTATTTAATTAGTTTCAAATCTAATTATTTTGTGTTCACATATATCTTTAAAAATGAATTCTCGCTTCAGTTTCTCCATCCACTTCTGGGCTAAAACACACCATGACGGGGTGATATTTCTGCTGCATACATGTATACATATATTATTATATATACATACATACGTGATAGATGGGATATAGCAAGATTTATTGTGGTACAGAATGCTCCTTTGAGCCGTCTGACATGTGCATTTGATTTTGACAAGGTGATGTGGATACCTGCCTGATGTTTCACTGCGGTTTAAAGGTGCTTTTGTGTTCATGGTTTGAGGAAAATGTAAGAACTCTGAACCGTCAATTCTAACAGAATAAATAAATGCCAGGCTTTCTTTCCCCCAGGAGTGCTGGACTCGGCTGTGAGAGACGTCGATAGGATGGCCAAAAGTTTCACTCTTCGAGAGGGAGCTCATGTTGTCCAGGCCATCTTCTATGAAACGGTTTGTCGAGATTCCGATCCAGCCCTACATTTCCACTTTTTTTTTTTTTTTAAATAGTTCAGCCATTTTGCTCTGAAACCTCTCATTCTCACCATTCTCTCCACTTTTTCCAAGGACCGGCTGCTTCATCGTCCGACCCGTGGCCTCCTGCAGCGTGTCGTCGGCTCCTGGAACAGTACGTCAGGTCGACTCCATTGTTTCTCCGTGCGTCGTGCCTCATCGGCTGAACAATCTGCACTGCCTCAACTGCTCTCCTTTAGCCAGGTAGTGCTGGAGCGACTACGCAGTCATGTTCCTGAGCCATAGCTCCCTGGGGTACGTTTAGTCTCCTTTTGATAGAGAGGTGGAAAGGAAGGCTTAGATGGGAATTTCTGTATGAGATAAATAGATTAAAATGGCACAGACGAGTGGCATTTACAAGTTTGACATCGTTTTGACATGGGTTGAAAATGTACTGTTATAATATTGTTTGAAGAAGAAGTGCCTGTGCTCTGATCAAGAGCCCTGTGCTTATTATGAGGGAGGTGGGAGTGGGAATTGGAGGGAGGGTGTATGTGTGTTAGTGGGGGGAAAAGGGAGGGGGGGGGGAGAAGAAGGAGAGGGGAGAAGGAGGTGATGAGGTGGTTGGGGAGGATCTGAAGTTTTAATATTATGTAAATAATATCTAAACAACAGCCACATGCCCCTAAAAACCCACTCCTACCTGCATACCTTTGTATTTGCTCTTCCTTACCTGCACATTTGATCACAATTGAACTCTCGTTTACTACATCAAAATATTGCAGATAAACAGTACTGACAAAGATGGTGAAAAATTGAACAACTTTGCATGGCCACAAAGCTTTGTGTGATGGATACGAGCTACAAAATAACATGATAGATAACAATAACAACAACATTCAAAATGAAATGCAACTTTAGATAATTATTGATGTTTGCACACCTGGTGCAGAGAGGACCGAGATAACATTTGTTTCATCTTGAGATTTATTTTAGAGGCTGAATGCTTCGTATTTAATATTTATTTAAGTTCTTCTATATACAATGTTGTGATGATATTAAAGGGGATGTTAATGAATTATTTTGATTGCACTCAACTTCCCCCACCCCCAACCACACCACAACACATCATACCAAGTTATTATTGGCCCATCATATGTTTGTGATGTAGAAAGTGTATTCAGGGCTGTGGACGTCTGTCTGTCGACTGAAGGGTGGGAGACAGACATTTACAGTTTTGTACAACTTTATGCATGGAATGAAAATGCATTGTAAACCCCACTGTAAATGGGACAACACTCCTGATTACCAACAGCGCAGCTTAAATATAAATGATCTATCCGATCAACGGGCTGTCAGGATGGCCTAGTGGTACGCACACTCCCCCCTGAGCTGTCTAGCCTGGTTTTGAATCCCGACCCAGCTATAAACTGTTTCATCAATGTTTGTGCCGTCCCTCGGATAGACGTTAAACGGAGAATCCCGTCTGCCAGCATTAGTTGGTGGACGTTAAAGACCCCACGGTGTCCTTCGTGAAGAGTAAGCGTGCTATGGCCGGCACCATGAACAAATTACAAATTCCTTCCCGAACTAATGCTGGGAAGGCAATGGCAAACCACCCAGTTATAACCCTTGCAAATAAACTGCTTCAGCAGCACCGACGTTCTGTAATAGAGTATGGTACATGAGAATCAGATCCGATCAACGTTTTAGGAAAAAACATTTTTATTGAAAATTTGTTTCAAAATAAATAGTTTCTTGCTCAGCTATGGCTGCAGCCAGTGAGGGGAGGAATGCACCGTTTAAGGGGATTATACGAGCTGCGTCAAATGGCAAATGACACGAATCCTTCAGATGAACATGAGAAACTTTAGCCAACCTTAGCTTCGAGTCACCCACCCCAAACAATAGAACCAATGCCAAAGATTCACTAATATTGCAGTGATAAATGTCACAGTTGCCTCCTCTCGTAATCTGAACACACACACACACACACACACACACACACACACACACACACACACACACACACACACACAATGACATTATACATCAACCAACTTCAAATTGAGTGAAAAAGGAGGCGGTTGGGAAGGGAGGAATGTGGTGCGGAGAGAAGGGAACATGTCTTCTCTTACAGGCACCTCAATTCAAATCAAGATTTGATTATCACTGTATTTGCGAAACGCCATCATTCAAATTGTACCGCACATTTAAACTCGTATGGTCACATCACGCATTCCGAAAGCAAATCCATACACAGGTACAGGACGGCATTACCACCAAAGCTTATTTTGAGCTTTTTCCTACGGCTGCCTCATCTCAACAGCTAATCGGTTAAAGTTGCACGTTTCCAACTCTCGTGATTCATGGAAGGGCCGTCTGTACCAGTTTAGCAAATATACACCACGTTTTACTGAGTCAGGACTCATCCCAGTCAACGATCGATCTCTCAGTGACATGCAATATGACATTTATTCACACCTCACAATTTTATATTCACCTTTCACAATCTACTCAAAAGGGTTTTATGTTTTCATTCTAAATGCACAAAGTTTTCTATTTACAATTAATACTATTCGAAAAATATGGTAATGCAAATACTTTGCTCTTCGGGACTATTGCTATTTGCAAACACATGCCTCGTCTCATGGCAACTTCCAAACGAGTTTGAGCCAGATTTATAGCGTCTCGGCTTAACAAAGTTATGTCCAAGTAGAAATCTGCCACATCAATCGTCATGGATTGGGGTCATGCTAATGGGAAGCGAAGTTTGGTTCTACCTGAAACTAGTTCCAGCTCGAAATGGTAGTTACAAGGCACTAGAGACACATCATATAAATTACACAACTTCATTTGCATAACCATATAATCATCAACTGTTCATAATTTCCATCTTTAGTTCTCTATCGATGTGAAGTTGTCATCACGCCTGCACACAATCAAACACACCACTTTCATACAAGCATTCTCTTTTAACAAAAAATGTAAAAAAAAAAAAAAAAATCTAACCATTATTACTAAAAGGATACTTGGCTCAATAAAACGAAGGCACTGACTGTACTAGTTGCTAGGTTTACACAAAAGGAGATTTATCACATTGGACGCAATGTTAACCGAGCAGCAAAAGCAATTGATAACAATCATTGCCGGAGCAGCTAGTAAAGGAAACGATGGCTGAAAGCACGCAACCTCTTCTCATTGCACCGAGAAAGGAAACGATAGACTTCCTCGACATCAAAACTGTTAGAAAAGGAAAAGGTAGTTGTCGATCTTGTAGCTGAACAACACCACGACAGGAACCCTGCAGAGATGAGGCAGCACCAACAATCAGAACTAGGCCAACATGGCGACGACGCACAGTCCGAGCACGTCGTTAAACAAAATGTTGCACAAATATCTCAATGGAAGCGATTGGTCGACAAACTGGACAGTTCATTATCAAGTTATTTATACACAGCTAGTGGAGGAAATAACAAAAGCATTTACTTTGGTGAACAAGGAAGGTCAGTATTTCATGTTGTTGTTGTTGTTGTGTACATGAGGAGAATACAAGTTTTAGTGGAATGGTTCACACAGGTGCAGTCCTCAAATACTAACGTGGTGCCGGAGAGGAGCTGTTTGCTCTTTAGGAAAGGGGAACATTCTCATTTCATTTTCTCGGACGACGGATATCGTCTTTACCTTATTCACGATGCCCTCTTACCGCAAACAAGTTATTTCATAACTCAATGCCATCCTTCCCTTTGAGTTTTAAAACTATGCAAAGATAAAATGACATTACGCACCTTTTCTCAATCTTGAGCTCTCCGAGATGCTCGCATATCTCTTGCAGGTACTTGCGCTGTTTGGGTAAGGTAGCCATGAGGTGCTTCACACTCTCTTCAAAAGTCTCCTCGTTGTTGAACTGTAGGCACGGTGGAGATGCAACCAGCAGCTGTCATGTGCTGCACTACTTGAGCCTCCATCATTGCATGGTATTTATTACCGGCTATACAACTTATCTTCCAGGTTTGTGACAACCCGGATAATATTTCCAACTCGAGGGATGCGATCAGAGATCATTGATGGTTCTCTGTATAGCCCACTCGTGAATGAATGAATGAATGAATGATCGTTTCAAGGCCATTTCTCCCCGCTAGAGCGGGGGTTAGCCTTGCGGGCCCCATGACAATCATGGTTCCCTGTTTGAGGCAATGTTTTTATGGCTGGATGCCCTTCCTGACGCCAACCCTTGGTCGCCTCTGACGATGCGCAGGGATACGGTGTACCTATTCTAAATCAGGGTACACACCGTGATCATTCATCCCAGCAAGCTGGTACTCAATTTGCCGACCTCGGAAGGATGACAGGCTGAGTAAACCTCCCTGGCGTTAATTCAGCGATCGATCGAGATTCGACCCCAGGATCCTAGGATCCCAAGCCGGCACCCTAACCGCTAAGCCAACACCAGGCTAGCCCACTCGTATTATTCGCCAATTGGTAGCACTTGAAATTCTGCCTCATAAAACACGTTTCTTTTTTCCAAAAAGCGGGACACCACAGATGCACAGTTTACATTTTGTATCCCACTGATATGCCGGATCTGGATTCGGACCTGAACCAAAATCTAATCAGCTTGATCTTATCGGCTAATCAACTCACCAAGTTTTGTCATTATCCGTCCACAACTTTTTGAGATATCGTACAATATATCATTTTTGGCCCCATCTCTCAATGGTGAAGAATCACTTAAGAAATTATAGTATCTGTATCTTCACCAAAATCTAATTAATTCCCCCTTGGCACACACCTAACATGTCTAACCAAATTTCAACCAAATCCATCCACAACTTTGAGATGTCCTGCTCACAGACAAACAAGTAGACAGGGGTGAAAACATAACCTTCGTCCACCCTCTTTGGCAGAGGTAATTAAAAATTATTCTCAAAAAGCAGGACACCACGGACACCAAGACTAAACACTTAATGCCTCACTCCGGGAACCAAAATAACAAAGATAGTGCACCATATTTTAATGGCAATTATATTCATGTTTGAATATGTGAAAATGGCACCCTTTGACCTTATCCACCAGTCTAATCCTGAATGCCTCTTCTTCTTGTGTTTTAATCTAGTGTTTCCTCACCTTTCTTCGGGTCCTCAGAACCTTGGAGTCATTGTGACTTGCATATTCAAATGCAAAACAGGCTCTCAAACAAGTGCTACCAGCATTCTATGCACAATCCCCACACACTACGTGTCTTTCCAATCTACGTACACATCCTAGTGTGTTATCTTTGCCATGTGGGATGCTGCCCGGCCACAGTATTCGCACCACATTGTTGACACCTCCACAGCACTTCCCAACTAAATGTGAGCTTTTTAGGAAGAAGGTACTCACTTCAAAAGTACGAAAGTGATTCAACATGTCTTTTGTCAAATCCACCTGCAAAACAAAAGGAATGAATAGCTGTTAAGCGAGCGTAATCAAGCGAGGGGGAAAAAAAACAAAAAAAAATTATTTTGATTTTTTTTTGGTTTTTGAAAAACAAAACTTTTAAATTTTTGCCAATCCCATAAGCCATGTTTAAGAAAGCAGCAGATCGCATAGTAAGCTTTTTGTGTTTCCACGTTTTTTGCAGCCAGTATACAAACAACAATACTAACCATAAGGTCAGTACAAAACAACACTGCATGCAGAAAGCTCACGTTAATGGATCATGTTTCGGGGTTCGATTTTGGTTGCGTTTTTGCACTGTTCCTGCATATTTTTCATCAAAGACGAAACGTTTTAAATTCAATCATGTTGCACGCCAGATATTTTTCAGCCTAATACCAAATAAATCACTGCCCAGTGGACGAAAAACGTCCAAATCGTTAGACAGATCTGAATGAGTTTGCCGTTCCGTTCGCCACAGGTGCTCGCATTAAGCTATGAGAATGGTTGTTTCAATTTATGGAAAAACATGCACCATTTGGGTAGCTCCGATTTTTACCTCCAAAGATGCAACACTTCATTGCTACCAGGTTGGGCACCTCCACCATTGAGCAATGTAAATTTAAATGGGATATCAGGCAAAGAGTCACAGGATAGCTCAGAGGTATGTGAACTCGCCTTTGAGCTATCTAAGCTTGGGTTAGAATCTCGACCCAGCTATAAACGGTCACCCTGGTGTTTCAAAATTTGGGGTGAGGCGTGGCACGTGACGTGTGCGCCGTCCCTCGGTGAAGTCACTCTCAATGTCCCTCGGATGGATGTTAAGTTGGCGGACCCGTCTGCCAGCACTAGTTGTACTTTGTGGGAATTGAGGATCCCACTTGTCTTTTGCAAAGAGTAGGCAAGTTATCACCAGGACCATGGACAAATTACTAATTCTTGCAATGTCTGATGGCTGAGAAGGCAACAGCAAACCACCGAGCACAACCCTCGTCAAAAGACTGCTTCGGCAGCACCGACACTGTCGAGAGAGAGCACGGTATATCGATTTTTATTTTTTAATTGGCCTAAATATATCTAAAGATTTGTAAAAAATATATAAGTAATGTAACTAGTTTAATAATTTATGTAAATGGACAAACTTTAGTATCCTGGAGAACGATTGAAATCAACATAGTTAATTGTAAAAGTAGGATTGCAATTTAGTTGTGTATTTACATTTGCAGAACTAAAGCTTAAAATGGAAAACTGCCCATGAATGTTTCATGATAATCTAAAATCTGCTCAATTCACACACTGGAATAATGACCCCCAAGTCTGGATTGATGTTCCCACATTTAGTTGACAATTATACAGATGCAAAACAAAGAGAAGGATTGGAGGTGGTTGGGTATGGCATTGGAGGGGAGGGGAGGGGAGTGGGGTGGGGGGAGGAAAGAGGAGGGGAAGGATTAAAAATCGTGTTTAGATAATGTATGAACTGTAGAGATTTCCAAAACAGGATCTTTACTTCCACTCACAGCCAGAACTTCCACGTCCAGGTCCTTGTTGAACATGCTGCTAATAACCGGAACAATTTGGTTTAGGATCTGGAATACAAAACGTGCAATCTGTTACCTGTCCAGTCCAAGCCCCTCATGGCCAATCCCAGGGTCCGCAGTCTAAGTCTGTGCTAACGTGTTTTTAAATTGCCCTGTTTGTGTCATTTTAAAGGAGCCTATATAAAGTAAGCACTGGATTCATTAAGACTTTCACATTATCAGTTATGGCTGTCTTCACTGAAGGATTTCCGTTTTCCAATTACTCCCGTATTAATCAACTGATAATCTAATGTTCCATGGATAATACCAATAATGTGACCTGATAAATGATTTTGTCCTGAAATAATTACCAATAACAATGTGGGGGATGATGCAACTGGAATACGATGCATCATCAGTCTGTACAAAACAATATCTTAACGCAAGCTGGACATCCAGCTTGACTAGAAATCCGCTAATTTAAAATAAAATATGTAAACACGAGAGATTTTTACCAGTATTTCGCTTCTCTTTTTGATGTTGTGCGCGAGTTTGTTAAAGGGTACAAAAGTCAGATTTGGAACTGGAACACTGCTGTGGATCTCACTCGTACCTGGGGTTGGGAAAATCGATTAGAGTATGTACCCTCACGCACGCTGTGAAGCGCACGCACAGCCGAGCACATAACCTCGTGTTCTCCCTCCTCTTCCCAGCACGCACACCCTCTCCGCCCCTTCCATCACACATACACTGTGCATACTGAGAGAAAATGACAACTTACCGGAGTTGCACGCAGATCCCTTCTGTGGAGCATTCGCCAATGTTTCATTCACATCTCTGCCAGATAAAAACTGGGATTTCAGACACTTTGCTGCACATTTTGTTAGTGAATCGGACAAAGGGTTTGCATAACGTTTGGCCAACAGGCAATTATAATATTCAAATACGATTGTTTGTTCCTAGGACAGACCAGTAAAGATGTTTACGGTGCAATTACAATGAATGGAATGAAACAATTTGTTCCATTTTGAAATTTCTGATCTATTTCCCTGTAATATAACATTCACTGCAAAGATTCTCTCACAGCCTACCAGTGGCCTTTTAATATCCTCGCAAACCTTCCCCAACCTCTCTCCCCATTTCTTTGCAGGTTGCTATATTTCCTTCCCGCTTCTCTCTCCTGCTCCTCCTCCTCTTCATTCATTCCCTTGTTGCATTTGCGCATTGTCCCACTGCGAGTGACTTGCGTTCTACCCTCTGTTGTCTCACTCTTCCATGAGCTAGACTTTGTATACAAAACACACCTCCCAGTAGAACATTAGACGAGCACATTACATAACAACACTGTTGCTATGATCACTCACATTTTGCCTTCATTTTGTGCATTTTAGATTTCAAACCGAAGCTTTTTATTTTATTTTATATAAGACTAGCAAAAGCACCCAGTGTTTCCGGGCAACACAAGGTCACTAAGCTGATGGGAATATTGAGAGGAGGGGGAGAGAGAGGAGGGGAGAGAGAGGAGGGGAGAGTGTGTCAGGGAGGGAAGAGGGGAGAGTGTGTCAGGGAGGGAAGAGGGGAAGGGCAGGGAGGTAGAGGGAAAGGGTGAGGGAGAGGAGGGGAAGGAAGGGAGAAGAGGGATTGGGGGTTGGGGGGAAGAGGAGGAGGAAAGTTTTGGAGGGAAGAGTGCAATTGAACCCGTCTCTGAAAGGCAGTTCCATAAACAGGAAAAAGAGGAACAAAAAGTGGTGTGTGGAAAAAGCCTGCGTTTTGCAGGTCGAACCAGGAAGCGACATTGTTGGAAAAACGTGCTGGAGAGATTGGGGGGAGAGGAGGGTCAGAGGTCTGAGAGAGCAAAGGGAACTAGACTAGAGGAGTGGCAGTACAAAAAACAGAGGCCGCCAACCTATCTGCCATGTGAATGCAACAAGCTATGGTCATATTCACTGGCCATCGTAAGAATGTCCGTTGCTCAATTATTGCACAATAATTTGTGAAGTCCAAGAAAAGAAAAAAAGAAGGTAAACAGTACACAAGAAATACCTGTTCATTTTGCCCTCTGTTGCTTTTCTCTTGTTCTTGAACACAAATTCCACAAGGTCAGCCTCCAAGACTTTCCTTTCCCACTGCTTGTCTTTTTCCTGTCCCTGAACCTAAGAACAGGGAAGGGGAGAGACAGACATCAGTGGGAGCACACAGAGGTAACTACATTGTCTGCGAGTTGTCTCACTAGGATTAGGTTCCGGGAGGAATAGGATCCAAATAAAAATCAAATGCATAGAGAGCTTACTTACCAACACTATTCCTGGTTCACTGTTCGATAGAAACACCATGAAAGGGTTGCCTGCCTGCACACACTGCTGGTGAAGGTCCATTGAGGACTACATGGAGGGAAGGGAGAGGATAAGAAACATCAAAGGCGGAGAATGGAATTGAAAGCTACATTCCCAAATCAAATATGAAGTCACTCTTCTGTTGAGTAAAGTGACAATGCAAGACTAATGGATACAGCCCTGCGGATCGAGAACATGCAAATAACAAATGTGAGCCATTGAAATGAGAGCACAGAAAACCCATAATACCTTGTGTCAGGAATATCTTAAAATACTCAGTGAGAAGACCAAAGCCAGAGTAAATATCATGTGGAAATAGTAGATAACAGCTGGGGGAATAACACACGCAGCCTCCACATGGCTAGCCTTGCCCTTGTATACTCTGTAGCAGAATATTGCTCTCTTGTGTGGGCTGAAAGTCGTCACCAAACACATGGAGACAATCCTAAACAAATCCATGTGTACAAGTGGGGCATTGAGATAAACACCCATACAATGGTTCTCAATACTGTCGAATATCCCATGTCCTGACATGTTGAAAAGCCAGAATGCTGCGAGAATACGACTCATGAGGTGCTCATTTACAAGGAATTGCAGAACCCTCCAAACACACGTCTTGGATCTTGCAAAACCATGCGTAGGCTTCTGCAAAAGCACTGAGCGATGCGGGTCTCGACATCAAGGAACAATAGCGTTTGTGAGCAGACACAAACATCACCAACAAAGAACTAGACTATTGGGGAAGCCTCTTTGTGGTGGTTGTACCCTCCAACGCAAGTCGGGGGCCAAAATCTTCCACATTATTCCATGCTGGATTCGTCAGAGCAGTGTGGCCACGGTCAGAGTGCCGATCGATCCCCCTGAACCGGCCCTTTCCCTTTTGCCTCTGTCTCGCTCTCTGTCTCTTTCTAACTCTGCCGTGGCCCTGACTTGGTGAAGGCGGGGGTACACCATCCTGGACGTGGAGGAACTTTGGGTTGCTCCTGCAAGATCGATCGCCTGTCTCCGTGCCGCAAGCTTGTTCGGGAGAACTGTCTGGGGCTATACAACAACAGCAACAACAACAAAGAACTAGTCAGAGATTCCACAGAGAGGCCTTCAGTTTTCGACTTCCCCTCTGAAAACAGTGTACCACACTAAACTGGATCTGTACCCTCCGTGCGAAGATGTCACACCACCTCCATAAGTGGAAATTCAAGGACTGCCAAGGCATATGACTAGACACCTAAACCAAACAATCCATCACATCATGAATGACTGTGAACAAAGAAAAGTCAATGAAGAATTCAAGGCAGTACACCAGACTGTCACTTGGCCGTCTAATTTTGACATGGACCAGTGAGCCACTATTTGCTATATGAAAGAAGTATTCAGAAAAGGAATAGAAATATGCAGGAGGAATCTATAGAAGTAAAAGGATTGTGTTTGTCTGTCTATTTCCTATCTCCTCTCTTACCACTTCACGCAACGCCACCAAACCTCATAAGTGTAACTTAAAATGTCTTAAAATTCTGCATATCTACGATATAAGAGAGCCCTTGGTCTGTGTGTCTGTCTGTGTCGCAATTTTTCTCAGAGATGGCTAAACGGATCTTCGTCAAACTTTCAGAGGTTCATCAGTGAGTGCCTGAGAGTGTTTTAGGCAAACAAAAATTTTTGGGAGAAAAAAGAAGTTAGTTTTTTTGGGATTAACAAAAAAACCAAAAAAAAACACTTTATTGTGCCTAAGCCTTTTTGATTAATGAAAGTTATATACAAGGACACATTCGCATAAATTAATACAAAACAATCACCAGACATTTGAACACGAATAATAAAACAATTCCGGAAGTAGTCGAAGTTGGTGGTAAGGCTTCTTCTTCTTCCTGAACGTCATCATACTCGACTCAGAAACGTGATAAACGGCACATTCACCAGCATATATTCAACGAAAAGGTAAAATGATGATTTGACATTTGTGATGGATTCTGATTTGGTTGTCATTGCTTTTCCATTATATTTGCTGCCATTTCAAATACGTTAATGTTTCTTTTACGCTTGAGAAATGCCAGGTACTCCAGCTATAAACGCTTTTATACTTTACTCGTGGTACAAATACAAATAAAACTTTGTCTGGGGGGTAACATAGGCTATGTGGCTGCGGCCTCATTCGGGGGGTGTCGGGGACCGGGAGTGGGGTGTAAATTATCTCTGTAAATGTGTACCGTGTAGAGCCACCTGGTGATGGTGGCAGAGGGTATTACAATTTCCTTTTTTACCTGGGCAACACTGACGTTATGAAGCACTCTTTGCATGGGGGAAAAAAAAAAATTCCTACTTCCCTTCCTCCCCTCCCCCAAAACGGAGGGGCCTGTCAAAGCTGAGGGCCTTTCAGACAAAGCCTGTCTGAGGGCCTTTCACTCACTCATCGCAGACAGGTTGGTGGTCTTTGTCTTCTACCGGCTCCTCTCTGGCCTAGCCCCCCCAGCTCTGTCTGTGCTCTGTCTGCCAAATATTCCTACAGTTCGCACAAGATCTGCCAGCAACCCTCTTCTGGTGAAACTGCCAAAATAAAGACTCTCTGCTCACCTTCACTCTTTCATTCCTCTTTTCTCCCACCTCTGGAACAAACTCCCCCACTCCCTTCAATCCCACACCTCCCTCCAGGTCTTTAAAACAGCTGTTCACCACCATCTCTTATCTTCCCCCTTCCAAAACCTTGGATCTTTTCTACCCCTGTTAATTCACCCCAAATCCACTTTTTTGAAATGCCAACTTCTTTCCTGGAAGTCCTAGCAGTGTCCATGTGTTTTATACCTATCCCACGCCTCCTCCCCACAAGCCCTCTCCCTCCCCCAGATCTCCCTGCTCTGAAATGTACTTGTGTGCTTACCCCTCTCTCCCCATCTTGTCTCCCGCTCCCTTTATTGTATGTTTAATGTGTCCGTTTTTTTTTGTTTTTTTTGTATACAAGATCGAGGCTCGTGAAAGAGCTAACATTAATCACGCAAAAAGTCAAACCGACACACAAAAAATAAGGGGAGCGGCAGACAAGATGGGGAGAGAGGGGGAAGGACACAAACACAACATTTGAGAGCAGGGACAACGGGAGAAATGTGGGAGGGGGGGCTTTGGGGGAGGGGAGGGGCTTTGGGGGAGGTGGGAGAGGTATAAAACATATGAACACTGCAAGGACTTCCAGGAAAGAAGTTGGAATTTCAAAAAAAAAAAAAAAAAGTATTTGGGGTGAATTAGCAGGGGTAGAAAAGATCAAGGTTTTGGATGGGGGAAGATAAGAGATGGTGGTGAACAGCTGTTTTAAAGACCTGGAGGGAGGAGTGGGATTGAAGGGAGTGTGGGAGTTTGTTCCAGAGGCGGGAGAAAAGGGGAATGAAAGAGTGAAGGTGAGCAGAGAGCCTAGATTTTGGCAGTTTAACCATAAGAGGGTTGCACGCAGATCTTGTGCGACCTGAAGGAATATTGGGGGGACAGAGCACAGAGAGAGCTGGGGGAGCAAGGCCGGAGAGGAGTCGGTAGAAGACAGAAAGACCACCAACCTGCCTGCGGTGAGTGAGTGAAAGGCCCTCGGAGTTAACTTCATCGCAGGAGATTCCAATGATTCTGAAAGCTTTGGTTTCAACAGCGTGAAGCCGAGCTAGGTGTGAGGCAGGAGCACCAGCCTAGAGGGGGGGAACAGTATTCCATTGAGCTGCGGATGAAAGCCTTGTATGTGGTGAGGAGCTCAGGTGTGCCAAGGAAGGACTTCGCACGACGGAGGATGCCCACTGCCCAGTTGGCGACTGGCTTTGGAGGCCAGCTTGGAAATGTGGTTTTCCCAAGAAAGATCATGGCAGATAGTGAGACCCAAAAGCTTGAGCGACAGAACTTCTTGGAGAGGATTGTTGAGAAAGTAGATGGGAGGGTTTTCCAGTCGGTCCTTTCGGAGAGACATTGTAAGAGTGTGCGATTTGTCAGGATTGAAAGACATGTTCCACTTGTTTGACCAGTCTGTGATTTTTTCCAGGTCTGCAGAAAGTGAGGAGGCTGCAGACTGCCGATCTGAGGGATGAGGAATGGAGCAGCAGATAGTGGAGTCATCAGCAAAGAGATAGAGAGGATTTTCCAGAGAGTCGGAGAGATCATTGATGAAGATCAGAAATAGCACAGGGCCCAGAACACTACCTTGGGGAACTCCAGCCAGAACAGGAAGGGGATATGAGAGAAATCCATTCAGGGCCACAGCCACACGTTGCCTTCGACCAGAGAGGAAGTCCGCAAGCCATGAGTGGAGATTTGCATGGATACCATAGGAGGAGAGTTTGGTGAGCAGAGCTGGGTGCCAGACCGTATCGAAGGCACGTGATATGTCAAGTGAGACAGCTCTGATTTCCTGTTTGGCATTGAGGACCTCCATCCATTGTTGAGACAGCAGAAGCAACATGTCCAGAGTAGAATGACCTGGTCTAAATCCAAATTGATGATCGGAGATCAAGCCATTGGAGAAGAGGAAGGATTTGATATCCGAAGCAATGATGGATTCCATGATTTTGCTGATAATTGGAAGCAGGCTGATTGGTCTGTAGTTGCAAGGATCTGTTTTTGCACATTTTTTGTGTAAAGCGGTAATGTTTGCTGATTTCCAAGATGCTGGCAGATGACCTTGAGCAAAAGAGAGGGTGAAAAGAACAGAGAGAGAGGGTGAGATAGAGCGGCAGAGCAGGATTTTAGGACCCATGGGCTGATGCCGTCTGGTCCAGTTGCAGAATCAGAGTCGAGGTTTGACAGAAACTTCTCCACCTTGTCAGGAGAGAAGGACACAGAGTCCAGGAGCAGTTGGGTTCGACTGGGAAAGGTGGGAACAGAGAGATGGGTTTGGGACACAAGATTTTGAGGCAAACACAGAGTTGAGGCATTCGGCTTTGTCGCGTGCGGTGTCAACTGTGTAGCCATTTAAGGTAAGGGAGGGGATGGAGGGGGAACAAACACCAGAAACGGATTTGACCAGATGCCACCAGGATTTGGAGGAAGGAGATAGGTTTGAGATTTCAATCTTGAGTGTGGAGAGATAGTGCTTCCTGGCACTCCTGAGGGTAGACACACACTTGTTCCGAGCTTGGTGGAAGGAACTGAGATTGCCTTCAGTTGGATTTGCCTTCCAAGAGGCAAAGGCAAGTTGTTTCAGGGCAACTGCCTCACCACAAGAATCCGTGTACCATGGACGGGAGGAAGGGTAAGACAACTGAAGACGAGATGGGATAAATCTGTGCATGAGAGAGAGCAGTTTGCTTTGGAAGAATTCCCAGGAAGAATTTATGTCAGAGGCAGTAGAGATGGTAGACCAGTCCAGATGATTGATGGCTGCTTGCAGACCGTGCCAGTCAGCCTGAGTGAAATGCCAGACTCGTCGGCGCTGAGGAGGCTCTCTGAGAATGGCCAGAGAGATGTCCACTTTAACAAGCACGTGATCAGAAGAACCGATGGGAGCAGAAGAAGAGCAGCAGGGTGCAGGGAAGTTAGTCATAACCAAGTCCAGAAGAGAAGATACTCCATTGACCGAGATCCGGGTCGGGAAATTGACAGATTGTGTCAGTCCCAATGAGTCGCAGAAGTCCTTTGCTGAGGTGCCATGGCTGGTGAGAGATGAACCCACACCCAGCCAGCTGGCATGATGGCAGTTGAAGTCGCCACATATGAGGAAGAGAGAGTTTGGATGAGTTGACAGAAGTTGGTCCATGTTGTCCGACAGCGAAATGTAAATGGAGTCATCACTGTTTGGAGGACGGTACAGAACACATATGAACAAAAGGTGTGAGCGGAAAGGGAGCCATAGCCAGAGGTACTCCTGGGGGTGTGGTGGAGAGAGGGCAGTGCAAGGAGAGTGAGGAAGAGAGTTTTTGATAAAGATAGCCACCCCACCACCAGGATGAGGCTCAGGTCTATCATACTGGAGGAGGGAGTAACCAGGAAAAGATATTAAGGAATCAGAGACATCTTGAAGGAGGAAAGTTTCTGTTAAGCAGATCAAGTCTGGATTGTCAGAAGCAACCTGAATGGAGAGATCAATCAGGTTTGAGCGAAGGCCCCGGATGTTTGAGGTCCATACCGTTAATGAGGAGAGAGCGGGAGCATCGGGTGCAGGACAGGGGAGGGGAGGGGTAGGGTCAGATGAAGGGTGAGAGGGGGAGGTAGGAAGAGCAGTTGATAGTGTGTCAGAGATTGCAGAAGAGTTACAATAAAGGGAAGGATGAGGAGGACGAAAGATTTGATGGTGATGGGATGAGGCACAGTGAGGGGTTGTTTGAGGGGGGGGCAGAGGAAGGTCGAAGGTTGGGGGAGGTGTAGGTATGAGATAGAAGGGAGACGAAGTGGGGAGGAGGCAGCTTTGAGAAGGAGGTGGGAGGAGGGAGAATTTGGGAGGGATGGTTGGGGGGTACATTTGAAGGAGAGGGGTTGGGGGGGAGTTTTGGAGGGGAAGGGCAAGGGGGGAGTTTAGGAGAAGAGGGGCAAGGGGGGAGTTTAGGAGGGGAGGGGCAAGGGGGGAGATTTGGAGGGGAGGGGCAAGGGGGGAGATTTGGAGGGGAGGGGCAAGGGGGGAGTTTAGGAGGGGAGGGGCAAGGGGGGAGTTTAGGAGGGGAGGGGCAAGGGGGACGTTTAGAAAGTGGATGATTAATGAAAGATGAACATTCATAACAAATTGGGTTTGTTGTGATTTTCAAGTTAGCGATCCGTTTAAGAACGATGGAGGAGGGGTGGAATGAATGAGAATTTAGAGCATGTAGTGAGAAAGAATTATAAGAGATTGAATATTTTTTGAAATGGAATGAGTTGAAGAGGAAATTGAAAGGAGCCTTTTAAATCGGAAGAAAAACAGCATGTTGTAATAAACCACTGAATAAAACACTGAAGGGGAAAGTTTAAACATATTAAAACAGAACCGTGAAGAACAATCTTATATTCACAAAAATACCAACGGGGAGAGGCAGCCGAGAGGGACACCACGAGTCACTTGAACAGGGCAGAAGGTGGAAGGCAAGGGGATAATGGGGGCAGGGCGGGACAGCGCACATGGACAGAGGCGCACGATGGAACAAAAGTACACGAGGAGAAAGGGAAAGAAGTTTATTTTATTTTTATTTTTTTGGGGTGGGGGGGTTACAACGTTAGACAAAGAGTAGATGTTTGGTGAAGTTTGGGGGAGAAGGGAAAATCCAAAAACCTAGCAAAACAGTGAAGGAAGGAACAACCTTCGACGGGGGGCAGCCTGAGGCTGCAAGGCCTCGCTCGCGACCCGGCAAACAAACGACTAATTTATGAAAGATAAACACCGAGAAGCTTCCAAGGGGCACACTATATGTTCACACACCGAAAGATAAATACAGTTTCGACAAAATACAATTGTGAACAGCCTTAACTTTGAAAACGCAGAGACCGTGTGGAGCTTCGAAAATCCCTGCCGTCGTCTCCAAGATCTCGCGAGATCTTCAACCAATCAATTTTTGTGATTAATGTTAGCTCTTACACGAGCTTCGAGCTTGTATACAAAAAGAAAAAGAAAAAAGGAGCTCAGAGGTGCGAAGGAAGGACTTCGCACGACGGAGGATGCCCAGTCGGCGACTGGCTTTGGAAATGTGGTTTTCCCAGGAAAGATCATGGCTATGTACTCCCGTTGTTGCACTGCCCCACTCAGAAAATAATTACGTACATTCAAATATACAGACTTGGCATTTAATATGGAATATATTTTTTTTCTTGACTTGGGTTTACTTTCTGAACTCAGTATATCAATCTGGTGAGTTTCTTTTACACTTTGGTGATTTATTTGTTAAAAGAACCATGTCACTGATTGTCTGTCTCAGCAAGAAGTCAATAATAGGATTATATCACAGGTGGCGTGACAAAATGTACGGACAGGTACATTTGACGATTGGCTTCACAATCGGGTATATAAGGGTTGTTGCGTTCTGTATTAGTGGAAAACAACTGCTGCACATCTACAAAAGTTATTGCCGCTTCCCCTGGAGATGGTCCGTCAACTCGACAATGCTGTTTGTCATTTAGTGGTGGCTTTACGAAATTCCGGCATGAAACAGCGTGCTATTGCTCGGCAGTATGGCATCACTCAAGGTCAGGTGTCAAAGATCCTGAAATGAAATGCTCAGAGGGGTGTCCCAACTCCAATACTGAGGTCAGGACGTCCCTGCAGAACCACAAGGAGGGATGATCGCCAGCTGCACCGGTTAGTCCGCAATGGCCGTACCAAGTCAGCTAATCGGCTTAGGGCTGAGTGGCAGCAACTGACAAATGTGCCTGCATCCAGAAGGCTAGTCAACAAACGACTGGTTCAAGCAGGCTATCGTGCCAGGCGTCCCCTGAGAAAGCCACATCTGACCAGACAACACGGCCAGCGACGATTGCAGTGGGCCAGAGAGCACCGTCAATGGCAGCCAGGACACTGGAATCACATGATCTTCAGTGACAAGTCTAGATTTCTGGTCTATCGTCAATATGGCCGCGTCCGAGTGCGCAGACAAGTGCATGAAGCCTACAACGAAGATTGTATAGTGCCAAGAGTCAAAGCTGGAGGTGGTGGGGTGACCGTTTGGGCTGCTTTTCATGCAGGGGGCAAAACTGACCTGGTTGTTCTGAATGGAAACCTGAACCAGTTCAAGCACAGGGCCATTCTGGAAGAAACATTGCTTCCATTTGCTCGTGCAGCCTTTCGAGGAAACTTTGTCTTCCAAGATGACAATGCACGGCCTCATCGTGCTCGCATGATCCAACACTTTCTTGCTGACCGTGGTGTAGAGCATATGGAGTGGCCTGCCATGTCCCCGGATATGAATCCGATAGAGAACTTGTGGGCAGAATTAACGCGTCAAATCGACAACTTGGACCAGCAGCCTGCCTCTGTGCGTGAATTGCAGCAGGCTATTGTCACTGCATGGCAAACGATTCCTGTCCAAACCTTGGCAAATCTCGTGAACAGCATGCCTCAACGTGTACGTGCTCTCCTGAATGCTCGTGGGGGTTACACGAAGTACTGAACTGTAATTTTACTGTCCGTAATCCCAGTCGTAATTTAACTTTTGTTTAATTTTTTTTGGCTAATGTGCAAAATAAAGAGATACTTCTGAAAAACGCACACAAGTTTAACAGTACTGTCCGTGAATTGAGTTCGATATCAGTTTACATCACTTTCAAGGATCAATTTATTTGCTTCGAAATGTCAAATGTGGTTTTTGTTTCTTTTAAAGGTCACATTAACAAAATCTAGAATGATTTCAACATAATTCCAATTAACTTTTGGTTCTAAGTCATCTTGAAAAGTAAGTTCACCCCCACAAAAAAAAATTCCATATTAAATGCCAAGTCTGTAATTGATTAAATGTCTTTAAAAACACATGTTCAAGTGGGAGCCAGTGAAAAATCAGTGCATGTGTGACTCGACAACAGACGTACACCTACATACCTGTGCACCTTCGCTCAACAGCTTAGCTCTGACCCCTGATGCCCAGAGATTGTTAGCCAGTTCCAAAGCCCTGTGCTCTGGTACGGTGTCATCATATACGATGACTACCTCGTAGCAATTCAGCCACGGCTGTTGGGCAACCGGGAAGAGGACAGAAAACAGAATCCATGAGATAAGTGACAGGGAAAAATTAAGCACGTTATAAAGTGTGGAACCAGAGTAAGGGGTGTTGTGATATCCCAGTCTCATACCAGAGATTTTGATCCCAGCAGTGAGAGCGTGATTGCGTCTATCGCCAAGCTGACACCAACAGCAGTGAGTGGAGGCCCAGACTGTGACACTTGGAAATGTTGGACCTACAGGAGGCAAAAGTAAAAACTCAAACACAAGAGAGACAGAGCGAGATAGAGAGGATGGGGGAGATAGAGTGAGACAGCTCTTCAAATAATGGACAACGACCATTGGGAACAGTGTTCAAGCCAGGATTTTTAACCTTCAGTCTTGGACATATTTTGGACTTAGCAGCATCAGAGGGGAAAAATAAACTTTTATTTGCAAGGCTATTGACAACTTGTGTATTGCTTGATCCCACATTGTACACTGTGCTAATGCATCTGATCAATTTCCAAATATCTGTTTCTGATTCTTCAACCAGTCTGCTTTGGCTGAATTTACTAGCGTCAAGAAATGAATGAAACAAGGGCTACAGAGACGTAAAACAACTTATAAACTACAAATAGCATATTGAGAATATCAATTAATAATAATATGAAAATATCCATCAAGCCGGTATCCATAAAGTAATGATGCTCATGGCACGGTACAAAACCACACAAAATTAATTACTGAACTAAAAGATTTAGACATCTTAATCTACAATAAAATAACAATTTATTTAACACCAACTAATTTAATTAGCAAATAAAGCAATAAAAAAATCACAAGTTCAACATTATCATTCCATTAAAACTATTTTTAAATAGATCGTCTTAAGTGTGCCTTCAAAATCAGTAAGGGAGGATAAAGTACGGATAGTTTGTGGAAGTTTATTACAAAGGTGAGGACGAGCATGAGAAAAGGATCTATCCCCCCCAATAATTACAGTGCCTACAGAAAGTATTCACACCCTTTGACCTTTTTCACATTTTGTTGTTAGAGACTGAATTTAAAATGGATTAAATTCAAAAATTATCACTGATCTACACATAATACCTCATAATATCAAAGTCAATTTTTTTTAGAAGTATTTACAAAATAATTAAATACAGAATAATTAAAGCTGAAATGTCGAGTCAATAAGTAGTCAACCCCTTTTTTATGGCACTCCAAATTGAGTTCAGGTGCATCCATTTTTCTTTGATCATCCTTGAGATGTCTCCACAACTTGAATGGAGTTCATCTGTGGCCAATTCAATTGATTGGACTTGATTTATAAAGAAACACACCTTTCTATATATATATATATATATATATATATATATATATATATATATATATATATATATATATAATATAAGGTCCCACAGTTGACAGTGCATGTCAGAGCAGAATCTCTACCATGAAGTACAAATAACTGTCTGTAGAACTCCGAGATAGAATTGTGAGGAGGCATAGATCTGGGGAAGGGTATAAAACAATTTCTAGAGTGTTGTAAGTTCCCAAGAGCACAGTGAGCACCATCATTAGGAAATGGAAAGAATATGGAACTATCCAGACTTTTCCTAGAGCTGGTCGTCCGACCAAACTGAGCAACCGAGCAAGAAGGACCTTGGTCAGGGAGGTGACCAAGAACCCAATGACCACACTGATAGAACTGGAGGAGTTCCTTGGCTGAGATGGGAGAACCTGCCAGAAAGACAACAGTCTCTGCAGCACTTCACAAATCTAGGCTTTATGGGAGAGTGGCTTGATGGAAGCCATTCCTGAGAAAAAGACACATGACAGCACACCTGGAGTTTGCCAAAACGCAAGTGAAAGACAGAGCATGAGGTAAAAGATTCTGTGGTCTGATGAGACGAAAATTTAACTCTTTGGACTGAATGCAAAGCGCAAAATCTGGCAGAAACCGAGCAGAGCTCATCACACATCTAACACCATCCCTTCCGTGAAGCATGGTGGGTGGTAGCAGCATCATGCTATGGGGATGCTTTTCAGTGGCAGGGTCTAGAAGACCTGTAAGGATAGAGGAGACAATGGATGATGCCAACGTCTATCTTCGATGCCTCTCCATGTTGTGAGATGTATTTTCCCTCAGAGTTGGTCGGTAAACTCTACGCTTTTCCGATCCCCGATATGCACTTAAATAGGGAAACTAAAACAGAGGGGGCATATGCGACAGGTGCTGCCAACCCATGCTCTCCCCCTGATTGTAGATCAACACACGTACCAAGTCGTCATACCGGCCTCCAGCTGCCAGTGTTTCCAGCACCTGTCTGTGCTTGCGTTGGATGAGTGATGTAAACTGGAAGATGATGCCACTGTGCAGCTGCACCTTGTAAACCAAGCTCAGGTTTATTACCATCTGCACAAAATGAACAGACAATCAAAAAATAAGAAATGGTAGATAGAGATAGAGAGAGACAGAGAGATAGATTATTTACCTGTGTTCTTACCCTGAACCCAGAAAGCCCAAAAGCCCACTCTGAAATGGTTTAAAAATATTTTTTTATCTGTTGTGCCAGCAATGTGCTCTAAGTCTAAGATATCTATGTACAACATTCTCCCCGTCTCCCTGCCATGATATAAACAACAACAAAACAAACAAACAATAAAATTATAACAGATTAAGATGAAGCTCGGTGAATTCACAGCAGCAGCCCAAAGTCTCCCTCTTTGCTTTAATAGCTTTACCCAAAATCTGAGGCATAAAGTTCCGCTGGCAGATGCTTTTCTGCCTTTCAAACCCTCTGGAGAAGCTTCTAATACGTCACAGAAATCTTCCTCTTTTTCTGCCCATCATGTCATCCCTCAAACTTACCCACAATATTTTATACTCCCATGAACTCTTCCTAACTCATCACATATCAAACACCATCCCTTCCGTGAAGCATGGTGGGTAGTAGCAGCATTTATACACCATTATATTTAGCAGCATTATATTGGTAGCAGCATTATATATTGGTAGTAGCAGTGGTAGCAGCATTATATTTATACATTTATACACATATACATTTATACAATATACATTTATACAATATACATTTATACATACACCATAAAAACATTGCCTCAAAAAGAGAACCATGACAATTACAACTACATATGGGCAGGGTACAGCCCGAAGTGGAGATCGGTTTCTGAGGTTTGGGACATGGAATGTAGGGACAATGACAGGGAGATCAGGAGAGGTGGTGGAAGTATTGGTCAGAAGAAGAGTGGACATATGTTGTGTGCAAGAGACGAGATGGAAGGGAAGTGGTGTGAGAATGGTGAAGGGAAGGCAGGGACAGAAATACAAGTTTATGTGGCAAGGGTGCCTGGAGGGCGTGAATGGTGTTGGTGTCCTGTTTTCTGAGGAGTTTGTAGACAGTGTGGTGAGTGTGACTAGAGTGAGTGATAGGTTGATGATGGTGAAAATGATGATTGGAAAGCTCTTGGTGAACATCATCTCGGGATATGCTCCGCAGGTTGGTCGGAGCGATGAAGAGAAGGACAAGTTCTGGTGTGCGATAGAGAAGCTGATGGAAAACGTGAAAGATGAGGAAGTTGTTGTGGTAGGAGGAGACCTAAATTGACATGTGGGAAGGAGTATGGATGGTTTTGACGGAGTTCATGGGGGTTACGGATATGGTGTGAGAAATGGAGAAGGTGAAAGGATTTTGGAGTTTGCTGATGGAGCTGATTTGTTGATTTGTAATACTCAGTTCCAGAAAGAGGATAATAAGCTTGTTACATACACGTCAGGTGGGTCGACGACAACCGTTGACTACCTGATGGTGTGTAGGCGAGATAGGGGGCACCTCCGGGACACAAAGGTGATCCCGGGGGAGGAGGCTGTTTCACAGCACCACTTGGTCGTCTGCGACATAAGGGTGAAAGGTGCAAGGAGAGCTCGGCGGGTGAAGTACCAACCGAGAATGAAGGTGTGGAGGTTGAAAGAGGTGACAGTAAGGGAGGCATTAAAAGAGAGGCTGAGTAGGGTCGAGGATGATGTGGTTGAGCTTTAAAGTGGTTGGATGTCAATGAAAGCTAGTCTGTTGGGAGCCGTTGGTGAGGTATGAGGATGGACAAAAGGACCACCGAGGCACTCGGAAACATGGTGGTGGGATGATGAAGTTGGAAAGAGGATTGACGAGAAGAGGAAGACGTTCAAGGAGTGGCAGAAGGCGAAGGGTACGGGAGCAGAAACAGCAGAGCATGAAAGTTATAAGGCAGCCAGGAAGGCTGCAAAGAAAGAGGTAGCAAAGGCGCAGGAGGCATGTAGGAAAATGTTAGGAGAACGCTTGGATTTGGAAGAGGGTCAGAAAGCAGTATTCAGGAATGCAAAGCAGATAGCGAAAGAGAGGTGTGATGTGATGGGGGTGAGTTGCTTGAAGGATGAAGAGGGACAAATCGTTGTCGACCCAGATGGAATTAAAGGAAGATGGAAAAGATATATGGAAATGCTGTTGAATACAGAGAATGAATGGGATGGCAACATAGAGAGTAACCCAGTTTTAGGACCGGCAGAGAAGATAACTGAGAAGGAAGTTGAGGAAGCGATAAAAGCAATGAAGGGTAGAAAAGCGGGAGGGCCGACGGGAGTTGTGGGAGATATGTTGAAGGCAGCAGGAAGTTGGGGTGTGAAGAGAATGACAGAGATCTGTAATCTGGTGGTGAAAGAAGGCCGCATTTCAGTGGATTGGGAACTGAGTACCCTCGTGCCTCTATACAAGGGGAAAGGCGACCCTCTGGAGTGTGGCTCGTACCGAGCGATAAAGTTATTGGAGCATGGAATGAAGGTATTGGAAAGGGTGTTGGAGAGGAGGATAAGGAAGAAAGTGAAGATTGATGAAATGCAGTTTGGATTTATGCCAGGAAGAGGAACGACAGACGCGCTTTTCATTGTGAGGCAGTTGCAGGAGAAGTGCATGGAGAAGAGGAAGAAGTTGTTTCTTGGGTTTGTTGATCTGGAGAAAGCATTCGATAGGGTTCCACGCAAAGTATTGACATGGGCATTGAGGAAGTTATGAGTGGAGGAATGGTTGATCAGAGTAGTGATGGCAATGTGCAAAAGAGCACGCACAGCTGTAAGGACGAAGGACGGGAACAGTGGTGAGTTTGAGGTGAAGGTGGGAGTGCATCAGGGGTCGGTACTAAGTCCACTACTATTTGTAGCTGTGATGGAGGTGCTGGCTCAGAACATAAAGGAGGGTTTACCGTGGGAGTTGTTGTATGCAGATGATCTGGTGTTGATTGCGGAAAGTATGGATGTACTGAAGGAAAAGATGAACAAGTGGAAGGAATGTATGGAGACAAAAGGACTGAAGGTGAATATCGGAAAGACGAAGGTGATGGCAAGTGGTAAAGCATGTGGTGAGGTGGAAAGAACTGGGAAGTGGCCCTGTGCTGCGTGTCGGAAGGGTGTCGGAGTGAACTCCATTCAATGTACAATGTGCGCTGAGTGGGTTAATCAAAAATGTAGTGGTCTGAGAGGGTCATTATCCAGTGTGGCAGCTACATTCAAATGTAAGGTGTGCACAGAGGGAGCTGCAGATGGAGGAAATGTTGAGTTGGATCTGGGAGATGGCGTGAAGCTGGAAGGTGTGAAAACATTTTGCTACCTCGGAGACATGCTGAATGGAGAAGGTGGATCAGACTCGGCAACGGTTGCTGGAGTGAGGTGTGCATGGAAGAAGTTTCGGGAACTGAATGGCATGCTGATGATGAGGGGAGTGTCGTTGAAGCTGAAGGGAAAGGTGTATGCTGCATGTGTGAGAAGTGTTATGATTTATGGGAGCGAGACATGGGTAATGAACGTAGAGCAGCAACGGAGGTTGGAAAGGGTGGAAATGCGAATGGTTCGACGGATGTGTGGAGTATCATTGAGAGAGAGGAAGACAAATGATGAATTGCGAAAGATGATGGGAATAGAGCCTGTGATTGATGCTGTGAAGAGGAACAGGTTGAGATGGTTTGGTCATGTTTTGAGGAAGGATGAAAGTGACTGGTTGAGAAGAGTGATGGAAATGAATGTAGAAGGAAGTAGAGGACGGGGAAGACCGAGAAAGACTTGGCTAAAGATGGTGGAAGAAGAAATGCGGGCAAGGGGGTTAACGAGGAGAGATGCAGAAAATAGGGCAAAATGGAGAAGATTGTCATGGGCTAACCCCCGCTCTAGTAGGGAAAATGGCCTTTAAAATGTATGTTGTTGTTGTTGTTGAACTCTTCCTTACTCGACCCTACTTGCAGGTTGCTGTGTTTCCTCCCCTCCCTTATCTTCTCTCCTCTCTTGTTGTTAGCTGATTCCCCTGTTTGCATTCAAATGCGACCCCACTATCACTACGTTGCCATTTTACCATTTGCTGACCATGAGCCTCGTTTTTATATACAAATTTATTTTTGATGCATTGCACTATTTCAATGTTGCGGGAAATGTTACAGAGTGGGTAGAGGGGTTTCATATAGGAAGTGTGCAATACAGGTGTTCACTTCCACATCGGAGGAGGGGTAACGACCTCCCACAGACCTCCTGCTGTGTACCCAGCCGCTGCAGCAGACACAGAAGTTTGCGCAGGTCTTCCAGTCCTTGTCTGATGAGGGGTGCTGTCTGCGAATGCTGCTTCTCAAGAGGTTTTAGTACCAACTCAGTCTTAGCCAAGTCTCCCCGGTGTCCAACAAAGTGGTACAGCTTGTTCAACTGCAGAATGCACAACAAAGTGATGCGTTTGTCAGCTATTGTTTAGACAAATGCCATTTATAATTTTATTATTATAACTACTTTAACAACCGCAGCCTGTCCTCTTTGGAACAAAATGAGGATGAGAAGCAAAAGGCATGTGGAATGCATATTCGTGCTTCTAAAGGTAACTTTCAATGTATCAATTTTCCTTCTTAACAGCTACATTTGCTTTGAAATTGACATGAAAAGAGTCATTTTCTAAAGTAGCACTTTTCATGAAAAAGTAAAACCTCAAATCACTTTAAATAAGAAGGGGGTAAAAAAGTAAAAATTGACAAAGCAAGTGAAAATATGTGATTTTAAGAGATTTTAAAACCACTTGGTTGTATGTAAGAACATTGAAATGCAGTGTTCCACAGGTCAGCATACCTGAGGAATGTTTACATTGCCAAAAGTTTTCATTCCAATGCAAACTAACAGGACATTCCTATTGTTCGAGCATAGTGTTTTAACAGCTGGGCCTACTACTATTTTAATGGCTCCATTTATTCCCACTTCCTTGTGGGGTCAGCCAGGGAAGGTTTTTGGCCCAAATCTTTCACAAACTGGCTGGCCAGGCCTGATATTCGACTGAAGGTGGCAGGAATTTGTAAGTTGTCTGGGTTGCCCACGATAACTTGTCTCCTATTCACCAAAGACACCATAGGATGTTTAACTTCCAACAACTAATGCTAGCAGGTGGGACACCTGGATTAACGTCCATCCAAGGGATGGCACACTTTATGATGCAACACCCTGCGTGTGAAATCACAATCAGAGTTTATAATCTGACTGGGAGCTCCCTTTGCACTATACGGTACTTCATTCATTGTTCCAATTGGGATGTAAGACGAGATTAGGTCAGAAATGTAAGCAGGAACTGATGAACCATGAGTCTTGTAGCCATATTCTCAATAACTTGGAAGGGCCTAAAAATAGGTAGGGAAGTTCGTTACTATAATCCGAGCATGACACTATGAGAGCATGAGCCAAAGTAGTCCTGTGATTAAAATATGAGCAGATTTGGGCAATATGATGCGGATGAAAGACAATAGCCGCACAGATTTTAGACATGTGCGGATTATATAGGAAATATTTTGGGCCATAGTGACAACTAGATCTGAAACTGTAGAAGCAAAGCTCAAGTAATGATCCGAATGTTTCACTCTCTGGTGTTGAAGTTTTATTTTAGTTTTAGACTCATGAGGAAGACAGAAGTTTAGAGTTGTGGAAGACAGCACATGCAGGTTCAATGGACAGGTATATCTGGGTATCGTCTGCATAGCCATGAAAGCTGATGTCGAAATTCTGTAAAACTGTATCAAGTGGATGAAGAAAAAGAAAACGAAAACAAAAGTAGATAAATTTTCACAGGAGATGATGACAACAATGTTTACAATAGATGGATGCTCAGCAATTCCAGGGCTGATCAAGAAATACCAAAACAGGGTTGAAGATAATAAAATAGTGTAAAGCAGATAATATGTCCAGGAGTAGGAAGATTGAAGATGCTCCTTCATCCACTTTGTGCAGATTATTTGTGACCTTCAGCAATGGACAGTCTCAGTGCTATGTAACCTGAGAATGCCGGTGAAAGTATTCCAGAAGATGTTTATCAATCAAATGTAGACATCAGTGTACTTTTACATGAATTACAAGGCCAGAGATTTTGTACAAATAAAAAAGATAAACACAAGGATGTCACGACAACGGATGCACCCACCGTAGCTGCATGAAGCGAGATGCCTCCTAAACGAGCCTCGATCTGATGCTTGCCATGCTTTTCATTCTGAAAACCAAATCACGTGACAATAAAGTGCTCATCTGTTACATATGACTTATTCGAGAAAGGTGAAATTTAAAAAAAGTCTAACGGAGTATTACAGTACTTCACACAAAAAGGTATGTGGTCTATTACTCCCTCGTACCCCCCCCCCCCCTTTTTTTTTGTATACAACATCGAGGCTCGTGAAAGAGCTAACACTAATCACACAGAAAGACAAACCGACACGTAAAACACAAAATAAGGGGAGCGGTAGACAAGATGGGGAGAGAGGGGGAAGGACACAAACACAACATTTGAGAGCAGGGACATCGAGAGATCTGTGGGAGGGAGAGGGCTTTGGGGGGAGGCATGGGAAGGGGGCGGGGTTGGGAGAGGTATAAAACATATGGACACTGCAAAGACTTCCAGGAAAGAAGTTGGAATTTCAAAAAAAGTGGATCTGGGGTGAATTAGCGGTGGTAGAAAAGATCAAGGTTTTGGATGGGGGAAGATAAGAGATGGTGGTGAACAGCTGTTTTAAAGACCTGGAGGGAGGAGTGGGATTGAAGGGAGTGTTGGATCAAGGCCCTTGATTCTAATGTGCTCGTCTGACACCCACCCAAGCCCCCTTCACCTCCCCCCCAACCCAACCATTACCATGCTGTTGCACAGGACGGCATACACCTGGCTGTGCTTGTCCTCAGAAATTCCACAGTGCAGCAACACAGCTCTGATAAGGGACGTATGGTTGAATTGAATCACGTAGTTCCGATCCTGATAGAACCATAAATAAAGATAACAAAAAAAAAATTCAATCATTATTTGTCGAGTTAAGACAAATATAGTCAAAAACATTTCATGCACTCAAGCCTAAAAAAGGTCTCCGTTTCTGATGTCAGGGCAGTCAGAAGGGTTTGCGTGTGTGGTATATCCAATAAAATGGTGCACAGGTCACGCACTTAACTTTGAGCCATCTATTCTCGGTTTGATTAATTTGGGGGAGCCATTGCAAAAAAGAAATCTGCATGTGGTGCAGCAACCACTCGATTTACACCATTGTTGTGTTCTTGAAGATAGTCGTGTAAATTAAAACGAATTTCCCATAAGAAATAATGTAAGAGGCGGAGGTCAGGATGAATGCTGCCTCAATCCTAATTTTTAATGTCCTATTTTTCCTATTACAGTAGTTTGTTTTATTTAAATTATAATGTTTAGGATCCACCTGATGTTCCTTCTCCGGCAGTTGAAGGTCCTTATTTGAAAGCTCCTCCAGGTACGAGTCCAGCAACTCCTTTACATCACCCTCCTTCACCTCATCAAAGCCGACATTCTTGGCCATTTCAACGATGTTACGTCGTGCTATTGACATCATTATTCACGCTGAAACCCTTAAAGCTGTGAATTGAGGGCATAGTTTCCTCCATACACCATTCATACAGGATCAGGTGACTTCCTTCCAAGACTCAACATTACATGGACCATCCATTATTGTAAAGGCATTCCAGAATTCCTTTGCAGTCATCTGATCATCATCAGTTGATTTCACCAGGTTTACAAATGTTCTGGTCCTCATATCAGCTGTACAATCACATCTTTCATACTGTCCTAAAACATTTAAATAAATACCGAAAGAAATGCACGATAAACTAAATTCCTAAACGGGACGTCCCCACAAACAGACTTGAAAACAGACGAAGGATAAAATAACTGGAAATAAATATGCGTGTGTGTACTTAACTCTGATCATTGGTGGGGTCTCATCAGAATTCGTCAAAATCGCCTGGTGCGTCGGCGGGAACTGCTTGCTCGTTGGTGGAAACCGCCCATTCGTTGGTGGGAACCCAGGCCTTGCTGTGCCTCGCACTGCAGCGAGCCGGCAGCGCTCGTCCATGCGTCATTCCTGCCTGGAAACTTGCAGCTCTCTGTCCGCGGCTCTTCCGCCTCCTCACGACCACCAGCAAAGTTTCGGAATGCGGGCGTTTATGATGAAGCCTCCCCATGCAGAGAGCAAGCACAACCCTTTGCTTTAACATCCAGAACGAGAAGGGAAAATGTCCGCCACACCAACTATTTTACACGCCGCTCTCTGAAGTCATCGGTCGTGCTTCACCAATCAGCGTGTCCTTACCAGTCCTCCCCGTCAATCAACTCCCGCCCAATCACTGCCCTTCTGGGCATGGCCTCACAGATCTTTCATCCTATGTGCTTCCAAAGTCAGGGTTGTCAGCGGCAGGGCTCAATGTCCTGTATATTAATTAGTGCCATTAAATGCGCTATTCTAGCTCTACATGTGGTGTATTGTCAAAAGAAACAAAGGAATAAATACAGAGGTAACGACGTACAAGGGATAATTACCCATAATCACTGAGCTAATTAACATGCCCCACTCCTCGTAATGGGGACGAAGATACAAACTTAATCCGAACACACGGTCTACCGGATCCCGACTTATTACATGGTAGTTCTTCTTCTTCACGACAATCGGAGCACACTAATCTTTACAAATCTACCTGGTGTAAAGTAATCACTGTCTACCCCTTACAAACGTAACAATATATATTGTTACAGACGCGGTTTTGGATGTTAGTTTACCGAGCGGTTTGGTATGACCGCGTCTGCACAAGTTACCCGATTACACTCGAACGTTGGCCGAATCGCGCTATGCTAAATCAATGAAGGAAAGGACACAACGGCTGGGTTAAATGACACAACACCAGGGGTACAGTTCTCAAGACCTCCGGAGGAGGTTATAATATGGGATATGCAGAACGTTTAGATTACACGGACAAGAGGCACAGCACAGGAAGGTGGGCACTTAAACACGGTCTTATCTTAGCCCCGACAGACCACAGACAAACGGGACAAGACTGACTCACACAGGGATTGATGGCAAGGTAGGGCAGGTAGTCGCTGGCTCAAGGTGCACCTTGGCTCAGGGACAGGATACAGCTCGGTCCAGTCCAGAGATGCGGGGAGGTATTCAGCGCTTGGAGGTGGCGACTTCTCTCTCCAAGCTGGGGGCGCATCTGACGTCACCTCCGGTAAGTGGCTGCGTATATCCAGCGGGGAGTGACACGCCCTCGGCTCGTTAGCTCCGCCCCAGATGGAATCGGTCCGCCGCTTCTTATTGGGTGCGGGGGGGTTACCGGGCTCCGCCCTTGACGAGGAGCTGACAGTCAGCCCCTGTGTGGTAACCCCGTCGGAGCTCATGGTCAATGGCGGCTAACCAAGCCGGAGTGAGGACGCACACTCCCCGCGCCGCTGCCGCGCCGCCCCCGCTGTTGTTGTAGTTGTTGTAGTTTCGTGAGGAAGATGGGAGGATGCGGAGATGAGATTGTGGGGAGGTATTGGGAGGTCCTAAACTTACTACTGGTGCCATACAATCACATTCTGGTGCAACGAAGAGTCAGAATTAATGGAAACGAGTCCTTAACTGACATAGACTAAGAATAACTAGCAAGATGTCCGAAAGTTGTCTACGTGAGATGCGGTGGACCTGGGCACGACATTTAATGGGGGAAAAAGGGGAAGGTCGGTTCTACAGAGTGTTGTTTACAGACAATGGGACTAGGGAATGGGGGATTGGGGATAGTTGGGGAGTATTGGGGAAATAGGGGAATATTTACAAGCGGATATGGATGGAGGCCAAATCCCATATCCGCAACATTGCACCCTTCTCTACCTCGGGGCGTCCCGACCCGATAAATTTTTACCTACTTTAGTGTGGCACTCAGATGTAGTTCCCTCTACTATTAACTCTACCCTGAGTGCGACAGCTTTACAGATGTTCACAAATGAGTAAATATGTCCCCCTGCGACGTTGCACCCTTCTCCTCACAGAAACACACCCACAGGATAACCGAATCGCGGAAAGAATTCTCAAACTAAACATACAGCCGGTAGGGAGCATCATTTATACAAGACTACACTGATATTTACACTACGATCCAGGACCTGTTTTTGGAGGAACACATGCAGATGTTATGCATAGAGAGAGCACGCATGCCAGCATCGATACACCAACCCACGAGTGCTCTGTGGCCCTACGGCCTTTAATAATGTGCAGAGCACCCCATCCAAGCACCAACAGCACCACCCCATAACACAGTCAGCACCATCCGGTGCACCGATAAAGTGTTTATAGTCACCGGTGGTGTCGCAGCCGGCCGATGTTCTGCCGCTGGTCTTGCCTCCTTGAAGCACTTGGCCTTCTATTCTAGCTTCTTTCAAAAATAAAGAAAGGCGCCAACCGCGTCCATTTCTTTATTGTGGCCGTCAGGGGGCCAACTAAAAGTGGTTCACCTGTATGGCATAGGTGCCACGTTGACCCATAGGTCCATCCACGGGTGGTGCTTGCCCGCAAGAGAACTGCGGTCCATGGTGGGCGGCCACAAAAATTGCGGTCCATATGGTGTATCGATCCCGGCAGCAAGCAGCGAAAGTGCAGGCCCACAACTGCGGAGCCAGCACCTCTCTCTCCTCTCTCTCTGCCCCAAAGCCAGATCCTCGGAGGTGGGAGACAAAAGAAGCAGACAAGTGAGTAAGGTGGTACGGGCGCAAAAGTGCACGCAATATAAGGTAATGCACACTGGGGGCACATGGGAACCAGGTGAGACAGGTACGTTCCTACCGTACGCCCCCCCCCCCCCCACCAGGTAACCTACATTGCCCCTCCCTTACCCCTTACTGTATCCACAAAACACAACACTACCCATAAACATCTACTTTACAAATCAACAAACGTCCCTACTGTCTTCCCCGTTCCTCCCATAAACCAAATTCGTCTTCTCTCCCTCCTAACCAATCAAATTTGCTATTTCCAACTCTCATCACAATTTGCCGTCTCCAACTCAACATCAAAATTTGCCATCACCAATTCATCATCAGTCCCTCCTAAGGAGGGAGAGATGGAATCACCCCAATGTCTCATCCACGTCGTGATGCGTCTCACAAATCCAAACAGCAATTCTCCTTTCCTGCACACAGAACAAAGAAACACAGGTGTGGAGTCATCATCACCACAGGTAAGTGGCTGCGTATGGTGCGACAGGTTCATCAATCCTAACTATTTCCTAAATGACTTTAACAACTTTACATTACCCGGGGTCTTTCTCCTGCCAAACCATTGGCCCTCTTACACTATGGGTTCTAAAAACCAATTCCCATTGACCAAACTGTGGTGCTTTTCAATTTGGGGTCTCACTCCCCCGATTCATCTCCCGGTGCCCTCGCACAATTTCTGGGCTGTGACGTGTAGCTCTCCCAGCAGGTCTACCCACCTGCACACCTCCACCACTGCAGTTGCCTCTGAGCTTACCTGCTCCTTACCCTAACCTATCTACCTGGGGAAGGCCCTCTGGCGCTCTCCCCACTCGGTGCCCTCTCTGGCACTGGGCTACCCGGGTCCGTCCTCCGGATCCTCGGGCCCCATCCACAACTCTACCGGCTCCCAGAGCCCACCTGCGGCCTCACCTGGCCGACATCCTCACAGTGGTGGAGTGCCCAAACCAACTACACACACTAACAGGCTACACGCCCGGCCATTTCCACAACACTAATGCACCCATCCACAATACCATTCTGCAACCGCACCACAAATGCCAATATCCAACCACAATTTACCTATACCCTCTACCTAACACTTACACTACCCGCCCCGGGTACTCGTGAAAGGGGTCCACTCTTCCCCCATCCACACCTTCGCACCATGCACACCACTCCGTACCACTTACTCCATGTACTCCACACCACCTTTACTTGCACACCTGTGCTCTCACACCTGGTGCCACCTGCACCCTTCTCTCCCCAAGCGCATTCGCGCTGATCCACAACACTCACTACTCATCCACTGCTCCACACACCTGTCCAGTTCTCACACAGCATCATCTCATCTAACTACTCCCCTCTGAAACTTGCGCTTCCCAGTCGTCCCTTTAAACTATTGCGCTCCCACGTCATTATCATCCACACTAAACTACCTGCGTCCCCACTACAGGTATCAGTCACTAACTAATCTTAACGTTACCTAATGTCATCTTTGCTAGATCCCTACAATATAACCTAACCCACCCGGGCTAGTTTTCACTGCCATACACCCCATAATCTATTGCGCATTTGCCCCACATATGGGAAGGGTGGCAGGGATGCCACCCTTACCCACCGGGCCCATCGCTCCTCAATCCCCCAGTCCTCTGGCACTAATAAGCCCCCCTTATTCAGAGGTACTGGGTCCCGCCTCGGCATCTAAAGCCGAGGCAATCCACGGGGGCGCCTGCTCGCCGGTGTAAGGCCTTATCCGGTCGGCGTGGACGATCCGAGGGAGGGCTCGTGGCCCCATTTTGATCTTAATGACCACGTCACAGATTTGCGACAGGACGACTCCTGGGCCTTGCCAGGGGGAGGTGAGTTTTGGGCACCTTCCCTTCCGCCTCCGGGGATTAAAGAACCAAATCTTCATCCCCGGAGCGTATTGACTCCCCTGGCTCCGGTCGTCGTACCTGCGCTTCATCTTTTCCCCCGCCAGATGGAGTTGGCGGCGGGCGAAGGCATGGACTAGCTCCATGCCTTCCTCTAGGTGACGTGCGTACCCCTCCCTCGGCGGGTTAACCACTGTGTCTGGCACGGGACCGCATAGCAAGTCGGCGGGAGCCCGTAACTCCCGCCCATACATAAGCAACGCTGGACTGCATGCGGTGGCCCCGTGCTGGCTGGTTCGGTAGGCCATGAGCAAATAAGGGAGATGTTCGTCCCAGTCATCCTGACGGGTGGCGGTGAACAGTGCCAGTTGTTGGATTAGAGTTCGGTTGAATCTCTCCACCATCCCGTCAGATTGAGGCCTTAAAGGCGTTGTTCTGGTTTTCCGAATTGACAGGAGACTGCACATATCTTTTAGCAATTTGCTCTCAAAATTTCGTCCCTGGTCGGTGTGCAACTCCTGTGGAATCCCATGCCGGCACACAAATCCTTCCACGAAGGCCTGCGCTACCACCCCTGCTTCTTGGTTGGGGAGGGCGTAGGCCTCCGGCCACTTGGTGAAGTAGTCCATCACAACGAGGATGTACTTATTACCTAGGCGGGTGCGGGGTAGTGGGCCTAGAATATCCATGGCCACCCGCTCTAGGGGGGCCCCCACCTGGTGTAATTGAAGGGGGGCCCTCATCCTCCGTGCTGGTCCCTTTTTGGCAGTACAGGCGTCGCATCTCCGACACCAGTCCTGTATGTCGCGCCCCATATTCACCCAATAAAACCTCCGGCGTACCTGCGATGTCGTCTTTGTCCTGCCCAAATGGCCGCCGGGGCGGGTACCATGCACCTGTTGCAATATATCGGTCTTAAATTTATTTGGGACTACCACCAGCCAGGAAGTTTTATCAGAGGGAACCTCCACCCACTTGCGATACAAGATGTTATCCTTCAATTCCAGGGTCTGCCACTGAGCCCAATACGCCTTGGTCTGTGCCCCGAGGGGGGTGACCTCTTCCCCCTTAGGTCTTTGCCCCAATTTGACCCAATTGAACACTGGCCCCAGGACAGGATCCTCCTGCTGGGCCGTGCTCCATGCCAAAGTTCCGAATTCCTCATCTGCGGTTAGTGGCAAAATTGGCCCTCTCACCCGGGTTGCCCGGACAACGAGGGTCGGGTCCGAATCGCCCAATTGTTCCCTCTCCTCGTGTCTCGCACAAAATTTGCAGTTTTCCCCCAGACAAGGACGCCGAGAGAGTGCGTCCGCATTACCATGGGCCTTCCCGGCCCTATGGGCCACATCAAAATCGTACTGCTGCAACTTTTCCAACCACCTGGCAATTTGGCCCTCTGGTTCCTTGAACCGAAGGAGCCATTGCAAGGAGGAATGGTCAGTTCTAACCAAAAATTTCCGCCCGTACAAGTACGGGTGGAAATGGTTCATGGCAGCCAGCATAGCCAATAACTCTTTGCGGGTGACGCAATAATTTCGCTCGGGCCTACTTAAGGCCCGACTATAATAACCAATCACTCTCTCCACGCCCTCCTGTGTCTGAGACAAAACTGCGCCCAATCCTTCCTGGCTCGCATCCGTGTCCAGGGTAAATGCCCCGTTGCTAGTGGGGTAAGCTAGAAGGGGTGCGGATGTTAGACACCCCTTCAATTTTTGGAAGGCCTCGTGGCACTCCCGTGTCCAATTAAATCGCGTCCCCTTCTCCGTAAGCCGGTGGAGGGGACGGGCCAACTCCGCAAATTTCGCCACAAAGCGCCGGTAGTAGGAGCAGAGTCCCAAAAATCCCCGCACCTCTTTGATGGTACGTGGTGCGGGCCACTCCTCTACCGCTTTAATTTTGTCTGGGTCCGTTTTTACCCCCTCGCAACCGATGACGTGGCCTAAATAGGCCACCTCCTTGGCAAACAAGGTGCACTTACTCGGGTTCAGCTTCAACCCTGCCTGTCTGAGGCACCCGAACACCTGGTCCAAATTAGCTACTGCCTGGGGGAACGTTTGGGCATGTACTAGGACGTCATCCAGGTACACCAGGCATGATTGCCATGGCATGCCGCCTAGTACATGCTCCATCAATCTTTCAAAGGTGGCGGGGGCGTTACACAAACCAAACGGCATCACAGTAAACTGATACAGTCCCTTACCTGTGGCAAATGCTGTTTTCTCCTTCCCTGCCCTATCCATCTCCACCTGCCAATACCCACTCTTGAGGTCCAAAGTTGAGAACCAATTTGAGCCCGCAACGGCATTGAGGGTGTCATCAATCCTTGGCAGGGGATATGAGTCCTTGAGTGTCACGTTGTTTAGCTGGCGATAGTCCACGCAGAACCGCGTGGTCCCATCCTTCTTTTTGACCAGCACAACAGGTGACATCCAAGGACTTCCCGAGGGCTCGATCACGCCTGCGTCGAGCATTTTTTCAACCTGCTCGTCAGCTTCCGCCCTCTTGCTCCAAGGGAGCCGTCGGGCGGCCTGACGAATAGGCCGGGCCTCACCGGTGTGGATCTGATGTTTCACCAGGCCCGTACGTCCAATATCCTCGGTGGACAGGGAGAAGAGGTCCAAATGGGACCCAACCAGTTTGTGTAAGGCCTCCCTCTGGGTACCTCCCAACTCTACGCTACTACGATTTACCATCTCGCAAATGGGATCGGGCCAATTCCTACTTCTTATTGAAGGCTCCCCCCGGGGCCGGCTCGGCTGGACGTTCTCGTCCCTCACTGCCGCGACTTCCTCAACTGGGGTGCAGCCAGCTACCCTCGTGCCCCTTACTATAGTGCGTGGTTCTGTACTTATATTTATTACTCGGACGGCCACTACCGGTCCGTCCGTTTTTACAAGGGTGCGGCCCACGATTAAACCCGGTATGGGCTGCGCTGCCACCGGTTCGACCAGGCCGCAGGACTCCTGCCATGTTGGGCGAGCTGCCCACCGGGCCGGCACTATCGCCTCGGCCCTTGGGGGGATGGTCACGGCCTCAGAAGCCTCCAGCTCCGCTCTCTCGGCCGTGCTCACTCCCCCTAACGGCAGCTCTTCTACTCCCACCTGCAGGATCCCCCGGCACAAGTCGATTTTACAACCGCTGGCAGTCAACAAATCCAACCCTATTAAACATGGGTCGCACACCTCCGCCACCCAAACATCTATCTCCCTCCTTACCGACCCTAACTTGAGGGTCACAGAACCACGCCCTATGATCGGGGCCGTTACCCCGGTAGCAAGTTGCAAACTATAATTTTGCAGGCGCTGGATCTTATCCCAGCCACCTGCGCTCGAATCAAGGACCACAGGGCTGATGATCGTGGCGCTAGCTCCTGTGTCCACTACGGCGTCTACCCCCACGCCGGCAATTTTGCATCTGATTGTCAGGCTACCGGTTCCAATTTGGCCACAATAAATGACCTGTCGCGTCAATGAGGGCTCTCCTCCATCCTCTTCTGCCGAACACCGCCCTACGTGCCCGACACCTTCTAGTTTCCCGGGGTCTGGCGGGGGGGTGTCTGGGGTCGGCTAACCCGCTCCCCCCTGGGCGGAGTTGAGGACCTCAACCGCCGGGGATCATCCCGGCGCGTGGCTCGACAGTGCCGCGCCAGGTGACCCAGACGGTTGCAGGTATAGCACCTCACCTGATAAGGTGCTTGTCTCCGGAATTCCAAATTTCCCCCCCTGTAGGTCCGAATTGGATTACCCGCTCGTGGTCCACCGCGGGCCACCTCCGGGGCCGCCTGCCATGGTCCAGGTCCCGCCAGGCGCTGGTCCACCAGCCTCCGGACCATGCCCGCCAGGTCAGGACTCACGTCGGGGGCGGGCCCCCTAAGGGGTCCGCCCTCCATCGGGGGTCCCACCTGGCGGACCGCCATTGCGAGACGCTCGCCCCCCCGGGCCAGGGGCCTCGCTGCTTCCCAACGGGCCGCAGCGTCAGCCGCCTGGCTCAGAGTCTGCGGGCGCCACATGGCGAGCTGTTGCCGGAGCTCAATATCCGGGAGGGCCTGGATAAAATGGTCCAGCGCCAGGCTTTCCCGGGAATCCGCTGCCATGCTAGCATGTGCGATCCCCACTGCGCGGCGAATGTCGTGGGCAAGTTCCCCGATGGCTTCCTGGGGCTTGCGTTTTCGCAGCGCGAGCTGAGCTTTAACAAGCTCGCTCTGCTGTTCAATGCCCAATCGATTAATTAGGGCGTCGCGGAGGGCTGGCAGGGTGAGAGCACCCGCTGGTAATGCCGTCAGCACCTCCGCCGCCGCGCCGCGCAATGCGGCCACCAGGTGTACTCCACCTTCGTCCTCACCCCAACCGTTGCCCTTACACACACAGTCGAACTGCGCCAGGTACGCGCGTAGATCACTCTTGCCGTCATACGGCGCGAGTGGGACCTTGTGGGACCACCTCGTATGCGAGTCGTTGCCCGCCTGCCGGACCCCGTGCGTCGCCCCTTGCGGGGTCAGCGCGGGGCCGAGCCGGCCGGGTCCCCACAGTACATTACCCCCAAGGGGCTCTCGTGCCTCCCCGGTCCCTCTAACAACTACCCCCGTTGGCGTCGATGCATGGGTCACACTTCTGCAACCCGCTACCCATTCCATACCACCACAACCTTGCTCACCCACACCTCGCACCTCTCGTTCCATACCCTCCGGACCAGCCATACACCTCACTCTTGGCCTCTCACGAACATCCGGGTCTATCTCGACCCCCAAGCTTATTAAATCACCTGGCGCATCATACGCACGACCATATTGGTCACCACTTACACCGGGTCCTCTTTCTCTTCGCTTCTCCTCCATCACCTGCGAATCCCTCATCCGGTTAATGAGCACATCATCACGATCCGAACACAGACTTTGGACCAATTCTTTTACTTCCTCCTTTATCTCTTTCTTATCCTCTCTCCGTCGCTTCTTAATTTCGCTCACCCCTTCTTCCACTTCTTCTAATTTCTGCTTCACCTCCTTCATCTCCTCGTGCGCCCCTTTAAGTTCTTCCTCTATAGACAGGTCCATGCCAGGCAGAAATGGCGCCGTTTTCCAGTCAAGGTTTTCTCAGTGGATTTATATACTTTTGATCATACTCTGTCGAATAAGCTTGTGGGCCACCCTGAAATTTGCCTCAAATCCAAGATGGCCACCAGAATAGCTAAAATAGTATTTCTGAGAGTTGCTTTTACCCATAGATGATTTTTTTTCAACTGATTGTGGCCTATTATGATAAAGAAAGATAACTCAGTCATAACTCAGCCATAAAAATTAACAATCGGTACTTTATTAACAAAATGGCCGCCGGGCAACTTCCGTATTACGGAAACTGCTATAACTTCAGTTCCGAGTGTGATATGATTATAATTTTGGTGTCCAGTCATATGTTTTTGGGGTCAAGGAATCCATATTTGTACTTTTTATTTCAGTGAAATCATTGGTTCATAAAGAAATCTAAGATGGCTGCCAATACTGGCCACCGATGTGGCAGATTCAGTCATGTCTTGTGCTCCATAATATATATTACAATACATTTTGATTCAATTTCTTGGTTTCCAAAGTCTGGTTATCCATTTAGTTGGTTTATCATGACACTAGCTCAATAGATCATCCCCTAAATCATGGATGAACAATAAATCCAAGATGGCTGCCGCTGAACGGCTCCTAGTCAGTTTTGCTTCGTCTACCAAACTACACAGGTTTATAAAATGTATCTGAATTCCCATTCAATATGATCCCCGGCTTTGGTTATGCTTTGGGAAAAATATGTTGTTCAAAAGGCACATAATCCTCAGTTACTAAGATCAAGATCAAGATCACTCTCTTCACTCTGAAAGTCTGAATAAAGTCCACAGGTATCCGAAGAAAGTTGTTCCATGGTGCTCTCCGAATTTTCCCCATCTCCTTGGTACTCTTCATCAACTTCAGATTCTTCTGCTCTTTCTTCTGCCCCACCGATACCTATAAAAAATGTGAATGGATATAGTCGGGATTCAAAACAGTAAATCATATAAAAATAACAAAATTACGATTGCATTTTGGACTTATCTACCTTGCTTTTCTCTTTCTCTACAGTGAACTTCACTGTCTTGTACATGTTTTCTGCTTGTATTCCTGTGTCTCTTCTTCCTTGAAGGCTGGCTTCTCTCTTCTACTGCATCTTCTAAATCTGCATCATACTCTGCGAGACCTGTAAGTGGAAGGTTACACATATTTAATCTGGATGAATGCACTGCCAGTGGGAATACATTGGAGGAACTTTATGACAGGAACGAAAAGCAATGATCAAAGTAATGATATATTTTTAGTATACTTACTTTGAATTTGTCTTTTCTTGCTCTTTTTCTTGGAGAGGCTTGGAGGGAGTTGCGGGCAGGTAAACCATATTGGCCTGATACCATCATCTGTATTTTCCCATCCTCTGTCAGTGATAGAAGGATACTCAATGTTTTGCTTGAGACACTGGTACCACACCCATGCCTGAAGGTCACTCCTCTTGAGGTGTTCATTGGTGCTACTCTCGTCTGGAAGGATGCTGGAACTAGATTTCACCTTTTGAGTGTTGTACGTTCGGATCCTTGTTTCAACAAAGCTTTCTTGTTCACTTCCAGAATACATGCAGGTTCTGAAGAAGCATTTAGCACTGGTAGCATCTTGAAAAGATTGATTTGATCTGCCCAGCTGAGAGAGTAGATGGGATTTCTCTTGTTTCAACATCTTCTTCAATGGCTTGATTTTGGATTTTTCTTGACCTTCTCCATGCCCGTTTTGATCTTGAGATTCACAATCCTGTCAAAAATGTTCATTCTGCCTTCTCCAGTAGCCTTGAGTCTAAGGTTAACAAAGTCTTGGAATTGTTTCTCTCCTGCTTCGGTTGATGACAACAATCCACTGACAATACCTTGGTTAATTTCCACTCCAGTTTTCATGTGACGCGCAGAACCAATCAGAAAAGGGTCAAAGTACTTATCCAATTGGATGACTAGGTTGCGAACCATGTTGTCATGCTGCCTCCGTGCCCCTATTGTTGTTTCCTTGTGAGTTGAAGAGGTCAGGATATGCAACCTTTCCTTCAATCTTCCTCTGAGCTTTGCCATTAAGTGACTCGTTTTTATGAACGCATCTGTTGTCTGCTTGCTGGTACTGTAACCGCCTTGCATTGGACCACCCCGGACTTTAACCTCTCTGTTGATTGTGGTCTCAGTGATCAAGTCCCCATGGATCGTAGAAAAGGGCTCGCCAGTCATCGACCCTCCGAATCCATTTTGCAACAGATCCAGGCATCCAGGCATCCATGATGCCTCCGAATCCAGGCATCTTTGTGATTCACCTTCAGATTTTGGAGATTGACGTGTTGGAATGTCAGGTACCTAGCATAGTTGATGTGCCCGAAAGCAAAGCACTTTGGAAGAAGCGTTCTCTCTGCTGCCAGGTGTGTCGATGTGTCGACATGTGTCGATGTGTCGATTCCCAAACAAGTGGAAGTCGATGGCGTCACCAAATTTCTCAGTCAGTCGTTTTTTCAACATGCAGGTTTTTGAAATCGGAGGGTCCTCAAGTTCATTGTCTTCACTGATCTCCTTTATGTCCTCAATCAATTCTCTCAGGAAATACGCCTTTTGATCCTTGACTACCATGCGGTGAAACAGTTTGAAAAAGCTGTCCATAACCTCGGTAGCTAATCTATCCTTCTCTGCTGCATCCGCTGACAGCAACTTTCTATCATATGCATAGGTAAAATTGTCATAACAACTTTTATGATAGTACACATCAACTGCAAACATGTCATATGATGCTCCACTCAGAATAACATCGAGTCGCTTCGCTGCATCATGGAACTTATCTCCTTCATCTTTGATTTTCATGTCCTTTGAACGTTCTACTTTACTGACAGCATTCTTCTCGGAGCATCTACCAAGACCACCACTATTGTACGGTTTACTGTCATCTTTCGTATCCACGTTGCACACGAAACAGATTTGCTTTTTCTCAAGTGACCCCCTGCGTATCCTATACGCGGGAGCAGCAACTGGTTCATTCGACTCATGAATATTCTCTGAACTGGAAACGGGAAGTTTGCGAGACTGGGCTTCCTTTCGGGCAATTCTGTTCCGAAATGTGATTCTACAGTTCTCATGAATCTTGACATCATGGCCTGCACTAGATAGTCTCACAGCGGCTGATTGAAATTCAGCATATGGTGCCTGAGTACACAGACTCTTGTCAACTTTAACCCATCTTCCCGCTAATTCTTGAATAGACTGCAATCCCTCCTCAGTCATATTATAAGCTGACTCAACGTCCTTAATAGTTTCATTACAGAGGCAGCACAACGGTTTGTCGCCCCTTGCTAAACTCAAAATCGGCGTGGATGCCATTGTGCAACCCTTTTCTCCTGTGCCAAAAAAGTTTTGTTTTTATGTAGTAATTTTATGAGGATTCACTGTATCTGCTAAGCCAGGATTCATGGAATCATTTCTTTGCGTCCGCATTCATGGAATCATTTCTTTGCATCCGGATTCAAGGAATCTGAAATGGAAACCAAGAAATTGAATCAAAATGTATTGTAATATATATTTCACTGAAATAAAAAGTACAAATATGGATTCCTTGACCCCAAAAACATATGACTGGACACCAAAATTATAATCATATCACACTCGGAACTGAAGTTATAGCAGTTTCCGTAATACGGAAGTTGCCCGGCGGCCATTTTGTTAATAAAGTACCGATTGTTAATTTTTATGGCTGAGTTATGACTGAGTTATCTTTCTTTATCATAATAGGCCACAATCAGTTGAAAAAAAATCATCTATGGGTAAAAGCAACTCTCAGAAATACTATTTTAGCTATTCTGGTGGCCATCTTGGATTTGAGGCAAATTTCAGGGTGGCCCACAAGCTTATTCGACAGAGTATGATCAAAAGTATATAAATCCACTGAGAAAACCTTGACTGGAAAACGGCGCCATTTCTGCCTGGCATGGACCTGTCTACTAACTCCACTTTATTTTTTTCTATGTGCTCCCGCACCTCCCGCTCTTTAACCTCCATCACCTCTACCACCTTGTCCATTTTCCTCGTCAGGTCCTCATGTACCGTCTGACACTCTTTTTTAATTACCCCTACGTCCTTTTTCATCTCCTTCTGTGTCAATTTTAAACCCTCTATTACCGCTGTGTTCTTCTTTACCTGGTCCCCCAACTCCTTTTGTCCCACTGTCAGTTGTTCTACTCCCAGCGTCAACTCCTCTATACCACCTTGCAATTTTACAGTCCCCTTTCTCACCTCCTTCTCCATGCGCTCCTTACAGTGCCTCACCTCCTCGCGCACTCCTCCGACCTCCTCACTCACTCCTCTTCTGATCTCCTCTCCCATCACTTGCATCTCCTGCCCAGATGCCACCCTCATCTGCTCCATTTCCTCCCTGTGAGCATCCAGTTTAGTTTCTACCCCCATTCTGACCCCCTCTATCTGCTGCCCCATTTGTTTAACTTCCCTTTCCGCTTGGTCCCTCATGTCCCTCAATTTGCCTTCCATACTGTTTTCTAACCCCTCTAACCCCTTTTGCATCCCTTCCATTTGATTCTCTTGAGCGGCCATTCTGTTTTCTACCCCCATTAACCCCTCCTGTATTTCCCCTAATCTATTGTCTAATCCCTCTATTCTACTCCCTAACCCATGTTTCACCCCTTCTATCCCATTGTCTAACCCCTCTAATTTCTTGTCTAATCCCTCACCGGTACCCCTCGCTTCGTCCCTCATTACCCCCATTTGGTTTCCCATTACCCCCAATTGCTCACTCTGAGCCCTCGCTTCGTCCCTCATTGCCCCCATTTGGTTTCCCAAGTCATTCCTCAGGTCTTCACTTGTCTGGACCATGAGCGCCTTTATTTGTTCCATAAATAGGCCCCAATCCATCGGGGGCGCTGCTACGGTCACGGGCGCGGCTAAATTTGGCGCCACAATAACCATGTGTGCGAGGCCGCCATTTTGTGCGTCCGTAACCTCGTGCGCGACGACGCCATTTTGCGACCCTGCTACCCTCACTGCTTCGCTCTCCTCATGTCCCTCAATTTGGTCCTGGATCGACCCTGCCTCACTCTCCTCTACCGGAACCCAGCCGTCTTGGTCTGCCATAGCGCGACTTTCAAAATTCGGGTTTTTTTTTTTTTTTGTAAAACACAATCAAATTTCGCCGTTATAATTTCGAGCGCGTGAAACGCGCTCCGGATCGAATCCCACTTCCCGACACCAAATGTTACAGACGCGGTTTTGGATGTTAGTTTACCGAGCGGTTTGGTATGACCGCGTCTGCACAAGTTACCCGATTACACTCGAACGTTGGCCGAATCGCGCTATGCTAAATCAATGAAGGAAAGGACACAATGGCTGGGTTAAATGACACAACACCAGGGGTACAGTTCTCAAGACCTCCGGAGGAGGTTATAATATGGGATATGCAGAACGTTTAGATTACACGGACAAGAGGCACAGCACAGGAAGGTGGGCACTTAAACACGGTCTTATCTTAGCCCCGACAGACCACAGACAAACGGGACAAGACTGACTCACACAGGGATTGATGGCAAGGTAGGGCAGGTAGTCGCTGGCTCAAGGTGCACCTTGGCTCAGGGACAGGATACAGCTCGGTCCAGTCCAGAGATGCGGGGAGGTATTCAGCGCTTGGAGGTGGCGACTTCTCTCTCCAAGCTGGGGGCGCATCTGACGTCACCTCCGGTAAGTGGCTGCGTATATCCAGCGGGGAGTGACACGCCCTCGGCTCGTTAGCTCCGCCCCAGATGGAATCGGTCCGCCGCTTCTTATTGGGTGCGGGGGGGTTACCGGGCTCCGCCCTTGACGAGGAGCTGACAGTCAGCCCCTGTGTGGTAACCCCGTCGGAGCTCATGGTCAATGGCGGCTAACCAAGCCGGAGTGAGGACGCACACTCCCCGCGCCGCTGCCGCGCCGCCCCCGCTGTTGTTGTAGTTGTTGTTGTAGTTTCGTGAGGAAGATGGGAGGATGCGGAGATGAGATTGTGGGGAGGTATTGGGAGGTCCTAAACTTACTACTGGTGCCATACAATCACATTCTGGTGCAACGAAGAGTCAGAATTAATGGAAACGAGTCCTTAACTGACATAGACTAAGAATAACTAGCAAGATGTCCGAAAGTTGTCTACGTGAGATGCGGTGGACCTGGGCACGACATTTAATGGGGGAAAAAGGGGAAGGTCGGTTCTACAGAGTGTTGTTTACAGACAATGGGACTAGGGAATGGGGGATTGGGGATAGTTGGGGAGTATTGGGGAAATAGGGGAATATTTACAAGCGGATATGGATGGAGGCCAAATCCCATATCCGCAACAATATTGTTACGGTCCGCGGTTAAGGATGGTATGTTTGCCGAGCGGAGGCTCCGCGACCTAACAGTTTCCCCGATTCACCCAGACGTTGGCCGTATCGCGCCACAGCTACTCAATAGGGAAAAGACAAAGACGACGGATGTGAAGAAAAGGAAGACGAAGGCAAAGAAAGGTTTGGAAATACGATTACTATTTATTACTATTTACAGGCTCAAAATAACCAAGGAGAAGGAAAGATAAGAAAATAATATACAGAAGCTTTTTAGAGACACAGTGAATTCCTTATACAAGCTTAATTAAATACCCATGGACAGAACAAACAAAACAAACTCACGTACGCAAATGGATGGAAGGGTAGGAATCGTTTGGAGGGATGAGCAGGTGGAATCACAGGGCACAGCGAGCAGGTCCACTCCGGGCGGGAAGCGAGGAGCCGGCAGCTCCTTGTATTCTGCTTTACAGCGCACGCCGGCAGGGTCACTTGGCTGGTTGAAACGGGGCTGGTTGAAGCGGCTCTTTGTCAAAGGCTTTTCGTATCTCTCACGCAACTCCGGTGCTACTCTGAACTCTCTCCCGGTGGACTGCCAACCCTCTTACGCACCTGGACTCATCTGCCGTATCTCTCGTGTAGCTTGTTCCAGCGATCGTCGCACCCTTCTCTCATACCTTCAGCGCGGGTGTGACACGCCCCCCTCGGTTTCGGTACCGCCCTCCCCCCCCCCCCGTGCTCTGTTTCGTGACCTTGTATGGTAATCCCACGGGCTTGTCTCCTTATTTGGACATGGCGCCGACGGCACGCCCCTCGTGGCGAGCCACGGGCTTGTTTCCTTATTTGGGCATGGGGCTGAACAGCCCCGCCCTTCGTGTCGCGCCCTGGGCTTGCCTCTCCCGGCGACCCCGCCCCTCCTGTTCAAACAGAGCACGGAGCACATATTCACTATAGCAGCGAAATGAGAGGGCGTGCACCCCACGCTTGTGAACTGCTTTACCCGCAGATGGAGAGTTTGGCTGGGAAATGGAAGTATTGAAGGGGAGCTATTCTTAATTGATTCGGTGCAATGGAGTATTATTTTAATGGAAGACAAGGCCTTACCCTAAAACATATAATAAGATATAAGCTACTGAACAAGGGTTTTATCGGGTCCTTCAATGTGGTGTTTCATGGAATTAACTACCGAGACGCCCTTTTTACCTTTACACAACTCTGGAGGCAGGAGGGGCCATATCCAACCAATGTTACACAACAATTTACCACTACAATACACACAATCAAAAAAATGCAATCCTCATATCCGCAACAATATATATATATATATATATATATATGAATCCATCTTGAGTTCTCCAACCTTTAATGAGCAAAACAAATAACTGCTTGACGTTTCGATCAGCAACACGGCCAACCGTGCATCCACTGACCTTTGTCAAGAGTAAAGAAAAACTCTGAGTTGTTTTTCTTTGCATTAACCTGAAGACTTGAGAAAAACACACCTGGAGGCTTGAGAACTTCTGGATAATATCAGAGATGACATGGATAACTTCTGCGTCAGGTAAAAGTCCAGCTGATGGTGAGCAGATTATGTCAAAAGCTACTTCACGGACCTCGCGGGGGTGGGACCGCATGGGCCTTCGTTGGCGGAACACGTGTTCCATGGAATACCTACCATGGAATAAAAAAGCATTTCAGAGAAGACTTTGCTCAAACATCAGAAATTAGTTCATTCATTCCTGGCAATAAAATTCTAAGTACTGTACTTGGGAATGTTTCCAAGATACGTAACTGATATGGATGTGCTTCTAAGATGTATATTGCTGTCGTACCTTTTCAGGTTTGTGATGTTGTTTCGGGCAACAAATCTGGCAAAAGGTACCTGGACATGGGGGAGAAAGGAGGGATTGTTAACAAGGTGTTCTAAACATCATGGCAGTCCATTTACCACACACCACCCACCCCAGGCATACTCTCACATTAATTTCTACCTCACCCAGGCACCTTGAACTTTGGCCTCATCCATAATCTCTACTATGTTTTTCATGAAAGTATAAACATACAGCCATTTCAACAAACTCCTTATAAGTCTATGAAAGAGTTAGCTGTACCCTGAGGTCATAGGGTAGCATGACTGGGAGACCAGAAAAATCCATAAAACTTGCTATTTCCATTCCTTCATAGAGATCTCGCCTTCGAGGCATGAGGAGTGGAGTGTTTATCTGCATTGCACCTTCAAGGGACAAGAAACAGAGGGGTACATTGGTACAAACAATTATGTACAAAATATCTCTGTCAAATTTGTCATATAGCGATACAAAACTAAGCAATGTTAGCATATGGCTACACAAAACTAAGCAATGCTAGCATATGGCTACACAAATCTAAACAATGTTAGCATATGGCTACACAAAACGAAGCAATGCGAGCATATGGCTACACAAATCTAAACAATGTTAGCAAATGGCTACACAAAACGAAGCAATGTTAACATATGGCTACACAAAACTAAGCAATGTTAGCATATGGCTACACAAAACTAAGCAATGTTAGCATATGGCTACACAAAACAGCAATGTTAGCATATGGCTACACAAAACTAAGCAATGCTAGCATATGGCTACACAAAACCAAGCAATGTTCGCATATGGCTACACAAAACTAAGCAATGCGAGCATATGACTCCACAAAACGAAGCAATGTCAGCATATGGCTACACAAAACTGAGCAATGTTAGCATATGGCTACACAAAACTAAGCAATGTTAGCATATGGCTACACAAAACTAAGCAATGTTAGCATATGGCTACACAAAACTAAGCAATGTTATCATATGGCTACACAAAACTGAGCAATGTTAGCATATGGCTACACAAAACTAAGCAATGTTAGCATATGGCTACACAAAACTAAGCAATGCTAGCATATGGCTACACAAAACTAAGCAATGTCAGCATATGGCTACACAAAACTAAGCAATGTTAGCATATGGCTTCACAAAACTGAGCAATGTTAGCATATGGCTACACAAAACTAAGCAATTTTAACATATGGCTACACAAAACTGAGCAATGTTAGCATATGGCTACACAAAACTAAGCAATGTTAGCATATGGCTACACAAAACTAAGCAATGTTAGCATATGGCTACACAAAACTAAGCAATGTTAGCATATGGCTACACAAAACTAAGCAATGTTAGCATATGGCTACACAAAACTAAGCAATGTTAGCATATGGCTACACAAAACTAAGCAATGTTAGCATATGGCTACACAAAACTGAGCAATGTTAGCATATGGCTACACAAAACTAAGCAATGTTAGGATATGGCTACACAAAACTAAGCAATGTTAGCATATGGCGACACAAATGTAAGCAATGTTAGGATATGGCTACACAAAACTGAGCAATGTTAGCATATGGCTACACAAAACTAAGCAATGTTAGGATACGGCTACACAAAACTAAGCAATGTTAGGACATGGCTACACAAAACTAAGCAATGTTAGCATATGGCTACACAAAACTAAGCAATGTTAGCATATGGCTGCACAAAACTAAGCAATGTTAGCATATGGCTACACAAAACTAAGCAATGTTAGCATATGGCTACACAAAACTAAGCAATGTTAGCATATGGCTACACAAAACTAAGCAATGTTAGCATATGGCTACACAAAACTGAGCAATGTTAGCATATGGCTACACAAAACTAAGCAATGTTAGCATATGGCGACACAAATGTAAGCAATGTTAGGATATGGCTACACAAAACGAAGCAATGTTAGCATATGGCGACACAAATGTAAGCAATGTTAGCATATGGCTACACAAAACTAAGCAATGTTAGCATATGGCTACACAAAACTAAGCAATGTTAGCATATGGCTACACAAAACGAAGCAATGTTAGCATATGGCTACACAAAACAGCAATGTTAGCATATGGCTACACAAAACTAAGCAATGTTAGCATATGGCTGCACAAAACTAAGCAATGTTAGCATATGGCTACACAAAACTAAGCAATGCTAGCATATGGCTACACAAAACTGAGCAATGCTGGCATATGGCTACACAAAACCAAGCAATGTTAGCATATGGCTATACAAAACTGAGCAATGCTAGCATATGGCTACACAAAACAAAGCAATGTCAGCATATGGCTACACAAAACAGCAATGTTAGCATATGGCTACACAAAACTAAGCAATGTTAGCATATGGCTACACAAAACTAAGCAATGCTAGCATATGGTGACACAAAACTGAGCAATGTTAGCATATGGCTACACAAAACTAAGCAATGTTAGCATATGGCTACACAAAACTAAGCAATGCTAGCATATGGCTACACAAAACTAAGCAATGTCAGCATATGGCTACACAAAACTAAGCAATGTTAGCATATGGCTTCACAAAACTGAGCAATGTTAGCATATGGCTACACAAAACTAAGCAATTTTAACATATGGCTACACAAAACTGAGCAATGTTAGCATATGGCTACACAAAACTAAGCAATGTTAGCATATGGCTACACAAAACTAAGCAATGTTAGCATATGGCTACACAAAACTAAGCAATGTTAGCATATGGCTACACAAAACTAAGCAATGTTAGCATATGGCTACACAAAACTAAGCAATGTTAGCATATGGCTACACAAAACTAAGCACTGTTAGCATATGGCTACACAAAACTGAGCAATGTTAGCATATGGCTACACAAAACTAAGCAATGTTAGGATATGGCTACACAAAACTAAGCAATGTTAGCATATGGCGACACAAATGTAAGCAATGTTAGGATATGGCTACACAAAACTGAGCAATGTTAGCATATGGCTACACAAAACTAAGCAATGTTAGGATACGGCTACACAAAACTAAGCAATGTTAGGACATGGCTACACAAAACTAAGCAATGTTAGCATATGGCTACACAAAACTAAGCAATGTTAGCATATGGCTACACAAAACTAAGCAATGTTAGCATATGGCTACACAAAACTAAGCAATGTTAGCATATGGCTACACAAAACTAAGCAATGTTCGCATATGGCTACACAAAACTAAGCAATGTTAGCATATGGCTACACAAAACTGAGCAATGTTAGCATATGGCTACACAAAACTAAGCAATGTTTGGATATGGCTACACAAAACTAAGCAATGTTAGCATATGGCGACACAAATGTAAGCAATGTTAGGATATGGCTACACAAAATGAAGCAATGTTAGCATATGGCGACACAAATGTAAGCAATGTTAGCATATGGCTACACAAAACTAAGCAATGTTAGCATATGGCTACACAAAACTAAGCAATGTTAGCATATGGCTACACAAAACGAAGCAATGTTAGCATATGGCTACACAAAACAGCAATGTTAGCATATGGCTACACAAAACTAAGCAATGTTAGCATATGGCTGCACAAAACTAAGCAATGTTAGCATATGGCTACACAAAACTAAGCAATGCTAGCATATGGCTACACAAAACTGAGCAATGCTGGCATATGGCTACACAAAACCAAGCAATGTTAGCATATGGCTATACAAAACTGAGCAATGCTAGCATATGGCTACACAAAACAAAGCAATGTCAGCATATGGCTACACAAAACAGCAATGTTAGCATATGGCTACACAAAACTAAGCAATGTTAGCATATGGCTTCACAAAACTAAGCAATGCTAGCATATGGTGACACAAAACTGAGCAATGTTAGCATATGGCTACACAAAACGAAGCAATGTTAGCATATGGCAACACAAAACTAAGCAATGCTAGCATATGGCTACACAAAACTAAGCAATGTTCGGATATGGCTACACAAAACTAAGCAATGTTAGTATATGGCTACACAAAACAAAGCAATGTTAGCATATGGCTACAAAAAACTAAGCAATATTAGCATATGGCTACACAAAACTGAGCAATGTTAGCATATGGCTACACAAAACGAAGCAATGTTAGCATATGGCTACACAAAACTGAGCAATGTTAGCATATGGCTGCACAAAACTAAGCAATGTGAGCATATGGCTACACAAAACGAAGCAATGCTAGCATATGGCTACACAAAACTGAGCAATGCTGGCATATGGCTGCACAAAACTAAGCAATGTTAGCATATGGCTACACAAAACTAAGCAATGCTAACATATGGCTACACAAAACTGAGCACTGCTAGCATATGGCTACACAAAACCAAGCAATGTTCGCATATGGCTATACAAAACTGAGCAATGCTAGCATATGGCTCCACAAAACGAAGCAATGTCAGCATATGGCTACACAAAACTGAGCAATGTTAGCATATGGCTACACAAAACTAAGCAATGCTAGCATATGGCAACACAAAACTAAGCAATGCTAGCATATGGCTACACAAAACTAAGCAATGTTAGGATATGGCTACACAAATCTAAACAATGTTAGCATATGGCTACACAAAACTAAGCAATGTTAGCATATGGCTACACAAAACTAAGCAATGCTAGCATATGGTTATACAAAACTAAGCAATGTTAGGATATGGCTACACAAAACTAAGCAATGTTAGGATATGGCTACACAAAACTAAGCAATGTTAGGATATGGCTCCACAAAACTAAGCAATGTTAGCATATGGCTACACAAAACTAAGCAATGCTAGCATATGGTTATACAAAACTCAGCAATGCTAGCATATGGCTACACAAAACTAAGCAATGCTAGCATATGGTTATACAAAACTCAGCAATGCTAGCATATGGCTACACAAAACTAAGCAATGTTAGGATATAGCGACACAAAACTAAGCAATGTTAGCATCTGGCGACACAAAACTAAGCAATGCTAGCATATGGCTACACAAAACTAAGCAATGTTAGCATATGGCTACACAAAACTAAGCAATGCTAGCATATGGCTACACAAATCTAAACAATGTTAGCATATGGCTACACAAAACTGAGCAATGTTAGCATATGGCTACACAAAACTAAGCAATGTTAGGATATGGCTACACAAAACTAAGCAATGTTAGCATATGGCGACACAAATGTAAGCAATGTTAGGATATGGCTACACAAAACTGAGCAATGTTAGCATATGGCTACACAAAACTAAGCAATGTTAGGATACGGCTACACAAAACTAAGCAATGTTAGGACATGGCTACACAAAACTAAGCAATGTTAGCATATGGCTACACAAAACTAAGCAATGTTAGCATATGGCTACACAAAACGAAGCAATGTTAGCATATGGCTACACAAAACTAAGCAATGTTAGCATATGGCTACACAAAACTAAGCAATGTTAGCATATGGCTACACAAAACTAAGCAATGTTAGCATATGGCTACACAAAACTAAGCAATGTTAGCATATGGCTACACAAAACTGAGCAATGTTAGCATATGGCTACACAAAACTAAGCAATGTTTGGATATGGCTACACAAAACTAAGCAATGTTAGCATATGGCGACACAAATGTAAGCAATGTTAGGATATGGCTACACAAAACGAAGCAATGTTAGCATATGGCGACACAAATGTAAGCAATGTTAGCATATGGCTACACAAAACTAAGCAATGTTAGCATATGGCTACACAAAACTAAGCAATGTTAGCATATGGCTACACAAAACGAAGCAATGTTAGCATATGGCTACACAAAACAGCAATGTTAGCATATGGCGACACAAAACTAAGCAATGTTAGCATATGGCTGCACAAAACTAAGCAATGTTAGCATATGGCTACACAAAACTAAGCAATGCTAGCATATGGCTACACAAAACTGAGCAATGCTGGCATATGGCTACACAAAACCAAGCAATGTTAGCATATGGCTATACAAAACTGAGCAATGCTAGCATATGGCTACACAAAACAAAGCAATGTCAGCATATGGCTACACAAAACAGCAATGTTAGCATATGGCTACACAAAACTAAGCAATGTTAGCATATGGCTACACAAAACTAAGCAATGCTAGCATATGGTGACACAAAACTGAGCAATGTTAGCATATGGCTACACAAAACGAAGCAATGTTAGCATATGGCAACACAAAACTAAGCAATGCTAGCATATGGCTACACAAAACTAAGCAATGTTCGGATATGGCTACACAAAACTAAGCAATGTTAGTATATGGCTACACAAAACAAAGCAATGTTAGCATATGGCTACAAAAAACTAAGCAATGTTAGCATATGGCTACACAAAACTGAGCAATGTTAGCATATGGCTACACAAAACTAAGCAATGTTAGCATATGGCTACACAAAACTGAGCAATGTTAGCATATGGCTGCACAAAACTAAGCAATGTGAGCATATGGCTACACAAAACGAAGCAATGCTAGCATATGGCTACACAAAACTGAGCAATGCTGGCATATGGCTGCACAAAACTAAGCAATGTTAGCATATGGCTACACAAAACTAAGCAATGCTAACATATGGCTACACAAAACTGAGCAATGCTAGCATATGGCTACACAAAACCAAGCAATGTTCGCATATGGCTATACAAAACTGAGCAATGCTAGCATATGGCTCCACAAAACGAAGCAGTGTCAGCATATGGCTACACAAAACTGAGCAATGTTAGCATATGGCTACACAAAACTAAGCAATGCTAGCATATGGCAACACAAAACTAAGCAACGCTCGCATATGGCTACACAAAACTAAGCAATGTTAGGATATGGCTACACAAAACTAAGCAATGCTAGCATATGGCTACACAAATCTAAACAATGTTAGCATATGGCTACACAAAACTAAGCAATGTTAGCATATGGCTACACAAAACTAAGCCATGCTAGCATATGGTTATACAAAACTAAGCAATGTTAGGATATGGCTACACAAAACTAAGCAATGTTAGGATATGGCTACACAAAACTAAGCAATGTTAGGATATGGCTCCACAAAACTAAGCAATGTTAGCATATGGCTACACAAAACTAAGCAATGCTAGCATATGGTTTTACAAAACTCAGCAATGCTAGCATATGGCTACACAAAACTAAGCAATGCTAGCATATGGTTATACAAAACTCAGCAATGCTAGCATATGGCTACACAAAACTAAGCAATGTTAGGATATGGCGACACAAAACTAAGCAATGTTAGCATCTGGCTACACAAAACTAAGCAATGCTAGCATATGGCTACACAAAACTAAGCAATGTTAGCATATGGCTACACAAAACTAAGCAATGCTAGCATATGGCTACACAAATCTAAACAATGTTAGCATATGGCTACACAAAACGAAGCAATGTTAGGATATGGCGACACAAAACTAAGCAATGTTAGCATATGGTTATACAAAACTGAGCAATGTTAGCATATGGTTATACAAAACTGAGCAATGTTAACATATGGCTACACAAAACTAAGCAATGTTAGGATATGGCTACACAAAACTAAGCAATGTTAGCATATGGCTACACAAAACTAAGCAATGTTAGCATATGGCTATACAAAACTAAGCAATGTTAGCATATGGCTATACAAAACTAAGCAATGTTAGCATATGGCTACACAAAACGCAGCAATGTTAGGATATGGCTACACAAAACTAAGCAATGTTAGCATATGGCTACACAAAACTAAGCAATGTTAGCATATGGCTACACAAAACTAAGCAATGCTAGCATATGGCTACACAAAACTAAGCAATGCTAGCATATGGCTACACAAATCTAAACAATGTTAGCATATGGCTACACAAAACGAAGCAATGTTAACATATGGCTACACAAAACTAAGCAATGTTAGCATATGGCTACACAAAACTAAGCAATGTTAGCATATGGCTACACAAAACTAAGCAATGCTAGCATATGGCTACACAAAACTAAGCAATGCTAGCATATGGCTACACAAATCTAAACAATGTTAGCATATGGCTACACAAAACGAAGCAATGCGAGCATATGGCTACACAAATCTAAACAATGTTAGCAAATGGCTACACAAAACGAAGCAATGTTAACATATGGCTCCACAAAACTAAGCAATGCTAGCATATGGCTACACAAATCTAAACAATGTTAACATATGGCTACACAAAACTAAACAATGCTAGCATATGGCTACACAAAACTAAGCATCTCTTTGGACATATTTCAAGCACTTGAAACAGTCTGGCACCGCACCTTGATCTCCAAACACATCCAAGGCCTCCTCCTCCTCTCATGGATCACCGACTTCCTCCACCCCCACATAACAATGATCATCTCATCTCCTCTTCCCTGTCAAGGCTGGAGTGCCCCAAGGCAGTGTCTTGTTCCTCTTCTTCATAAATGATCTTTCTGAATCCCTGGAAAATCCTGTCTATCTCTTTGCTGATGACTCGACCTTTTGCCGTATAATTTCTCATTCTTCAGCCAGGCAGGCACCAGCCTCTTCGCTCTCTGCAAACCTTCATGTAATCAAAGCTAGTCAAACACTTAGAATATATCCTTCAACTGCAGAGAAATCCCACATACTTACTCCATCTCTCCTAAAGGACCATCCGACAAACCCTCACACCGACCTCCTCAACAAACCACTTGAGGTTAAGTCATTCAAACTTTTGGACCTCACCATCAGCCATAATAGTTCTTGGGCAGGGCTATTTCCAAGATGGCCTCCAAAGCCAGCCGCAGACTGGGCATCCTTCATCGTGCAAGGTCTTTCCTTGGTCAATCTGAACTTTTGATAACCTACAGGGCCTTCATTTTCAGCTTAATCGAGTACTGCTTTCCCCTTTGGGCTGGTGCCCCTACCTCACACCTTTTCCTTCTTGATGCTGTGAAAAGCAAGGCCCTCAAAATCATTGGGATCTCCCACGACGAAGCTGAGGGTCTAGGCCTGTTACTTTCGGATCACAAACAGGTTGGTGGCCTCTATATTATATCGCCTCCTTCTTGGTCTTACAACCTCTGCCCTCTCTGTGCCTCCCAGGTTTCTGCAGGTTGCACACAGTCTGACATTAACTCCCAAAATCCATGCTGACTTCTCACCTCCACTCATTTGTTCCTGTTTTCTCTCACCTCTGGAACTAACTTCCCCAGTCTGTTCAGTCCCATTCTTCCCTCCAGGGTCACTATCTCAGGTCACCCCCATCCATACTCATGATCTCTTCTACATCAATTGACCAAACATTCCCTTTTTCCAAGTTATTGTGATGGCTCCCCTCCCTCTCTCCCTCACCTCTTTTTGTTTATTAGTTGTCGGTTGGTTTGTTTCATTCCCACTTTCTAGTTCTTGCTCAGTTTCATTCAGCTTGTATGCAGCGTGTTCACTCCCATGTGACCTTCTACCCTCCTCTTGAGCTCACTATCTCTAACTTATACTCTGCTGTTGGTGTTTACCCCTTTACATTTTGTTCCTTTCCCTTCTGCTCTAGCTCTTCCCTGAGCCTCGACCATGCATAAAAAAATTGTTCAGCATATGGCTACACAAAACTAAGTGAAAGCCACAAAACATCAGATGTGACCCTAAACTTCCATGTATGCTCAGCTAGTCAGGTCAATCCATTCTACCCTATCCCACCCGTCCCATGTCCTTGAATCATCCAACATCTTCATCACACTTGCCATCCTTTTACCTCTCGCCAATCAACCATTCCACTGAGGAAATTAAATAACTGTGAAACCACATGTGTACGAGTTCTTACCGTGAATTTCAAATACCCTGCGGATGGTTTCGCACACATGTCCAGTAATAATGTCATGCTTTGGGTTGAAAGCCGACTGGAAGAAAGGGAGAAAAATAGAAAATAAAACCCCACCTCATCAAGACAAATTTACAGGGGAAAACATTAAAGGTAAAACATGCTTTCTACACCAAATTAATTCCACCTGCACTTTAATATCTCAAGTTTTAATGATGGAAACCAAGAGTGAAAGCTCTCAAAATTCCTAAATCAATACCTCCATGCTTTTATCCATAGGATTAACCCACATCAACGTTTGTATTAGGATGGTCCAGATTCATATGGTAAAATGAAAAAAAAAAATCCTCTGTTGGCCATCCACGCACCATTGCTCCACTATGTTAGATGACTCTCCAACCCAAAAAGCAACGAGATCGGAGCTAGTTTAGAAGTCGCGCCAGATTATAGTTTTTTTAAATACAATCTAGTTTTTCTTCAAATTTGGATCGCAAAACATTGTTCATGTGATGATGGTCAGTGTCAGTGTTAATGGGATGGTGCCTCGTGTCAAAGGTCATGGGATGGTGCCTTGTGTCAAAGTTCATGGGATGGTGCCTTGTGTCAAAGTTCATGGGATGGTGCCTTGTGTCAAAGTTCATGGGATGGTGCCTTGTGTCAAAGTTCATGGGATGGTGGTCAGTGTCAGTGTTAATGGGATGGTGCCTCGTGTCAAAGTTCATGGGATGGTGCCTTGTGTCAAAGTTCATGGGATGGTGGTCAGTGTCAGTGTTAATGGGATGGTGCCTCTTGTCAAAGGTCATGGGATGGTGGTCAGTGTCAGTGTTAATGGGATGGTGCCTCGTGTCAAAGGTCATGCGATGGTGCCTTGTGTCAAAGTTCATGGGATGGTGCCTTGTGTCAAAGTTCATGGGATGGTGGTCAGTGTCAGTGTTAATGGGATGGTGCCTTGTGTCAAAGTTCATGGGATGGTGGTCAGTGTCAGTGTTAATGGGATGGTGCCTTGTCTCAAAGTTCATGGGATGGTGCCTTGTGTCAAAGGTCATGGGATGGTGCCTTGTGTCAAAGTTCATGGGATGGTGCCTTGTGTCAAAGTTCATGGGATGGTGCCTTGTGTCAAAGTTCATGGGATGGTGCCTTGTGTCAAAGTTCATGGGATGGTGCCTTGTGTCAAAGTTCATGGGATGTTGCCTTGTGTCAAAGTTCATGGCATGGTGCCTTGTGTCAAAGTTCATGGGATGGTGCCTTGTGTCAAAGTTCATGTGATGATGCCCCGTGTCAAAGTTCATGTGATGGTGCCTCGTGTCAAAGTTCATGTGATGGTGCCTCGTGTCAAAGTTCATGTGATGGTGCCTCGTGTCAAAGTTAATGGGATGGTGCCTCGTGTCAAAGTTCATGGGATGGTGCCTTGTGTCAAAGTTCATGGGATGGTGCCTTGTGTCAAAGTTCATGGGATGGTGCCTTGTGTCAAAGTTCATGGGATGGTGCCTTGTGTCCTAGTTCATGGGATGGTGCCTTGTGTCAAAGTTCATGGGATGGTGCCTTGTGTCAAAGTTCATGGGATGGTGCCCTGTGTCAAAGTTCATGGGATGGTGCCTTGTGTCAAAGTTCATGGGATGGTGCCTTGTGTCAAAAGTTATCGGCCGATTTGCTTCAGACAAAGCTGTAGCACAAGGCAACATCTTTCAACAGATGGTTCAGTTCATTTAAGAAAAAGTAAACTTATGGCACAACCTTTAAATATTACCGAAATAAGCTAACAACAGGCATTTTAAGGCCATTTTCCCTGCAAGAGCAGGGGTTAGCGAAATAAGCTAACATCTGGCACAAATAATTCTTGGGCAACACCTAAAAGGGGCGACTACAGCCAAGATGAAAATTCGGTATTTCATTTTTGGACCACCCTATCTTGTATTCATTGTCTCAAGTAAACTACAGAGTTCATAGAACACTCCATGCGGTCTGGAGAAAAAGGACATAGGATTTTTTTTTTTTTTTTGTGTCCATGTGTTTTATACCTCTCCCACCCCCTCCCTCCAATTTCCCACAGCTCCTCCCCCAACGCCCTCTCCCTCCTCTCCCTCCTCCCGATGTCCCTGCTCTCAAATGTTGTACTTGTGTGCTTCCCCCTCTCGTCTCCCCCGCTCCCTTTATTATATGTTTTATGTGTCCATTTGTTTTTTTGTGATTAATGTTAGCTCTTACACGAGCCTCGATCTTGCATACAAAAAACAAGGTCTTTTCAACTCTTGCTTTGCGTTTCCGAGCACGATCTATATCAGTTTCGTTTGTGAACTTTGAATGCCAGGCGCAATGACAACCATACAAAGCCGGTGGGTCAAACGGAACAGTTCAGAGCTGACAATGCTCCGCTGAGATGCGTTTTTCATCACCATCGCCATTTATCCATGCATTTGTGCTATTACAGACCTTCTGCCTACTCTTCTCGGATAAACTGCCAATTTTGGAATAACATTTGAGAAAAGGATGTAAAAAAATTAATATGACAATTTTTTTGGATGAAATTAACTCGGGTCACTGGGCCGCCGCCACTTTGTCTGAATTGCCATATTTCCCCGCACCAAAAGCCCCAGCGGCAAATTTGTTTGGTTAAGACGGCATACAATTTTGCCAAAGTACTGCTAAACTGAAGGTTATTGGAAATACAAAAAAATACATTAAAATTTTTTTTTAAAGGCTGTAGAAAACCAAAAGAAAACTTTTTTTCAGAAGTTTACTGCTGTTCATGCAGTGTCTTTTTGCACCAACTTATTTAACACGCCATATTAATTATTCATGCCTGTTGTTTGTGTCCTTTATGATATCCTTGAACATTAAGTTTTCTATTTGGAATGATTTTCCATTTTTTTGACTGCCAGGTAGACAGACAGACTGAAGCACTCGCTTTACCTCAGGTTGCACACATGGGACGAGAAGCTGTACAATATTTCCAAATCCAAAGTATTGCTAAACTAAATTGATATACACTACCGGTCAAAAGTTTTAGAACACCTCAATTTTTCCCGTTTTTATTGAAATTTACGCAGTTTAATGTCTCAATGTACTCTGAAATGAAGCATACTAGCAACGGTACCCGCCCTACGGGCGGGGTCTTCAATTGGGAGACCCAAATGAAAAGCCTAAATATCAGAAATTGAAGGCTTTTTTTCTTTTAAACGATTTATATAAACATCCGTTAAATCTCGATCGGTGCAGCCGTTTGTGCGGCACCCGGGAAAATAACGTCATGCGGGAGCAAGTATCAGCAAGATGTGGCAGTGTGGGAGTCCACGTTTCTGATCCTCCTTCATGCTGAAGTAGCCCACCACTTCTCCAAGCATTCCGCTCTTCAGATCCGCCATGACAGACTTAAGCTTGACATTGAAGACACGTGCAGTTAGTCCTCCCGATGTCGTGTGGACTCCCGATACGTGTTTCCTTCATTGTAAAAACTTCCAAATCAACAGTTAAAAGGATTTTGAGCCGATCAGTGTTACGGCCTTGGCAAGATCGATGGAGACAGCGATCTGTTAGCGTATACACCGCCCAAATAGCTATGTGTAATTCTCTCATGTAGAGATTAAACTCACGTCATTTGAACTTTGGCCGAGGTCATTATTTACTTTTAGTGATGTTTATATAAAAAAAAAAGAAGAAGATAATTGGTTTTGGGTCGTCCTTTCCGCATATCTCGCGGGATTGTAAGTTGGAGAGACGGCCGTGATGGCGGGGAAGGGGTTGGAATTCTCTCAAGCAGGGATTCAACCCGTGTCCTTATAAAAGGTCTTTGTCTGAGGTCACCGAGTCCGATCGGTGCAGCCGTTTGTGCGGCACCCGGGAAAACAACATCGTCACAATGAAAACATCGTCACAATGAACGTTATGCGAACGCAAACGTTATGCGGGAGTCCAAACCTGAGAATGCTGGATACCAAAGCTGAAATTGGGAAAACTAAATAGCCTATTTTACTCCTGGAGATCCCAGGATTACCCACCCAAAATATCGTTGCGATCGGTTCAGCAGTTTTTACGGTACCTTCGAACGGACAGACAGACAGACGGACGGACATTTGGTGAATTATAGTAAGATAACAAATAAACAATTGGAGATAAAAAAAAGAAATCACAGAATCATTTTGTTTCACAAAATTTAATTTAAATCTTTAACTCAGCAAAGTAGCCACCTTTTGCAGATATAACCACCGAACACACTCGTGGCATTCTTTCTGCAATGGAAATCAAATATTGTTCGGGAAGTTCTTCCCAACACTGTTGCAGAAGTTCCCACAAATGTGTTGCACTTGTAGGTTGCTTTGCTTTCACCCTTCTGTCCAGTTCATCCTAAACCAGCTCGATGGGGCTTAAGTCTGGAGACTGTGCTGGCCATTCCATGATTTGAAGCCTACCGTCTTGTTCTTTTCCTCAAAGGTAGTTTTTACATAGCCTGGAGGTGTGTTTAGGGTCATTATCTTGCTGTCGGATGAACCCCTGACCAACTAGGCATATACCAGAGGGTATTGTATGGCACTGCAAAGCCCTTTTGCTGTGGTAGCCCTTTTGGTTCAGGGTGCCAGTCACTCTGTGCAAGTCGCCGACTCTGGATCCAGCAAAAGAGCCCCAGACCATCACGCTTCCTCCTCAATGTTTGACAGTTGGTGTCACACACTGAGGAACCATCCTTTCGCCTACTCGACGGCGTACAAAAACCCTGCGTGATGAACCAAAGATTTCAAATTTTGATTCATCGGTCCAGAAGACCTTCTTCCAGTCTTCAGTAGTTCACTGGCAGTGCTTCACGGCTCAGGCAAGCCTCTTTTTCTTATTTTGCCATCTTAGCAATGGCTTTCTTACTGCCACTCGACCTGTCAAACCTGCAGGTCGAAGTCTTCTCTTCACAGTTGAAACTGAGACTTGCTTACTTCGACCAGTGTTAAGCTGTGCTTGAAGCTGTTGTCCTGTGAGCCACCTATCATGCAAGCTGTTGACTCTGAAACTTTTCTTCTGATTCTGTTGTGGCTTTGGGTCTGCCAGACCTCTTCCTGTCAGAGTTTCCTCCAGTTTCCAAGTGCCTTTTGATGGTGTAGGAAACTGTACTCACTGACACTTTGACTTTCTTTGCAATTTCTCTAAAGGAAAGACCTACAATATGTCAAAACTACCTTCGAGGAAAAGAACAAGACGGTATACTTCAAATCATGGAATGGCCAGCACATTCTCCAGACTTAAACCCCATCGAGCTGGTTTGGGATGAACTGGACAGAAGGGTGAAAGCAAAGCAACCTACAAGTGCAACACATTTGTGGGAACTTCTGCAACAGTGTTGGGAAGAACTTCCCAAACAATATTTGATTTCCATTGTAGAAAGAATGCCAAGAGTGTGTTCGGCGGTTATATCTGCAAAAGGTGGCTACTTTGCAGAGTCAAAAATTTAAATTAAATTTTGTTAAAGAAAACGATTCTATGATTTCTTTTTTTTGATCTCCAATTGTTTATTTGTTCTATGCTTAATTTCAGAGTACATTGAGACATTAAACTGCATACATTTCAATAAAAACTGGAAAACTTTTGACCGGTAGTGTACGTGGGAAAATTACACGCCCAGACCAAGAATCAAACCCAGGTCCTCTGGAAAACCATACCAGTGCTCTGCCATCTGAGCTATCTGGGCGACCCTGACAAAGCATGCAATTTTCCCACACATATGATTGCCACTCTCTTTCCGTCAATGTTTCTGGGGCACTCACTGCCAACCATTGGAGCACCAACGGCCTGAACATGAGAGGGTCCTCCTCCAATTTTCCCACATATATCAATTTTATTATTTAATCCTGTTCATTAATGCAATTGTTAAACTGCAGATTTTGGAAGTGCAAACAAGCACTATTTGGTCACAGCAGCAGATGTGACCACTGTGTTCCAAATATGAAATTCAGAGGAAGTTCCTCGATCATAGACTGACAGCCACACAGACAGAGTGAAGCAATTACTTTCCCCACTTTGCGCTACGCGTGCGGGGTATTACTCTTTATTGAGGGGTTGGGGAGGGGGGGGGGGGAAGGGGGAGGGGAGGGTGAGTAGGCTGTTTTCTTCCAACTTTATACAATGCTTCCCAGTGGTCCAATTCACATCGACATGCTCAAAAATAGACATAAATTAAAGCAGCAGCAGATGTGACCATGTTTTTTTTTTTTTTTAATTGTCATGGCATTTTCATCTTTTTGTCATGGATCAGATGTAAAAATGGAATTAAAAATAAACACATTGTTGCAGCTTTGGGAAACCGCTGAGAAGTAATGGCAACCACCACACAGGTCCCTTAGAATAGTTATTTCATAACAGAACATTATCTTAGTCCCTTCTCCTTATATCGGGTTAGTATGTCGTTATGCGTTGGGGAAGGGAGGACAGGCCCTCCACTCATAAGGGATAATTAGCCAGGCAGATGCACCAAGATTGCATCCACAGTTATTGATTCAAAGTCTTGAAGGACAGAAGAAAGACCAAAGACCATTGGGATATGCACCAGGAAGTGCTTGTGAAGGGGAAGCAACACTCCACCATTCAAGGCCTGAGAAACTTCGGGGGAGCTTGTGGGGGCGGAGTGACAAACTCGACCAACCGGGAGCCCTGAAAACACCCTCCACATCCCCCCCCGCCCCCCACCCTCGGCGAGGGCTGGACAAAAAGGCCTTGCACAAGTTTTTTCAGTCTTTTTTTTGCCGGTTTCGTTCTTGCACGTGTGCATGACGCTCACTTTACCTTGCACGAGAGCACGGCGTGCTTACTCCACGTGTCCCAGGCACTCGCTCTGCACGGTCTCCTGGCACTCGCTCTACACGGTTCCCGACACTGCTCACCTGCTCGTGTTTGTGCTGGGATCGCCTTCACCTGTTTGTGCTGGGGAACGCCATTGGCTGCTCGTGCTGCTCGCTGGTGACACCAAGACAAAGGTCGTTGCAAGGAGAAGCATCGGGTAACCTTGCAACCATTTTGCAACATGTTCCCAACGTTCGTTTTCCCCCCTTCCCTGTGAATGTGTGCTGGCGCCTTGTTCTGTTTATTCGTAGTGATCGTAATAAGGCATAGAATAATCTAAGTTTCTGCTTCTTGTCTCTTTTTCTTTCCTATCGATAAATTGCACTGCAAATACTTGTAAATAAGTCAAATCGTTAAATGTTTCCTTTTCCCTCTGTCCGTCCTTTCTTTCATTGGTCCGCCATTGCTCGCACCCAGAGTAGCGATGGGCCGTAACAAAATTAGCATTAGCCCGGCGGGTACCAATGGTTGCTCGGCCCTCTAAATTTCCATCCAGGAACAAAATAAAGTGGTACACCGCCGGAGGGTACAGCACGTTCCCTGATTGAAACGGTCACGTGCTACAGGTAGGCGGAGTTAGATGATGGACCCTGCTATCACACCGCGATCTAATTGGCATTTGTAGTTGCTGGTTTGCAACCTGCCGAAGTATGGTTATCGGTGCGTGGCAGCCGCAAGTCCGGTAAGTTCGGGAGGGAACGGAGGCTAACATCCTCGTAGTAGACCCGAACCTTGGGCCGTAACACACACACACACACATATATATATATATATATATATATATATATATATATATATATATATATATATATATATATATATATATATATACTGTATATATATATATACAGTGGAACCTTGACTTACGAGTTTAATTCGTTCTGTGACCGAGCTCGTAACTCAAATTGCTCGTATCTCAAATCAAATTTCCCCATTGAAATGCATTGAAATGCTATTAATCCGTTCCAGCCCGCCAAAAACCACACCAATTTTTAAAAAAATATACAGTATATATAAAAATATCTCGCGCTTTATATTTCACCTGTATGCAGCATACAAGTTGGCAGGATGACCTGGACTGGAGGTACGCACACTTGACTCTAAAGTCCAAACTGTCCAGCCTGGGTTTGAATCCCGACCCAGCTATAACCTGTCATGGGTGAATCACAGGCAGGGTGATTCATCAATGTGTGTACCGCTAAACTGGGCGCCCCGTTTGCGTCCCATTAGTTGTTGGATGTTAAGGATCTCACCGTGTTTTCCACAAAGAGAAGGCGAGCTATCGCCGGCACTCTGAACAAGTTGTGGCCTGGCATGGCATGAACATGAAAACATGAACATGAACATGAAATGTTCGACATGAACAAGAAATTTTCCAAAATAACCAAAATGCGAAAACAAAAATGCAGCGCTATACGACAGAGATACTGTACGTGCACGGCAAGATAACCACGTGACCAGAACCCACCTGGCGGCAAAACTCAAAATAACCAACATGCGAAAACAAAAATGCAGCGCTATACGACAGAGATACTGTACGTGCACGGCAAGATAACCACGTGACCGGAACCCACCTGGCGGCAAAACTCAAAATAACCAACATGCGAAAACAAAAATGCAGCGCTATACGACAGAGATACTGTACGTGCACGGCAAGATAACCACGTGACCGGAACCCACCTGGCGGCGTAAACTCAAAATAACCAACATGCGAAAACGAAAATGCAGCGCTATACGACAGAGATACTGTACGTGCACGGCAAGATAACCACGTGACCAGAACCCACCTGGCAGCAAAACTCAAAATAACCAACATGCGAAAACAAAAATGCAGCGCTATACGACAGAGATACTGTACTTGCACGGCAAGATAACCACGTGACCGGGTGGCGAAAGCTCGTAACTCGGATCTCGGCTCGCATCTCAAAGCAATAAACCACCCGAGCGACGGCTCGTATCTCGAAAAACTCGTAAGTTGGGGGCACTCGTAAGTCAAGGTTCCACTGTATATATATATATATATATATACTGTATATATATATATATATATATATATATATATGTATATATATATATATATATATGTATATATATATATATATATATATATATATATATATATATGTATATATGTATATATATATGTATATATATATATATATATATATATATATATATATATATACATATATATATATATATATATATATATATATATATATATATATATATATATATATATATATATATATTGTTACAGATGCGGTTAAGATGTTATTTTGACCGAGCGGTGATGTAACCGCGGCCGAACAGTTATTCCCCGACTAACCCGATTCAACACCAAATGTTGGCCGTATCGCACCGCAGCTGCTCAATATGGAAAACTCTAAAGCGACCGAATGCAAAGAGGAAGAAGACGTACAGAAGAGTAACTGGGTTTATTATTTACACATATAAGCAGGAAGAAAGCAGTCACGTTTATGTACAGGCACACGAGACGCAGGTGACAGTGAAATCCTTAGCTTATACAAGCTTAATTAACCCAGGGACAGAACAAACAAGGACAGACTCACGCGGGGAATGACGATAGGACTGGCGGGAGATGGATGGCTGGCGGGATAGGGAGGTCCAACTGGTCCTGCAGCCGATCGACTCGTTGGGCAGCCGCCGCTCCTTCGCGGCCCTGCTCCAAACTGCCGTCCAGGCCTCACACTGCTGTGGCTGCAGTTTCGGTGGCTCCAGCTGCAGTAAATGCAGTTTCGGTGGCTCGAGCTGTAGTAAGTGCAGTTTCGGTGGCTCGAGCTGCAGCTCAACTCTGGACTTCTCCCGGACTCAACTCAAAGCGCCTCTCTTGGACCCAACTGCTTGGACTCCCTCTCGTCTCTCTGTAAAAGCTCATCTTTTTGGACCCAGAACTCATCCCTCCTCTCAGCTCATCTCCTTGGGAAACGCCCTGCCGTGGGTTATATAGGCCCCGCCCCTCAACCTTTGCGAACCTCCCCAATCGCTCTTCCTCCGCCCTCTCTAGCCAAACCCCTGGCTCATGGTTGGTCGAGTGGGGCTGGCTCACTCCTCCCCTCTATGACGAGGTGGAGACACGCCTTTATTCTCCGACCCTGCCTCGTGGTCAATGGCGGCAATTGGAGGGGAGGTTCCTGGCAATGGCACTCGAGGCCTGGCAATGACGAAAGGGGAAATGAAAGTTTTGGGAATGGGAATGAAGGGAATCTATCTCTTTCACTGGTGCAATGGAGTATTTCAATTAATGGGAGACACAGCCTTACCCTAAAACACATAATAAGATATAACTATCGAACAGGGGTATTCTATGATGGGCTGACGTGCATGCTCTTGGACTAATTATGGGACGCCCTTTGACCTTTACACAGCTCCGGAGGCAGGAGGCGCAGAATAAACAATATTCATCACCAATTTACCACAATACAACACAATCAAAAAAATGCAATCCTCATATCCGCAACACTGCACCCTCCTCCTCTTAGGCACGTCCCGGGCCTACAACTTTTATTTAGTGTGACACGCAGGTGTAGTTACCTCTACTTTTAACCTGACCCTGAGTGCAACAGTTTTAAAACATAAATAAATGTGTCCCGCTGCTCCATTGCACCCTGCCTAACTGACTTACGCCCACAGTTAACCGAATTGCGGAATGGTCTTCAAACTACACACTGACGGTGGGGAGCATTATTTACAGTTGACACTACTTTTATTTACAAGACTAACCCAGGACCTGTGATTGTTCTTTCTGGGGGGGAGACAGTCTGCTCTGCATCGACGCACCATGAAAGCACCCAAAAACGCACCAATACCCCCAAGCACCAATCGGTGCCCAGTCATCATAGTTCGTCAATGTTCAACAATAAAAATAACCAAACAACCCCTAACCCTGCAGGTGATCTCTTGCTCTTCGGCTCCCTCTGCTGGCTATTATTATGTCTTCCAGTTGTTGTCATTCTCTCTCATTTTCTTACTGGCGGCCTATTTGCAATAAAGTGTGCCCAACGTGTCCATTTTATTTTCTTTATTTATGACCCACAGGGCCGACTACGTGTGGTTCACCTGTGGGGCATCGGTGCCCTGTGGCCAAGGTCCGCCAGCAAGATTTCGGGCCCTCATGGCCGGTTCCAGCAGAGGGGCCATGCTCCAACCCATGGGGTCCATCAGTGGTGCTCGGCCACAGGCATGTGGTCCATAATGTGGTGCATCGATGCAGACAGCTGGTTCTGAGAGTTCCGGGCGCACAATGGAGGACTCACGCACGCTCCCCTCGGCGCCCAATGGCGCACAGGTCATGTGGGAGACAAAAGGGGGAAGACAAATGAGCGAGGGGTAAGCTCACAAGGGTACACATCAACAAGGCAATGCAAGGCGAAATGCGTACGGAGAGCGAAAGTGAGAAAAGCTCGTCCCTACCGTACGTCACCCCCCCTTTCACCTACACTACCCTTGCCCTTACCCCATTTTTACAAAATCTACACATTTACAAATTCGTCGCTACTGTCCCGTCTTCCCCATATTTCCCATACCAAATTCGTCACCACAATCCCTCTACTTCAAAATTTGCCATCACCAAATTCATCATCAATCCTTTTAAGGAGGAAGAGATGGAACATCAAGCACAATGTCACACCCACGTCATGATGTGTCTCACAAGCCAAAACATTTGCACATAAAAATAATTAAAACAACCTGGCATGGTGTGGCGGTACGTCATCTCAGGTGAGTGGATGCAGATGGTGCAAGGAGATCCTTCATCCTAACTATCCTCTAAATGATTTTAACACACTTTACACTACCCGGGGTCTCTCCCTGCCAATCCATTGGCCAACTTACACTATGGGTTCTAAAAACCAATCCCCATTGACCAAACTGTGGTGCTGCTCAATTTGGGGTCTCACTCCCCCGATTCATCTCCCGGTGCCCTTGCACAATTTCTGGGCTGTGACGTGTAGCTCTCCCAGCAGGTCTACCCACCTGCACACCCCCACCACTGCAGTTGCCACCCGAGCTTACCTAGCTCCTCACCCTAACCTAACTAACTGGGGAAGGCCCCTCCTGGCTCTGTCACCCCACTCGGTGCCCTCTGGCACTGGGCTACCCGGGTCCGTCCTCCGGATCCTCGGGCCCCATCCACAACAAGTACCGGCTCCCAGAGCCCACCTGCGGCCTCACCTGGCCGACATCCTCACAGTGGTGGAGTGCCCAAACCAACTACACACACTAACAGGCTACACGCCCAGCCGTTTCCACAACACTAATGCACCGATCCAAACATCATTCTTCGACCCGCACCACAGATGCCAATATCCAACCACAATTTACCTATACCCTCTACCTAACACTTACACTACCCGCCCCGGGTATTCGTGATGGGGGTCCACTCTTCCCCCATTCACACCTTCGCACCATCCACTCCACTCCACAACTTCCACCATACTCACTCCACGACCATCCATTCCAATACCCCATATATTCCACACTCCATGTATTCCATACACCTGTTCCTCATACCTGTTGTTGCACACCTGTGCACTCACACCTGGTGCCACCTGCACCCTCCTCCTCTTCCTGGACCAGTTGGTCAACACAACACACCTCACCATCACTCACTCATACATTGCTCCACACACCTGCCCAGTTGCACACACTGTGCAATCACACCTGTTCAATCACACCTGTTCAATCCTCACACACTGCTCGATACACTTGAATACACCTCCAACACTCACACGGCATCATCTGAACTAACTGTTGCCCTGCTAACTTAGTGCTCCCCGTCTTCCCTTTAAACTAAGGACATACCACGTCATTATCATCCACACTAATCTACCTGCGTCCCCACTACAGGTATCCTTGTCACTAACTAATCTTAACGTTACCTAATGTCATTCTCGCTAGATCCCTACACACAATATCCTAACCCACCCGGGCTAGTTTTCACTGCCATCAACCCCATAAGACTAGTGCTCCTTTGCCCCCCGCTGTGAGGGATGGTGGAGTTGCCATCCCACCACATCGGGGAGGTCCCACTATCAATTTTGCTCGTCCAAATTCAATAAATCAAAAATTTGCCAATCACTCGACCAATCCTCTGCCAATCATCACTCTGCCAATCCTTTACCAATCATCAAATTTTGCTTTTTTCTAATTTTGGGTCCAAAACACTAACCTCATCACCCGTATACTTATTAGATCCTCTCGGTGCGCCAATTCACGTCTACAGCCCGGCTTCGTAAAGCCGAGCAATGAATGCGGGTTGTTTGGCGCCGGCGGCTGGATGCTTCCGGCACTCGGTGCAGGGAAGGACGCTTACCCGGGCCGAGATCCCACGCACCACCTCGGCGTGGAGCCATCCAATTGCCCGATCTCGACCTGCCGGAACGCCTTAACAAAAAGGGGTTGCCATGACGACCCTTCCTATCGGGCTGCCCGTTCCGCCGAGCGGAGCACGGACCCGGCCGTTCCCAGCGCGGCCCAGCGTGGATCACGTACGGCGGTCCTTTCGAACCCGCCGTGCTTCGGATCCCCGCTGGTTCTCGCGGCACGCGAAGCCCGGCATGCACCGAGGGCCCGATTCGGCTATAAGTCGCTCTAACCGCTAACCCGGTTACCGTCGATGCCTCACCTGCATGCTTACACCCCGCAGCCCGTTCCTTGCTCATACATCCAGCTGTCTCCCTGCTCTTGGTCATTGCACCTTCTCTAACACACCCAGGTACACTCATTCCGCTCACAGACTTGGTCACACACCTGACCACCGAACACCTTGGCACACATTCGTCGCTCGCACACCTCACCAACACACCTCTTCGCGCCCCCTTCTCGGTCACCTCCTCTGTGACAATCACAGGTGTGCTCTCACTCGCACACCCAACCACGTGCCTCACGACCAACTCAAGTGTGCATTCCCACACACGCTCTACCATTCCAGGTGTGCATCCTTCCATTCCAGGTGTACATCCTCGCTCACCTGTCACAACCAACTCACGCTCCATGTCACTCTCACTACTCTCACCTCCACTCTTGACAACGCACTCACCCTTACTCTCGACAGCGCACTCTTTTCTCATGCCCCTGTCCGTTACACACCTTTCTCGCGCATCCTCTTGCGCACACTCTTTCGTTACATCCTCTGTAACTCTCACCACAGGCGTGCATTCTCCTTCACTCTTGACAGCGCACTCTTTCCCCATGCACCTGTCCGTTACACACCTTTCTCGCGCACCCTCTCGCGCACACTCTCCCGTTACATCCTCTGTAACACTCACCACACCGCGCTTCCATGTGCCCCCTCGCACACGCGCAACAACCAACTCACTCTTGACGGCACACTCTCCCGTTACATCCTCCGTAACACTCCTTGGCGCGCACTTTTTCCTCACACACCCCAGAGTCGGACATTCTCGCACACCTCCTCCTTCGCACACCGTACCTGTCGCACACTTCACCAACGGCCTTTCACGAACACCCGGATCCACAACAACCCCCAAGCCGACTGAAGCTCCCCTCACATCATGTACATTTCCTCGTATATCGCCACTCACCTTGGCACCTCGTCGTCGCACCTCCTCTGCCACCTGCAAACTCTTGATTTGGTTAGTGAGCACATCATTATGAGTTGAGCACCGACTTTGTACCAATTCCATCACCTCCTCTTGGATTTCTCTTTTAGTTTCTGTCCGTCTCTTCTTAATTTCACTCACCCCCTCTAACACCTCCTTTAATTTTTGCTTCACCTCTTTTATTTCCCGGTGCGTCTCCTCAAGTTCGTCCTCTATGTGCGTCCTTACCTGCCGGTCCTTTGTCTCCATTATCTCTGTCACCTCGTCCAACCTCATTGTCAGTCCCTCACGTACCATCTGACATTGCTTCTGTGTCGCTATTAAGTCCTTTTTTATGTCGTTTTGTGTCGCTTTTAACCCTCCTAGTACCGCAGTGTTCCTTTGAACCTGCTCCACTAACTCCGTTTGTCCCTCTGTCAGCTGTTCTACCTCCTCCGTCAGATCTTCTATTCCCCCTTGTAACTTAGCCGTTCCATTTCTCACCTCTTTCTCTATACGCTTTTCACCTCGCTTTACCTCCTCGCGTACCCCCGAGACCTCCTCACTTACACCTCGTCGTATCTCCTCTTTCATCTCCTCCATCTGGTTCCCCATCTGTTCGATTTCCCGGGCGGATTGCTCCCCTATTTCCGGCAATTTGTCTTCCATCCTATTTTCTAACCCAATTAACCCATTTTTCACCCCCTCTAACTGATTCTCCTGGGCAGCCATTCTATTTTCCACCCCCGTTAACCCATTCTTTACCTCTTTTATTCCGTTGTCTAACCCCTCAAATTTAGCTTCTAGCCGTTCCCCCATTTCTCCCATTTCGCCCCCCAATCGCTCACTATCAGCCCTTGCTTCGTCCCTCATTGCCCCCATTTGCTCACTCTGAGCCTTCATTTGCTCACTCTGAGCATCCATCCGGTTCCCCATTTTGGCTTCTAATCGCTCCCCCTGAGCATCCATTTTTGCCATCATTTGAATCATAAAGACTCGCATGTACTCCAGCATCTCTGGCTCGGCTGCCGCGACCACGGGCGCAGCGCAATTTGGTACTGCTACGGTCACGGGCGTGGCAAAATTTGGTGCCGCTACACCCACGTGCGCGAGGACGCCATCTTGTGCGTCTGATACCCCCTCAACCACCTCCTCCATATACATTACCCCGAGGTCCTGGGTTACTCCTAACCCCTCCTCTAGCTCACCCACCGGCATCCGATCACCTTGACCAGCCATGGCGCGATTTCAAAATTCGGGTTTTCCTTTAAAAATAAAACAATTTCCAGCTGCTTGTAATTTTGAGCGCGTTAAGCGCGCTTCGGGCCTCGTATCCCACTCCCCGACACCAATTGTTACGGACGCGGTTAAGATGTTATTTTGACCGAGCGGTGGTGTAACCGCGGCCGAACAGTTATTCCCCGACTAACCCGATTCAACCCCAAACGTTGGCCGTATCGCACCGCAGCTGCTCAATATGGAAAACTCTAAAGCGACCGAATGCAAAAAGGAAGAAGACGTACAGAAGAGTAACTGGGTTTATTATTTACACATATAAGCAGGAAGAAAGCAGTCACGTTTATTTACAGGCACACGAGACGCAGGTGACACAGTGAAATCCTTAGCTTATACAAGCTTAATTAACCCAGGGACAGAACAAACAAGGACAGACTCACGCGGGGAATGATGATAGGACTGGCGGGAGATGGATGGCTGGCGGGATAGGGAGGTCCAACTGGTCCTGCAGCCGATCGACTCGTTGGGCAGCCGCCGCTCCTTCGCGGCCCTGCTCCAAACTGCCGTCCAGGCCTCACGCTGCTGTGGCTGCAGTTTCGGTGGCTCCAGCTGCAGTAAATGCAGTTTCGGTGGCTCGAGCTGCAGTAAGTGCAGTTTCGGTGGCTCGAGCTGCAGCTCAACTCTGGACTTCTCCCGGACTCAACTCAAAGCGCCTCTCTTGGACCCAACTGCTTGGACTCCCTCTCGTCTCTCTGTAAAAGCTCATCTTTTTGGACCCAGAACTCATCCCTCCTCTCAGTTCATCTCCTCGGGAAACGCCCTGCCGTGGGTTATATAGGCCCCGCCCCTCAACCTTTGCGAACCTCCCCGATCGCTCTTCCTCCGCCCTCTCTAGCCAAACCCCTGGCTCATGGTTGGTCGAGTGGGGCTGGCTCACTCCTCCCCTCTATGACGAGGTGGAGACACGCCTTTATTCTCCGACCCTGCCTCGTGGTCAATGGCGGCAATTGGAGGGGAGGTTCCTGGCAATGGCACTCGAGGCCTGGCAATGACGAAAGGGGAAATGAAAGTTTTGGGAATGGGAATGAAGGGAATCTATCTCTTTCACTGGTGCAATGGAGTATTTCAATTAATGGGAGACACAGCCTTACCCTAAAACACATAATAAGATATAACTATCGAACAGGGGTATTCTATGATGGGCTGACGTGCATGCTCTTGGACTAATTATGGGACGCCCTTTGACCTTTACACAGCTCCGGAGGCAGGAGGCGCAGAATAAACAATATTCATCACCAATTTACCACAATACAACACAATCAAAAAAATGCAATCCTCATATCCGCAACAATATATATATATATACATACACATATATATATATAAAATATATATACATACACATATATATATACATATATATACATCCACATAAATATATATATAAAATATATATACATACACATATATATACATATATAAAATATATAACATATATATATATATATATATATATATATATATATATATATATATATATATATATATATATATATATACTAGTGTTCAAAAAGTATCCGACCTTTATTTTTCGTGCGTAAAAAAAAAAGAAGCTAGGGAGGCGTTGATTGGTGCACGTATGTAGGCGATCCTAATGCACACGCGTGAATTTTTTCCCACCTGCAGAAGCTGTCATTCGACGGCAGACCGCCGATGAGTGAGGACATGTAAGTGAGCGCCGTCGGATTTTCGTTTTTGACAAAATGACGGAAAAACTTGAACAACGCTACTGCATCAAATTTTGTGTTTTTTGGCCTCGGGGATGTTGCATGCTTCCATTGTGATGACTGCAACTTGGTTTCTGGGTCGTACCCATAAACCCAGGACTCATCGCCAGTGATCACTGTATTGAGGAAGCTGGGATCGCTGTTCACAGTCTCCAGCATGTCCTGTGCGATCTCCAAACGGAGTTGCTTCTGCTCAATCGTTAGCAGCTTTGGTACGAACTTCGCTGAGATTCTCCTGAAGCCCAAATCCTCCTTCATAATGGAATGAACGGTGTTAAATCTTGCGGATCGTTTCCACTTGGGAATCGCCAAGCTTTACACAAAATTTGATGCAGTAGCGTTGTTCAAGTTTTTCCGTCATTTTGTCAAAAACGAAAATCCGACGGCGCTCACTTACATGTCCTCACTCATCGGCGGTCTGCCGTCGAATGACAGCTTCTGCAGGTGGGAAAAAATTCACGCGTGTGCATTAGGATCGCCTACATACGTGCACCAATCAACGCCTCACTAGCTTCTTTTTTTTTACGCACTAAAAATAAAGGTCGGATACTTTTTGAACACACTACGTGTATATATATATATATATATATATATATATATATATATATATATATATATATATATATATATATATATATATATATACAGTGATCCCTCGTTTATCGCGGGGGTTACGTTCCAGAACCCCCCGCGATAGACGAAAATCCGCGAAGTAGCGACCATATTTTTATTTTATTATTTATATATATTTTAAAGCTTTATGACGCTCCCCACACTCTTATTAACCTTTCCCACACTCTTATTAACCTTTCTCACACTCTTATTAACCTTTCCCATACTCTTATAAACACTTCCTATACTGTTAAACACTTTTTACACTCTTAAACATACGTAATTTTAACAACATATAAAATTCTAATGGGTACTCACGATTGAAGATACTGTAGCGACCCATGGGTTCCCCAAGCAAGACCAGCATCAGAATCTCCTTGCTCCAGCCGGTGACGTCACCGGCGGGGATCCCCGGTGCCAGAGTGGCTGGTCACGTGACCGCCAAAGCGTGCCGCGCGTGCGGGTATAATCAGCTACACCTGTTGATCACGTGACCGTCGAAGCACGCCACGCTTTAGAGGCGTGGCTTTCGGTTTCTGGTTGTGCTTTATAATGCAGCCCGATAAACGGGCTTTTCAGTGTTCCCGAGTTGGTTTTGAGAATAAATATCTTCTCGGACGAGTTTGTGTCTTGCCCGTCATTTCGTCCGTATCAAGCAAGAGCCCCGGCTCTTCAATACTACAACTTGCGTGATGAAGATGATGATGAATTAGCTGTGCAGTATTGATGACGATGAAGGTGATGACGATGATGAATGTACTGCACAGCCAGAAAGAGCATGACAGTTACCCATTACGTGGGTAACTAGCGCAAGTGGAAGCTGCCGCATCTGCGTTTTCCATACGCACGACTCTTTGTCTCTTTGTCTACTCTTCTACTGTACACTATGTACAGTATTTTATTTCTTGTAATATGTTTTAATTACTGTATTTTTCTTATTTTTTTACGTTTTTAAATTTTTTAGGCTAGTAAATGCTTATTTTACCACAAAAATATTTAAAATAATAGTATATAAAAATACATTTATACCGCAAAATCCCGCAATATAGCGAAAAATCCGTGATATAATTTTACATATACTAGCGAGAAAAACCCGCCATGTACCGAAGCCGCGAAAAGTGAACCGCGATATAGCGAGGGATGACTGTATATATATATATATATGTATATATATATATATATATATATATATATATATATATTGTTGCGAATATGGAATTTGGCCTCCATATCCGCTTGTAAATATTCCCCTATTTTCTCCAATACTCCCCAACTTTCCCCGATCCCCCATTCCCTAGTCCCATTGCATGTAAATAACAATCAGTAGAGCCGACCTTCCCCTTATTCCCCCATTAAATGTCGTGCCCAGGTCCACCGCACCACACGTAGCCAACTTTCGGACATCTTCCTAGTTATTCTTATTCTATGTCAGTTAAGGCCTCGTTTCCATTAATTATGACTCTTCGTTGCACCAGAATGTGATTATATGGCATCAGTAGTGAGTTTAGGACCTTTCCCATACCTCCTCCCATCTTCTTCCCCAAACAACAACAATAACAACAACTACAACAACAATTACAACAACAACAGAGGAGATGGCGGCGGAGCGGGGGAGGATGCGTCCTCACACCGGCTCGATTAGCTCCAGACCATGCGCTCCACGGGGTTACCCCGAAGGGGCTGGCTGTCAGCTCCTCGTCAGGGGCGGAGCCAGTAACCCCCCCCACGCACCCAATGAGAAGCAACGTGCCGATTCCACGAGGCGGAGCTAACGAGCCGAGGGCGTGTCACTCCCCGCCGGATATACGCGGCCCCGCGCCGGACGTGACGTCAGATGCGCCTCAGCTTGGAGAGAGAAGCCACCGCCACCCCCAGCGCGACGATACCTCCCCGCATCTTTGGACCGAACTGGACCGTACGTGATCCTGCCCTGAGCCCAGGTGCACCTGGAGCGATCGCTACCCGCTTTCGTTGCAATCAAACCCCCGTGTGAGTGAGCCTTGTCCCGTTTATTTGTCGTCTGTTGGGGTTAATATAAGCGTGTTTAAGTGCCCACCTTCCTATGTTTCCCTCTTGTCCCTGTAATCTAAACCTTCCGCATTATTGTAATAACAACCTTTGAGAACCGTATCCCTGGTGTCGTGTCGTATTAATTCCAGCCGTGTGTCTTCTTTTTCCTTCATTGGTCTAGCATAGCGCTGTTAGTCAACGTTCGGGCACAATCGGGTAACTTGTGCAGACGTGGTCATACCATAAAACCGCTCGGGAAATAACATCCAAGCCACGTCTGTAACAATTGGTGTCGAGGAGTGGAATTCGAACCCGGGACTAAATTAGTTAGGCCCAAATTTTGGGAGGGAAAATCGAGCCGGAGCGCGTACGGCGCTCGACCGAATCGATTCGGAGCGCGTTTCCCGCGCGAAATTATAACGGCGAAATTTCAATTTGTTTTACGAAAATAAAAAATAAAAACCGAATTTTGAAAGTCGCGCTATGGCGGATCAAGACGGCTGGGGTCCGGTAGGGGAGAGTGAGGTAGGGTCGATCCAGGACCAAAATGAGGGACATGAGGAGAGCGAAACAGCGGGGGTAGCAGACGCGCAAAATAGCGCCGTCACGCACGAAGAAGCGGGCGCGCAAAATGGCGCCTCGCTGATCACCGCGCCAGCGACCGTGGCAGCGCCCCCGGTGGATTGGAATTTGTTTTTTATGCAAATGAAGGCCCTTATGGACAAGAATAATGAAGAAATGGAAAGCAGAATAATGATGGGAATGAGGGCTGATAGGGAACAAATGGGGAACCGGATGGATGCTCAGAGTGAGCAATTGGGGGTAATGGGGAACCAAATGGGGGTAATGGGGAACCAAATGGGGGTAATGAGGGACGAAGCGAGGGGTACCGGTGAGGGGTTAGACAACGGGATAAAAGAAGTGAAAAATGGGTTAATGGGGGTAGAAAATAGAATGGCTGCCCAGGAGAATCAGATAGAGGGAGTGAAAACTGGGTTAGAGGGGTTAGAAAACAGTATGGAAGGCAAATTGAGGGACATGAGGGACCAAGCGGAAAGGGAAGTTAAACAAATGGAGCAGCAGATAGAGGGGGTCAGAATGGGGGTAGAAACCAAACTGGATGCTCACAGGGAGGAAATGGAGCAGATGAGGGTGGCATCTGGGCAGGAGATGCAAGTGATGGGAGAGGAGATCAGAAGAGGAGTGAGTGAGGAGGTCGGAGGAGTGCGCGAGGAGGTGAGGCACTGTAAGGAGCGCATGGAGAAAGAGGTGAGAAAGGGGACTGTAAAGTTACAAGGGGGCATAGAGGTCCTGACGCAGGAGGTGGAACAGCTGACGGAGGGACAAAAAGGACTAACGGAGCAGGTTCAAAGGAACACTGCAGTATTAGGAGGTTTAAAAGCGACACAAAACGACATAAAAAACGACTTAATAGCGACAAAGAGGGAATGTCAGATAGTACGTGAGGGACTGACAACGAGGTTGGACGAGGTGATAGAGGTAATGGAGACGAAGGACCGGCAGGTGAGGACGCACATGGAAACGGTCAAGGTAGCCTTGGAGGACGAGCTTGAGGAGACGTACCGGGGAATAAAAGAGGTGAGGCACAAATTAGAAGAAGTGGAAGAAGGGGTGAGCGAAATTAAGAAGCGACGGAGAGGGGATAACAAAGAGATAAAAGAGGAGATAAAAGAATTGGTCCAAAGTCTGTGTTTGGATCGTGATGTGCTCGTTAACCGGATGAGGGATTCGCAGGTGATGGAGGAGAAGCGAAGAGGAAGAGGACCCGGTGTAAGTGGTGACCAATATGGTCGTGCGTATGATGCGCCAGGTGATTTAAGAGGCTTGGGGTTCGAGATGGACCCGGGTGTTCGTGAGAGGCCACTGGTGAAGTGTGCGACAGGTCTGGTGTGCGAAAGAGGAGGTGTGCGAGAAAGTCCGACTCTGGGGTGTGTGAGGAAAAAGTGCGTGCCAAGGAGTGAGGGTGCTGGCGAGAGTGAGTCGGTCGTAGCGCGTGTGCGAGGGAGCACATGGAAGCGTGGTGTGGTGAGTGTTACAGAGGGTGTGACGGGAGAGTGTGCGCGAGAAAGGTGTGTGACGGACAGGTGCATGAGGAAAGAGTGCGCTGTCAGAAGTAAGGAAGAGTGTCCACCTGTGGTGAGTGTTACAGAGGGTGTAACGGGAGAGTGTGCGCGAGAAAGGTGTGTGACGGACAGGTGCATGAGGAAAGAGTGCGCTGTCGGAAGTAAGGAAGAGTGTCCACCTGTGGTGAGTGTTACAGAGGGTGTAATGGGAGAGTGTGCGCGAGAAAGGTGTGTGACGGACAGGTGCATGAGGAAAGAGTGTGCTGTCAAGAGTAAGGGTGAGTGCGTTGTCACGAGTGGAGGTGAGAGTAGTGAGAGTGACAAGGAGAGTGAGCTGGTTGTGACAGGTGAGCGAGGATGTACACCTGGGATGGAAGGATGCACACCTGGAATGGTAGAGCGTGAGTGGGAATGCACGCTGGAGTTGGTGGTGAGGCACGTGGTTGGGTGTGCGAATGAGAGCACACCTGTGATTGTCACAGAGGGGGTGCGAAGCGGTGTATTGGTGAGGTGTGCTACCAACGAATGTGTGCCAAAGTGTTCGGTGGTCAGGTGTGTGACCAAGGCTGTGAGTGGAATGGGTGTACCTGGGTGTGTAAGGAACGGTACAAGGAGCATGGAAACGGCTGGAGGTGTGAGCAAGGAACGGGCTGCGGGGTGTAAGCAAGCAGGTGAAGCATCGACGGTGACCGGGTTAAAGGTTAGGTCGACTTTTAGCCGAAGCGGGCCCTCGGTGCGTGCCGGGTTTCGCGTGCCGCGAGAACCAGCGGGGATCCGAGCCACGGCGGGTTCGAAAGGACCGCCGTGCGCGATCCGTGCCGGGCCTCGCTTTGAACGGCCGCGTCCAGGCTCCACTAGGCGGAGCTGGCAGCCCGATAGGAAGGGTCGTTATGGCGACCACGTTTTGTTGAGACGTGCCGGCAGGTCGAGATCGGGACATTGGATGGCTCCACGCCGAGGTGATGCGTGGGATCTCGGCCCGGGTAAGCCCCCGTCCCTGCCCCGAATGCCGGACGCATCCACCCGCTGGCACAAAACAACCAGCATCCATTGCTTGGCTTTACGAAGCCGGGCTTTGGACAGGGATTGGCGCACCGAGAGGTATTAGTGAGTAGACTGGGTGATGAGGTTAGTGTTTTGGACCCAAAATTAGAGAAGAACAAAATTTGATGATTGGCAAGGGATTGGCAGTAGTGATTGGCAGATGATGGGCAGTGATTGGCAAATTTTTAATTTGTTGCAATTTGATGTGCAAAATTGGTAGTGAGAGACCCCCGATGTGGTGGGATGGCAAATCCACCATCCTTCCCATGGGGGGGCAAAGGAGCAATAGCTTATGGGGTGTATGGCAGTGAAAACTAGCCCGGGTGGGTTAGGATATTGTGTGTAGGGATCTAGAAGATGACATTAGGTGACGTTAAGATTAGTTAGTGACTGATACCTGTAGTGGGGACGCAGGTAGATTAGTATGGATGATAATGACGAGGGAGCGCAATAGTTTAAAGGGACGACTGGGAAGCGCAAGTTTCAGAAGGGAGTAGTTAGCTGAGATGATGCTGTGTGTGTGAGAATTGAACAGGTGTGATTGCACAGGTGTGCAACTGGACAGGTGTGTGGAGCAGTGTATGAGTAATGAGTGTGTGGATCAGCGCGAATGCGCTTGGGGAGAGAAGGGTGCAGGTGGCACCAGGTGTGAGAGCACAGGTGTGCAAGTACAGGTGTGTGGAGAGAGTTGGAGTAAGTGGTACGGAGTGGTGTGCATGGTGCGAAGGTGTGGATGGGGGAAGAGTGGACCCCTTTCACGAGTACCCGGGGCGGGTAGTGTAAGTGTTAGGTAGAGGGTACAGGTAAATTGTGGTTGGATATTGGCATTTGTGGTGCGGTTGCAGAATGGTGTTGTGAATGGGTGCATTAGTGTTGTGGAAATGGCTGGGCGTGTAGCCTGTTAGTGTGTGTAGTTGGTTGGGCACTCCACCACTGTGAGGATGTCGGCCAGGTGAGGCCGCAGGTGGGCTCTGGGAGCCGGTAGAGTTGTGGATGGGGCCCGAGGATCCGGAGGATGGACCCGGGTAGCCCAGTGCCAGAGAGGGCACCGAGTGGGGAGAGTGCCAGAGGGCCTTCCCCAGGTAGTTAGGTTAGGGTAAGGAGCAGGTAAGCTCGGAGGCAACTGCAGTGGTGGAGGTGTGCAGGTGGGTAGACCCACTGGGAGAGGTACACGTCGCAGCCCAGAAATTGTACGAGGGCACCGGGAGATGAATCGGGGGAGTGAGACCCCAAATTGAAGAGCACCACAGTTTGGCCAATGGGAATTGGTTTTTAGAACCCATAGTGTAAGAGGGCCAATGGGTTGGCCGGAGAAAGACCCCGGGTAGTGTAAAGTTGTTAAAGTCATTTAGGCGATAGTTAGGATTGATGAACCTGTCGCACCATACGCAGCCACTTACCTGTGGTGATGATGATGACTCCACACCTGTGTTTTCTTTGTTTTGTGCAGGAAATGAGATTGCTGTGAGGATTTGTGAGACGCATCACGACGTGGATGAGACATTGGGGTGATTCCATCTCTCCCTCCCTAGGAGGGACTGATGATGAATTGGTGATGGCAAATTTTGATGTTCAGTTGGAGATGGCAAATTTTGATGAGAGTTGAAAATGGCAAATTTGATTGGTTAGGAGGGAGAGAAGACGAATTTGGTATATGGGAGGAACGGGGAAGACAGTAGGGATGTTTGTTGATTTGTAAAGTAGATGTTTATGAGTAGTGTTGTGTTGTGTGGATACAGTAAGGGGTAAGGGAGGGGCCATGTAGGTTACCTGGTGGGGGGGGGGGCGTACGATAGGAACGTACCTGTCTCACCTGGTTCCCATGTGCCCCCAGTGTGCATTACCTTACATTGCGTGCACTTTTGCGCCCTTACCACCTTACTCACTTGTCTGCTTCTTTTGTCTCCCACCTCCGAGGATCTGGCTTTGGGGTAGAGAGAGAGGAGAGAGAGGTGCTGGCTGCGCAGTTGTGGGCCTGCACTTTCGCTGTTCGCTGCCTGGATCGGTACACCATATGGACCGCAATGTTTGTGGCCACCCACAATGGACCGCAGTTCGTTTGCGGCCAAGCACCACCCGGGGATGGACCTATGGATCAACGTGGCACCTATGCCATACAGGTGAACCACTAATAGTTAACACCACCAAGTGCACCACAAGAAGAGCAAGAGACACCTGCAGGGTTAGGGGTTGTCGCATTTATTTTTAATCATTGAACAATGGTGACTGCACCGATTGGTGGTGGGGTGGTGCTTTTGATGCTGAAAAAGGGTGCTCTGCACGTTATTAAAGGCCGTCGGCCACAGAGCACTCGTGGGTTGGTGTATCGATGTTGGCAAGCGCGCTCTCTCTATGCATAACATCTGCATGTGTTCCTCCAAAAACAGGTCCTGGATCGTAGTGTAAATAGCAGCGTAGTCTTGTAAATAATGCTCCCTACCGGCTGTATGTTTAGTTTGAGAATTCTTTCCGGATTCGGTTATCCTGTGGGTGTGTTTCTGTGAGGAGAAGGGTGCAACGTCGCAGGGGGACATATTTACTCATTTGTGAATATCTGTAAAACTGTCGCACTCAGGGTAGAGTTAATAGTAGAGGGAACTACATTGCGTGCCACACTAAAGTAGGTAAAAATTTATCGGGTCGGGACGCCCCGAGGGTAGAGAAGGGTGCAATGTTGCGAATATGGAATTTGGCCTCCATATCCGCTTGTAAATATTCCCCTATTTTCTCCAATACTCCCCAACTTTCCCCGATCCCCCATTCCCTAGTCCCATTGCATGTAAATAACAATCAGTAGAGCCGACCTTCCCCTTATTCCCCCATTAAATGTCGTGCCCAGGTCCACCGCACCACACGTAGCCAACTTTCGGACATCTTCCTAGTTATTCTTATTCTATGTCAGTTAAGGCCTCGTTTCCATTAATTATGACTCTTCGTTGCACCAGAATGTGATTATATGGCATCAGTAGTGAGTTTAGGACCTTTCCCATACCTCCTCCCATCTTCTTCCCCAAACAACAACAATAACAACAACTACAACAACAATTACAACAACAACAGAGGAGATGGCGGCGGAGCGGGGGAGGATGCGTCCTCACACCGGCTCGATTAGCTCCAGACCATGCGCTCCACGGGGTTACCCCGAAGGGGCTGGCTGTCAGCTCCTCGTCAGGGGCGGAGCCAGTAACCCCCCCCACGCACCCAATGAGAAGCAACGTGCCGATTCCACGAGGCGGAGCTAACGAGCCGAGGGCGTGTCACTCCCCGCCGGATATACGCGGCCCCGCGCCGGACGTGACGTCAGATGCGCCTCAGCTTGGAGAGAGAAGCCACCGCCACCCCCAGCGCGACGATACCTCCCCGCATCTTTGGACCGAACTGGACCGTACGTGATCCTGCCCTGAGCCCAGGTGCACCTGGAGCGATCGCTACCCGCTTTCGTTGCAATCAAACCCCCGTGTGAGTGAGCCTTGTCCCGTTTATTTGTCGTCTGTTGGGGTTAATATAAGCGTGTTTAAGTGCCCACCTTCCTATGTTTCCCTCTTGTCCCTGTAATCTAAACCTTCCGCATTATTGTAATAACAACCTTTGAGAACCGTATCCCTGGTGTCGTGTCGTATTAATTCCAGCCGTGTGTCTTCTTTTTCCTTCATTGGTCTAGCATAGCGCTGTTAGTCAACGTTCGGGCACAATCGGGTAACTTGTGCAGACGTGGTCATACCATAAAACCGCTCGGGAAATAACATCCAAGCCACGTCTGTAACAATTTATATATATATATATATATATATATATATAAAAATAAATAAAATTTGTGACTGTTTCATACAACCAAAATTTATCTTCTCGTCTTTTTGGGCTAAAAGCTGATAAGACGAGAAGGTAAATTTTACAACAAATTGAAATAAACAAAATAACATCAGGATGAATCCTGTATTTGTGGTGTCGTCCATTGCACTTCTCCATGACAAAACGATCCTGGCAACAGTCACTTCGCAAAGCAATTTGTCCACCTGAAATCATGATCCAAATGACTTGCATGTGGGGGAAGAATTCCAAGGCGGAATTCAATTCAAAGAGGAGGCAAGATTTTGTAACGGCAAATCGGTTTAAAACAAGAATCCGTGCACAACTGCCTTGTTGTCTTCACCAAATTTGCGAGTCAGAAAATAGCGGGGCTGGTGGAGGGAAGGGGAGAGGAGGTTGATAAGAAAGGGGATATAAATGTTTCGTCATTGTGATCATGTTATTAGGCTAAAGTTTTTTCACCCTCTTGGAGGATTTAACATTTCGACCTTTGGGAGTGCGTGAATGGGTAAAGAGCTATAGACAGGTGCCAATTTCAAAAAAGACCCAGGTATGACTAAGCACGATGCACTCACTTTGTGAATATCAGCATCGTAGGCAAAGTCTGCAGCGATCGTGATGCGCTGAGCGAACATTCTGTCCACCAAGCTGCGGTATGCCTTGCTGTGCGGCATGGCCAGCGTGCTTTGCAAGGCCTCGTGAAGGCCCGAGCGCTCCAGCTGTGTAGGGGGTAGTGTCCCGCTGTGCAAAAGCTCCATTGCGGCAGGTCGCTGCCCGGGATCATGATGGAGCAACCAACGAAGGACCAATGCCTGTGGCAAAGCATTTGGTGGAACTGTGAAACCTTGTTGTGAGCCTTTGACTGAGTTATCGAATCACTGTTGCTGCAGAAACACATCAATAACTACATCGAGTAGTGCGAGCGTTGAATGAGTGCATAAGCATTTAGCACAGTCGTGAATAATCTTCACAAATTTGTCACAATAGACCCGAAAGGTTTTGATGCTTGCTTGAGGCCAGCCACGTTTCATCGATAAAAGTTTCAAATGTTTTCATCAGTGGTTCTTAAACTGGGGGGTCGACCCTTGAAGGGGGCTGAGAAGATTTCAGGTTGGGTATGAGGTGTCTGTGGAAAATGCTGGCATGAAGGGCATACTATGCAAAAGGTGCATTCGCATAAAATGATGTACGTTTATATATACACCTCGACCCCGACATTCGCGGGGGACACGTTCCTGGAAAGTTCCACAAAAATAGTTGGAATCACGAATGTGGGGGCATTGTTTCAATGTACAAAGGGGGGATAGGATCCGGGCATTTCAAAATCTGCCAATGTCGAGGAAAATCCGCGAATATTGGGGCATTCTTTCGATGGGGAAAGGGGGACAGCTAATTGCACTCATAGATGCTGTAGAGCATTTGCATTCTGTACAGTAACTCACGGGGGATGACATGATACACAGATGGTGGAATATCCCACAAAGCTGTTCACAGTGCGAATGCTGGAATATCCTGCAAAGCAATGTTTACCGTGTGAATGGTGGAATATCCCACGGAGAAATGTTTACCGTGTGAATGGTGGAATATCCCGCGAATAAATGTTTACCGTGTGAATGGTGGAATATCCCGTGAATAAATGTTGACTGTGTGAATGGTGGAACATCCCGCGAAGAAATGTTTACCATGTGAATGGTGGAATATCCCACGAAGAAATGTTTACCGTGTGAATGGTGGATATTTCCCGTGAATAAATGTTTACCGTGTGAATGGTGGAATATCCTGTGAATAAGTGTTTACTGTGTGAATGGTGGAATATCCTGTGAAGAAATGTTTACCATGAGAATGGTTGACTATCCCGTGAAGAAATGTTTACCGTGTGAATGGTGGAATATCCTGTGAAGAAATGTTTACTATGAGAATGGTGGAATATCCCGCAGAGCTCACTTATAGCGTGGCTAAAATATTTTTTAGTCGCTAAAATATAGCGTGGCCGCTAAAGGCCGTGAAAACGCGAAGCACAGGGCCAGGAATGTAGAAGCCATGAAGGAATGTAGAAGGAATGTAGGTCATGCTCGCGGTTTAAGTAAAAAAAATTTGTGCCCGTGAAAAACCGCTAATTTGCGGGACACATGGCCGCGAATGTATAAGCAGGTCGCAATTTATCAACCGCGAATACGCGGGGTCTGCGAATGTTGGGAACGCGAATATTGGGGTTGAGCTGTATATATACACTTACATCGTTTGTGTGTGTGTGTGTATGTATATATATCTCATAATATATAAAGCTCTTTCTAACCACCAACTGAATTAATGACTGACTGACTGACTGATATTAATGTTTGGTACCTTCCTGGTGTCATAGAAAGCCAAAATTTGGCATGCCAATGGATAACGAAGCCGATACATTGGGGGAAAAAAAATCACAAAACCGTCACAAAGTATCCGTAAATGAAAATTTACATTAAAAAATCGTATAAGCTTCCATAAAAAATAAAATCTCAATCAATATCGAGCATTTGAAAATTGTAATTTATATAACTAAAACTGTGAAATAAAAATTTCAAAGAAAATATACGTAAAAACCGTAAACACATCCATAAAGTAAATAAATAAATCTAAATTGATATCGAGCAGGTCAGTGATGCGAACGAAACTTGGTGGACCAGTTGGGTGTCTGACAAGGACGATTTGATTCGATTTTGGTGAAGATCTGAATATGGATTCGGATATGAGGATTATTTAATTTTTTAAGCGATTCTTCACCATTGGGAGATAGGGCCGAAAACGATACATAGCAGGATATCTGAAAAAGTTATGGATGGATTTGGACGAAACTTGTTGGACAGGTTGTTTGTGTGACGAGGAAGAATCAATTAAATTTTGGAGAAGATCCGGATCCGGATCCAGCTAGTATAATTTTATAAGTGATTCTTCACAATTGAGTGATACGGCAACCAGGCGGAGGTATACTCTCTACTGAGTGCCGTTCTAGTTTACCCATGTATGAAATGCGTCTTAACTAGTTCTTTAACGTTTAAGGTGAGCTTATGTTATTTAACATGATGAGATTGGGACGATTATTTTAAATTAAAAAGTACTTGCTTGTGATGCATCTTAATTTTCATCACGTTATGTTACACATCAGCTTGCGAATGTTGGTTAAGAATTAGAACTGTAAAAATTTGATACACGTATGTCTGTTTTGATTGCGATATGAAACGCAAGTAAAATAGTACGTACATGCTTGTGCTTGCTACCTCTGGGAATATCTTCTGCATTCTTTTGCACAACAGCTTGTTACATGTTGATTATTAGATAAAATTGGAAGTGGAAGATGTCTTTGTTTCTTATATTGACATCACATTTAATGAACTGTAATAATATTCAGTACACTTAAACATCAGGGAGGTGGGTCACAGATCGGATCGTTAGAGGGGTGGGCGTGGGGGGGGGGGGGGGTTAGTTGAAGAACCACTGCTTTACACAGACGTCAGGTTGATTGTAAACCCACTTGCCCCATGAGTCATGCTCAATGCTGTATGCTCTCCAAATCAAGCATTTCTCATTCAACCCCCACCTGCCCCATCTCCCGAGAACCCATTCTGCATCTCTCGACCTGTACGACCACTATGCATGTAATCAGAAAATACACTGTCATATACATCAACACACACCTGTTTTTTAAGTTTTTCTTCATCAAAATCTTCAGGGAATATCATAGCTTCCTTGGAAGAGGGAGGAGGGTTGGAGAAACAATCAGACCGCACAATTCAAGGAAATTATTTCTTCATATGTTTCAAAACATAGCTTGTGCATTTATACTGTCTATCCACAAAACTTTCTTTGGTAGTACATATATCAGCACTCGCAATAAAAGGCTAGGGCTCAGGATGGCATATCCAGAGGCCTTTTGAGAGGTTTCCGGCCTCATTCAGTCAATTTTCTGACTTGACACCTTCCCTGCTGGATCGGATTGGGCAAAATATTTTCTGCTCCTGTTTGGCCTTTCAATGATTTCCTACCATTATAGACTGACCAAGTTCCAAAGATGCTGAAACTTGATCAAGTCCTCGGATATATACAGTCACGTGAAAAAGTAAGTACACCCCATGTAAAGTTTTGACTTTTTCAACATATTTCAACATACAGCTATTTGATCTTCATTTCAGCAATATTGATAGATAAAGGTTATATAATATAACAAATATCATGAAACATTTACATTTTGTAGTCCATTGTATAATTTAAATAAACATAAATGCAAATTTCGCATGTGGAAAAAGTAAGTACACCCCTACATTTATCACTACTTCAAATACCTAAAATTAGAATCAGGTGCACCAGCTCAGGTGCAAAATATGATTAGAACATCGGTAGAGAGGATCTTGGAGGAACCTGTCTTATTTAAACCTCAGACATTTTGTTTGGTTTGCTCTTTGTTGTTGAAGTGTGCGGCGTCACCATGCCTAGATCAAAAGAGCTCTCTGAGGCCTTCAGAAAGAAGGTTATAGATGCCTACGACTCTGGGAAGGGATTTAAAAAGATCTCCAAACAATTTGAAATCAATCATTCGACTGTCCGGAAGATCATCTACAAGTGGAGAAGATTCCAAACAACTGCAAACTTGTTCAGGCCAGGCCGCCCCAGCAGGTTCAGCCCGAGAGCAGACCGCAAGATGCTGAAAGAAGTCTCTAAGAACCCCAGAATGTCATCACGGGACCTACAGGTAGCTCTTGCCACTGTTGATGTCAAAGTGCACGAGTCCGCCATTAGAAAGAGGCTGCACAAATTTGATCTACATGGGAGGTGTGCCAGGAGGAAACCTTTGCTGTCCAGAAAGAACATCAGGGCAAGACGAAAGTTTGCCAATGAACACCTAGGCAAAGACGAGCACTTCTGGAACAATGTGCTCTGGACAGATGAGTCAAAGGTAGAGCTATTTGGCCACAGTACCAAAAGACATGTTTGGTGAAAACCAAAGACAGCATTTGACCACAAGAACCTGATACCGACTGTGAAGCATGGTGGTGGAAATATTATGGTTTGGGGCAGCTTTGCTGCATCAGGGCCTGGGCAGCTCACCATCATAGAATCCACTCTGAATTCTTCATTGTACCAGAGGGTGCTTGAGGATAATGTGAGGCCATCTGTCAGAAAGTTGAAGCTCAACCGAAGGTTGAGTAATGACCCTAAACATACCAGTAAATCCACCAAGGAATGGCTGAAAAGAAAGAAATGGAGGGTTCTGGAATGGCCAAGTCAAAGCCCGGATCTAAATCCCATCGAGATGTTGTGGGGGGATTTGAAACAAGCTGTGCATGCAAGAAACCCCTCAAACATCGCACAGCTGAAATAATTCTGCATGGAGGAGTGGGCAAAAGTTTCTCCCAGTCGATGTCAGAGACTGGTCGACAGTTGTAAGAAACGCCTACTCGAGGTTGTTTCTGCCAAAGGGGGCAATACCACCTATAGAGCCAAGGGTTTATGTACTTTTTCCACATGCGAAATTTGCATTTATGTTTATTTAAATTATACAATGGACTACAAAATGTAAATGTTTCATGATATTTGTTATATTATATCACCTTTATCTATCAATATTGTTGAAATGAAGATCAAATAGCTGTATGTTGAAATATGTTGAAAAAGTCAAAACTTTACATGGGGTGTACTTACTTTTTCATGTGACTGTATATATACACATACACACATCTCGTTTTTTCATTTCTGTTCCTCACAATTCGATCTCTCACTTAAACACACACACACACACACACACACACACACACACACACACACACACACACACACACACACACACACACACACACACACACACCCTTTACTAGCACTTTCTCCACTCAATATGGAGCCGCATATATATGTACATTTACATATACATATACGCACATGTTTTTTTTCCCTTCCATCCATGAATAGAAAGACTTGTCTCACCTCCCGCAAGTTCTGCAGCACATGGACTCTCTCAGACATTGTACTCATTGTACGGTAACACATCTCAAAGAAGATGATCCCCAAGCTGTAAAGATCCACTTTCTGGCAAGTCAGTGGTGAAAAAAAAATAAATAGAATTATTCATCATCATATATAGTTTTTGTCCTTTATTTCAAATAAAACATTTTCAGCATCAGAATTCCACATCTTGAACGAAATGTTTTGTTCGAAAGCATGAATGTGGTGAGCACGATAAATGGCACTATGGAGATCAAACTACGAGTAACGCAGGTTTCAGACGTGAAGGAGTATGAAGTGATTGCACAGTCAAGAATGATGCAGATTATTTGGTACCTGCAATGAAGGAAGAAGCATGGAAGGCAGAATTAAGGAAGGCAGACCAATATTAAAGAAAATTACAAAGAGAGACTTGGATTTGTACTAATTTTCAAAAATGAGAAAAAAAAAAACCACCTTTAGAGGCCATTTTCCCCCGCAAGCAGGGGTGGCCTTTTTCGGGGACCGTGGTTGTTGTTGTTTTTTGGTCCCCCTTTTGAAGCAATGAGAAAATGAGAGAAACATGGAAAAATTGCAAAGCAAATAAAAGTCCATGGAGATAAAATTTTGGCTGATAGGATAGCCTAGATGTATGCACATTCGCCTTTGAGCTGTCTAGCCGGGGTTTGAATGTTGAACCAGCTGTAAACTATAACCGTGGTGTTTTGCAGGCAGGGCGAGGCATCAAAGTACGTGCCGTCCCTTGGATTGATATTCAAATGAGCATTCAAATGAACAATGAGTGTCATCACTACAATGCTTTCCAGTGCGGTGGACATTAAATATCCCATTATTTCCTTCGTGGAGAGTGACTCTCAATGGAACCCTTTCTTCTCCTCTCCCTATCAACACTGGAATGCTCCAAGGCAGTGTTCTTGGCCCCATCTTATTCCTAATATCCATCAATGATCTCACTGACGGGAAAATCCTGTTTATCTCTTTGCTGATGACTCCACTCTCTGCCGTGACATCGCTCATCCTTCTGATAGACAGGCAGCGGCCTCTTTCCTCTCCTCAGACTGAAATAATCACAAACTGGTCAAACACTTGGAATATGTCTTTCAGTCCTGAGAAATCCCACACAATCACTCTTGCTCTCCGAAAGGACTGTACCATAATTCCTCCCATCTACTTTCTCAAGAACCATCTGAAAGAGGTTCAGTCACTCAAACTATTGGGTCTCGCTCCCAGCCTTGATCTCTCTTGGGCAGGATACATTTCAAAGTTGGCCTCCAAAGCCAGATGCCGGCCGACTGGGCATCCTCCGTCGTGCAATGTCATTCCTTGGCACATCTGCTCCTATCCACTTACAAGGCTTTCATCTGCAGCTTTATGGAGAACTGCTCTCCCCTCTGGGCTGCCCCCCCCTGCCTCTCACACCTTGTTCAGCTTGACGCCGTGAAAACAAAGGCTTTCAAGACAATTGGAATCTCTCACGATGAAGCCGAGTCTATGGGCCTATCACTTCGCCACTGCCAACAGGTCGGTGGTCTCTGTCTTCTTCTGCCTCATTTATGTTTTATCACGCTCTGCCCTCTCCTTGCTTTGTCCCCACCCCACCCTGCTCTAGGTATCTGCAGGACACAAGCGGTCCACCAGCAACCCCCTCCTTGTGAAACTGCCAAATTCCAGAACCACTGCTCACTCCCACTCATTTATTCCTATTTTTCCTCACCTGGGGAACCACCTTCCACACACTCTTCAATCTCATTCTTCCCTCTAGGTCTTCAGGACAGCTGTTCAACACCATCCCAAGTCATCCCCACCAAAAACCACTATCTTTACACCCGTTAAACCACCCACCCCTCTCAAAATTCTTCTTGTGTATTCATCTTGTCCACCCTTTGTATTCTCCCCGACCATCATTGTTACCTGCATCCCTTGTTTGTCAGTCTCCATCTACCCTTTCCTTCCACCCTGGTGTTGGTGTTTCCCCTCTCTCCTGCTGTTCCCTTTGTTATGCTGTGTCCTGATCTGTTCTATGTTCTCGCTGTTATATTGGAACATGCAGAAAATGGGAGAGGAAGAAAGGGGAGAGGGGGAGGGAAGGGGTGAGAAGGAAGGGGGAAGAGAGGAGAGGGAGGGGAGTGGGAGGGGATGGGGGGGAGAGTCAGGGAGGAGAAAGGGGAGGAAGGTCAGGGAGGGGGAGGAGGAGGAGGGAGGAGAGAGTGAAAAGAGGGGAGGGGGCAAAAGAGAGGAGGTGGAAGGAGAGGAAAGGGAAAAGGGGGTAGGGGTGAAACAGAGGGGTGGGGGAGAGACAGAGAGGGGTGAGAGAGGGACAGAGAGGGGTGAGAGAGGGACAGAGAGGGGTGAGGGAGGGAGATAGAGGTGTGAGAGCGAGGGACAGAGGCGTGAGGGAGGAACAAAGAGGGGAGGGGGGGAAGACAGATAGGGTTGGGGGAGAGTCAGATAGGGTTGGGGAAGAGACAGATAGGGTTGGGGGAGAGACAGTCGGGTGGGGGGGGGGGGGGTGGGGAAGAGACGGGGGGGGGGGGGGGAAGAGAAAGGAGGGGAGGGGGGAAATTAGCAAAGAGAATGATATGTTATACTTGATGACCACGCTAACGCATACACACACACTAGAAAAAGTTAAGTTTAATGCTTTGGCAATGTGGAGAAGGAGGAAGGACAGCATTGCTGAAAGCTGAGTAAAATGCATACACTTAGTTATAAGAATCGTTAATGTGTTAAATTTGGTCAGATTTCACTCCAGATATCAATACATATTTTGTGAACAGGATCCGATCGTCAAATCCAAATCCAGATTTTGATTATATGCTTTAATTATTCCATGAGCGCATATCATGTTTCCAAGGCAAGGCGCATTTGTTTCCAATAGGCCAAAACAAAATGGCGGCTTAAGAACCGAGCGATGAGACAGTGGGCCGACCAAAATGGTCGACCACCATTTTGGTAAGGCTTCTTTTGTTGTTGTTGTTATGAGCACACCATTAGTCATCTTCAAAGAGTGTTTTAACACACCAAAACACCCAGTTTTCATTCATGTAATCACTTAAAGGTTGAGAAGTATGCAAGAAAAGTTTGGGGCCGCTAGGTTTCATGGCTTTGGAGTTCTGGAACTGGAACACGAACACACACACACACACACACACACACACACACACACACACACACACACACACACACACACACACACACACACACACACACACACACACACACACACACACCCTTTTATTACGATAGATTCAAAATAAAAGTTCATTTTACTTACATTCCATGAACCAGCCTTGCTGATCGGCACAAGATTTATACCATATTACAGGGGAGAGATTTACACATCAATTGTGCGCAGACTAAAAGAATCATGAGACTTAAAACTAAACAATAGATATATAATTAATCACTCGTGGTTCCCGATCAAAACTGAATGATAAAATAATCATCTAAGAAACCAAGAAACCACATTCCCCACATTATATCCCATCTATAATCTCCCCTCCGCCCCCTTCGTATCCTCCCCGTGCGGAGGGTTTGTGATCGTCTCTGTGAACCACGCTTTATCTTCAAATGAAAAATACTAACAATATTAACCTGAGATCCCTACCCATAGGTAAAAAAGAGATAATCAAACGAGTACAAATTAAGTCCGTGGGTGGGTGAAAAACCGCGAATACGCAGGCACAGGGCCGCAAATGTAGAAGCAGGTCGTAATTTATCAACCGCGAATCCGCGACACTCGCGAATATTGGGACCACGAATGTCAGGGTCCGACTGCACAAGTGGGGATGCATTAGCAGCACAGCTGCTCCCCCAGCAAATGATGCTACATGCAGCCATGTGCTGCATACGAAAGAAAAAGAAGATCCACTCTGTTCCTTCTTGAAAAGTTAATGACTTGAGCATGAAGCTTTTCTTTTTAGTTCACCTGATTATAAACTGCTTTCCTGTTTCCCACGACCTCTGGACTCACGTACAGGGCAGTTCCGATCTGTCCTGTCAAACCATCTGCAAACATCCAATGTACACACCCAGAAAGCGTCACGTCACGGTAAATGCAAACGCCCTGTGAACAAAACATCGACGTAAAATTCCTGAAATTCCCTGTGGTGTGCATCTTGTTTATCCAGTGTGCATCCATGTACCTCGTTTCACCAAATCGCCTCCACCCACACCTTTTCTCCTCTACACACATAATTTGTAGATAACTGTATGGGTTTTTCCTACACTAAACCACCATCTGAATCAAACAAGCTAGGCCAACATACACTACATGGCCAAAAGTATGCGGACACCACTTCTAATGAGTGTATTCGGCTATTTCAGCCACAACCAATTCAGCCATATTGCTGACAGGTATATATAATCAAGCACACAGCCTTGCAATCTCCATAGACAAACATTGGCAGAAGAATGGGCCGTGTTGAAGAGCTCAGTGAGTTTCAACATGGCACAGTCATAGGATGCCACCTTTCCAAAAGGTCAGTTCGTCAAATTTCTGCCCTGCTAGAGCTTCCCCGGTCAACTGTAAGTGCTGTTATTGTGAAGTGGAAACGTCAACGTCTCGGAGCAACAACAGCTCAGCCGCAAAGTGGTGGGCCACACAAGCTCACAGAACGGGACCGCCGAGTGCTGAAGTGCATAGCATGTAAAAATCGTCTGTCCTCGGTTGCAACACTCACGACTGAGTTTCAAACTGCCTCTGGAAGCAACGTCGGCACAACAACTGTTCGTCAGGAGCTTCATGAAATGGGTTCCCATGGCCGAGCAGCCGCACACAAGCCTAAGATTACCATGTGCAATGCCAAGCATCGGCTGGAGTGGTGTAAAGCTCAGTGCTATTCTACTCTGGACCAGTGGAAACGCGTTCTCTGGAGTGATGAATCACGCTTCACCATCTGGCAGTCCGACGGACGAATCTGAGTTTGCCCGAATGCATAGTGCCAACTGTAAAGTTTGGTGGAGGAGGAATAATGGTCTGGGCTGTTTTTCATGGTTCGGGCTCGGTCCTTTAGTTCCAGTGAAGGGAAATCTTAACGCTACAGCATACAATGACATTCCAGACGATTGTGTGCTTCCAACTTTGGGGCAACAGTTTGGGGAAGGCCCTTTCCTTTTTCAGCATGACAGTGCCCCCGTGCACAAAGCGAAGTCCATACAGAAATGGTTTGTCGAGATCGGTGGAAGAACTTGACTGGCCTGCACAGAGCCCTGACCTCAACCCCATCAAACACCTTTGGGATGAATTGGAACGCCGACTGCAAGCCAGGCCTAATCGCCCCACATCAGTGCCCGACCTCACTAATGCTCTTGTGGCTGAATGGAAGCAAATCCCCGCAGCAATGTTCCAACATCCAGTGGAAAGCCTTCCCAGAGTGGAGGCTGTTATATCAGCAAAGGGGGGACCAACACCATTAATGGCCATGATTTTGGAATGAGATTTTCGACGAGCACATACGGGTGTGATGTTCAGGTGTCCACATACTTTGGCCATGTAGTGTATGATCCATTTGTGTTTCTACTACAAACTGCTCATCGCTGATTTTAATGAGAGATTTCATCTCACTGTAAGGACAAGGTATGAATTAGCAATTAAAATAAATAAGGGAGTGTTCTTTAGTAAAAAAAAACCTTAGGGCTCCATTGATAGGTAATCCCACATGAGAGGCACATATTGGTTTTAAACTTGTTCAGGATACCTGGCAGAGAACATCTCATATTTCATAGGATCCTAAACAGGCTATATGGAATCGCCCTGCGGACCCTCTGCGGACTGCGGATAGGACTGCGGAAATGGAATAATAATGAGAAGTGTGAGACCCTCAGTAGCATCACCTTCAACATGCTTGGGATCAACACCTATCTCTGCAGATCCGTTAAACACCTCCAAGGTGACCAGGTTCTGTAGAGACAAACGCCAACACATGCTCTCAACTACATGAGTTATAACTGCATTACACCATATTTTTACAACCGGATGAATCATCATTACCACTCAAAGCAAAAAGTGGGGTTAAGCAATTGTTTCATGTCTGCCTGTCTGTCTATCTTATCAGTTTATGATCAAGCAACAACTTATTTTCATCAAACTTTATATTGTGAACATGAATCAGAACATGAATAGAAAGACAAGTTTGCGGTTTTACTGAATTTGTCCTGACGGCACATGCACAGAGAGGAGTGAGATAATACTTTTACTGCATCTGCCTGCCTGGCAGTTAAACAAAATGAAAATCATTCCAAACAGGAAACTTACTGTTTTTAATGATGTCATAAAGGACACAAACAACAGGCATGAAGAACTAACGTAACATGTTCAATAAGATGATGTAATAGACACTGGGTAAAACGGCGGTAAAACACAGAATTTATTTATTTACACACCTTTAAACTTTTATTTAAATTGAATTATATACGTACTGAAAACTGTAGAACACAAATCGCCTTCATAATATTTCCAAGAACAATGCTTTATATCGATATATAGCACGAGAGGGCGTGGCATGTGAGACGGTGCATAGCGGGGTGAGGAAGAGGTTGCTGATATGGCTATGTATGATGCTGATTGATGCTGCGTTATATGGTGATCAATAAGCCTCCATCTCCTAAACTGTGACTTGCCGTCATCTTATTACAGTGTATAAGGGGGTATACAAGATGCTTCGCAGTAGCGCTAAACTTCCAGTTTTTTTTTTTTAAACAATCTTTAAAATCATTATTTTAGTGAAACTGAAGTATAAACCTGAACATTGTGTGGGGTATCGTGTTCTATGAACAATCTATGAATAAGTTTTGATTTTGTCAGTTGCAGTCATACTAAGAATATTTGTGAGGTTAACAAGTGAAACCTGAGAGGAACCCTTTGGTTTGGTCATGTTTCTATTAAACCGTAAAGTGGTTTAAGGTCACAAAAATAAATTATGTACAGTCGGACCCCGCTATTCGCAGAATACATGTATTCGCGGTTGATAAAATGCGACACGTTTCTCTATTCGTGGAAAAATGTCCCGCGAATTCACGGTTTTTTTCCTCCTATTCGCGGCAATGTTCTGCGAATTCGCGGTTTTTTGGGGGCGCAATTTTTTTTTTAACGAGCCGCTAGCTTGACACATTTATAAAACCCATCTCTCACCAGCCATGCATAAAGCAGCTGGATGTACGTACGCAAAAAAAACTTATACTGTAATGGGCACAGTGAGTGTATTTGTGTCCATTAAGGATGTGGTTATTGCCTTTGTCATGGATGTGCTTGTTACCTAATTATCTAGAAATTAAATAATTGTTGATTCTACATTTGATTATTCCAAGTTTAACTTTTACAACCTACCCATAGGGTGGGTACACAGCTAAAGAACACCAAATGCAAGTTTTTAAGGGCCCTGCCATGTACATTGCATATCATTTGTTTTGGTTCAAATATTGTTCAAAAACAAAAAAGGGATCACTTACTGATATTTGATTGTCAGTAGCCAAGCCAAAGTCACCAATCTTCACAATGTCATTCGATCCCAGAAAAATGTTCACCGGTTTCAGATCTCGGTGAATAATCCCCTGTAGGAAAGAAGTTGCAGGTTGGGGCTCATGTAACGGTCCACTAGCCGAGAACCGAGATATGCTGCTGTCAATAATTGGGGACTTCCAATGGAAATGACATTTGATCCTGAATGGTTTGATCCTCAAAGGCCTGCACTATCTCTGTTAATGAAAATATGGTTGTTTGTAATTAACTCGTCATTTCCCTGGGTGTGGATTGGCTTCTGTTGTGATTTCGTCCATACATACTGAAAACACGTGATGACATAATGCAGGTGTAATGTTGTACCATTTCACGTTTTAACTTTAGTCCGACACAATTTATCAATAACTTTGGTTTTCCTGTCCCGTTTCAACAAATGGTATGACCGGGTGTACTTCATATCCTCAGAACACGACCCACAGCTGTAATTGACAAGGTCCAATGTGATGGAATGTGAAATGCTCACACGCGATGACCATTTCACATTGATGGCCAGTCCAGTGCACTTATATCATAGCATCTTGATTACATCCGTGATTGCATACCTGGCTGCACACATTTGCAAAACAATTCCTGCTTTGCATTGGGGGGGTGGGGGGGGAGAGAATATAATATGCATATGTAGATTGTAAGTATCCATTTTAAGTGGCAATACCTTTTGTAATATAGTGTGTATGTATGACTTGGGAGTTGAGAATGCTCAAAACGTATTTGGTACGTCGATACCCTGATCAACTGTGTGGTCTTTCCAGGTTCAAGTCCAGCCAAAAGTTACCCAAGAGATGGTCGTTCATCGGGTCCAATGTGTGAGAGACCCTCTCTAAAGTTATGATGCAACGATGTAATTTTTTTTTGGTATATTTGGTCGAGGCTCGTATAAGACCTATTACATAGAACATTTAAAAAAGGGAGTGGGAGATGAGGAGGAGAGAGAGGGAAGCACAACAACAGTAGGGAACAGAGACATCAGATCTGTGGAAGGGAGAGGTCTGGGGCGGGGTACACGGGATAAACAAGATGGACACTAAAGGGGCTTTCAGGAAAGAAAACAGAGAATTTGAGGGAGGTGGATTTGGGGTGTTTTAACGGGGGTAGAAAAGATCAAGGTTTTGGATTGGGAAGATAAGAGATGGTGGTGAACAGCTGTTTTAAAGACATGAAGGGAGAAGTGGGATTGAAGAGAGTGTGGGAGATTGTTCCAGAGCGGGAGAAAAGAAGAATGAAAAAGTGAAGGTGAGCAGAGAGTCTTGATTTTGGCAGTTTCGCCAGAAGAGGGTTGCTGGCAGATCTTCCTGAAGGAATATTTGGGGGGCAGAGCACGGACAGAGAAGGGGGTGAAAGGCCGGAGAGGAGTCGGTAGAAGACAGAAAGACCACCAACCTGCCTGCGGTGAGACAGTGAAAGGCCCTCAGAGTTAGCTTCATCGCGGGAGATTCCAATGATTCTGAAAGCTTTGGTTTCTACAGCGTGAAGCCGAGCTGGGTGTGAGGCAGGAGTACCAGCCCAGAGGGGAGAGCAGTATTCCATCAAGCTGCGGATGAAAGCCTTGTATGTGGTGAGAAGGTCAGTTGTGCCAAGGAAGGACTTCGCACGACGGAGGATGCCCATTCGGCGACTGGCTTTGGAGGCCAGCTTGGAAATGTGGTTTTCCCAGGAAATACCATGGCAGATTGAGAGGCCCAAGAGCTTGAGTGACAGAACTTCTTGGAGAGGATTGTTGAGAGAGTAGATGGGAGGGTTTTCCAGACGGTCTTTCCGGACCGCCAAAGTGAGAGTGTGAGATTTGTCAGGATTGAAAGACATGTTCCACTTGTTTCACCAGTCTGTTATTTTGTCCAGGTCTGCAGAGAGTGAGGAGGCTGCAGACTGCCGATCTGAGGGATGAGGAATGGAGTGGCAGAGAGTGGAGTCATCAGCAAAGAGATAGAGAGGATATTCCAGAGAGTTGGAAAGATCGTTAATGAAGATAAGTGAAACACAGGGCTCAGGACACTGTCTTGAGGAACTCTATCCTGGACAGAAAGAGCAGATGAATGTTACATCATTAGTGACTCACTCTAATTATGTAACGCACACCTGTTCATGAATGTATGCAAGGCCTTCCAGGATCTCTCTGAACAGGCGCCACGTGCGCTCGGTGTCCTGGAACAGTCCATGATCAATGGTGTCACGCAGCGTGCTCTTCTCACAGTACTCCATCTGCGCACAGTTCCAAGTGTCAATCATGCAATACCCGATGTGCGCTATTCATTTGCAATTGGTCACTGGCTTTAACACCAATACAATTTCAATAGACGCTAGGCATCAAAATGGTACATATACTGAACAAACAGTTTCAAATGGAGAACCTCGCCACCATTCGAGCATTTAAATTGCATCAGATGTGGCAATAAATGCGAATTGTGGCACCCAGCTTGCCGGTTCGATGACAGAAGATGCCATTTACATTTTTGCCCCCTCCATCCCTACACGTTTAGAATCCCATGTGGGCACTGGCAATTCTCGTCACCAAAATGGCTTTGTTATTGTACTTGAGTGTATCCAGAGTTCTTCTGGAATCTCCATCTCTATTAGAAAATAATCTTTCCTTTATCCATATCCCAGTCAAACTTCTGTTAGGCGGGTAAATTTAGATTATTCATGTCTTCCATGTTGCGCAGCCACACTGCCGCATGCGAGTCATATTTTAATGATCACTCACCTTTGACCCTTGATGGTTAACAAAAGAAAACCTCTTTTCTTTAATATCTCATGGAAGAGCTTTACATAAATCACATGCAGGACCAGGATGTTCGGAGACATCAATGTACTTTTAACTTAATTACAAGTAAATAATGGGCAGATCAATGCAGCACGTAAGATTTGAACATGGGATCCCAGCATCACAAGCCAAGGGTTCAATAGAAACACCAAACAGGCCAAAATGGGCCAATTCTTTATAGCCAGTGCTACCAGATGACAGAAGAAAGAACTGGTCATGCTGGTGAAGGCCAATGCCGATCTGCGCTGGTGGACGGATTGAAAAATGGATGGAATCAACAGGACATCGATTGAGGTATGCTCACCGCCATGGGAAGCAAGGAATAGCTCACGTTTCGGGCGTTAACCCTTCATCCTCTTTTGCCCTTTCAGATTCTCATTGCTTCCCATGATGGTCAGCATACCTCAATCGATGTCCTGTCAATTTCATCCATTGTTCTATGAATGACAATTTGACATCACTTTACACTTGCCGAGACCTGCAAACTTTATTTCTACACAACCTATGGTATACAACAACAACAACACCAACAACAACAACAACAACAACAACATGCATTTTAAGGCCATTTTCCCTGCTAGAGCGGGGGTTAGCCTTGCGGTCCCCATGACAATCTTCTCCATTTTGCCCTATTTTCTGCATCTCCCCTTGTTAACCCCCTATGATACAACCTATGATATGAAAAATAGAAAAGCCAACGATGACCAGGCCCTGACCTGGATGAACAGGTGATGTACAAAGTGCGTGCTAGGTTTCTCCAGGTCCTCTGGAGGATAGCTCGACTCTTGGCACGCATGTTTGGCATCCTGGAAGAGAGCGTACACAGTAAACCACTATCTGTTATAGTACATAGCCAGGCCTAGATCATTAATCAGCAATTCTAAAATACTGTACACGTTGGCTTAAAGAACCATTACTGGTCACGGTGGCGTTAACAAGACTGCAGGTGCGTTGTGCCCTCTCCACCAGCCTCCTCATTGTGCCTCATGCAAAAGGAAAACTATTCACAATCTGCTATATTTATCATCACCTTAGCAAGTTCTTTTGTTGAGCTCTCAAATATGATGTGGTCATCCTCATCACTATCCGTATCACTTCCTGATGGCCTGGAAAGGAGAAGGGTGTGGAGAGTGAACAATGGACTTCCATGCTTTCTCACTGCCGACACAGTATAGTCTTCCATTAAACTAATAAAACATCACATTCACGTCCATGGTGAGCAAAGCAATAAAATCATTTATACGGCAAAACAGATAGCCTTTAACATTCAGCAAAATGGCAGCAAATGGTGGCTACTTTAACCATCAAAAGAGTGCTGAAGGCAATTTCCCTTTTATTTGTGGTGCAAATTCAATACAGGTTTTATTTCTTCATATACATTTTTGAGGCTTGTGGAAGAGTTAGAACAGACAACAGATCAGGATGTAACAGAACAAAAGGAACAGTGGAAAGAGGGAGGGGGGTGACACCAACAGCAGGGTTGAGGGACAGAAGAGAGTGAGAGGGACTTGGATAAATGAGGGATGTGGGGAAGAATGAGGGCTAGGGGAGGACACGAGGTTGACATGATGGATATGATGTATAGTCCCAAACTTGGAAAGAGGTGGGTAATGAATGGGGGTAGAAAAGATCATGGTTTTGGATGATCTAAGATCGTTGGGAACAGCTGTCTTGAAGCCCTGGAGGGAAGAATGAGATGAAGAGACCGAGGAAGTTGGATACACAAGGGGGAGGAGGAAGTGGAACAAATGAGTGGAGGCAAACAGTGCTTCTGGATTTTGGGAGTTTAACCATAAGGGTAGAAACCTTTAACCACAAGGCTGGCAGCAGACTGTGCGCACCTTGTAGAATCCTGGGGAGGGAGGCGGGGGGGAGGGAGGTTAGGACAAACCAAGGAAAGAGCAGAGGGTGTAAGACCAGAAAGAAGGCGCTAGACAGCCGATTGACCACCGACCTCTTTGCAATGGGAAAGTGATAGGCCCAAAGACACAGCTTCAACACGGGAGATCCCATTGATCTTGAAGGCCTCGGTCTCCACAGCATGAAGCTGAGCAAGATGTGAGGCAGGGGAGCCAGCCCAGAGAGGAGGGCAATACTCCATCAAACTGTGGATGAAGGCCTTGTAGTTGGATAGAAGTTCAGGTGTGTCAAGAAAGGACTTTGTATGATGGAGGATGCCCAGTTGGCAGCTGGCTTTGGAGACCAACTTTGAAATATGGTTTGCCCAAGAAAGATCATGCCTGACAGTGAGACCCAGGAGTTTGAATGACTGAACTTCCTGAAGATGATTGTTAATAAAGTAGAAAGGAGGGTTCGCCAAACGGTCTTTTCGGAGAGATATAGTGAAAGTGTGACATTTGTCCCGATAATTGTTAAGCGTTCCTGACAACTTTGTATCTTTCAAACCATCTTCTTATTTACACATATATATATATATATATATACATATATATATATATATATATACAGATTTGGCATTTAATATGGAATTTTTTTTTTTTTCTTGACTTGGGTTTACTTTCTTAACTCAGTATATCAATCTGGTGAGTTTCTTTTTACACTTTGGTGATTTATTTGTTAAAAGAACCATGTCACTGATTGTCTGTCGCACCAAGAAGTCAACAACAGGATTATATCACAGGTGGCGTGGCAAAATGTACGGACAGGTGCATTTGATGATTGGCTTCACAGTCGGGTATACAAGGGTTGTTGCGTTCTGTATTAGTGGAAAACAACTGCTGCACGTCTCCAAAAGTTATTGCCGCTTCCTCTGGAGATGGTCCGTCAACTCGACAATGCTGTTTGTCATGGAGTGGTGGCTTCACGAAATTACGGCATGAAACTGTGCTATTGCTCGGCAGTATGGCATCACTCAAGTTCAGGTGTCATAGATCCTGAAACGAAATGCTCAGAGGGGTGTCCCTACTCCAATACTGAGGCCAGGACGTCCCCGCAGAACCACAAGGAGGGATGATCGCCAGCTGCACCGGTTAGTCCGCAATGGCCGTACCAAGTCAGCTAATCGGCTTAGGGCTGAGTGGCAGCAACTGACAAATGTGCCTGTATCCAGAAGGCTAGTCAACCAACGACTGGTTCAAGCAGGATATCGTGCCAGGCGTCCCCTGAGAAAGCCACGCCTGACCAGACAACAGCGCCAGCGCCGATTGCAGTGGGCCAGAGAGCACCATCAATGGCAGCCAGGACACTGGAATCACGTGATCTTCAGTGACGAGTCTAGATTTCTGGTCTATCGTCAAGATGGCCACGTCCGAGTGCGCAGACAAGTGCATGAAGCCTACAACAAAGATTGTATAGTGCCAAGAGTCCAAGCTGGAGGTGGTGGGGTGACCGTTTGGGCTGCTTTTCATGCAGGGGGCAAAACTGACCTGGTTGTTCTGAATGGAAACCTGAACCAGTTCAAGTACAGGGCCATTCTGGAAGAAACATTGCTTCCATTTGCTCGTGCAGCCTTTCGAGGAAACTTTGTCTTCCAAGATGACAATGCACGGCCTCATCGTGCTCGCATGATCCAACACTTTCTTGCTGACCGTGGTGTAGAGCATATGGAGTGGCCTGCCATGTCCCCGGATATGAATCCGATAGAGAACTTGTGGGCAGAATTAACGCGTCAAATCGACAACGTGGACCAGCAGCCTACCTCTGTGCGTGAATTGTAGCAGGCTATTGTAACTGCATGGCAAGCGATTCCTGTCCAAACCTTGGCAAATCTCGTGAACAGCATGCCTCAACGTGTACGTGCTCTCCTGAATGCTCGTGGGGGTTACACGAAGTACTGAACTGTAATTTTACTGTCCGTAATCCCAGTCGTAATTTAACTTTTGTTAAAAAATTTTTGGCTAATGTGCAAAATAAGGAGATACTTCTGGAAAACGTACAGAAGTTTAACACAGTACTGTCCATGAATTGAGTTCGATATCAGTTTACATCACTTTCAAGGATCAATTTATTTGTTTCGAAATGTCATGTGGTTTTTGTTTCTTTTAAAGGTCACATTAACAAAATCTAGAATAATTTCAACATAATTCCAATGAACTTTTGGTTCGAAGACATCTTGAAAAGTAAGTTCACCCCCACAAAAAATATTCCATATTAAATGCCATGTCTGTATATACGATTAACTCATCTTCAATTTAAACAGTTTGTTCTTCACTGTAAACTGAACCATTTGTGTGGTTACTTATTCACCTCCAACTATGAACAACCTTTTTCTACACTCCTATTTTTTGACACAGCACAAAAATGCTGCAAATTTGATCATCCTTGAGATGTCTCAACAACTTGATTGGAGCCCACCTGTGGCCAATTCAATTGATTGGACAGGATTTTGAAAGAAACACACATATATATATATATATATATATATATATATATATATATATATATATATATATATATATATTGTTGCGGATATGGCATTTGGCCTCCATATCCGCTTGTAAATATTCCCCTATTTCCCCAATACTCCCCAACTATCCCCAATCCCCCATTCCCTAGTCCCATTGCCTGTAAATAACACTCTGTAGAACCGACCTTCCCCTTTTTCCCCCATTAAATGTCGTGCCCAGGTCCACCGCATCTCACGTAGACAACTTTCGGACATCTTGCTAGTTATTCTTAGTCTATGTCAGTTAAGGACTCGTTTCCATTAATTCTGACTCTTCGTTGCACCAGAATGTGATTGTATGGCACCAGTAGTGAGTTTAGGACCTCCCCTTACCTCCTCCGATCTTCCCCATGCAACAACAACAACTACAACAACAACAACAACAACAACTACAACAACAGAGGAAATGGGGGGGGGGGGCGCGGCGCGGGGAGTGTGCGTCCTCACTCCGGCTCGGTTAGCCGCCATTACCCATGTGCGCCGACGGGGTTACCACGAAGGGGCTGCCTGTCGGCCCCTCGTCAAGGGCGGAGCCGGTAACCCCCGCACCCAATGAGAAGCAACGGGCCGATTCCATCTGGGGCGGAGCTAACGAGCCGAGGGCGTGTCACTCCCCGCCGGATATGCGCAGCGACTTACCGGACGTGACGTCAGATGCGCCCCGAGCTTGAAGAAGAGACAAGTCGCGACCTCGAGCGCTGAGAGAGACCTCCCGCATCTCTGGACCGGACCGGGTCGATTCTGTCCTTGAGCCAAGAGTGCACCTTGAGCCATCGACTACCCGCTTTCCTTGCCATCAATCCCCGTGTGAGTCAGTTTTGTCCTGTTTATCTGTCGTCTGTCGGGGCTAGTATAAGACCGTGTTTAAGTGCCTATCTTCCTATGCTGTCCCTCTCATTCCTGTAATCTAACCTTCCGCCATAATATAACCTCCTCCGGAGGTCTTGAGAACCGTATCCCTGGTGTCGTGTCCTTTTAATCCCAGCCGTTGTGTCCTTTTCCTTCATTGATCTAGCGTAGCGCGACTCGGCCAAGGTTCGAGTATAATCGGGTAAACGTGCAGACGCAGTCATACCAAACCGCTCGGTAAACCAACATCCACAACCGCGTCTGTAACAATATATATATATATTATATATATATATATATAAGGTCCCACAGTTGACAGTGCATGTCAGAGCAGAATCTCTACCATGAAGTACAAGTAACTGTCCGTAGAACTCCGAGATAGAATTGTAAGGAGGCATAGATCTGGGGAAGGATACAAATCAATTTCTAGTGATGAAAGTTCCCAAGAGCACAGTGGAAACTGATGTGATAGTTCCCAAGAGCAACCATCATTAGGAAATGTAAAGAATATGGAACTATTCAGACTTTCTAGAGCTGGCCGTCCGACCAAACTGAGCAACCGGGCAAGAAGGACCTTGGTCAGGGCGGTGACCAAGAACCCAATGTCCACTCTGACAGAACTACAGAGTCCCTTGGCTGAGATGGGAGAACCTGCCGGAAGGACAACAGTCTCTGGCACCACTTCACAAATCCAGACATTAATCGATTTAAAATTCAGGCTGTAACACAACAAAATGTAAAAGGGGTGTGAATACTTTCTGAAGGCACTGCATATGTCAATAAAAAGCAATGCAAGTTAATGAGAAAAGTTTTTTTGTTTACGAGAGTTGCTGTGATACAGAACAGTGTTTACTGAACAGTCTGGAAGGGAAGAGGCTGGAGGAAAGGGTCAGCCATTGAGTGTACTTAACATGCACGTTGCATCACTTCATCCCTGCTTTGGAGCGACACACGAGAGGCTTAACAATAATGCCGCGCTGCAAGGATAACGTCAATAATATATTGATAGGAGGGCAGGAGATGGGTGGCAGGGGATCAATAGTGTGGAACATGTGGGGGTGGCAGTCGGGGGAAGAAGGGATCCACTCATTACATACACATGGAGTGAGGAGGAGGAATGCCAGGAATTGTGAAACATAAGACTGAGCAAAGAAAGAAGAGACTGGGGAAGAGAAGGAAGAATAGTGGAGTGTGACACAAGAGGGAAGAAAAGGGAAGAAAAAAAGAAAAAAAAAGAAAAAGGATTTCCCTGTTAGCATTCCCATCTGTATCCCCTGGCTCATGATGTCTGGAAGCAAGTTTCAGATCCCATCTACCTTGAGCGTTCATAAATTGTGTACTCATGTCCTTATAATTCCTGTTGAAGTCCACTGATGTCTACAAATGTCTGTGTCCTCCATGCGATTTATGTACTGTACTTGCAAGATCCACCACAACACATGCATGCATACGCACACGGAGCGAGAGAGAATAGGTCACTATTCCTTTCAGAAACAGTTTGAGAAATAGCTTACATAAAGGAAGGTCCAAACACATCACAGGCGTTATCCTCTTCTTCACTGGAGCTGCTGCCGTTGTCCTCCCTCGTGCTCTCGGACCCTTTTCCCGCTGTGAACCACTCAACCGACCCCGAGCCCAATACAGGGGGTGAATATGGCCTATTTGGGCCCTCCACTCCCTCCACAGGGCTTTGCAACACCTGCCGCACGTTGTTGTGGCAGGAGGTCTTGGAGGTCTCACCACACCACTCGCTGTTGCTGCTGGAAGTGGTGCTGGGCTGCTCACAGTCAAAGCGCTCGATCCAGGCATTGTAGTAACGAACTACATTTTCGTGGTGCAATCGGGAAAGGAGTTTGACCTCCTCCTTAATACGGCGGAACTTTCGTCCGGCGGGGTTCACCACAATGCGCTTCAGGGCATAGTCACACCCGTCAAGCATGTTCCGCACCTTTGGAACAACAGCAACAGCAGCAAGAGAGTAAAACCTTTCCTAATCAGAATTGCTTCACACAAAGCAAAAGATTCTTATTTATGTAAATTATCTACATCAAGTGATCATTTGTGTTTCAAACAGAGGATTTACAACCCTTTTGGGGTCGACAAGGTCTGAGTTCTAAGAGGAGCGAGATGACCGGAGGGCAGAGGGACAACGCACAGATGCAACAAGCCCACATTACACAGCACACAAGACTTGAAAGCAGGCTAACAGTAACAGCATCATGTGACATGTGACGCTGGCTTCCCCGAAGAGGTGCTGCAAGAGTGGGCATAAGGTCAAAGTTTTTTTTATGCATCGTACCTTCAATACTGCTCCAAAGCCTCCTTTGCCCAATAGTGCAAGTTCCTCAAACTCCGAATGGTATCGAGAGAACGGTTGCTGCATTGTCGTGCTGGATATCTTCTCGTCCGACTCTCTACGAGCATACAGCCTCTCATTTTCAAAATCTCCTGTGAGCGAATATCACAGTAACATGATTTGAGCGTTATGTTCCACCAGACGCTACACCGACCCTCAAACCCTCACTCCCACCGCATGTCCCTTTTAACCAATCAACAGCAAGGCACAATGACAGCTCCTCGAGAGCTCACAGGCAGAAGCAACGTGATGACCACTTGGCGTAATGCTATCAAAACCGCACCGAGCCCAAACAGCATACACACGTGGGTCGGCGTAACAGCATCGTTCGTACAGCAATGGCCAACATTGCCAAGAGGTGGAGGACAGTTTTGGTGTTATAGACTAGTGTCATGATGGATGTTTCCTCACACCCTCTCTTACTAGTTCATACTTATTACCGCTGCCACCGAAGGTGGACGGAGGTTATGTTTTCACCCCTGTCTGTGAGTAGGATATCTCAAAAAGTTATGGACGGATTAGGACTACACTTGGTGGACAGGCTGGGTGTGTGACAAGGACAAAATAATTCCATTTTGGTGAAGATCCGGGCCGAGACACGATAATTTTTTTAAAGTGATTCTTCAGAATTGAGAGATAGAACCAAAAATGATATGCGGCACAATATTTAAAACAAGAAAGAGCAATCAGAGATTGCAGACCCTCACCAGGACGTGTTTTTAGTGGTTTTTAAGGCTTTTATGTTAAAACAAATATGGCGACCGAACCACATGACCGACGACATCATTATTATTTTTTCTCCACCAATTTATCCCTAGATGACGCTCAAGAAATTTCATCTTGATCAGATGAAGTTTTGTACTTGTCGAATTATGACGTCATAATGGAGGCACCTATGGCATCATCATTAACATATATTATTCCCCATCCCCCTACTCTCGGCTTGGATAAGAAAGTCAAGGATTGTGCTCGAGTGTTAGGCGACAAACGTCTGTTGTGTAAACCTTCTGCTGGTGACTTGATCACTATTAATGCTGTGTATCATCGCGCGTGCCTGACTTGGCTGTAGAGGAAAGTGGAGGAGGTTGGATGCGACATGAATGAGAGTCATAACACTCAGGTGATGCGAGCACATGTTCTCAACTAGTTACTTGACTTCATTGAAGATAATCGTGGTTCAGGGAAGTCGCTAGCAATGGCTCACTTGACGACCCTTTATGACATTGTGTGATTGTATATTTGATTTGGCTAGTTATTGGTCGAGTATACTATGTCCCTATTGCACTATTGAGATATACCATGAGGAACAATCTCATTACCTCAAATTACCAGACCAAACATTGTGTTCTGTATGTGAAAACCATTAAATGATGTTATGAAACCAATAAATATTGTTATAATTTGAATTTTTCCCCCAATTTGACCTTTAAATGCATCCGAAATGCAGAAGTGATGCCAGAAATGAGTTAGGTGACCTCAAATTAGCTGGGAAACATGTATCCTAAGAGCTTCTATGACAAATGCTTCCTGCGCTATGGGTTGGCCATGTTTTCCAAGATGGTTGACAGTGGCCATCTTGCATTTTAAGATACAAGTTGTGTCTTTGGATAATTTTGTTCCGAGGGCACAAAGGAACTTTTTTTTATGCCAAAGGGAACCTTTGCATCATGACCTGAAGTCAACACCCTATTTTTAGCACTTAACATGTCCATTATTTTATCATGCCATAAAAATACAAAGTACAGTACCATACGACTATAAGAGGTCATCCACATTTCACATTCCCAAAAATGGCGGAATATTTAATCCTCTTCAAGAAAACGATTCATTCCAACCTCCTCTAAAACCCTACCGTTCCTTCTCTTTTTCAAACTTCTCATTTCCCATGAGCATTCAAACAAATAACATGCAGACTGCTCCAGAGTAGTGTTTGTCCTGAACAGAGTAAGACGAGGCTTCATCAGAGAGTCACAGATGTTAGAAATGTGACACAATGCATTACCATAGGGAAGAGCACTCAACGGGCTGGGTCCCACTGGGTTTTTAATGAATTGATGCTGTAGGAGCTGTTCTGCACTCCATCTCTCCTTGTCATCCGGACACAAGCACCTGGTGGTAGGCCACACAATTTTGTTAACAGGAACAATTTGAGAATTCCTTCACCCTTAACTGCCCTCCAAACAACAACCATTTCAAACATACAGAAATAGGAATACATAATATGATCCAGAGACATTGTCTGCAATCACACCTGTGCCAGCAAAGGTTGGTGAAGCTTCATAAAGTGATTTGCAATTACGACCATTCATTACCTCCACCACCGAAGGTGGATGGAGGTTATGCTTTCATTCCCGTTTGTCTGTCTGTGAGCAAGATATAGAAAAAAGTTATGGATGGATTAGGACTAAACTTGTGGACAGTTTGGGTGTATATCGTGACGATCAAAGGATTCGGACAAGGAAGGACAAAAGGATTCGATTTTGGTGAAGATCCGGGTCCAGACACAAGATTTTATTATTATTATTTTTTTCAAAGTGAAAGTTGGATGTGTGGGGTAGAAAGGGATAGGTTCGCAGATGGACACACATTTTGCCATTTTGTGTACTTGATATGTAGATGGGAATGAAAGGCCTCAGAGGTAGCATAGAGACACTCAGCTGTCTGGACTGGGTTTGATTGCTATTAAAATAGGATCAAAATACAAACTAATACAGGCAGGAATTTGCATCAAATATGAAGCTTCACCAAACTTTCAGGTAAAATATATAAACTCCACTGTTTTAAGAGCTCATATTTCCTTTTCCGGTGTTAAAACCCTCACAAAGCCTTTTAAAAAGAAGCCATTGTGTTATCTGCCAGCCATGCACTGGCCATTGACTGCATATCATTTGGGAGTTTGGGAGGTCAAGAGATTAACCTGCTCAGGAAGTCTCGGAGGTCGGATGGAAGGTGTCTGGGCATCTCAACTGGAGCCTCTAGAGCCTCACAACCATGGTCTAGTGAAAGTAGTAACATTCCCAGCTGCCAAACGTCCCCCTTTTGTCCAGATCGTTGACTTGGAACAGTCAATCGGGTCGCCTGATCAGGTCGACCAAGCTCGGCCAGCCGGTGTGCCAAGCTATAGTCGGTGAGCCGGAGCTTCAAGCCCGCACCCTCAATCAGAACGCTGCTGACATGCAGTTCTTTGTGCACCACAGAATGCGTATGTAGGTATGAGAGCACGTCCAACAACTGCTCCGCATAACTACGTAGCGACGACAAGCCCAACGCATGCTCGCCTTGCCTGCAACACCACGGACAGACAAGCAGTTAAACGTTACCACCAACCTGAGAATTACATGGATAAAATCATCAGTGTAACACATCACAAGTCCTCAATTTATCATCACCCTCATCCCCACCCAAAAGCATTTCCTCTAATGCCCATCATACAAGAAGCTGGAGAGGCTACGCCCAGGTACATGCTCAGCAAGCAGGTGCAGGGTTGTCGATCTAGTATCATCACCGTTAAGACTCTCCAGTGCAAGGAAGCGGACAAGTCGAGGGTGTTGCAATTTCTGCAGCATCTGCAGCTGTTCACAATGTAGACAAAGAAACGTCATAAGCACATGACTACTGAATGTGTTTACATATACTGTATTTAGTGCAATATGTTAGATAAAGCTCTGCACACAGTGTGCCTCAGGAAACACTGGTGATGTTACAATGGGATCTATGATAATGATTCAAGTTTTTAATAAATCCATAAAGCTGGATATCTGCGATCGCACAGCGATAACCAAGGTTAAGCCTCCCCCAACCGACCAGAGGAGGCTTACCCTTGGCCCGTGCTCCAATTATAGCCATATTTTTTTTCAGACCACCATATATGACCTTGACATTCAACATTTAGGGATTGTGTGTAAATAAGAAAATGTGTCCCCATTTACAATCTATCCATAGAACTCAACATCATGAAAATCGGAGGAGAATTATTCAAGTTATGATCAAAAGGGTGTTTTTTGTTCATTAGGTCACAATCCGAAAAAGTAGGTCAAGTACATGAAACTAATAACAGGTACACAACTTCAGTGCAGGTACACTATGACGCAAGGACATCTTGGAAGGCCAAGCGGTCTTTGAGATTCCGCATTGGTAAAATTGAGCGATGACAAAAACATTTTTTAAATTTCAGATTGCCATTTGACCATGACCTTTAACCTGGAGGGGTATGTAAATTAAGCAATACTGCGGCCTGCTCCAAGCTGTCTCGAGAGGGCAATTTTGTTCCGATCGGCCAATCTTTAGTCGAGTTATGGTGAAAAAAATGTTAAAATGTCTATAATTAGGTCACGACCATAAAATTAGGTCAAGGTCAAAATAAATGTCAACTCTGCATACTTTATGTTTGCATTCTTGATGCAAAATTTCATTGTGAATGTCCCTGCCGGCTTTGAGATACAGCTTGGAAATTGATACAGCTTGGAAATTGGGAGTGTTGAGAGTACAGGAAGGAAATAAATAAATAATGATTTTCTAATTGGTGGTTAGGTGCTGCTCGGGGTTGAAGAAACTCTGTGGTACCATTAAAATTGAGGGAACTGTCAAAAGAAACCCTCTCACAGCAATAAGCCGACTTTATGTTATAGGGTGAGGCTTAATAAGATAAGCTTTAACACGTAGGAATCAAAAATACAATATACAACATGCATGGGAAATGGAACAAGTCATGGAAAATAATATTCCATCAGAGAATTTCACCTGTCGCTTAATTCGATCTAGGTCGTCTTTCTCCTGCCGCTTCAGAACCCACTCGTACACGACGAGAAGTTCCCCGGTGGCGACGTCCATTGCGTTGTAAACGCACCGTGCGAGGCGTACACTCTCTCCTAGCATTAACGGCAAACACTCAGGATTGTCACATTCGCTGCACATTCCTCTCAACTTTCCGATCCAAGCTCTACAAAGCTGCTGCTCGTTTCTCTCAATAGGGCCTTGAATTTGCATATAGCCCGCCATGCATTGAGAAGGCCTCGCGCATACGATGCATCAACAATATCCGACTCATTAAGTGTGTAGATAAAATAAATCCATAAACAGATATTTGATCTCAAAGAAGAATAAAGAATGGGTCTTGCTGGTAAAGGCCAGTGTTGATCTGCGTCGGCAGACAGGTAGAACAATGAATGAAACAAGACATCAATCGAGGAATGGTAACCGCTGTGGGAAGCAAAGAAAAGCTGATGTTTCCGCTATTAACCTTTCGTCGGAGCAAAATAGCCACAAAGGGTTAACACCTGAAACTTCAGTTCCTCATTGCTTTCCAGAGCGGTTTGCATAACTCAATCGACATTGTGTCAATTCCGTCAATACATATGGTTGTGGAAATGACCAATCGTGGGCTAAATATGCTTGATATAGGATACCAGTTATTTCCTTAAAGTGAATGTCTAAAATAAGCGTAAAATAATTAATTGTGATATTACATATGCATCGCTTATGTACTAGTTAGACAAAGTCTACCCATCCCTATGTCTGCGTGTAAAATTATCAGCCCTTTTGACCCCCTTTCCCCTCTGTGATCTGTCATTTATGTCTTTTTCCCATTTGCTAGGCCGCCAGGCGCAAGTCCGGACGGCAAAGTAAAACAAGCATCGCGATCACCACTGTTTTCCTCCAAGCTGCGAAATAAAGGTTGAGGCGGGGTCGCTCTGCCCATCAGGACAATCGGCACCCAATGGTGAGCAAACAGGTAGAGGCATGGGACGTCACAGAGTGAGGTGGGGGGGAGGAGGGAGGGAGGCTGTGAAGAGGAGATGACTGGGACACCTAAGGGTGAAGGCTGCTCATTGTAAACTGCTTGCACTGTGGACAGCCACGGCCCTACCCAGCCTGCCATGCCGATCCTCCTCCTCCTCAAGGGCATCAGGACGCACAGACCAGAGGGCCCTCCCACAGCCACGGGCAGGCCCGGTTTTCCCAGGCATGGTTCGCCTCCTCTCCACCGGCTCTGGGTTTGGCATTGACTCACTTGTCTTGTGACGGGCAGGCCAAGGGCATCAGGACGCACAGACCAGAGGGCCCTCCCACAGCCACGGGCAGGCCCGGTTTTCCCAGGCATGGTTCGCCTCCTCTCCACCGGCTCTGGGTTTGGCATTGACTCACTTGTCTTGTCCACATCCACTCTGTCTATCTCTTATGGTGTGTTTGATACCTTAAGTTAGATAATTAAGGAATTCCGATAATTTGTTGGTACCATGGGCACATTTGGTAGTGGGTCAAGGGGTATTGATAATTTTATGCCTCCGCTGACGAAGTTGCCAGAGGCATTATGCTTTCGGGTTGTCTGCCTGGCTGGCTGTCTGTGATAAGTTTTCGTTACCATGATAACTTAAGAACAGCTGAAGGAATGCAAGTCAAACTTAGTACAAGTATGTATAATGATGCCAAGATGATGGGGTTGTTGTGGAACTAATTAATCTAGCCTTGATTGATAGACAGAAGACTCAATGATTAATGTGCACAAACTTTTAAAGATAATTGCTGGGTCAAGAGGTCAAAGGTGCTGTTAGGTTAAAATTATGCTACCGAGCTAACTTGTGAACCAGTGATGGGATTTTGACCAAACTTGGTACAAGTATATATTATGATGCAAAGATGAACGGATTCGATTCCGGCGTCAATTGTCAAAGGTCATGGTAGGTAAAAATGTGATATTTGAGAGCAGCTAAAGGGATTTAAATCAAACTTGGTACAAGTATGTATAATAATGTGGCCTGAGGGAGGCATATTGGGTCGACGTTGTGATTTTGAAGAGTGCCATTCTGGTCGATTATTGCATTGCTTCTTGTATATTCCCTCTCCGTGACCATTACGGCATGGAAGCACGGCAACACCTGGTCTTGGAGGTGAATTCTGGTTGGAGTGGCTGCTTCATTTGGTGGTTTTAGAGGACCCGTTAAGGAGAATAATTGGTCGCGTTCTCCACACCACATAGAAGACTGTCACGTGACTTAGGTTTCTCGGCCTAATTAACTCAAGTCACGTGATGCCTATCGGTACGATGCTGGACCGTTTTGGGCATTCCAATCTGTATGGTAACCCGGCATTCGGACGCAGATCCGACAGGTACATATCTTCGAAATGGTCGACCATTGCGGTCACTTTGACGCGACCCGGCGGATCCGAACCAAACGATTGGGACGGGTTTGACATCTTCAATATTTAACCTCGCCTCGGAGCAGGATAAAATTTGGAGAGTTTTAAAATCATTAGAAACTGCGTAACATCGGCGGTGGGAAAAGAGATCACAGTGAAGGAGGAGCGTTTTAACTAAGGGTGGTTATAATTGCAAACCTGACAACATCAGAAAAAAATAGAATAGCAACAAACATTTGAAAAAAAAAATTTTCAATTAACTTTGCTTTCAACTCTGCAGCTTTGCTTTCGTTTAGGATGCGATATGACACAATTCCATGGTAACACATGAATAACAAGGCAATTATTTTGATCGTCACGATATTTGCACGACACCTTTTGCAAAACCTCAAGGAGGAATTTGATCTCACCGGCTATCGTACACCTAGGGCCAAGTTGAGTTGAATGCACCAGAGCAATCTTTCCTAACATCAGTGTATCATTGGTGTCAATGGTGCTTTTCCACAAAATGGTTCGTTTTTAAAAATTTTTATAAAATCGCTCGATAGTGCCTAAGCCTTTTTGATTAATGACAGTTATATACAAGTACACATTCGCATAAATAAATACAAAACAATCACCAGACATTTGAACACAAATAAATCAAACAATTCCGGAAGTGTACGAAGTTGTAGTACGGCTTCTTCTTCTTCCTCCTCGGCATTACACTTAACTCAGAAACGTGATGAATGGCACATTCAGCAGCATATATTCAACAAAAAGGTGAAATTATGATTTCTGATTTGGATGTAATTGCTTTTACATTATATTTGCCCTCATTCCAAATATGTTAATGTTTCTTTTTCTCTTGAGCAACGCCGGGTACTCCAGCTATAAACACTTAAATACTTTACTCGGTGTACAAATACAAATACAACTTTGTCTGGGGGGTTAAATAAGCTATGTGGCCGTGGCCTCATGCAGGCGTGTGGGGGACCGGGAGAGGGGCGTAATTTCTCTATGTAAATGTGTACCTTGTAGCGCCACCTGGTGATAGTGGCAGAGAGTATTACAACTTCCTTTTTTTTACCTGGGCAACACTGAGGTAAAAGCACTCTTTGCACAGGTAAATTTTTTCTCCTTCTCATCCCCCCTACCCCAAAACGGAGGTGCCTGTCAAAGCCACCCCTCCCCACACCCCACCCCCACCAAATATGAATATGTAGTATATCCCCTCCCTCTCCCCTCTCGCATCCCTCCCCCTTCCACTCCCCCCACCCACTTCCTCACCCCTCCCTCTCCTGCCTCCTCCCTCTCCTGCTAGTAACATGATACAAAATAGTTTTTATATTTTAAGTGGCAAAAGAAAAACAAAAAAAATTCTGTAAAACTCACCGATGCATTTACCCTTGTAAACCGAATACGAGGGGTTATTAAACTTGAGAAGTTCCACGTTGCCATCGGTCGACGATGTGGAATCAAATCTGGATCTGGATCTGTCAAAAACATCAAAACCATGCAATGCTCAGACCAACATAACTGCATGTGCTTCCATTCAGAGACTCTACACTCTACAGCATTTGCAACAGGCCCAAGATGAACACTTATACACACACCACAGGACAAGCTGAGACCACAATATAATGGACTCACAATGGATATTATTATACTCTGAATCCTGAGATAATCAAATAATAAATAATAAATAAAGATAAATCAAATAATAAATAATGGATATTATTACAGACAAGCCTGGTGTTGGCTTAGTGGTTAGGGTGCCGGCTTGGGATCCTAGGATCCTGGGTTTGAATCCCGGTCGATCGCTGAATTAACGCCAGGGGGGTTGACTCAGCCTGTCATCCTTCCGAGGTCGGCAAATTGAGTACCAGATCACTGGTAATTCCCTGTGTGTGGCAAGAGGCGACTAACAGGGTTGGTGGCAGGAAGGGCATCCGGCCATAAAACATTGCTTCAAAAAGGGGACCACGGTGCCTGAAAAAGGCCAACCCCTGCTCTGCGGGGAAAAATGGCCTCTAAAGGTGGTTCATTATACCGACACAATAATGGACCGTAATGGACTCATAAAATATAAAGCGAGTCTGCACGGGAGGAATCTTGGACACACACCCACCTTTGCCTACTGGAGTGGGTTACTTTATCACAGCCTTTCGGGGGACTGCCAGGACCTCCAACAAATTCGGACAACGAAGTGGCGAGCATCGGACCCCCTAAGCTTAAGTGGTCCTGCAGGGTGTGATCGAAGGATTTTGTAAGAAGCACGGCAGCATTTAGAATTTTTACACGATGATGAAAATATTTCTCAGTCATTTGCATTAAACAATAAAACAAACCTTTAAAGGCATAAAGCACAAAAAGATGTGAGGAAAAACTTGTAATTTATGGAAGAACCATTAACATCTTGGATGTATGGGTAGGAGTACTCGTAGTGCTATAGACTAGAAATTTCAAAATAAGTATCGTTAGAATCGGTTTATCAGACTCAGTGGTGCAATGTTTAGAGCGTCAGCTCCGAGTGTGGGACGTTGGCGGTTCTTTAAATGGTGCGTGCTGCTTCCTTGCTTGATGTTCAGCATGTAAAAGAATAAAAGCACAAACAATCCCCATAGGTTGGCATCCATGAGGAAGAGAAAATTCATAAAGAAATTCCCTGCAAGGTGCGGTGGGAAAGGCGACCCAGAGTGCCCCGGGAGGTGACGGCACTGTGTGTGTGTGTGTGTGTGTGTGTGTGTGTGTGTGTGTGTGTGTGTGTGTGTGTGTGTGTGTGTGTGTGTGTGTGTGTGTGTGTGTGTCAGCTCCACTACAAGCATTTGATCCTGCATTTCATTTTTAAACTTCCCGGTGTGTACCCCGGTTTAGAATAGGTGCACCGTATTCCTGCGCATCGTAAGAGGCGACCAAGGGTTGGCGTCAGGAAGGGCATCCGGCCCTAAAACATTGCCTCAAACAGGGAACCATGATCGTCATGGGGGCCGCAAGGCTAACCCCCGCTCTAGCGGGGAAAATGGCCTTAAAAAGATCATTCATTCATTCATTCATTTCATTTTTAAACAAAACCGGATAAAAACAACAATTGTTTTCCAGGTCGATGGGAAAGGAAGAAAGGGATAAACACAGGAGAGTTTGGAATAACCAGAAACAGAGATGCGAGTACACTCTGCAATCAGGACTGAAATTGGTATCAGCTCTATTGGGTGGTGGCAGTAATAGTGGGGAGAGACGGGATCAGATCTGCATCATGGATATTAAACCGATATACACACACATGCTTTTCTTGCTCCTTCTTTCGCCTTTCTTCTTTCTTCTCCTCAGCTCGTCGCAGCATTTCATCATCTATTTCTTGTTTCTGAAAACAATTGGCAGATATTTACAAAATTACAAACATATCTCTTACGCGAGCTTCCTTAATCACTGAAACGTGCTATCGCAACACTCTCAATTTGGCCGAATATGTGGATGGAAAACCCACTGAAGCAATCCGAGTGAATTTTTAAATCAAAAAGAAGTCTCTATGCTGCAAGAAGAATACGTTGGATAAAAGGAAGGGTTTGATGTCAACTGTTATGACAGTTTCAATGACCTTGCTTACAAATGGAAGCAATGATAGTCTCAACTAGACCGGCACTCGGTAAAGAGCATACCTCCACCAGGCTGAAGAGTTTACGTTTTGTATCCCACCGATAGGCCGGATCTGGATTGGACCTGAACCAAAATCAAATTGGCTTGTTCTCGTCACCAAACCAACTCATCCACCTAGTTTTGTCATAAGTCGTCCACGACGTTTTGAACCATCATGCTAGATATCATTTTTGGCCCTATCACTCAATGGTGAAGAATCAATTGAAAAAATTATCGTATCCGGATCTTCACCAAAACTGAATCAATTCGGCCTTGTCACACACTAAATTGGTCCACCAAGTTTCGTCCTAATCCATCCATAACTTTTTGAGATATTTTGCTATGTATCGGTTTTAGCTCGATCACTCGAGGGTGAAGAATCACTTTTAAAAAATTGCTGATCCAGATCTTCACCAAAATCTAATCATTTCGTCCTTGTCACAAAACCAACCTCTCCACCGAATTTCATCCAGATCTGTCCACACCTTTTTGAGACATCCTATTCACAAACAGACAGACAAACAGACAGGGGTGAACACATAACCACCATCCACCTTCGGTAGCGGAGGTCGGGATCTTGTTTATAATTGGAAGCAAGCTAGACAAGCACGGCCTGTATTTACGAGGATCCAGTTTTGCCACATTTTTGTGCATTACAGTGATCTTAGCAGACAGAAACTGCCCCACAGAGAATGATCAAGCGAACAGAGCAGAGCGAAAATGATCAAGAGCAGCAGACCAGGTTTTTAGTTGGGCCACATGCACCAATACCATCTCGGCCTGTCACAGAATCCGAGTCGAGGTTTGCCAGAAACCTCTCCATATTCTCCAGTGAGAAAGACACAGTATCTATGAGCAGTTGGTTGGGTATGAGACGACAGGGTAGGTGTATGGAGTGAGGGGTTGGGTGCACAATGTTTCGAAGCAAACACAGAATTGAGGCATTCGGCCTTCTCACTATAGCAGAGTCAGCTGTGGGGCCATTTGAAGTGAGAAAAGGGATGGAGGAGGAGCATACACCAGACAGACTTGACACGATGCCACCAGATCTTGAGTGAGGAGGCAGGTTTGTGAGTTCAGCCATGCGGTTGGCGAGAGTTTATAAATGGAAGCAAGAGAAAAAGATTATTACCAGAGAAAAAGAGGTTGTTTTCTGGCTTTCCGATGAGTGAACACACTTTTTCCGGACTTTGTGGAATGGGCTGTGGTTGCTTTTGCTTGGATTTGCTACTCAGAAAAAGAAGGCTAGATGTTTGAAGGCAACTGCCTCACCACAGGATTCAGAGTACCAACGGCAAGAGGATGGGTATGAGAACTGCAGACTTAGGAGGGGGAAGGGTAGTACGTGGACAGTGAGATATGGAGTTGTTGACCCTTAAAAAGGGGCATCGTGGCCTCTTCATTATTCCTACATCTGCCCTCAAAGCACCTGAACCAATCCTGAACCAATACTTTCGTTTAATTGAAAAAAAAATTGCTGGAAATTACTGCAAGAATGTTCAACGATTCATCAAATTCGTAAATAATAATCTCCAAATGCCGGAGACAGAGCGCTTATCAGCGTCTTCAGTGCAAATCGTTTGTGTAACTGTGGAAGTCATAGACGGGTCCTTGAAGATAACACACCACTCGCTCGTGGTAATGCTTCCTCTCTATGGCTCGCTGCTCTTGCTCGCGGCTCCGGTTCCGTAGCATCTCCTCATGGAAGGAACGTGTCGGTGGGTTATTGCGTTTTCCAAGAAACGCCTCTACGTGCTCTGCCAGCTGGAATATCATGACCTGGACGAACAAGAACGCATACAACGTCTTTCATTTAACATTTCCAGAACACCATTCCATTTAAAAAAAATAAAAGTATAGGCTCACGGAACAGCTAAGTGACAGAACAGAAAGTACAAGTTAACATATTGATAACAGAAGAGAGCAGGCATAGGATGAGAATACAAATAAGAACAAGAGTAGAAAAAGATCACAGGTAGGAATGAAAGAGAACCACATGACATGGCTGAGGGATGCTGACTCAAGGGACCTCGCGAGGGGACTCAAGTGGAGGAAAAAGGGGGGCTAAGGTGGGTATTGGGATATGGGATATCATAGTGAGCAAATCGAGATATGATATCAAGATAAAGGACATATAATGGTTTTAGTCTTCATAATACCAGAGAGATACCTCAGCATTATGGTAAACGACAAAGTGGTGGCCGAATCACGATGTAAAGTATTGACAGAAGAAGGTAAAATTATTTCTTCAAAATGGGAAAAGAAAACAGAAGCAGCGAAGGAAAGTTTAAAGATAAATGTGCGCTTGGGGGTTGAGGGGTGAAAATAAAGTCCGGCCGACATTTTCCGTTTTCCAGGGCTGGCAGGTTACCCTTGAGGTATGTGTACCCACCTCTACGCTGTCTAGCCTTGGTTTTATTCCCGACCTAGCTATAAACTGCCATCCAGGTGTTTCACAGGCAGGGTGATTCATCAATGTGTGTGCCGTCCTTCGGATGGACGTTAAACTGGGTGTCCTGTCTGCTGGCATCAGGCGCATCCATCCACGTCAGCACACTGGCCAAATTCCAAATGAATGCTCTACCTACAGGCACCTACAGGGGGGGGCACTGCATGAGTATACCTCCAGCAAACATTACCCCCAGCCTATGAAAGAAGAAGACCCCACCCTGCAAAAACACCCACCAGCCCCCTCCTCCAAACATGCGTTGATCGGACCACCAAAATACTCCACCAGTTTATCAGCACAAGCCATTCCGATAAGTAGTAAAAGGCAAAAGAACAACCTCTCCACGGAGCTCAGATGCAAGAGCGTCGAGCTCGTGCTGCAGCTGCTTCAGGCTTTCGTTCGACAGGCCCTTGGGATTGCTGAAGGAAATTTCTGGCACACTATAGTCAGACAAAAAAAAAAACATACCGTACACATACATCAATTTACATTGTCAGTATGCAGGAATTTGGACTTTATTTATAAACACTCAAATGTTGTTTCGTATGCAGCCTGTGGCTGCTGTTTGCATCATTTCGCTGGAAGCGCGTTTGTGCCGCTGATGCAGTGCCCCAATTACCAGTGAGCTGCTACTCAATTTGCCGACCTCGGAAGGACGACAGGCTGAGTCAACCCCCCCTGGCATTAACTAAACGATCGACCGGGATTCAAACTCAGGATCCTAGGATCCCAAGCCAGCACCCTAACTGTTAAGCCAACACCAGGCTTAACACTCAAATTGATCAACTTAAACTGCTGCTATCGGTGCCCCATCAGAATGAGATTTTCAAAAGTTATATGCAATTTTTTTGTTTTTTCCTTGCCACACAAGATGCCCGATAGTCTATATTATTATAAAACTCGACATCTGACAACGTGCAAAACAAAACACCAAGCGAAGCCTGAAAATCTCCCTGGGTGGCCATTTTACAAGATGGCTGCTAAATGTGCAAACATGCTTATCTTTTTTGATTCCAAGCCATTTTGAATTGTCCGATACAATAGTCGCCGTTTTTCAAAATGGCCACCAAGATGACTGCCAGAACAAAACAATATAGGGGCAATACCCCCGGCACTCACCTGGAAGAATAAACAGTATACTGCACTGACTAAAGGTATTTTAAACCAATTTCAATGGTTGCTCGAAAACAGGGCATGCAGAATCATACTAATATAATCATAAGACTTTGAACAAACAAACAATAAAATACCTATTTTGGGGGCAACTCCCCTCCCACCCCGTGTACCTCCTCAGACCTCAATTTTTCTAATGCCTTGAACAAACATGTTAAATCACGGGTGATGAAGGTTGTGTGAAGTTTCATTGAAATTGTGTGTGTAGTTTCTGAGAAGAAAGCAAATACCTATTTTTTTTTGTTGGGGGGGGGGGGGGGGGAAGAGGGGGTCAAACCGAGACCCACGTTTACCCCCCTTAAACCCCCAAACGGGCAGATTTTTTTTTAATGCCGTGAACAGACTTTGGTAAAGCACGGGTGGTGAAGGTTATGGTCAGGATTCATCGAAATTGTGTTCGTCAGGAAGTTCAGCAAATGGATGTGGATGTTTGGACAAAAGCGCTAAATTTTCCCCACATGTTAACCATAGCTTAAGCTTTCCATTTTTGGTAGGAACCACTTCCTCCGAATACATTATTGTTTTGCAGTATTTTCAGTGACTATGGTACATTAACAGTATTCCGGTTTTTGGTTTTTTTCAAGTTTTATGTTCAGTTTCTTTTTTGCGTTAATAAAAATCGTCTGTTCCTTTTCTAAATAGTATAGTTGTATTCCTTGACCCAGGAAATGTATGTTTAGGCACCAATATTGTGATCCTATTATGGATAGGATCACAATGCCAACATTAATTTTTGGATTCCTCATGCTCTGAATATTCCAAAAATGTATAGTTTTGCTAATCTCCAAAAATTTTGAACGAAAAAAAACATAGTGAACCTGACTATACGTTGAATAGGTTTAGGAGCGCCCTTTCTCTTTTGCTCCGACAAAGTGTAAGGCCCAAATTGTCAGCTTCTCTATTACCATTTAAGGAATTTTATTTCCTATTTGTTATGAGCGCTGTGGTAAGTTCCAGCAGAAATATGAACCACCTTTAGAGGCCATTTTTCCCCAAAGAGCAGGGGTTGGCCTTTTTCAGGCACCGTGGTCCCCTTTTTGAAGAAATGTTTTATGGCCGGATGCCCTTCCTGCCGCCAACCCTGTTAGTCACCTCTTACGACACACAGAGAATTACCAGTGAACTGGTACTCAAATTTCAGCAGAAATATCCATGCCATTATTTTTTTTCCATGCCCAATGAAGGTTGAAACTGTTACACTCCGTCAAAGCATGAAACACCGGAAGGGCGTGACATGTATCTCATGGTGACTGCTATCTCATGGGCTGCCGGATAACGAAACGCTTTCTCCATCCCGAAGGAAATCCATAGCTCGGAGTTGTCTGGAAGAGCTTGAATGGCCATTACTGCAAGAACAACAACATCTGTATCAACAGTGTGTACAAGAGTATTATGATGACCATGCTGTGCAACCTGAACTGTATGAACCACCAAACGGATATCCGCCTCTTCATGGTTGCATGGTGTTTGTAGATCAAGTCCCTAATGCGCTGGAATGCAGGTAACAGGTTCATTAAACGTGATGAGTTCCTTTCCCATGCTTTGGTGCTCAGTATGTACAGTACAGTTCTGTCTGAAAGAAAGCTGAACAGTTCCTCGTCGTTCTGATCCACACAGAGTAAATTCTGCCAGTATCTAGTGTTACGGATTCGTCACTTCCACTTTTGTTGTTATTGTATACTTGTAGGATTTTTAGTTTCAGGTAATATTGTTGTTAAGATTTCTGTGTGAAATGGAGATGACGTTAGTAAAAGGTAAAAATAAATGTTTGTGGAGGAAAAATAAACCGGAAGAGGAGGAAGAAGAAAAATCGGCAGGGAAAAGACAGCCGTGAGTCACATCAAGGCTGTGAGCGGACTTCTCTATATTGGTCGCGAATTAATTGAGGCTTCCCATGAAAGGGATTGCCCGCGGCATCATCCCATATTGTGATTGAAATTAAATCTGCGTCTCAGGTTTTGCTACCAAGCCTGAACTATTGTTGGCGGGAAAGCAAGCACCTCCATTACAGGCGGATCCGCCATTTTTCCTCGAGGAGGCCGTCCGCCTGACGCATCATGTTTTGTCATTGGGATTCCCATATCGACATCATCGTGTGGATCACCGTTGGTTTCCATATCGGCTTAATCGTTGGTGGACGTGGGTCGTGGGGCGTTCAAAAATTCAAAAGGACTGAATCCCAATGACTGCTGAACAGATTCCCTCGTAGCAAACAACAATAAGGGTATTCCCTCATCCCAATCCTTGTCACATTCAAAACAGTACGTTCTGATCATATTCTTCAATGTCTGGTGAAACCTTTCCAAAGCCCCTTGGCTCTCGGGATGGTAAGTACTTGATCTTACTTGCTCCACTCCCAACAAGTGTACCACTTGCTGAAAAAGCGTTGACATGAAATTGGAACCCTGAACAGACTGGATGACTTTAGGTAGGCCAACCAAAGTGAAAAATTTAATCAAGGCCTTCGCAATAACTGCCGCAGTAATTTTTCTAAGAGGCACTGCTTCTGGGAACCTCGTGGAAGCGCACATGATGGTCAGCCTTAGTTTTAGGTAAAGGGCCTACACAGTCAATAATGACACGGCTGCATGGCTCTTCAAAAGCTGGAATTGGTTTTAAAGGTGCGGATGGGACTTTCTGATTAGGTTTTCCCACCAGCTGGCAAGAACGGCAAGATTTACAGAACTCCGCCACATCACGTCGCAATCCTAGCCAGAAAAAATGTACCAAAATTCTGTCACATGTCTTGTTCACTCCAAGGTGCCCGGACAAAGGTGTCTCATGCGCCAAACTCAATATCTCCTTCCGGTACGGTGGTGGCACCACAATTTGGTAATGGACTTTCCACTCATCATTTGCTAGCACCTCCGGTGGTCTCCATTTCCTCATGAGTATTTCCCCTTTCATGAAGTAACCAACAGGTATCTTCATAGCCTCTTCCTCTGTAATGGCTTTATCAATCAAACTCCGGAGCTCCGAATCTCTGTGTTGTTCTTCAACAAGTCTCTTTCGGACCAGCACCGTTTGTTCAGCCTCGTTCCCAGATGTCTCCGACGGACACTCCATTTCCTCTTTTGGTCCAGATGCCACCTTTTCCTTAGGTTCCTTGATGTCACACCCTTTCTTATTACCTCTTCCAGACTTTTCCTCCAATACCTCTAAGGAACCCAAATCCACATCACCTTCCTTCTCCTTCTCTTCAGAGCACTTCCTACCCATAGCACGAGTCACTGCACAGGATGGAAATATACCCGGAATCTCCTGCTCTAACTGTGCTGTGTTATTTTCCATACTGGGCTTTTCAACCAACATCGGATTACAAGAAACTCGACCACCGGCCAAATCATTCCCGATAATTAAAGAGATTCCCTCTACAGGAAGAGTGGCCTGTAACCCCACAGTGACCGGTCCTGACACCAATTCAGACTTTAAATGGATGACATGAAGAGGAGCTTTAACATAGCCACCAACCCCCTGTAAAAGAACACTAACCCCCGTTGCCGTCTTCTCCGACAATGGCAAAATGCCCTCAAGCATCAAAGATTGATGTGCTCCTGTGTCCCTCAATACCCTAACAGGTCTCTGGTCCGTTAAGTCCCCATCCAGTGACACAAACCCCTCGGAAATAAAAGGTTTGTAACCCTCTTGGACAAGGTCGTTCTGTGATGCCGTAACTTTGGCACGGGAACCTTCACAAGGCACTGTCCTCCAAGGAAGATTTCTCGCATTGGCCAACGCATTCGGAGTTGCACTAGTCTGACTCCGCTCCTGAATTTTCCTTTTCAGGGCGTAACATTGGGACATCAAATGCCCAGGTTTCTTGCAAAAAGCGCAAGTAGGCCCGGAGGAAAAACTCGTGGTCTGTCTCGGGCCCCCCGGAAGATAGGTATGTCTTGGAACTGCAGTCTTCTGATCCCTAAAAGTCGCGGTATCAGATTTATCCCCAGAGTCCTCTCCAGGCTGCCACCATGAAAATTTGTTCTCCGATCCTGATTTACCGTAACTCCCCTGGCTAACTCTAGGCGGGAAATTCGGTTTGTGGAACCCCATCCTGTGTGTCAAGGCATAGTCATCTGCCGCTGTTGCTGCCTCATACAACTCCGGTACCTTTTTTTCATCGAGATGTACTTTAATGTCTACGTGGACACACTGTTTAAATTCCTCCACCAATATCAATTGTCGTAAAAGGTTGAAGTCTTTCCCAATCTCCTTCGAGTCACACCACCTATCAAACATAGTTTCCTTAATTCTGGCAAACTCCACATGGGTGTCACTCTCCCTCTTCCTGGCATTCCTGAATTTTTGTCCGTAAGCTTCAGGGACCAATTCATAGGCTTTGAGAATGGCTTTCTTCACTATCTCATAATCTGCACATTGGTCAATCGGTAAAGCCGAATCGATATCTTGAGCTTTACCCACCAGAACACTTTGTACTAACATAGTACAGGACCCCACAGGCCATTTTTAACATTTGAGCCACCTTCTCAAAGTGTAAAAATAACTTGGCTGCCTCCTTTTCATTGAAGGGTGGAACCAGCCTCACATGCCTACCAACATCCCAAGAGTTCTGACTGGTTGTCGAACTAGCCGGCATGGATACTACTTCTCTCCGTTCCCCCAGTACTTCAAGCTCCTTGAGTTTAAGTTCCCTCTGATAATCCATGTCCCGTTCCTTTAACTCCCTTTCGGCTCTCCTTTCCTCTGCTCTTTCCTCTGCTCTTTCCTTTTCAGCTTTCCATTCCAACTATTTTAACCTTTCCTGGCTCTGCAGTTGCATCTCCTATTTCCGGAGCTCCATATTTCCTTTTTCCTCTGGTAACCAATCCAAGGCTACCTCTTCCCATGTTCCTTGTCCCACTAGAGATTCTACCACCAATGTCTGCATCTCTGCTTTCTTCATACCAACTCGGACCTCCAAGTTAAAATATTTGGCCAATATCATGAGTTCCGATCTTTTTAACGCCTGGAACTGTGCCTCGTTAGGGCAAGTCGCAAAACTTTCCACGTCAAACACCATGGTGACTATTAGTTAGCACCTGTTAACCTTCAAACAAAAATTTCAAATTTTTAGAAAAAATTGGGAATGTTAGAAAATTCCAAATTTGGGAATTTTGGGAATGTTAGGGAATTCTATCTCGGCCGAGCCCCCAATTTCTGTTACGTGCTCCTCCCCAAACCCCTGTCACGGTGTACCTCCGAGCCCCGAAAGGAATCACGGCAGAAAGAAGTGCTATTATGTGTGCCAATGACCAATGGTGAAACCACACCAATCAGTTGTTACCAAAACACAAGTACTGTATTAATTAGTATTGCACAATAATAACAGCACAAGTACAATATGTTTCAATTGCACAATAAAAATACCATATAATTCCTATTATGGTACCACCAGTTTCTTACTCAATAGCTCACGGTGCTCCACGTGAGCGAAAGGAAACATTCCCAAAGTCACTGTCCCGGCACCAGGCCAAAGTCGATCCATGCTCCTGGGATCACAAGAAACAGGTCGTATCGAGACCAGAATCCTGGGCGGCTGACAGTCAACGCTGCCGACAAGCCGCTGGGGGTAGGGGGGAGGGGTGTCGGGCCGATCTCGGTCAGGCAAAGGTGCACCCAAAAGGCGACTGGGAATACACACCTTCGGTTCACCAGACAATGACGCTGGTATGAACGTTCAGCGCCACCCAAACGGAGAACCGCAAATTCCCAATCGAAATCCACGTTACACACGCAAACCAGGCTAACGGCTGGGCGCGGTGAAATAGCTGGAGCGAGGCGAAATGGCGGACGGGCCCGTAATGGAGGCGTACCTGCTCTCCAACAACGATTCTCTTCGGAATCGACCGCAAAACCCCGTCAAGCAGGTTTATCTGTCACAGGAATCCCTTTCCCGAGAAAACCAATGTTCGCTCGTGACCCACGTTCGCCAGCGTCCGCTCGATATTTCACAGCCGCTCGGCTTTTTCCTCCGACCTCACTCGCTCCGCTTTTCACTTCCTCCTCATCTCTTCCGGTTTCTCCCGATCCATTTCGTTTTCTTTTAAAACACTAGTTTTTACCTTTGAAAACAGTTATTTCCATTTCACTCAAACTATACCAAGAATAGTACATGGAACTAAAAATGCTTACAGTGGCTGAAAACCACAACGACGGAAGTGACGAATCCGTAACAGTACTTGTACAAGAAAGTGGCACAACTATTGTGCTCTGCGGCCATGCTTGGAGCGTAAACTGCTTTGTAAACAAACAAATAAAAAGTAAAGCAATAAAAAAAATTAATCAGACTCTGCAGTGTAATGGTTAGAGTGTCCGCTCTGAGTTTGGGAGGTCGGTGGTTCAACGCTGGCCGAGTCATACCAAAGAATTTTAAAATGGTGCGTGCTGCTTACTTGCTTGAGGCTACAATACACCACAACAACAACAACAACAACAACAACAACAGGCATTTAAAGGCCATTTTCCCTGCTAGAGCGGGGGTTAGCCTTGCGGTCCCCATGACAATCTTCTCCATTTGGCCCTATTTTCAGCATCTCCCCTTGTTAACCCCCTTGCCCACATTTCTTCTTCGACCATCATTAGCCAAGTCTTTCTCGGTCTTCCCCGTCCTCTACTGCCTTCTACATTCATTTCCATCACTCTTCTCAACCAGTCACTTTCATCCTTCCTCAACACATGACCAAACCATCTCAACCTGTTTCTCTTCACAGCATCCATCACAGGCTCTATTCCCATCATCCTTCGCAATTCATCATTTGTCTTCCTCTCTCTCAACGATACTCCACACATCCACTGAACCATTCCCATTTCCACCCTTTCCAGCCTTCGTTGCTGCTATACGTTCATTACCCATGTCTCGCTCCCATAAACCATAACACTTCTCACACACGCAGCATACACCTTTCCCTTCAGCTTCAACACTCCCCTCCTCGTCGGCACGCCACTCAGTTCCCGAAACTTCTTCCATGCACATCTCACTCTAGCAACCGTTGCTGAGTCTGATCCACCTTCTCCATTCAGCATGTCTCCGAGGTAGCAAAATGTTTTCACACCTTTCACCTTCACGCCGTCTCCAAGATCCAACTCAACATTTCCTCCATCTGCAGCTCCCTCTGTGCACACCTTACACTTGAATGTAGCTGCCGTACTGTATAATGACCCTCTCAGACCACTACATTTTTGATGAACCCACTCAGCGCACATTGTACATTGAATGGAGTTCACTCCAACACCCTTCCTGCATACAGCACACGGCCACTTCCCAGTTCTTTCCACCTCACCACATGCTTTACCACTTGCCATCACCTTCGTCTTTCCGATATTCACCTACAGACCTTTTGTCTCCAAAACTGACCCTTGAATAGAGGGACAAGGGTACTCAGTTCCCAATCCACTGCAATTCGGCCTTCTTTCAACACAAGATTACAGATCTCTGTCATTCTCTTCACACCCCAACTTCCTGCTGCCTTCAAAAAAAATCCCGCAACTACTGTCGGCCCTCCCGCTTTTCTTCTCTTCATTGCTTTTATCGCTTCCTCAACTTCCTTCTGTTATCTTCTCTGCCGGTCCTAAAACTGGGTTACTCTCTATGTTGCCATCCCATTCATTCTCTGTATTCAACAGCATTTCCACATATCTCTTCCATCTTCCTTTATTTCTATCTGGGTCCACAACGATTTGTCCCACTTCATCCTTCAAGTAACTCACCCCCATCACATCACACCTCTCTTTCGCTATCTGCTTTGCAATCCTGAATACCGCTCTCTGACCCTCTTCCAAATCTAAGCGTTCTCCGAACATTTTCCTACATGCCTCCTGCGCCTTTGCTACCTCTTTCTTTGCAGCCTTCTTGGCTGCCTTATAACTTTCATGCTCTGCCTTTTCTGCCCCTGTACCCTTCGCCTTCTGCCACTCCTTGAACATCTTCCTCTTCTCATCAATCCTCTTTCCAACTTCATCATCCCACCACCATGTTTCTGAGTGCCTCGGTGGTCCTCTGGTCCATCCACATACCTCACCAAGGGCTCCCAACAGACTATCTTTCATTGACATCCAACCACTTTCAAGCTCAACCACACCATCCATCCTCTACCATACTCAGCCTCTCTTTTAATGCCTCCCTCACTGTCACCTCTTTCAACCTCCACACCTTCATTCTCGGTTGGTACTTCACCCGCCGAGCTCTCCTCACCCCTTTCACCCTTATGTCGCAGACAACCAAGTGGTGCTGTGAAACAGCCTCCTCCCCCGGGATCACCTTTGTGTCCCGGAGGTGCCCCCTATCTCGCCTACGCACCATCAGGTAGTCAACGGTTGTCGTCGACCCACCTGACGTGTATGTAACAAGCTCCTTATCCTCTTTCTGGAACTGAGTATTACAAATCAACAAATCAGCTCCATCAGCAAACTCCAAAATCCTTTCACCTTCTCCATTTCTCACACCATATCCGTAACCCCCATGAACTCCCTCAAAACCGTCCATACTCCTTCCCACATGTCCATTTAGGTCTCCTCCTACCACAACAACTTCCTCATCTTTCACGTTTTCCATCAGCTTCTCTATCGCACACCAGAACTTGTCCTTCTCTTCATCGCTCCGACCGACCTTGCGGAGTATATCCCGAGATGACGTTCACCAAGAGCTTTCCAATCATCATTTTCACAATCATCAACCTTTCACTTACTCTCGTCACACTCACCACACTGTCCACAAACCCCTCAGAAAACAGGACACCAACACCATGCACACCCTCCGGGCACCCTTGCCACACAAACTTGTATTTTTGTCCCTGCCTACCCTTCACCATTCTCACACCACTTTCCTTCCATCTCGTCTCCTGCACACAACATATGTCCACTCTTCTTCTGACCAATACTTCCACCACTTCTCCTGATCTCCCAGTCATTGTCTCTACATTCATGTCCCAAACCTCAGAAACCGATCTCCACGTCGGGCATCAGGCGTTTCGTCGTCATAAATTGAGTGATTTCCACCCTTGCTTTGATCGGGCTCCCCACCTTGAGTTTTGACAAGAGGGAGTGGGGTCCCCCACGGAGTATTTCGGGCTGTACCCTGCCCACATGTAGTTGTAATTGTCATGGTTCCCTTTTTGAGGCAATGTTTTATGGCCGGATGCCCTTCCTGATGCCAACCCTTTGTCGCCTCTTACGACACGCAGGGATACGGTGTACCTATTCTAAACCGGGGTACACACCGGGGCTTGAGGCTCAGCAATTAAAAAGGATAGAGCACAGACAAACAACCATAGGTTGGTAACCATTGTGCAGGATTGACGGACCGAATAGCCTCCTCCTGCGTTGAAGTTCCTTGCAAGGGAAATAACGTTATTATTATTCAAACAAGTGGATAACCCGGTTCCACTGGGCTTTTGTGAAGGAATTCGTTTGCAATAGAGTGTGGCATATCTAGGGAGTTTGACAGTAATGTCCTTTGACAGTATAATGGCAGAGGCCCAAGGAAATTCCTCTGGGTCTTTTGGGTCTAAAAGTTTTTCTGGGTCTAAAGGGTCTTTGGGGTATTTGGGTTCCTCTGGGTGTTTGGGGTCTCTTGGGTCCTCTAGGTATTTTGGGTCTTCGGAGTCTTTCACGTCTTCATGATCTTTTCAGTATTCAGGGTCTTTGGGGTATTTAAAAGTCTTTGTGGTCTTTGGAGTCATCGGGGTATTTTAAGTCCTCTGGGTTTTTGGGGTCTTCTGTGTATTTAAGGGTCTTCTGGATATTTAAGGGTATTCGTGGTATATAGGGGTCTTCAAGGGTCTGCAAATGTTTAAGGGGCCTCAGCAGTCAAAAGGGTAGAAAGGTACATTCCAATAGTATGTAATTAATAGACATGCATAATTAATAGACAGGATGCAACTGACGTTCAAACAGCACATAATTCATAGACATATAGTCACTCGGCTAAATGGACGGACAGCTTCACAAACCGTGTTTTTCGGTTTTATATCTTTCGATGTACAGTTATATATTGACAGATTGAATGAAAAAAAATTGAACTTCCTGTATATGTGAAAACAAATGACAGCAAATACACCACGTGCAGAACAAAAATTAATACAACTTGAGGTTGCATGAATAACAATCTTGAACCTCCTCATGCACTGTCTGGACCTAAGAGCTCTCAAATGAGGTATCATGCAGCATTATACGTGGTGTAGTTACGACGTTTAGCACGATCAGACACAATCAGACAACTTGCATTTATATACCTGTATAGACAGAGAGATGGATAAATAGATATAGAAGATAGATAATCAAACTCAAAGACAACTCACTCATCTGGATATGTCTCCGAACATTTCACCACAAGCTGCATGGAGACGTGGCATGGAACACCTGGAGCCAGCTTGGCCACCAATGAGAGCTGAACCTCGAGTGATCGGCGCTGCCACAGGAGAAAGAGCAATCAGTGTACAAGCTTAATCCATAACCACCTATCAGTGTACAAGCTTAATCCATAACCACCTATCAGTGTACAAGCTTAATCCACAACCACCTATCAGTGTACTAGCTTAATCCATAACCACCTATCAGTGTACAAGCTTAATCCATAACCACCTATCAGTGTACTAGCTTAATCCATAACCACCTATCAATGTACAAGCTTAATCCATAACCACCTATCAGTGTACAAGCTTAATCCATAACCACCTATCAGTGTACAAGCTTAATCCATAACCACCTATCAGTGTACAAGCTTAATCCATAACCACCTATCAGTGTACAAGCTTAATCCATAACCACCTATCAGTGTACAAGCTTAATCCATAACCACCTATCAGTGTACAAGCTTAATCCATAACCACCTATCAGTGTACAAGCTTAATCCATAACCACCTATCAGTGTACAAGCTTAATCCATAACCACCTATCAGTGTACAAACCTAATCCATAACCACCTATCAGTGTACAAACTTAATCCATAACCACCTATCAGTGTACAAACTTAATCCATAACCACCCATCAGTGTACAAACTTAATCCATAACCACCCATCAGTGTACAAACTTAATCCATAACCACCTATCAGTGTACAAACTTAATCCATAACCACCTATCAGTGTACAAACTTAATGCATAACCACCCATCAGTGTACAAACTTAATCCATAACCACCTATCAGTGTACAAGCTTAATCCATAACCACCTATCAGTATATAAACTTAATCCATAACCACCCATCAGTGTACAAGCTTAATGCATAACCACCCATCAGTGTACAAACTTAATGCATAACCACCCATCAGTGTACAAACGTAATGCATAACCACCCATCAGTGTACAAACTTAATCCATAACCACCTATCAGTGTACAAGCTTAATCCATAACCACCTATCAGTGTACAAACTTAATCCATAACCAGCTATCAGTGTACAAGCTTAATCCATAACCACCTATCAGTGTACAAACTTAATCCATAACCACCCATCAGTGTACAAACTTAATCCATAACCACCTATCAGTGTACAAACTTAATCCATAACCACCTATCAGTGTACAAACTTAATGCATAACCACCCATCAGTGTACAAACTTAATCCATAACCACCCATCAGTGTACAAACTTAATCCATAACCACCTATCGGTGTACAAACTTAATCCATAACCACCCATCAGTGTACAAACGTAATCCATAACCACCCATCAGTGTACAAACTTAATCCATAACCACCCATCAGTGTACAAACTTAATCCATAACCACCCATCAGTGTACAAACTTGATCCATAACCACCCATCAGTGTACAAACTTAATCCATAACCACCTATCAGTGTACAAACTTAATCCATAACCACCCATCAGTGTACAAACTTAATCCATAACCACCCATCAGTGTACAAACTTAATCCATAACCACCTATCAGTGTACAAACTTAATCCATAACCACCTATCAGTGTACAAACTTAATCCATAACCACCCATCAGTGTACAAACTTAATCCATAACCACCCATCAGTGTACAAACCTAATCCATAACCACCTATCAGTGTACAAACTTAATCCATAACCACCTATCAGTGTACAAACTTCATGCATAACCACCCATCAGTGTACAAACTTAATCCATAACCACCTATCAGTGTACAAACTTAATCCATAACCACCTATCAGTGTACAAACTTAATCCATAACCACCCATCAGTGTACAAACTTAATCCATAACCACCCATCAGTGTACAAACTTAATCCATAACCACCCATCAGTGTACAAACTTAATCCATAACCACCTATCAGTGTACAAACTTAATCCATAACCAACCATCAGTGTACAAACTTAATCCATAACCACCCATCAGTGTACAAACTTAATCTATAACCACCTATCAGTGTACAAGCTTAATCTATAACCACCTATCAGTGTACAAACTTAATCCATAACCACCTATCAGTGTACAAACTTAATCCATAACCACCTATCAGTGTACAAACTTAATCCATAACCACCTATCAGTGTACAAACTTAATCCATAACCACCTATCAGTGTACAAACTTAATCCATAACCACCTATCAGTGTACAAACTTAATCCATAACCACCTATCAGTGTACAAACTTAATCCATAACCACCCATCAGTGTACAAACTTAATCCATTACATATTGGTGTACAAACTTAATCCATAACAACATATTGGTGTACAAACTTAATCCATAACAACATATTGGTGTACAAACTTAATCCATAACATATTGGTGAACAAACTTAATCCATAACATATTGGTGTACAAACTTAATCCATAACAACATATTGGTGTACAAACTTAATCCATAACAACATATTGGTGTACAAACTTAATCCATAACATATTGGTGTACAAACTTAATCCATAACAACATATTGGTGTACAAACTTAATCCATAACAACATATTGGTGTACAAACTTAATCCATAACATATTGGTGTACAAGCTTAATCCATAACAACATATTGGTGTACAAACTTAATCCATAACAACATATAGGTGTACAAACTTAATCCATAACATATTGGTGTACAAACTTAATCCATAACATATTGGTGTACAAACTTAATCCATAACAACATATTGGTGTACAAGCTTAATCCATAACAACATATTGGTGTACAAACTTAATCCATAACAACATATTGGTGTACAAACTTAATCCATAACAACATATTCGTGTACAAACTTAATCCATAACAACATATTGGTGTACAAACTTAATCCATAACATATTGGTGTACAAACTTAATCCATAACAACATATTGGTGTACAAACTTAATCCATAACAACATATTGGTGTACAAACTTAATCCATAACATATTGGTGTACAAGCTTAATCCATAACAACATATTGGTGTACAAACTTAATCCATAACAACATATAGGTGTACAAACTTAATCCATAACATATTGGTGTACAAACAATCCATAACAACATATTGGTGTACAAACAATCCATAACATATTGGTGAACAAACTTAATCCATAACATATTGGTGTACAAACTTAATCCATAACATATTGGTGTACAAACTTAATCCATAACAATATATTGGTGTACAAACTTAATCCATAACATATTGGTGTCCAAACTTAATCCATAACATATTGGTGTACAAACTTAATCCATAACAACATATTGGTGTACAAACTTAATCCATAACAACATATTGGTGTACAAACTTAATCCATAACATATTGGTGTACAAACTTAATCCATAACAACATATTGGTGTACAAACTTAATCCATAACAACATATTGGTGTACAAACTTAATCCATAACATATTGGTGTACAAGCTTAATCCATAACAACATATTGGTGTACAAACTTAATCCATAACAACATATAGGTGTACAAACTTAATCCATAACATATTGGTGTACAAACTTAATCCATAACATATTGGTGTACAAACTTAATCCATAACAACATATTGGTGTACAAGCTTAATCCATAACAACATATTGGTGTACAAACTTAATCCATAACAACATATTGGTGTACAAACTTAATCCATAACAACATATTCGTGTACAAACTTAATCCATAACAACATATTGGTGTACAAACTTAATCCATAACATATTGGTGTACAAACTTAATCCATAACAACATATTGGTGTACAAACTTAATCCATAACAACATATTGGTGTACAAACTTAATCCATAACATATTGGTGTACAAGCTTAATCCATAACAACATATTGGTGTACAAACTTAATCCATAACAACATATAGGTGTACAAACTTAATCCATAACATATTGGTGTACAAACAATCCATAACAACATATTGGTGTACAAACAATCCATAACATATTGGTGTCCAAACTTAATCCATAACATATTGGTGTACAAACTTAATCCATAACATATTGGTGTACAAACTTAATCCATAACAATATATTGGTGTACAAACTTAATCCATAACATATTGGTGTCCAAACTTAATCCATAACATATTGGTGTACAAACTTAATCCATAACAATATATTGGTGTACAAACTTAATCCATAACAACATATTGCTTGTTGGTGTACAAACTTAATCCATAACATATTGGTGTCCAAACTTAATCCATAACATATAGGTGTACAAACTTAATCCATAACAATATATTGGTGTACAAACTTAATCCATAACAACATATTGCTTATTGGTGTACAAACTTAATCCATAACAATATATTGGTGTACAAACTTAATCCATAACAATATATTGGTGTACAAACTTAATCCATAACAATATATTGGTGTACAAACCTTAATCCATAACATATTGGTGTACAAACGTAATCCATAACCACCCATCAGTGTACAAACTTAATCCATAACCACCCATCAGTGTACAAACTTAATCCATAACCACCCATCAGTGTACAAACTTAATCCATAACCACCCATCAGTGTACAAACTTAATCCATAACCACCCATCAGTGTACAAACTTAATCCATAACCACCTATCAGTGTACAAACTTAATCCATAACCACCTATCAGTGTACAAACTTAATGCATAACCACCCATCAGTGTACAAACTTAATCCATAACCACCCATCAGTGTACAAACTTAATCCATAACCACCTATCGGTGTACAAACTTAATCCATAACCACCCATCAGTGTACAAACGTAATCCATAACCACCCATCAGTGTACAAACTTAATCCATAACCACCCATCAGTGTACAAACTTAATCCATAACCACCCATCAGTGTACAAACTTAATCCATAACCACCCATCAGTGTACAAACTTAATCCATAACCACCTATCAGTGTACAAACTTAATCCATAACCACCCATCAGTGTACAAACTTAATCCATAACCACCCATCAGTGTACAAACTTAATCCATAACCACCCATCAGTGTACAAACCTAATCCATAACCACCTATCAGTGTACAAACTTAATCCATAACCACCTATCAGTGTACAAACTTCATGCATAACCACCCATCAGTGTACAAACTTAATCCATAACCACCTATCAGTGTACAAACTTAATCTATAACCACCTATCAGTGTACAAGCTTAATCTATAACCACCTATCAGTGTACAAACTTAATCCATAACCACCTATCAGTGTACAAACTTAATCCATAACCACCTATCAGTGTACAAACTTAATCCATAACCACCTATCAGTGTACAAACTTAATCCATAACCACCTATCAGTGTACAAACTTAATCCATAACCACCTATCAGTGTACAAACTTAATCCATAACCACCTATCAGTGTACAAACTTAATCCATAACCACCCATCAGTGTACAAACTTAATCCATTACATATTGGTGTACAAACTTAATCCATAACAACATATTGGTGTACAAACTTAATCCATAACAACATATTGGTGTACAAACTTAATCCATAACATATTGGTGAACAAACTTAATCCATAACATATTGGTGTACAAACTTAATCCATAACAACATATTGGTGTACAAACTTAATCCATAACAACATATTGGTGTACAAACTTAATCCATAACATATTGGTGTACAAACTTAATCCATAACAACATATTGGTGTACAGACTTAATCCATAACAACATATTGGTGTACAAACTTAATCCATAACATATTGGTGTACAAGCTTAATCCATAACAACATATTGGTGTACAAACTTAATCCATAACAACATATAGGTGTACAAACTTAATCCATAACATATTGGTGTACAAACTTAATCCATAACATATTGGTGTACAAACTTAATCCATAACAACATATTGGTGTACAAGCTTAATCCATAACAACATATTGGTGTACAAACTTAATCCATAACAACATATTGGTGTTCAAACTTAATCCATAACAACATATTCGTGTACAAACTTAATCCATAACAACATATTGGTGTACAAACTTAATCCATAACATATTGGTGTACAAACTTAATCCATAACAACATATTGGTGTACAAACTTAATCCATAACAACATATTGGTGTACAAACTTAATCCATAACATATTGGTGTACAAGCTTAATCCATAACAACATATTGGTGTACAAACTTAATCCATAACAACATATAGGTGTACAAACTTAATCCATAACATATTGGTGTACAAACAATCCATAACAACATATTGGTGTACAAACAATCCATAACATATTGGTGAACAAACTTAATCCATAACATATTGGTGGCCAAACTTAATCCATAACATATTGGTGTACAAACTTAATCCATAACATATTGGTGTACAAACTTAATCCATAACAATATATTGGTGTACAAACTTAATCCATAACATATTGGTGTCCAAACTTAATCCATAACATATTGGTGTACAAACTTAATCCATAACAATATATTGGTGTACAAACTTAATCCATAACAACATATTGCTTGTTGGTGTACAAACTTAATCCATAACATATTGGTGTCCAAACTTAATCCATAACATATAGGTGTACAAACTTAATCCATAACAATATATTGGTGTACAAACTTAATCCATAACAACATATTGCTTATTGGTGTACAAACTTAATCCATAACAATATATTGGTGTACAAACTTAATCCATAACAATATATTGGTGTACAAACTTAATCCATAACAATATATTGGTGTACAAACCTTAATCCATAACATATTGGTGTACAAACGTAATCCATAACCACCCATCAGTGTACAAACTTAATCCATAACCACCCATCAGTGTACAAACTTAATCCATAACCACCCATCAGTGTACAAACTTAATCCATAACCACCCATCAGTGTACAAACTTAATCCATAACCACCCATCAGTGTACAAACTTAATCCATAACCACCTATCAGTGTACAAACTTAATCCATAACCACCTATCAGTGTACAAACTTAATGCATAACCACCCATCAGTGTACAAACTTAATCCATAACCACCCATCAGTGTACAAACTTAATCCATAACCACCTATCGGTGTACAAACTTAATCCATAACCACCCATCAGTGTACAAACGTAATCCATAACCACCCATCAGTGTACAAACTTAATCCATAACCACCCATCAGTGTACAAACTTAATCCATAACCACCCATCAGTGTACAAACTTAATCCATAACCACCCATCAGTGTACAAACTTAATCCATAACCACCTATCAGTGTACAAACTTAATCCATAACCACCCATCAGTGTACAAACTTAATCCATAACCACCCATCAGTGTACAAACTTAATCCATAACCACCCATCAGTGTACAAACTTAATCCATAACCACCTATCAGTGTACAAACTTAATCCATAACCACCCATCAGTGTACAAACTTAATCCATAACCACCCATCAGTGTACAAACTTAATCCATAACCACCCATCAGTGTACAAACCTAATCCATAACCACCTATCAGTGTACAAACTTAATCCATAACCACCTATCAGTGTACAAACTTCATGCATAACCACCCATCAGTGTACAAACTTAATCCATAACCACCTATCAGTGTACAAACTTAATCTATAACCACCTATCAGTGTACAAGCTTAATCTATAACCACCTATCAGTGTACAAACTTAATCCATAACCACCTATCAGTGTACAAACTTAATCCATAACCACCTATCAGTGTACAAACTTAATCCATAACCACCTATCAGTGTACAAACTTAATCCATAACCACCTATCAGTGTACAAACTTAATCCATAACCACCTATCAGTGTACAAACTTAATCCATAACCACCTATCAGTGTACAAACTTAATCCATAACCACCCATCAGTGTACAAACTTAATCCATTACATATTGGTGTACAAACTTAATCCATAACAACATATTGGTGTACAAACTTAATCCATAACAACATATTGGTGTACAAACTTAATCCATAACATATTGGTGAACAAACTTAATCCATAACATATTGGTGTACAAACTTAATCCATAACAACATATTGGTGTACAAACTTAATCCATAACAACATATTGGTGTACAAACTTAATCCATAACATATTGGTGTACAAACTTAATCCATAACAACATATTGGTGTACAAACTTAATCCATAACAACATATTGGTGTACAAACTTAATCCATAACATATTGGTGTACAAGCTTAATCCATAACAACATATTGGTGTACAAACTTAATCCATAACAACATATAGGTGTACAAACTTAATCCATAACATATTGGTGTACAAACTTAATCCATAACATATTGGTGTACAAACTTAATCCATAACAACATATTGGTGTACAAGCTTAATCCATAACAACATATTGGTGTACAAACTTAATCCATAACAACATATTGGTGTTCAAACTTAATCCATAACAACATATTCGTGTACAAACTTAATCCATAACAACATATTGGTGTACAAACTTAATCCATAACATATTGGTGTACAAACTTAATCCATAACAACATATTGGTGTACAAACTTAATCCATAACAACATATTGGTGTACAAACTTAATCCATAACATATTGGTGTACAAGCTTAATCCATAACAACATATTGGTGTACAAACTTAATCCATAACAACATATAGGTGTACAAACTTAATCCATAACATATTGGTGTACAAACAATCCATAACAACATATTGGTGTACAAACAATCCATAACATATTGGTGAACAAACTTAATCCATAACATATTGGTGTCCAAACTTAATCCATAACATATTGGTGTACAAACTTAATCCATAACATATTGGTGTACAAACTTAATCCATAACAATATATTGGTGTACAAACTTAATCCATAACATATTGGTGTCCAAACTTAATCCATAACATATTGGTGTACAAACTTAATCCATAACAATATATTGGTGTACAAACTTAATCCATAACAACATATTGCTTGTTGGTGTACAAACTTAATCCATAACATATTGGTGTCCAAACTTAATCCATAACATATAGGTGTACAAACTTAATCCATAACAATATATTGGTGTACAAACTTAATCCATAACAACATATTGCTTATTGGTGTACAAACTTAATCCATAACAATATATTGGTGTACAAACTTAATCCATAACAATATATTGGTGTACAAACTTAATCCATAACAATATATTGGTGTACAAACCTTAATCCATAACATATTGGTGTACAAACGTAATCCATAACCACCCATCAGTGTACAAACTTAATCCATAACCACCCATCAGTGTACAAACTTAATCCATAACCACCCATCAGTGTACAAACTTAATCCATAACCACCCATCAGTGTACAAACTTAATCCATAACCACCCATCAGTGTACAAACTTAATCCATAACCACCTATCAGTGTACAAACTTAATCCATAACCACCTATCAGTGTACAAACTTAATGCATAACCACCCATCAGTGTACAAACTTAATCCATAACCACCCATCAGTGTACAAACTTAATCCATAACCACCTATCGGTGTACAAACTTAATCCATAACCACCCATCAGTGTACAAACGTAATCCATAACCACCCATCAGTGTACAAACTTAATCCATAACCACCCATCAGTGTACAAACTTAATCCATAACCACCCATCAGTGTACAAACTTAATCCATAACCACCCATCAGTGTACAAACTTAATCCATAACCACCTATCAGTGTACAAACTTAATCCATAACCACCCATCAGTGTACAAACTTAATCCATAACCACCCATCAGTGTACAAACTTAATCCATAACCACCTATCAGTGTACAAACTTAATCCATAACCACCTATCAGTGTACAAACTTAATCCATAACCACCCATCAGTGTACAAACTTAATCCATAACCACCCATCAGTGTACAAACCTAATCCATAACCACCTATCAGTGTACAAACTTAATCCATAACCACCTATCAGTGTACAAACTTCATGCATAACCACCCATCAGTGTACAAACTTAATCCATAACCACCTATCAGTGTACAAACTTAATCCATAACCACCTATCAGTGTACAAACTTAATCCATAACCACCCATCAGTGTACAAACTTAATCCATAACCACCCATCAGTGTACAAACTTAATCCATAACCACCCATCAGTGTACAAACTTAATCCATAACCACCTATCAGTGTACAAACTTAATCCATAACCACCCATCAGTGTACAAACTTAATCCATAACCACCCATCAGTGTACAAACTTAATCTATAACCACCTATCAGTGTACAAGCTTAATCTATAACCACCTATCAGTGTACAAACTTAATCCATAACCACCTATCAGTGTACAAACTTAATCCATAACCACCTATCAGTGTACAAACTTAATCCATAACCACCTATCAGTGTACAAACTTAATCCATAACCACCTATCAGTGTACAAACTTAATCCATAACCACCTATCAGTGTACAAACTTAATCCATAACCACTTATCAGTGTACAAACTTAATCCATAACCACCCATCAGTGTACAAACTTAATCCATTACATATTGGTGTACAAACTTAATCCATAACAACATATTGGTGTACAAACTTAATCCATAACATATTGGTGTACAAACTTAATCCATAACATATTGGTGAACAAACTTAATCCATAACATATTGGTGTACAAACTTAATCCATAACAACATATTGGTGTACAAACTTAATCCATAACATATTGGTGTACAAACTTAATCCATAACATATTGGTGTACAAACTTAATCCATAACAACATATTGGTGTACAAACTTAATCCATAACAACATATTGGTGTACAAACTTAATCCATAACATATTGGTGTACAAGCTTAATCCATAACAACATATTGGTGTACAAACTTAATCCATAACAACATATAGGTGTACAAACTTAATCCATAACATATTGGTGTACAAACTTAATCCATAACATATTGGTGTACAAACTTAATCCATAACAACATATTGGTGTACAAGCTTAATCCATAACAACATATTGGTGTACAAACTTAATCCATAACAACATATTGGTGTTCAAACTTAATCCATAACAACATATTCGTGTACAAACTTAATCCATAACAACATATTGGTGTACAAACTTAATCCATAACATATTGGTGTACAAACTTAATCCATAACAACATATTGGTGTACAAACTTAATCCATAACAACATATTGGTGTACAAACTTAATCCATAACATATTGGTGTACAAGCTTAATCCATAACAACATATTGGTGTACAAACTTAATCCATAACAACATATAGGTGTACAAACTTAATCCATAACGTATTGGTGTACAAACAATCCATAACAACATATTGGTGTACAAACGATCCATAACATATTGGTGAACAAACTTAATCCATAACATATTGGTGTCCAAACTTAATCCATAACATATTGGTGTACAAACTTAATCCATAACATATTGGTGTACAAACTTAATCCATAACAATATATTGGTGTACAAACTTAATCCATAACATATTGGTGTCCAAACTTAATCCATAACATATTGGTGTACAAACTTAATCCATAACAATATATTGGTGTACAAACTTAATCCATAACAACATATTGCTTGTTGGTGTACAAACTTAATCCATAACATATTGGTGTCCAAACTTAATCCATAACATATAGGTGTACAAACTTAATCCATAACAATATATTGGTGTACAAACTTAATCCATAACAACATATTGCTTATTGGTGTACAAACTTAATCCATAACAATATATTGGTGTACAAACTTAATCCATAACAATATATTGGTGTACAAACTTAATCCATAACAATATATTGGTGTACAAACCTTAATCCATAACATATTGGTGTACAAACGTAATCCATAACCACCCATCAGTGTACAAACTTAATCCATAACCACCCATCAGTGTACAAACTTAATCCATAACCACCCATCAGTGTACAAACTTAATCCATAACCACCCATCAGTGTACAAACTTAATCCATAACCACCTATCAGTGTACAAACTTAATCCATAACCACCCATCAGTGTACAAACTTAATCCATAACCACCTATCAGTGTACAAACTTAATCCATAACCACCTATCAGTGTACAAACTTAATCCATAACCACCCATCAGTGTACAAACTTAATCCATAACCACCCATCAGTGTACAAACCTAATCCATAACCACCTATCAGTGTACAAACTTAATCCATAACCACCTATCAGTGTACAAACTTCATGCATAACCACCCATCAGTGTACAAACTTAATCCATAACCACCTATCAGTGTACAAACTTAATCCATAACCACCTATCAGTGTACAAACTTAATCCATAACCACCCATCAGTGTACAAACTTAATCCATAACCACCCATCAGTGTACAAACTTAATCTATAACCACCTATCAGTGTACAAACTTAATCCATAACCACCCATCAGTGTACAAACTTAATCCATAACCACCCATCAGTGTACAAACTTAATCTATAACCACCTATCAGTGTACAAGCTTAATCTATAACCACCTATCAGTGTACAAACTTAATCCATAACCACCTATCAGTGTACAAACTTAATCCATAACCACCTATCAGTGTACAAACTTAATCCATAACCACCTATCAGTGTACAAACTTAATCCATAACCACCTATCAGTGTACAAACTTAATCCATAACCACCTATCAGTGTACAAACTTAATCCATAACCACCCATCAGTGTACAAACTTAATCCATAACCACCCATCAGTGTACAACCACCAACCACCTACAACAACCACCTAGTGTACAAACTTAATCCATAACCACCCATCAGTGTACAAACTTAATCCATAACCACCTATCAGTGTACAAACTTAATCCATAACCACCCATCAGTGTACAAACTTAATCCATAACCACCCATCAGTGTACAAACTTAATCTATAACCACCTATCAGTGTACAAGCTTAATCTATAACCACCTATCAGTGTACAAACTTAATCCATAACCACCTATCAGTGTACAAACTTAATCCATAACCACCTATCAGTGTACAAACTTAATCCATAACCACCTATCAGTGTACAAACTTAATCCATAACCACCTATCAGTGTACAAACTTAATCCATAACCACCTATCAGTGTACAAACTTAATCCATAACCACCTATCAGTGTACAAACTTAATCCATAACCACCCATCAGTGTACAAACTTAATCCATTACATATTGGTGTACAAACTTAATCCATAACAACATATTGGTGTACAAACTTAATCCATAACAACATATTGGTGTACAAACTTAATCCATAACATATTGGTGAACAAACTTAATCCATAACATATTGGTGTACAAACTTAATCCATAACAACATATTGGTGTACAAACTTAATCCATAACAACATATTGGTGTACAAACTTAATCCATAACATATTGGTGTACAAACTTAATCCATAACAACATATTGGTGTACAAACTTAATCCATAACAACATATTGGTGTACAAACTTAATCCATAACATATTGGTGTACAAGCTTAATCCATAACAACATATTGGTGTACAAACTTAATCCATAACAACATATAGGTGTACAAACTTAATCCATAACATATTGGTGTACAAACTTAATCCATAACATATTGGTGTACAAACTTAATCCATAACAACATATTGGTGTACAAGCTTAATCCATAACAACATATTGGTGTACAAACTTAATCCATAACAACATATTGGTGTTCAAACTTAATCCATAACAACATATTGGTGTTCAAACTTAATCCATAACAACATATTCGTGTACAAACTTAATCCATAACAACATATTGGTGTACAAACTTAATCCATAACATATTGGTGTACAAACTTAATCCATAACAACATATTGGTGTACAAACTTAATCCATAACATATTGGTGTACAAGCTTAATCCATAACAACATATTGGTGTACAAACTTAATCCATAACAACATATAGGTGTACAAACTTAATCCATAACATATTGGTGTACAAACAATCCATAACAACATATTGGTGTACAAACAATCCATAACATATTGGTGAACAAACTTAATCCATAACATATTGGTGTCCAAACTTAATCCATAACATATTGGTGTACAAACTTAATCCATAACATATTGGTGTACAAACTTAATCCATAACAATATATTGGTGTACAAACTTAATCCATAACATATTGGTGTCCAAACTTAATCCATAACATATTGGTGTACAAACTTAATCCATAACAATATATTGGTGTACAAACTTAATCCATAACAACATATTGCTTGTTGGTGTACAAACTTAATCCATAACATATTGGTGTCCAAACTTAATCCATAACATATAGGTGTACAAACTTAATCCATAACAATATATTGGTGTACAAACTTAATCCATAACAACATATTGCTTATTGGTGTACAAACTTAATCCATAACAATATATTGGTGTACAAACTTAATCCATAACAATATATTGGTGTACAAACTTAATCCATAACAATATATTGGTGTACAAACCTTAATCCATAACATATTGGTGTACAAACGTAATCCATAACCACCCATCAGTGTACAAACTTAATCCATAACCACCCATCAGTGTACAAACTTAATCCATAACCACCCATCAGTGTACAAACTTAATCCATAACCACCCATCAGTGTACAAACTTAATCCATAACCACCTATCAGTGTACAAACTTAATCCATAACCACCCATCAGTGTACAAACTTAATCCATAACCACCCATCAGTGTACAAACTTAATCCATAACCACCTATCAGTGTACAAACTTAATCCATAACCACCTATCAGTGTACAAACTTAATCCATAACCACCCATCAGTGTACAAACTTAATCCATAACCACCCATCAGTGTACAAACCTAATCCATAACCACCTATCAGTGTACAAACTTAATCCATAACCACCTATCAGTGTACAAACTTCATGCATAACCACCCATCAGTGTACAAACTTAATCCATAACCACCTATCAGTGTACAAACTTAATCCATAACCACCTATCAGTGTACAAACTTAATCCATAACCACCCATCAGTGTACAAACTTAATCCATAACCACCCATAAGTGTACAAACTTAATCCATAACCACCTATCAGTGTACAAACTTAATCCATAACCACCCATCAGTGTACAAACTTAATCCATAACCACCCATCAGTGTACAAACTTAATCTATAACCACCTATCAGTGTACAAGCTTAATCTATAACCACCTATCAGTGTACAAACTTAATCCATAACCACCTATCAGTGTACAAACTTAATCCATAACCACCTATCAGTGTACAAACTTAATCCATAACCACCTATCAGTGTACAAACTTAATCCATAACCACCTATCAGTGTACAAACTTAATATATAACCACCTATCAGTGTACAAACTTAATCCATAACCACCTATCAGTGTACAAACTTAATCCATAACCACCCATCAGTGTACAAACTTAATCCATAACCACCCATCAGTGTACAAACTTAATCCATAACCACCCATCAGTGTACAAACTTAATCCATAACCACCTATCAGTGTACAAACTTAATCCATAGCCACCCATCAGTGTACAAACTTAATCCATAACCACCCATCAGTGTACAAACTTAATCCATAACCACCCATCAGTGTACAAACTTAATCCATAACCACCTATCAGTGTACAAACTTAATCCATAACCACCCATCAGTGTACAAACTTAATCCATAACCACCCATCAGTGTACAAACTTAATCCATAACCACCCATCAGTGTACAAACTTAATCCATAACCACCCATCAGTGTACAAACTTAATCCATAACCACCTATCAGTGTACAAACTTAATCCATAACCACCCATCAGTGTACAAACTTAATCCATAACCACCTATCAGTGTACAAACTTAATCCATAACCACCCATCAGTGTACAAACTTAATCCATAACCACCCATCAGTGTACAAACTTAATCCATAACCACCCATCAGTGTACAAACTTAATCCATAACCACCCATCAGTGTACAAACTTAATCCATAACCACCTATCAGTGTACAAACTTAATCCATAACCACCCATCAGTGTACAAACTTAATCCATAACCACCTATCAGTGTACAAACTTAATCCATAACCACCCATCAGTGTACAAACTTAATCCATAACCACCCATCAGTGTACAAACTTAATCCATAACCACCCATCAGTGTACAAACTTAATCCATAACCACCTATCAGTGTACAAACTTAATCCATAACCACCTATCAGTGTACAAACTTAATCCATAACCACCCATCAGTGTACAAACTTAATCCATAACCACCCATCAGTGTACAAACCTAATCCATAACCACCTATCAGTGTACAAACTTAATCCATAACCACCTATCAGTGTACAAACTTCATGCATAACCACCCATCAGTGTACAAACTTAATCCATAACCACCTATCAGTGTACAAACTTAATCCATAACCACCTATCAGTGTACAAACTTAATCCATAACCACCCATCAGTGTACAAACTTAATCCATAACCACCCATCAGTGTACAAACTTAATCCATAACCACCTATCAGTGTACAAACTTAATCCATAACCACCCATCAGTGTACAAACTTAATCCATAACCACCCATCAGTGTACAAACTTAATCTATAACCACCTATCAGTGTACAAGCTTAATCTATAACCACCTATCAGTGTACAAACTTAATCCATAACCACCTATCAGTGTACAAACTTAATCCATAACCACCTATCAGTGTACAAACTTAATCCATAACCACCTATCAGTGTACAAACTTAATCCATAACCACCTATCAGTGTACAAACTTAATCCATAACCACCTATCAGTGTACAAACTTAATCCATAACCACCCATCAGTGTACAAACTTAATCCATAACCACCCATCAGTGTACAAACTTAATCCATAACCACCCATCAGTGTACAAACTTAATCCATAACCACCTATCAGTGTACAAACTTAATCCATAACCACCCATCAGTGTACAAACTTAATCCATAACCACCCATCAGTGTACAAACTTAATCTATAACCACCTATCAGTGTACAAGCTTAATCTATAACCACCTATCAGTGTACAAACTTAATCCATAACCACCTATCAGTGTACAAACTTAATCCATAACCACCTATCAGTGTACAAACTTAATCCATAACCACCTATCAGTGTACAAACTTAATCCATAACCACCTATCAGTGTACAAACTTAATCCATAACCACCTATCAGTGTACAAACTTAATCCATAACCACCTATCAGTGTACAAACTTAATCCATAACCACCCATCAGTGTACAAACTTAATCCATTACATATTGGTGTACAAACTTAATCCATAACAACATATTGGTGTACAAACTTAATCCATAACAACATATTGGTGTACAAACTTAATCCATAACATATTGGTGAACAAACTTAATCCATAACATATTGGTGTACAAACTTAATCCATAACAACATATTGGTGTACAAACTTAATCCATAACAACATATTGGTGTACAAACTTAATCCATAACATATTGGTGTACAAACTTAATCCATAACAACATATTGGTGTACAAACTTAATCCATAACAACATATTGGTGTACAAACTTAATCCATAACATATTGGTGTACAAGCTTAATCCATAACAACATATTGGTGTACAAACTTAATCCATAACAACATATAGGTGTACAAACTTAATCCATAACATATTGGTGTACAAACTTAATCCATAACATATTGGTGTACAAACTTAATCCATAACAACATATTGGTGTACAAGCTTAATCCATAACAACATATTGGTGTACAAACTTAATCCATAACAACATATTGGTGTTCAAACTTAATCCATAACAACATATTCGTGTACAAACTTAATCCATAACAACATATTGGTGTACAAACTTAATCCATAACATATTGGTGTACAAACTTAATCCATAACAACATATTGGTGTACAAACTTAATCCATAACATATTGGTGTACAAGCTTAATCCATAACAACATATTGGTGTACAAACTTAATCCATAACAACATATAGGTGTACAAACTTAATCCATAACATATTGGTGTACAAACAATCCATAACAACATATTGGTGTACAAACAATCCATAACATATTGGTGAACAAACTTAATCCATAACATATTGGTGTCCAAACTTAATCCATAACATATTGGTGTACAAACTTAATCCATAACATATTGGTGTACAAACTTAATCCATAACAATATATTGGTGTACAAACTTAATCCATAACATATTGGTGTCCAAACTTAATCCATAACATATTGGTGTACAAACTTAATCCATAACAATATATTGGTGTACAAACTTAATCCATAACAACATATTGCTTGTTGGTGTACAAACTTAATCCATAACATATTGGTGTCCAAACTTAATCCATAACATATAGGTGTACAAACTTAATCCATAACAATATATTGGTGTACAAACTTAATCCATAACAACATATTGCTTATTGGTGTACAAACTTAATCCATAACAATATATTGGTGTACAAACTTAATCCATAACAATATATTGGTGTACAAACTTAATCCATAACAATATATTGGTGTACAAACCTTAATCCATAACATATTGGTGTACAAACGTAATCCATAACCACCCATCAGTGTACAAACTTAATCCATAACCACCCATCAGTGTACAAACTTAATCCATAACCACCCATCAGTGTACAAACTTAATCCATAACCACCCATCAGTGTACAAACTTAATCCATAACCACCCATCAGTGTACAAACTTAATCCATAACCACCCATCAGTGTACAAACTTAATCCATAACCACCCATCAGTGTACAAACTTAATCCATAACCACCTATCAGTGTACAAACTTAATCCATAACCACCTATCAGTGTACAAACTTAATCCATAACCACCCATCAGTGTACAAACTTAATCCATAACCACCCATCAGTGTACAAACCTAATCCATAACCACCCATCAGTGTACAAACTTAATCCATAACCACCTATCAGTGTACAAACTTCATGCATAACCACCCATCAGTGTACAAACTTAATCCATAACCACCTATCGGTGTACAAACTTAATCCATAACCACCTATCAGTGTACAAACTTAATCCATAACCACCCATCAGTGTACAAACTTAATCCATAACCACCCATCAGTGTACAAACTTAATCCATAACCACCTATCAGTGTACAAACTTAATCCATAACCACCCATCAGTGTACAAACTTAATCCATAACCACCCATCAGTGTACAAACTTAATCTATAACCACCTATCAGTGTACAAGCTTAATCTATAACCACCTATCAGTGTACAAACTTAATCCATAACCACCTATCAGTGTACAAACTTAATCCATAACCACCTATCAGTGTACAAACTTAATCCATAACCACCTATCAGTGTACAAACTTAATCCATAACCACCTATCAGTGTACAAACTTAATATATAACCACCTATCAGTGTACAAACTTAATCCATAACCACCTATCAGTGTACAAACTTAATCCATAACCACCCATCAGTGTACAAACTTAATCCATAACCACCCATCAGTGTACAAACTTAATCCATAACCACCCATCAGTGTACAAACTTAATCCATAACCACCTATCAGTGTACAAACTTAATCCATAGCCACCCATCAGTGTACAAACTTAATCCATAACCACCCATCAGTGTACAAACTTAATCCATAACCACCCATCAGTGTACAAACTTAATCCATAACCACCTATCAGTGTACAAACTTAATCCATAACCACCCATCAGTGTACAAACTTAATCCATAACCACCCATCAGTGTACAAACTTAATCCATAACCACCCATCAGTGTACAAACTTAATCCATAACCACCCATCAGTGTACAAACTTAATCCATAACCACCTATCAGTGTACAAACTTAATCCATAACCACCCATCAGTGTACAAACTTAATCCATAACCACCTATCAGTGTACAAACTTAATCCATAACCACCCATCAGTGTACAAACTTAATCCATAACCACCCATCAGTGTACAAACTTAATCCATAACCACCCATCAGTGTACAAACTTAATCCATAACCACCCATCAGTGTACAAACTTAATCCATAACCACCTATCAGTGTACAAACTTAATCCATAACCACCCATCAGTGTACAAACTTAATCCATAACCACCTATCAGTGTACAAACTTAATCTATAACCACCTATCAGTGTACAAGCTTAATCTATAACCAGCTATCAGTGTACAAGCTTAATCCATAACCACCTATCATTGTACAAGCTTAATCTATAACCACCTATCATTGTACAAGCTTAATCTATAACCACCTATCAGTGTACAAGCTTAATCTATAACCAGCTATCAGTGTACAAACTTAATCCAGAACAACATATTGGTGTACAAACTTAATCCATAACATATTGGTGTACAAACTTAATCCATAACATATTGGTGTACAAACTTAATCCATAACATATTGGTGTACAAACTTAATCCATAACAACATATTGGTGTACAAACTTAATCCATAACAACATATTGGTGTACAAACTTAATCCATAACATATTGGTGTACAAGCTTAATCCATAACAACATATTGGTGTACAAACTTAATCCATAACAACATATAGGTGTACAAACTTAATCCATAACATATTGGTGTACAAACTTAATCCATAACATATTGGTGTACAAACTTAATCCATAACAACATATTGGTGTACAAGCTTAATCCATAACAACATATTGGTGTACAAACTTAATCCATAACAACATATTGGTGTTCAAACTTAATCCATAACAACATATTCATGTACAAACTTAATCCATAACAACATATTAGTGCACAAACTTAATCCATAACATATTGGTGTACAAACTTAATCCATTACATATTGGTGTACAAACTTAATCCATAACAACATATTGGTGTACAAACTTAATCCATAACAACATATTGGTGTACAAACTTAATCCATAACATATTGGTGTACAAGCTTAATCCATAACAACATATTGGTGTACAAACTTAATCCATAACAACATATAGGTGTACAAACTTAATCCATAACATATTGGTGTACAAACAATCCATAACAACATATTGGTGTACAAACAATCCATAACATATTGGTGTACAAACTTAATCCATAACATATTGGTGTCCAAACTTAATCCATAACATATTGGTGTACAAACTTAATCCATAACATATTGGTGTACAAACTTAATCCATAACAATATATTGGTGTACAAAATTAATCCATAACATATTGGTGTCCAAACTTAATCCATAACATATTGGTGTACAAACTTAATCCATAACAATATATTGGTGTACAAACTTAATCCATAACAACATATTGCTTATTGGTGTACAAACTTAATCCATAACAATATATTGGTGTACAAACTTAATCCATAACAATATATTGGTGTACAAACTTAATCCATAACAATATATTGGTGTACAAACCTTAATCCATAACATATTGGTGTACAAACTTAATCCATAACATATTGGTGTACAAACTTAATCCATAACATATTGGTGTACAAACTTAATCCATAACAATATATTGGTGTACAAACTTAATCCATAACAATATATTGGTGTACAAACTTAATCCATAACAATATATTGGTGTACAAACTTAATCCATAACAACATATTGGTGTACAAACAATCCATAACATATTGGTGTACAAACAATCCATAACAACATATTGGTGTACAAACAATCCATAACATATTGGTGTACAAACTTAATCCATAACAATATATTGGTGTACAAACTTAATCCATAACATATTGGTGTACAAACTTAATCCATAACATGTTGGTGTACAAACTTAATCCATAACAATATATTGGTGTACAAACTTAATCCATAACATATTGGTGTACAAACTTAATCCATAACAATAATATATTGGTGTACAAACTTAATCCATCACAATATATTGGTGTACAAACTTAATCCATAACAATATATTGGTGTACAAACTTAATCCATAACAATATATTGGTGTACAAACTTAATCCAACCCTGATATGTGATTAATCATTCCAACTTCATCATCACACCAAACAAGTCACGTGACCAGCCACACGCCTTATATGAAAGAATAAGACCTGTCAACCTTAATCCACATCTCAAAGGAATAATTCTTTCCTTTACATCAGGTTTCATTCGTTCCCTAATTCATTCACTCCTAAGTTGATGGGTTTTTTTTTTTCTATTTCTTCGTTCTCGTTGCCTCGCTCGCATATCGACAATACCTCAATGCTGGCTTTCTGTCCGAGCTCGTCGAAGTCCTCGCCGTATATGGCCGACAGCGCCTGCAATTCGTTGTCCTGCCGGTCGGCATACGAGTCTTGGGAGTCCCAGCTCATGGTGAGGCAACCAAGGCTCAGCCAGCCCAAGGCGCTACGAAGGTCCGTAACAGACTCCCTTGAAGGACGAGTGGGGGGACTGTGGGTCCAGAGTGGAGCACATGAGGAGCAACATCGAGCGAGTGAGGAACCGGAAGTCCCGAATACCAGCAACTTTCATTGGTCGTTATTCATTCCAAGTGCATTCTACAATTCTTTCATAATTTCGAGATTTCGCAGATGGTATAAAAAGGTTTATTATGTGGTGTGGTGTATGTGAACCCTCGTATATTTAAGAGTAGTTAAAATCCAACGAAACAACACTCGGAGCTGCTTTTAATGAATGTGTTCTGCGTTCATTTGAACGGTTGTTGGTGCTTTGAGGTCTACACGTCGGGTTGAAAAGGGCGGTGTATAAGCAAGTCGCTTATCTCCTGTATGCAGTTTTTGGGTTTTAGCTTTCTCTTGTGGAGTAGCATCCATTTCATGAATTATATTCTACAGTGCGTTTAAAAGCTTAAAATATGTGTGAAAAAACAATGCCTGTCAAACGACGATAGCTGAAGTTTGAAATTAAAGGCTAAAAGTAAAGGTGCTTTGAAGGTGTGTGACTGTGTGTGCACTGTGCACCTGCTTCACTGAGAGGATCATCTACGGACACGCTTCTCACAGACAAAGCAAATTATGCTCCCGGCGGCGACGTATTTCCGCGTTCGGATCCTGGCGGGTGTCCCCGTCGTGCTGTCTCGTCTGCAGCATTCATTCCGCCAGTCCCAGAGCCACGCTCGGTCACGGGACACCGCGACACGGCCTGGCGGGACAAGGCGAGCCGGTGCGGCGATGGTGGCTGGGACAGTGGCTGGTAAGGAAGCCAGGTCAGGAGGCGTGGTCTTTACCTTTATCTACCTGTATTATAGTGTATCTAACCTTTTTACCCTCGCCAGAGGTGAGGGAATTGCATTAGAGTCCGTTTGTTTGTTACTTGGCAAATTTTTTTTTTTTTTTTTTTTGCAAGTATATTTATCGTGTGTGTGTGTGTGTGTGTGTGTGTGTGTGTGTGTGTGTGTGTGTGTGTGTGTGTGTGTGTGTGTGTGTGTGTGTGTGTGTGTGTGTGTGTGTGTGTGTGTGTGTGTGTGTGTGTGTGTGCGTCCGCTCACTTATACTTGCCTACAGGTCAATTTTAAACCGATCTTCACGAAACTTTACCAAATGGTAGAGTTCGTGGTCCGACAAAATGCTATATATTTTTGAGGTCAAAAGGTCAACATAAGCCAAAGGTCAACCACTTTTTTGGCATTTCTAAAATCCTCAATTTTCATCCCATTGACTTGAAATTTGAAGATTTCTTCACTTGATTGACTTGACTTGTACCCTCAGGAGTGCCAGGAAGCACTATCTCTCCACACTCAAGAATGAACTCTCAAACCTATCTCCTTCCTCCAAATCCTGGTGGTGTCTGGTCAAATCCGTTTCTGGTGTTTGTTCCCCCCTCCATCCCCTCCCTTACCTCAAATAGCTACACAGTTGACACCGCACGTGACAAAACCGAATGCCTCAACTCTGTGTTTCCCTCAAAATCTTGTGTCCCAAACCCATCTCTCTCTGTTCCCACTTTACCCAGTCGAACCCAACTGTTCCTGGACTCTGTGTCCTTCTCTCCTGACAAGGTGGATACGTTTTTGTCAAACCTCGACTCCGATTCTGCAACTGGACCAGACGGCATCAGCCCAAAAAGTCCTAAAATCCTGTTCTGTCGCTCTATCTCACCCTCTCTCTGTTCTCTTCACCCTCTCTTTTGCTCAAGGTCATCTTCCATCATCTTGGAAATCAGCAAACATTACTGCTTTACACAAAAAAGGTGCAAAAACAGATCATTGCAACTACAGACCAATCAGCCTTCTCCCAATTATCAGCAAAGTCATGGGATCCATCATTGCTTTGGATATCAAATCCTTCCTCTTCTCCAATGGCTTGATCTCTGATCATCAATTTGGATTCAGACCAGGTCATTCTACTCTGGACATGCTGCTTCTGCTGTCTCAACAATGGATGGAGGTCTTCAATGCCAAACAGGAAATCAGAGCTGTCTCCCTTGACATCACGTGCTTTCGATACGGTCTGGCACCCAGCTCTGCTCACCAAACTCTCCTATGGTATCCATGGAAATCTCCATGCATGGCTTGCGGACTTCCTCTCTGGTCGTAATCAACGTGTGGCCCTGAATGGATTTCTCTCATCTCCCCTTCCGGTTCAGGCTGGAGTTCCCCAAGGCAGTGTTCTGGGCCCTGTGCTTTTTCTGGTCTTTATCAATGATCTAACAAAGTGTCTAACAATGATCTAACCTCTACACACGGTGTGTACCCCGGTTTAGAATAGGTACACCGTATCCCTGCGCATCGTAAGAGGCGACCAAGGGTTGGCGTCAGGAAGGGCATCCGGCCATAAAAAACATTGCCTCAAACAGGGAACCATGATTGTCAAGGGGCCCGCAAGGCTAACCCCTGCTCTAGCAGGGGAAAATGGCCTTAAAACGATCATTCATATTCATTATTATCAATGATCTCTCTGACTCTGGAAAATCCTCTCTATCTCTTTTCTGATGACTCCACTCTCTGCCACTCCATTCCTCATCCCTCAGATTGGCAGTCTGCAGCCTCCTCACTCTCTGCAGACCTGGACAAAATCACAGACTCGTCAAACAAGTGGAACATGTCTTTCAATCCTGACAAATCTCACACTCTTACGATGTCTCTCCGAAAGACCGACTGGACAACCCTCCCATCTACTTTCTCAACAATCCTCTCCAAGAAGTTCTGTCGCTCAAGCTTTTGGGTCTCACTATCTGCCATGATCTTTCCTGGGAAAACCACATTTCCAAGCTGGCCTCCAAAGCCAGTCGCCGACTGGGCATCCTCCGTCGTGTGCAGTCCTTCCTTGGCACACCTGAGCTCCTCACCACATACAAGGCTTTCATCCGCAGCTCAATGGAATACTGTTCTCCCCTCTGGTCCGGTGCTCCTGCCTCACACTTAGCTCGGCTTCACGCTGTTGAAACCAAAGCTTTCAGAATCATTGGAATGTCCCTCGATGAAGCTAACTCCGAGGGACTTTCACTCGCTCACCGCAGGCAGGTTGGTGGTCTTTCTGTCTTCTACCGACTCCTCTCCGGCCTTGCTCTTCCAGCCTCTGTGCTCTGTTTCCCAAATATTCGTACAGATCACACAAGATCTGCCAGCAGCAACCCTCTTATGGCTAAACTGCCAAAATCAAGACTCTCTGCTCACTTTCACTCTTTCATTTCGCTTTTCTCCCGCCTCTGGAACAAACTCCCCCACTCTCTTCAATCCTACTAACCCTCCAGGTCTTTAAAACAGCTGTTCACCACCATCTCTTATCTTCCCCCATCCAAAACCTTGATCTTTTCTACCCTTGCTAATTCACCCCCGATCCACTTTTTTTTAATTCCAACTTCTTTCCTGGAAGTCCTTGCAGTGTCAATGTGTTTTATACCTCTCCCACCTCCCCCCAATCCCTCCCCCTCCCACAGATCTCCCGATGTCCCTGCTCTCAAATGTTGTGTTTGTGTGCTTCCCCATCTCTCCCCATCTTGTCTACCGCTCCCCTTATTATATGTTTTATGTGTTGGTTAGACTTTTTGTGTGATTAATGTTAGCTTTCACGAGCCTCGATCTTGTATACCAAAAAATAATAATAATAAAGGATTTACACATCAGCTAACTGAATTCAACCACCAACTATTTGTGAGATCAGCATAGGCCAAGAGGTCAACACAGGCCAAAGGTCAACCACTTTTTTCAAATTTCTAAAATCCTCAATTTTCATCCGATTGACTTGAAATGTGAAGAGGATTAACATATCGGCTAACTTAATTCAACCACCAACTATTTTTGAGATCATCATAGACCAAAAGGTCAACATAGGCCAAAGGTCAACAACAGTTTCATATTTTTCTAAAATCTTCAATTTTCATTCGATGAACTGGGAATTTGAATGTGATTTTCATATTGGCTAACTGAATTCAACCACCAACTATTTTTTTCATCAACATAGGTCGCAAGGTCAACATAGGCCAAAGGTCAACCACTTTTTTCTAATTTCTAAAATCCTCAATTTTCATTCGATTGACTTGAAATTTGAATGGGATTTTCATATGAAAAGATCTGCCAGCAGCAAGCCTCTTATGGCTAAACTGCCCAAATCAAGACTCTCTGCTCACCCTCACTCCTTCATTCCTCTTTTCTCCCACCTCTGGAACAAACTCCCTCACTCTCTTCAATCCCACTCCTCCCTCCAGGTCTTTAAAACAGCTGTTCACCACCATCTCTTATCTTCCCCCATCCAAAACCTTGATCATTTCTACCCCCGCTAATTTCATCCCAGATCCACTTTTTTGAAATACCAACTTCTTTCCTGTAAGTCTTTGCAGTGTTCTTGTGTTTCATACTTCTCCCACCCCCCCCCCCCCCCCTCCTTCCCGTGCTTCCTCCCCCCAAGCCCTTTCCCTCTCGCAGATCTCCCGATGTCCCTGCTCTCAAATGTTGTGTTTGTGCCTTCCCTTCTTTCCCCATCTTGTCTACCGCTATCCTTATTATATGTTTTGTGTGTCTGATTTTTTTGTGTGATAAATGTTAGCTCTTTCATGAGCCTCGATCCTGTATACAAGAAATATCACCGAACTGACTTCAACCACCAACTATTTTTGAGATCAACATAGGTCATAATGTCAACATAGGTTAAAGGTCGACCACCTTTTTCAAATTTCTGAAATCCTCAATTTTTATCCAATTGACTTGAAATCTGTATATGATTTGCATATCGGTTTACTGAAACCAACCACCAACTATTTTTGAGGTCAACATAGGCCAAAAGGTCAACATAGGCCTAATTTCTAAAATTGTCTTTTCATCAGATTAACTTAAACTTTGAAGGCGATTTGCATACAGGTCACTGAATTCAACCACTAATTATTTTTGAGGTCAAAAAGATGCCCCACTGAGTGCCATTCTACTTTGTTCTGTTTTTCCAAGTGTCGCTCCATAAGTGATTTTTCGTTTGTTACTTGGCAAAAAAAAAAAATTTTTTTTTTTTTTTTTTTTTTTTTTTGGGCAAGTATGTTGATCACTCCGGTTTGTTTGTGTGTGTGTTTGTGTGTTTGTTTGTCTGTCCGCTCACTTATACTTGCCTTCAGGTCACAATTCGAAACCAAGCTTCACGAAACTTCACCAAATGGTAGAGTTCATGGTCCGACAAAATCCTATATATTTTTGAGGTAAAAAGGTCAAAGGGTCAACATAGGCCATAGGTCAACAACAATTTCAAATTTCTAAAATCCTCAATTTTCATCCGATTCACTTGAAAATTGAATGGGATTTACATAGCAGCAAACTGAATTCAACCACCAACTATTTTTGAGATCACCATAGGCCAAAATAGCAACATAGGCCAAAGGTCAACCATTTTTTTCAAATTTCTAAAATCCTCAATTTTCATCTGATTGACTTGAAATTTGAATTGGATTTTCATATTAGAGAACTGAATTCAACCACCAATTATTTGTGAGGTCAAAAGGATGCCATACTGAGTGCCATTCTGCTTTGTTCTCTTTTGTAAAGTGTCGCTCTCTGAGTGATTTTTCATTTGTTTGTCCGCACAGAATAAGTATGATTATCTCTGCAACCATTGGTCCGATTGACAGGAAATTTTCACCATAGGTGCAACTCCACCTGTAGAATTTTTTTAATGATAATTATGACGTCATAGGTCCCGTGGTTCGGTCGCCATCTTGGAAAAACCGAAAAACATTGCACCTCTATATCTCCGAAAGCGCTGAATATAAAAAATTGAGACATGGCTCATTGCAAAGAACTCTCCATGGGGAATAAAATATGTTAATGATGATGTCATAGGTGCCTCCATTAAGACGTCATAATTCGACAACTATAAAACTTCATCCGATCAAGATGAAATTTATTGAGCGTCATGTGGGCATAAATTGGCGGAGGAAAAAAATATATGATGTCATCGGTCACGTGGTTCGGCCGCCATATTTGTTTTAACACAAAAGCCTTAAAAACCACTGAAAACACATTCTGGCGAGGGTCTGCAATCTATGATTGCTCTTTCTTGTTCTGTCTTTAATGGGGTGCGATGTAGTAGGAACATCCGAACATGTCATGTTGGGGGTATGAATAAGTTATTACACCGTCCCTTGCGCAGCAGGAAGACGGGATTGTGTGTGTGTGTGTGTGTGTGTGTGTGTGTGTGTGTGTGTGTGTGTGTGTGTGTGTGTGTGTGTGTGTGTGTGTGTGTGTGTGTGTGTGTGTGTGTGTGTGTGTGTGTGTGTGTGTGTGTGTGTGTGTGTGTGTGTGTGTGTGTGTGTGTGTGTGTGTGTGTGTGTGTGTGTCTGTGTTGTACCATTTGAGTTTTGTCATCAAATTTTCACCAAATCTTTATTATGCTAATATGGAGAAGGCAAATTAATAACTTTCTCAAAAGGTCAAAGGTCGGCTTCACATAAAATTAATTTTCATCTGAAATTTCAATTTACCATTTGAGTTTTGTCATCAAATTTTCACCAAACCTTTATTATGATAATACAGAGAAGGCAAATTAATTATTTTGTCAAAAAGTCAAAGGTCAATGTTGCATAAAATCGTCAATTTTCGTTTTATTGACCTGAAATTTTAAGAATTTGCACATTGAGTCACATAATTGGTTCACCAATCGAAAGCTAGAAGCTGGTTATTTTTTTTTAGATCTAAAGCTCAAAGGTCAGGGCTGCATAAAATGGTCAATTTTTTTTAATTTTTTTTTATTGTTTCAGTTATTTTGAGCATACAGAAGAAGAAGACGACGTGTGAATACAAACGGACGAGGACGGGCTTTGCATTTTCAAATGCATTCTAGTTTGTTGTGTTTGTTTCAAGTCGAGCCAGGATCGAGTATCTTACTGTGTCTCTTTATAAAAAGTCATCATCCAGGTGTACAAGTTTATAATGCTTTACAGCAATTTCTCATACTGTACCTGCAAGCTGATTCTCTTGGGAAGATAAAAAATGCATTATTATCAAACTATTTACTCCTGTTTCTGTTTACCTTTAATAGCCAATTTGTTTTTATTATGCAAATAAGAAATAAAGCGATAAACTTTGTATACAAGTAATTTTGTTTGCGATGAAAGTGAGATTGCCATGTCGTGTTTGATTTATTTATCTGCTAGCAAAAGTACTTGTCCCCCAGAGACGGGAAAAGTTAACATAACCACAGAAGATGACAATCAGGTAGTTGTCCGGGGAAATTCAATCCGTCCTGTAGCGCTCAACCTTACCAGAGGTGGCGCTGTTGAAACAAACTGCAACAGCGAGGAAGTATACCCCATCATTTTTCCTGGGGGTTTTCCGGTGGCCAAATGAGCCGCAAACCCCACTAAAACCTGGCTGGTACAACCTTTTACCTCTGTGACAAATTTGTTCGAAATCCATCCAGAGTGTTTTCTATCGATCTGTTTCTTTCATCTTTTACCTACCCCATTTAACTCCTAACCAATTACCCCACACCAGCCCTCGGAGGAAGACGTTTGTGTGTTTTACAGTGGCTCCACAGTAAACACAGACTCCACGTCTTGCTTCTCCTTCCTCCCATCCGTAAGGCCGGGCTCTTTGCAAATTTATTTTTTGTTTTTTTGTTTTCTCTCCAGGACTTTCCTTTTTTAAATGGCTCTCGGGGAGGGATGAAGAGAAGGTTGAAGAACAAACACCAGAGCAGCAAATTATCTGGACTCTAAAACGAGCAAAGGTACAGGTGTTTCATTTGTACCTTTGCTTCATGCTTCACGATGTGATCGAAATGTTGACTATTGTGTTGATTGTGTCCATGTTGGTGTGGTTGAGGTAGATTGTTGTAGTCACATGGAGGAGATTCACGATGGTGGTGTTGAGATGCAGAGTGCGGTGAACTGCATATATAATTGCTGGACCTGAAAAATAACCAAACGTTGTAGTTGTGCATTCTCACTTTCTGCAGCTGAACATTATGAAAGGCCACCTGGAGAAAGCGGAGGAGCTGCTGCACTCCGCGGCCCACCTTGCACGAAACGAGAATCACGAGAACGCCCTCATCTATACCTACGATCTAGTACGACTGGCACTCTACCTTCCTTCCACCTCAGTACTGGTATTCAGAGGGGGGAAAAGATGAGTGTAACAAATGTTGTTGTACTTTGGGGTCATCGATGTCAAATTGCCATGTCAATGTCGCATGTGATTGTCACAACTACTTGATGGTAGAACCTCAGGAGTTTTGGTACAACAAACTAAAACATACCGGATGTTTCATCAAGGTTTCAATCTCGTTCTCTTCATTACCTTTATGTATATTATCTTGCCAATAACCCAAGGTGTGCGTTTGTGTGTTCAGATGGCAAACTTGGCTATGCAGAGGGGCTATTTTGAGCAGGTGAGGCCCTTAGATTCCCCACATGTTGTTTGGGGTCGGGAGGTTTATCAGCAGGTGTACTTTGGTGTGTTTGACTTTGCACCGCCATTAACCCTCTGGGTTCAAATGTTTCTGTCCAAAGCTAAACACTTGGTGCTTCCTTGTTTGAAAGCATAGGTTGGAAAAGCACACCTGTTCTTTTGGCAGAGTGCCATTCGTACAACAATAAGAGATGCTTGTTGCAGTGAATGGAATGGAAGGACACGTTGCGGAACATGTGTTGTGTTTCTTGTGACATCCGTGTTCAGTTTGTGGATTCACAGTATATGGGACAGAATTATTATGTGGTTGTATGATTGTATTCTGTACTATGATATTGATGTGGTGGCGACTTACCTCCAGTCTTGTTGCAGTTCAATGTGTTTTTTCTTTTTTACTCTCGCAGGCTGAGAAGCTCTTCAAAGCAACGATGACTTTGTACTTGGGTCATGGAAGCAAACAGGTAGGCGTGTATATTCGTTCTCCTCCTCTTCATTCTAATTCAATATCAGCATTCATTACGGTTGTTAATCTCTCTGCGTTTGTTTCTTGCAATATCTGTTATTTTATCTATTCATATTCGTTATCTTACTCATTTCTCCACCCACCGCACCCCCGTTTTCACACGTGTTACTACCCTATGTATATCACTTCCCCCTGACACAAGTGACCTTTGTGGCTCTTTTTGCTCATTAGGATGATGATGCCATGATTGAGATGTCTCTGAAGCTTGCAAGTATCTACGCTTCTCAAGAAAAGTATGAATGAGGGATATATTTAAAAAATATAAAGAAACGAGAGCAATGCAACTGTCGCCAATATGCCTCTGCATAGTCCCACAACAGGTAGATGCCCTCGTTCACTGTTCTAAAAATAAAGTTTGATTTATAACCCTTCAGCTGTTTTCAAATATCACATTTTCACCAGCCATGACGGGTTTCACTTTGATCGGTGAAGTGGTTTCAGAGAAGGGACTTTTTAAAATATCTGCTTTCAAGCTAAAATGGCTGCCACACCACGTGACATATGACCTTAAAAAAATGTGCACTCTGCATATGTATGGGTAGTGGATCACGTTTGTGAAGTTGCGTGTTGATCGGATGTTCATTTTTCTATCCAAGATGGCTGCCAAACCATGTGACCAATGACGTTTTTGTGGTCATCTTTTAATCACCATGCCTAGTCAATGACGCACGTAAAGTTTCGAGTCGATCGATTTGGTGGTTTGGGAGAAGATTTTTTTTTTTTTTTTTTTTTTAAAGGTTTTAGGTTCAATCCAATATGGCTGCCAAACCATGTGACCTATGATGTCATAAATTTAATATTTCAATACAAATGTGTCATAGATTATGTGCATGCAATTACAGATTTTTAAGATAAATAATTAGATTTAAAACATTTTTGGCTGTTATACCACTTCACCTATGATGTCATCATTATCATGCTTTTTGTTCCCCCATTGGAAGGACTTGACAATGTGCCAAGTTTCAAATTTTTCCATTAAGTGGTTTCCGAGAAATGTTTTTTAATTATGTTTAATCCAAGATGGCTGCCATACCACGTGACCTATGATGTCACAATTGTAATGAAAACATTCTGCATAGGTGTCGCTCCTACCCTGAAAGTTTCATCTCAATCGGACATGTGGTTGCTGAGAAAAACGAGGTTTTGCCCAGACGGACGGACGGACAACCAGAAAACATAATGCCTCCGGCCACCTACGGGGGCAGAGGCATAAAAACATTTTAGGGTAGTACACACATGTGACCAGTTTTGGAACTCATTTTGTGCATTTGGGTTATCTTTACCTGATATGTAAATGGTTGCTTCTTTATCATTTCTGGAAGTGCGGCTGTGCCGCTATTGCAGTGCTCCTGTTGTGCCAGTAAGCTGGTACTCATTTATCCAACCTCAGAAGGATGACAGGCTGAGTCAACCCACTTTGTGTTATTTCAACCGCATGACAGGGGCTCACACTCGAGACCCTAAGTTCTTAAGCCAGGCACCTTAATCGTTAAGCCAGCACCAGGCTTTTGAGGACCAGTGCAGTCATGTCAGGAGAAAACACAGGTGGTTCAGGAACCAGGCAACAAGTGATGATCTGGTTATATAATTAAATATTCTCGAGCTATTTAATGGATTTGAGAGAACTGACTGAAGGCCACTGTAGTCGGCAAAGCAGGGCGAGCAAATTCTGATCATGAGCGGTCTGCTTAAACCTGAAGACATGTTCGTCCGTCCTATCTTTCCAGAGCCATTCCATGTTGTGCTTTTCAGGTCCCCATGCAATCTCTCATTCTTCAGGAGTTGCATAGAGATCTGTCCCACTATTAGTGCTTTCGTCTTGAAATGGGATAAAAGGGTAATATTTGAGAGGTGATGTCATAAAATGTTTGTAAATAAACGCGTACATTTTAAATTAAAGATTTAATTTAAATGTGTGGTTGTGCCTGCGTTTCAGACATGAGATGGCTGTTTCCGGATACGAGTGGTGCGTGCAAACCGCAGGAGAGAAGGTTGCAAAGCAAAACGCACACATTTTGGGGTCATCGCCTGGTAGCCTTTTCTCATTTCTCTGCAACCACTAGCACTCTTTCCACCTTTGTGCAGCTTGCACCCGGGGCCCGATTCGATCCACAGAATCCAACAATAACCCACCATCCCGATAATACAAGGCAGACGAGGTGTTTCTGTGGGTGCCTGATCTGCTCTCTGTACATATACATCACTTTCCTCAGCTCTGATTGCTGCCAAGTTGTGGCTTTTTATCTACCACTGTAAAAACTAGAGTTCATAGAATACGATACCCCATGCAGTTACTTAAATTTTAATAAAGCAATGATTTTAACACTCAATTTAAAAAATCCTGAAGTTTAGTGCTGTTGAGTAGTCCAGTAGTCCAGAAGCAGTCCCGAACACCACTCTTATACACCACTCCATGAACCTTCAATTTAAATTGAAGTACTGTACTGCAGAACTGGAGGTTCTTGGAAGTGACAAGGAGGCGATTTGTGCACTCCAGTGTTCAAGTACATAATTAAATTTAAATATAATAAGGATTGTAAAAGTTATATAAATGAATTAATTCCGGTTTTACCGCCATTTTCCCCAGTGTTTATTACATCGCCCCATCTCACATTAGTCCTTCATACCTGTTGTTTGTCTCCTTCATGATGCCCTTAAAAACAGTAACTTTCCTGTTGGGAATGATTTTCAATTTTGTTTGACTGCCAGACAGGCAGACGGAGTAAAATTATTATCTCACTCCTCTCTGCACATGCGCAATCAAGACAAAGTACGGAGCCAAAGTACGGTAAAACGACAGACTCGTCTTCCTATTCATGTTCCGATTCGTGTTCAAAATAGAACATTCAATTTAAATAAGTTTGTTGCTCGACCATAAGACGGACAATTAACTTCACTTCACGTGTGTGGGGTAACAACTCTCTGCATCCGTACGTTTGTCTTGCATTGCCTGAATTACCCTGATGATGCTGTTTCTTACTGGTGGTCCATAGCAGCTGTTTGTGAGGCAGCTCTCAGGATTATACACCACCCTATGACCTTTGCGCCAGAGCTTAAGTATGTAAGATGAGCAAGTCTGGTGGTTCACAACTACCTTTGTAACTTTTTAGTGGTGTTCTGACGTGTTTGTTTGTTTATACTTATTCCTATTGTGCAGTTCTGTAGAATGTCCAACTTAGCTTCAGCTACGTTTCCATTTGTCGAGAAAAGGCCATGGAAACGTTTGTCAACCCAACTGCACAGTGCACACCCTTCATTAATTTGGCTCACTTGTGAAGTAAAAGAGGGGAAGCTCAGGCCTAATGTCACCAGATACCAAATACTAACCAATATATTTGGTCATTGACTGATTGGTAGGTGTGCATTGAGTTTCATTGCCTTGACGCACGCAAAATAAAATCGAACCATTCATATCAATTATTAAGATGGTTGAAAAGGCTAATATGTCTGACATACACCTTTGCACAGCGGAGGAGGAACGGGACATGTTTGTGAACACACAGCTACTCTTTGGCATGTGTTTGGACTCGTACGCACGCTACCACATGAGCCAGGGCCGTTGGGCTAAAGCGTCGACACTCTACCGCCAGGCACTGGCCACTTGTAGTGCTGCACAGGGTGACACACATCCCCAGGCGAGTTGCACAGCCTGCTCCTTGACTCATTGAGTTTCTCATCAAAATCGCCAGTGCACATTAGCCTATTAGCCACCTAAAAGGGTTCAGAATGCTTCAACTTTCTGAGGTTAACTTCTGACCCCTACCCACCACTAGACCGTGCTCTTGATGAGTGACCTTGCTGCTACGCTCGATGCACAGGGACTGTGGGAAGAGGCTGCAGAGCTGGCTAAACGTGCCATTGATTTGGCCAGGGACACTGAACATCAGCATGAGGCTTCAATGGTCAGCAACCTCGCTGGAATCCTCATGCACCAAGGTAAGATGTGCAAGGGTAAACTTAGAGTTTGAGAATAAAATCCTTTACATATCACTATAACTGGCCATCCTACATGCTCAAACACTTGCTAGTTGCTCCAGCTTAAAAGTTTCAAATGCTTAATTTCTGCCTTCACTCAGCTCCATAGATGGCGCTCCTTCCACAGCCTGTACTTTTCCCCCCGATTCTAACCCTTGTTCAACAACTCGCTAGGTCCTTGAGGTCTGGTGGTGATGGAGACGTTCGACACCTGTTGAATTTTGAATTTGGGATGAACCACAAATAAATTGGAGTATTCCTGAACATCCCTCATGGATTAGGTTTATGATAAGGCCTCGCGTGCCTTGTGTTTATTAGCCCCCTTTTGACTTGGTCCAAAACGGGAGCTTATGGATTGGGTCTCGTCTGTCCGTCCATCCGTCCGTGCGTGCGTCCGCAACCATATCTCTGAGATGTATGGACCAATTTTGTTCATACATGGTGCAAAGACATTACGTGATGGTAGTATACATATTACATATGCACATCATTTTGTTTTGAGATGCGATCAAAGACGGCCGACTGGTGGCCATTTTGTTACTTAAACATGTCCTCGACCATTTCTTGAACATGCATCGTCCGATTTTGTTCAGTCTTGGCAGAAGCATGGTGCATAATGGCCTGCAAATGCACCTCACTTTATTTTGCGATTTAATGAAAGATGGCCGACTGGCGGACATTTTGTTACTTAAACGTGTCCCCAAGCATTTATTGAACAAAATCGGTCCATGCATGTCAGAGAAATGGTTGGGACCCATTTAATTAACAAAATAGCCGCCAGTCGGCCATCTTGGATCTGATCTCAAAGACGAATGACGTGCATATGTAACACATCATTCATTATCTGTGTGCCAAGTTTGAACAAGATCGGTAAATGCATGTCTGAGAAATGATTGAGGAAGTGGTCAATATCGGTTTTCCTTTTACAACTAAAATGGCCGCCAGTCTACCAGTCGGCCATCTTTGATCAGATCGCAAAATAAAGTGAGGTGCATGTATATGCCGTCATGTGCTGTGCTTGTGCCAAGCTTGAACAAAATTGGACCATGCATGTTCAAGCTTGGCACAAGCACAGCGCACATGACGGCATATACATGCATCTCACTTTATTTTGCGATCTGATCAAAGATGGCCGACTGGTAGACTGGCGGCCATTTTAGTTGTAAAAAGAAAACCGATATTGACCACTTCCTCAATCATTTCTCAGACATGCATTTACCGATCTTGTTCAAACTTGGCACACAGATAATGAATGATGTGTTACATATGCATGTCATTTGTCTTTGAGATCAGATCCAAGATGGCCGACTGGCGGCTATTTTGTTAATTAAATGGGTCCCAACCATTTCTCGGACATGCATGGACCGATTTTGGTCAAACTTGGCATAAGGACAACACATGAGTATACATGTGCAGAAGATTTTGTTTTGTAATCTGACCAAAGATTTCCGACTGACGGCCTTTAACTCCGTACAGCAGAATTACTAAAACCACAGTGGCTATGACATCTTATGTCTTTTTCTTATTGAAATTGACATCCTGTACCCCAGCCTGCATCCATGGATAATATTGGTCCTTTGAGTGTGGACGATGAGATCTCTCTTGGATCGAGGCTAACAATTTAAAAAAAAAAAAAAATTGTCCACAAGACGTGATCGTTAATACATACTGTATTTCTCTCTTGCTCTGTAGAAGGGCTCATGCCCGAAACGTTCCTTTCCCCTTTTTCTCATGGCGGTTAACATACCTCTGTCAAAATTTGGTTCGCAAGATTTGTTGGCCTTATTTTTCCACCATCACCAGAATGTCTCCCATGCTTATAAAGCCTAGTTTTTCTGTCGTTTATATAGATGGATGGATAGATTGTTTTGACACTCTTTCCAGAGTGAGAGGGTGGGACTAATTTGTCACAGTTTGACGTGTTCTCATGCTCAAAAGCCTGATTCCTGTCCTTGGCCACACCGAGACAATTTAATTTTTGGTAGGCCTTGAAAGCCAGATGCTTATTGAGCAACACAGGAAAATAGTCACCGTGCAGAAGGCTTTGAAATGCATCTTGGACACTTTATCCTCCTGGGTTCACTGTGGCCACAGGATCAAATGTGTTCACCATCATTGCTGTTGTTCACAAGGGCAAAACTCCAAATGGGCTGGAGATTTTTATTTTATTTTATTTTATTTTCGCCCGACTAGTCATTCACAACCTCTTTGTTTGCCTTTAGCATTTTAAGGTCGCTCGTTTGTTGCCAAAACACTTCCTTGTACTTTTAACTGCAGCTTTTTTCTCTCCCACTTGGATTCCTTTTCATATTAATTGTTTTTATTTATTTATTATTTTCCATTTCATGATAGGAAAGTATGAACATGCCAAGCAGCTGTACCTCGAAGCTTTGGCACTCTCTCAGAAGCGTGGTGAGGCGGAGGTCACTCTTCAGGCCGAGGAGGGGCTCGCAGAACTTCGTCAGAGGACTCACAATAGGTAGAGGGAGTTGCAGCGACTGCCACAGGTAGTTTGCCATCTGCGATGCCGCCGAAGGGATGTACGGTTCCGAGATGAGTTGAGTGTTTCGCTTTGCGGTGGGAAATGAGTGCGAGTGCAGGTTATCTATGCACGTACTAATTCGCAAAAGGACACTTGGTCGATGATTTGCAACGCCAACGCATGCCCCATTGAGTCGGGTTCTGTTTGCCCACTTGTACAGGCTATCTTTATAAATAAGCCAATACATCATTGTTTAGGTGAAAAATACAGGGTGCATCAAAAAAATGTTAAAACCTCTGAGATATATAGTCTCATATAAGTGTTAACATTTTTTTGAAGCACCCTGTAAAAATCACTTGGACTCGCTGAATTTGCAATTTGGTGTTTGGTGGTTTATTTTCTCATAGGATGACAATTTACCTCCTTTAACGTGATATAATATCTGTTGTGTGCAGTTAAGCTCTTTAAGAGGAGGTGAAACCGAAGGACCTAGCACTGGGCCGTGAGACAAACGTACATATGCATTTTTTATTGACAGGATGTCCTCATAGAAAACCCCACACATGATGCCTCTCGATTGCCCAGGCCACACGTAACTGGAGCCTTTTATTTAATTTATTTTTAAACCTCGGAGCCTTTCCTTTGTCTAAGTTCAACAAGTCTTGGTGATTTGTTCTTAATGAACCCTGGTGGTAGAGAGCATGGATCTCAGCCAATGCTTGTGATGACTGTCTATATCTGTTTGAAAAAGACATGACTAATTCTGCACCAAAATGGTACAAAATCGCTTCTTTAAAAAAAAATTCGGTACTTGGGTTTATGGTGGTGCTTGTTTTGTCCGTATGTTAAGCCGAGAACGTTTTGAACCCACCTCGTATTAGTTGCATAGACGATGAGTAAACTGACACTATATAGGATTTGAACCTGTGGATCCATATCATGAGCTAAGTGCTCAGATCGGAGGCCCAAGTGCCCTGTTAGCCAATAACATTGTCTGGTGTGTTCGCGAGGTTGCTTTGTGGTGTGAATAAAAACAATATGACGTATGTCATCCTATCTTCTTCTTCTTTAACTGCCACAATTATTCCCACGTTCTTGCGGAGTTGGCTGGGGGAAGCTTGGCCCAAGTCGTTCACGAACCAGTTGGCCAGGCCTGATGTTCGACTAAGATTAGAGCAGGAATTTGTTCACGATGCCGTCGATAGCTCGCCTATTCTCCGTGAAGGGCAGTGTGGGAACTTTAATGTCCACCAACTAATGCCGTACCATCCGTGGTACGGCACATATTGATGAAACACAAAAATTACAGGTTGTAGCTAGGCCGTGATTCAAACTTGGTCTAGAAACGAGTGAGCGTACCACTTGGCCATCCTGCCAGGCCACATGTCATTGCAATATTTATATCGGTAGATTAATTTTTATAGGGTAAACATGTACAGGGGAAGGCAAGACTACATTATGGTGCAACTCTAAGTTTGGTTTTTTTATTTGCCGGAAGGGGGCGGTCAAAGTCCACGAAGAAATGGAGGCGACATTTCCAGAGACCATTTTGCTTTTATTTTCAGTTAGAATCCCTCCAGCTCTGCGATGCCTTCTGGTTCGTGGTGCCATTTGCTGAACCTCTACATTGTGCCATTTCAACTGTTCCACAAACCTTGACAATGATATCGATTTAAAATCAATTTCCCGTACATGAACAAGTACTTCTTGAATTCTGTTCCCTGCACGAGAGATGGTGCGAGATTTGAACCTGTGCCTTTACTCAAATAAACGGTACGCATCATCGGGCTGTCTCAGGTGCTCAACTTCCGGAATTTTCTCCTTGGAGGCCTGGAGCCTTTGATGTCTCCCATATTATTCCACAAACGTCCACTTTATTGGGCCCAACAGGCCATCTCATGTTATGCTTTTGTTGAATGTCTCGTCTCCAACCTTCCTTTCTTCAACAAATTTCTCTGTTGACCTCTAGTTTGGACACCATCAGAACTTGATCTCCATCGTGGGACGTGCAGTTGTGGACCTCTATCAGTGTGCATTTCCCCCATTAAATCTGTGTTTTCATCAGTCATCGATAACCAATACCACACTCGAACGATGGTGTAATGGTCGGAGTGTCCGCTCCGAGTTTGTTCCCCCTCCATCCCCTCCCTTACCTCAAATGGCCACACAGTTGACATCGCACGTGACAAAGCCGAATGCCTCAACTCTGTGTTCGCCTCGAAATCCTTAGTCCCAAACCCATCTCTCTCTGTTCCCACCTTTCCCAGTCGAACCCAAATGCTCCTGGACTCTGTGTCCTTCTCTCCTGACAAGGTGGAGGAGTTTTTGTCAAACCTCGACTCTGATTCTGCAACTGGACCAGACGGCATCAGCCCACGGGTCTTAAAATCCTGCTCTGCCGCTCTATCTCACCCTCTCTCTGTTCTTTTCACCCTATCTTTTGCTCAAGGTCATCTGCCAGCATCCTGGAAATCAGCTAACATTACCGCTTTACACAAAAAAGGTGCAAAAACAGATCCTTGCAACTACAGACCAATCAGCCTGCTCCCAATTATCAGCAAAGTCATGGAATCCATCATTGCTTCGGATATGAAATCTTTCCTCTTCTCCAATGGCTTGATCTCTGATCATCAATTTGGTTTCAGACCAGGTCACTCTACTCTGGACATGCTGCTTCTGCTGTCTCAACAATGGATGGAGGTCCTCAATGCCAAACAGGAAATCAGAGCTGTCTCCCTTGACATATCAAGGGCCTTTGATACGGTCTGGCACCCAGCTCTGCTCACCAAACTCTCCTCCTATGGTATCCATGGAAATCTCCATGCATGGCTTGCGGACTTCCTCTCTGGTCGTAGTCAACGTGTGGCCCTGAATGGATTTCTCTCATCTCCCCTTCCTGTTCAGGCTGGAGTTCCCCAAGGAAGTGTGCTGGGCCCTGTGCTTTTTCTGGTCTTTATCAATGATCTCTCTGACTCTCTGGAAAATCCTCTCTATCTCTTTGCTGATGACTCCACTCTCTGCCGCTCCATTCCTCTTCCCTCAGATCGGCAGTCTGCAGCCTCCTCACTCTCTGAAGACCTGGACAAAATCACAGACTGGTCAAACAAGTGGAACATGTCTTTCAATCCTGCCAAATCTCACTCTCTTACTATGTCTCTCCGAAAAGATCGACTGGACAACCCTCCCATCTACTTTCTCAACAATCCTCTCCAAGAAGTTCTGTCACTCAAGCTTTTGGGTCTCACTATCTGCCATGATCTTTCTTGGGAAAACCACATTTCCAAGCTGGCCTCCAAAGCCAGTCGCCGACTGGGCATCCTCCGTCGTGCGAAGTCCTTCCTCGGCACACCTGAGCTCCTCACCACTTACAAGGCTTTCATCCGCAGCTCAATGGAATACTGTTCTCCCCTATGGGCTGGTGCTCCTGCCTCACACCTGGCTCGGCTTCACGCTGTTGAATCCAAAGCTTTCAAAATCATTGGAATCTCCCGCGATGAAGCTATCTCTGAGGGCCTTTCACTCACTCACCGCAGGCAGGTAGGTGGTCTTTCTGTCTTCTACCGACTCCTCTCCGGCCTTGCTCCCCCAGCTCTCTCTGTGCTCTGTCCCCCAAATATTCCTACAGGTCGCACAAGATCTGCCAGCAACCCTCTGATGGTTAAACTGCCGAAATCTCGGCTCTCTGCTCACCTTCACTCTTTCATTCCTCTTTTCTCCCGCCTGTGGAACAAACTCCCACACTCCCTTCAATCCCTCTCCTCCCTCCAGGTCTTTAAAACAGCTGTTCACCACCATCTCTTATCTTCCCCCATCCATAACCTTGATCTTTTCTACCCCCACTAATTCACCCCAGATCCACCTTGTTTGAAATTCCAACTTATTTCCTGGAAATCCTGGCAGTGTCCATATGTTTATACCTCTCCCACCCCCCCCCCCCTTCACATGCCTCCCCCCCCCCTTCACATGCCTCCCCCCCTTCACATGCCTCCCCCCCTTCACATGTCTCCCCCCCAAAGCCCTCTCCCTCCCACAGATCTCTCGACGTCTCCATGTCTCTCGGTCCCTGCTTTCAAATGTTGTGTTTGTGTCCTTCCCCCTCTCTCCCCATCTTGTCTACCGCTCCCGATGTTATTTGTTTTATGTGTCTGTTTGTCTTTCTGTGTGATTAATGTTCGCTCTTTCACGAGCCTCGATCTTGTATACAAAAAAAAAAAAAAAAAAAAAAAAAAAAAAACCTTGTGAGCGAAATATCTTGAAAAATAAGCGAAGTACCAACTTATAATCTGGTGGGTGGGTGTATCTAGGCATAAGGAAGAACCCTATTGAAAATTGGGTCGCCACGTCAAAATCCAATATGGCCGCCTTGCGTCTTCCACTTTGTCAACTCGCATCACTTCACCGACGGGGGACCTAGGCGTAACGCTTGTTTTGTATGCACAGTCGAGGCTTATGTAAGAGCAAGCAGGGCCTACACTGAAAGGATCAGGATGTAACAGCCAAAAAGAGGATGTAAAAAGAACAGTGGAGACGCACACAAAAGGAGCAGAAGAGAGAGGGTGGGGGATACCCACCAACAGCAGAGTTGAAGGCCAAGATGGAGGGAGAATTGGAAAAACAAAGGTTGCGGGGAGGAATGGGGTGGGGGGGCAGGAGAAGGACGATGCATGTGTGGATACATAAGCAAGCTCTCCAGAGAGAAAACGGGATATTTGGAAGGAGGAGTGATTGGGGGTGGGGGGTGGTGTTAACGAGGGATCATAGCATTTGGATTGGGGATGACTTGATATGTTGGTGAACAGCTGTCTTGAAGACCTGGAGGGAAGAATGAGATTGAAAAAAATGTGAAAGTTGTTCCACAGGAGGGAAAAAGAGGAACAAATGAGCAGCGGTGATTATTTTTATTTATTTTTGATTCTTTTTTTTTAAAATCTAGTTTATGGGTTATTTTTGATGGGGACGAGTCAAAGGGAGAGTGTTTCATTTGAAACCACCTACAATTGCTGATTTGAAATATGTGGTTATTCAGATTATCTCGTGAGTTGCACAAGATACAGTGACGTGAAAAAGTAAGTACACCCCATGTGAAGTTTTGACTTTTTCAACATATTTCAACATACAGCTATTTGATCTTCATTTCAACAATATTGATAGATAAGGGTGATATAATACAACAAATATCATGAAACATTTACATTTTGTAGTCCATTGTATAATTTAAATAAACATAAATGCAAATTTCGCATGTGGAAAAAGTAAGTACACCCTTACATTTATCACTACTTCAAATACCTAAAATTAGAATCAGGTGCACCAGCTCAGGTGCAAATGAATAGAACATCGTTAGAGAGGATATTGGAGGAACCTGTCTTATTTAAACCTCAGACATTTAGTTTGGTTTGCTCTTTGTTGTTGAAGTGTGCGGCGTCACCATGCCGAGATCAAAAGAGCTCTTTGAGGCCTTCAGAAAGAAGGTTATAGATGCCTACGAGTCTGGGAAGGGATTTAAAAAGATCTCCAAACAATTTGAAATCAATCATTCGACTGTCCGGAAGATCATCTACAAGTGGAGAAGATTCCAAACAACTGCCAACTTGTTCAGGCCAGGCCGCCCCAGCAAGTTCAGCCCGAGAGCAGATCGCAAGATGCTGAAAGAAGTCTCGAAGAACCCCAGAATGACATCACGGGACCGACAGGTAGCTCTTGCCACTGTTGATGTCAAAGTGCACGAGCCTACCATTAGAAAGAGGCTGCACAAATTTGATCTGCATGGGAGGTGTGCCAAGAAGAAACCTTTGCTGTCCAGAAAGAACATCAGGGCAAGACTAAAGTTTGCCAATGAACACCTTGGCAAAGACCAGCACTTCTGGAACAATGTGCTCTGGACAGATGAGTCAAAGGGAGAGCTATTTGGCCACAGTACCAGACAACATGTTTGGCGAAAACCAAAGACAGCATTTGACCACAAGAACCTGATACCAACTGTAAAGCATGGTGGTGGAAATATTATGGTTTGGGGCAGCTTTGCTGCATCAGGGCCTGGGCAGCTCACCATCATAGAATCCACTATGAAGTCTTCATTGTACCAGAGGGTGCTTGAGGATAATGTGAAGCCATCTGTCGGAGAGTTGAAGCTCAACCGAAGGTGGACCTTGCAACATGACAATGACCCTAAACATACCAGTAAATCCACCAAGGAATGGCTGAAAAGAAAGAAATGGAGGGTTCTGGAATGGCCAAGTCAAAGCCCGGATCTAAATCCCATCGAGATGTTGTGGGGGGGATTTGAAAAGAGCTGTGCATACAAGAAACCCCTCAAACATCGCACAGCTGAAATAATTCTGTATGGAGGAATGGGCAAAAATTTCTCCCAGTCGATGTCAGAGACTGGTCGACAGTTATAAGAAACGCCTACTTGAGGTTGTTTCTGCCAAAGGGGGCAATACCACCTATTCGAGCCAAGGGTGTACTTACTTTTTCCACATGCGAAATTTGCATTTATGTTTATTTAAATTATACAATGGACTACAAAATGTAAATGTTTCATGATATTTGTTATATTATATCACCTTTATCTATCAATATTGTTGAAATGAAGATCAAATAGCTGTATGTTGAAATATTTTGAAAAAGTCAAAACTTTACATGGAGTGTACTTACTTTTTCACATGACTGTATGTCTTTTAGAAAGTGATGGGTAACCTGTTGCTGCATATAGGAAAGGGCTAGTAGGATGGCCTAGGCCTCTGAGCCGGATATCCTGGGATTAAATCTTGGCCCAACTACAAACTGTTATCCTGGTGTCTCGCAGGTAGGGCGAGGCATCAACGTGTGTGCCCTTCCTCAGATGGACATTTAACTGGAAGTGCTTCAGCTGGAATTAGTTTGTGGTATTAGTACTGTGCCCTTCATCTTCATAAAGAGTGTTTGAGCTATCGCAGGCACAATAACCAAATAAATTGCTGCCCTAACCAACAGAAGGCACTGCATCAGCAGCACAGCGTCCCACACAGTCAATGATGATATTCGCTGCCTGCTGCACTGCATCAGCAGCACAGCGTCCCACACAGTCAATGATGATATTCGCTGCCTACGAAGGAGGAAAAAAGTGGATAAGAAAAGGGATTGATCAGAGGGGGCGTCATATTGAGCACAAGGTTTAACAATTGAAACTTGAGGATTATTACACAAATATTTCCCATTAAAAAATATTTCATATGTCACTGGTGTCAAATAAACCTGGTGTTGGCTTACCGGTTAAGGTGCCTGGCTTGAGATCTCAGAGTCCTGAGTTCAAGCGCCTGTCATGTCGTTGAATTAACACCAGGTGGGTTGACTCAGCCTGTCATCCTTCCGAGGTCGGCAAAATGAGCACCATCTTACTCGGATGATTGAGCCATTCCAGTGTCGTTCGTCGGAGTGGTGACCTGTCCAGGATTGTATCCATATCCTAGAAAACTGCTTTAGTGGGCCGAGGCATCTGAAAATGTGAAAGGAGTGGGTCTTCTTCTTCTTACTGGTAAGTTATAACAGGAGTACTGCATGAGTGACACAGCTGTGCCTCCAGAAAATGATGCACCCAGCAGCCACAGGCTGCATATGAAATGACCACATCTGGTGCCAAGTTGCAATTATTGGTTTTACTTAACTTTTTATGGGCCATCCCAATTGTACACACACACACACACACACACACACACACACACACACACACACACACACACACACACACACACACACACACACACACACACACACACACACCCCTATGTATACACACACACACACACCTATATATATATACACACACCTATGTATACACACAAACACACACGCACACCTATATATACACACAGACACACAACAACAACAACATGCATTTTAAGGCCATTTTCCCTGCTAGAGCGGGGGTTAGCCTTGCGGTCCCCATGACAATCTTCTCCATTTTGCCCTATTTTCTGCATCTCTCCTTGTTAACCCCCTTGCCCGCATTTCTTCTTCCACCATCTTTAGCCAAGTCTTTCTCGGTCTTCCCCGTCCTCTACTTCCTTCTACATTCATTTCCATCACTCTTCTCAACCAGTCACTTTCATCCTTCCTCAACACATGACCAAACGATCTCAAACTGTTTCTCTTCACAGCATCCATCACAGGCTCTATTCCCATCATCTTTCGCAATTCATCATTTGTCTTCCTCTCTCTCAATGATACTCCGCACATCCACCGAACCATTCGCATTTCCACCCTTTCCACCCTTCGTTGCTGCTCCACGTCCATTACCCATGTCTCGCTCCCATAAATCATAACACTTCTCACACATGCAGCATACACCTTTCCCTTCAGCTTCAACGACACTCCCCTCCTCGTCAGCACGCCACTCAGTTCCTGAAACTTCTTCCATGCACATCTCACTCTAGCAACCGTTGCCGAGTCTGATCCACCTTCTCCATTCAGCATGTCTCCGAGGTAGCAAAATGTTTTCACACCTTCCAGCTTCACGCCGTCTCCAAGATCCACCTCAACATTTCCTCCATCTGCAGCTCCCTCTGTGCACACCTTACATTTGAATGTAGCTGCCACACTGGTTAATGACCCTCAGACCACTACATTTTTGATGAACCCACTCAGCGCACATTGTACATTGAATGGAGTTCACTACGACACCCTTCCTGCACACAGCACATGGCCACTTCCCAGTTCTTTCCACCTCACCGCATGCTTTACCACTTGCCATCACCTTCGTCTTTCCTATATTCATCTTCAGACCTTTTGTCTCCATACATTCCTTCCACTTGTTCATCTTTTCCTTCAGTCCATCCATACTTTCCGCAATCGACACCAGATCATCTGCATACAACTCCCACGGTAAACCCTCCTTTACGTTCTGAGCCAGCACCTCCATCACAGCTACAAATAGTAGTGGACTTAGTACCGACCCCTGATGCACTCCCACCTTCACCTCAAACTCACCACTGTTCCCGTCCTTCATCCTCACAGCTGTGCGCACTCTTTTGTACATTGCCATCACTACTCTGATCAACCATCCCTCCACTCCTAACTTCCTCAATGCCCATGTCAATACTTTGCGTGGAACCCTATCGAATGCTTTCTCCAGATCAACAAACCCAAGAAACAACTTCTTCCTCTTCTCCATGTACTTCTGCTGCAACTGCCTCACAATAAAGAGCGCATCTGTCGTTCCTCTTCCTGGCATAAATCCAAACTGCATTTCGTCGATCTTCACCTTCTTCCTTATCCTCCTCTCCAACACCCTTTCCAATACCTTCATTCCATGCTCCAATAACTTTATCGCTCAGTAGGAGCCACACTCCAGAGGGTCACCTTTCCCCTTGTATAGAGGGATGAGGGTAATCAGTTCCCAATCCACTGGAATGCGACCTTCTTTCACCACCAGATTACAGATCTCTGCCATTCTCTTCACACCCCAACTTCCTGCTGCCTTCAACATATATCCCACAACACACAGACACACATACAGACTTGGCATTTAATATGGAATATTTTTTTGTGGGGTGAACTTACTTTTCAAGATGCCTTAGAACCAAAAGTTCATTGGAATTATGTTGAAATTATTCTAGATTTTGTTAATGTGACCTTTAAAAGAAACAAAAACCACATTTGACATTTCGAAACAGATAAATTGATCCTTGAAAGTGATGTAAACTGATATCGAACTCAATTCATGGACAGTACTGTGTTAAACTTCTGTACGTTTTCCAGAAGTATCTCTTTATTTTGCACATTAGCCAAAAATTTTTTTAACAAAAACAAAAGTTAAATTACGACTCCGATTACGGACAGTAAAATTACAGTTCAGTACTTCGTGTAACCCCCACGAGCATTCAGGAGAGCACGTACACGTTGAAGCATGCTGTTCACGAGATTTGCCAAGGTTTGGACAGGAATCGCTTGCCATGCAGTGACAATAGCCTGCTGCAAATCACGCACAGATGTCGGCTGCTGGTCCAAGTGGTCGATTTGACGCGTTAATTCTGCCCACAAGTTCTCTATCGGATTCATATCTGGGGACATGGCAGGCCACTCCATATGCTCTATACCACGGTCAGCAAGAAAGTGTTGGATCATGCGAGCACGATGAGGCCGTGCATTGTCATCTTGGAAGACAGTTTCCTCGAAAGGCTGCACGAGCAAATGGAAGCAATGTTTCTTCCAGAATGGCCCTGTACTTGAACTGGTTCAGGTTTCCATTCAGAACAACCAGGTCAGTTTTGCCCCCTGCATGAAAAGCAGCCCAAACGGTCACCCCACCACCTCCAGCTTGGACTCTTGGCACTATACAATCTTTGTTGTAGGCTTCATGCACTTGTCTGCGCACTCGGACGCGGCCATCTTGACGATAGACCAGAAATCTAGACTCGTCACTGAAGATCACATGATTCCAGTGTCCTGGCTGCCATTGACGGTGCTCTCTGGCCCACTGCAATCGGCGCTGGCGGTGTTGTCTGGTCAGGCGTGGCTTTCTCAGGGGACGCCTGGCACGATAGCCTGCTTGAACCAGTCGTTGGTTGACTAGCCTTCTGGATACAGGCACATTTGTCAGTTGCTGCCACTCAGCCCTAAGCCGATTAGCTGACTTGGTACGGCCATTGCGGACTAACCGGTGCAGCTGGCGATCATCCCTCCTTGTATATACAGACTTGGCATTCAATATGGAATATTTTTTTTTTCTTGATTTGGGTTTACTTTCTTAACTCAGCATATCAATCTGGTGAGTTTCTTTTACACTTTGGTGATTTATTTGTTAAAAGAACCATGTCACTGATTGTCTGTCGCAGCAAGAAGTCAACAACAGGATTATATCACAGGTGGCGTGGCAAAATGTACGGACAGGTGCATTTGATGATTGGCTTCACAGTCGGGTATACAAGGGTTGTTGCGTTCTGTATTAGTGTAAAACAACTGCTGCACGTCTCCAAAGGTTATTGCCGCTTCCTCTGGAGATGGTCCGTCAACTCGACAATGCTGTTTGTCATGGAGTGGTGGCTTTACGAAATTACGGCATGAAACAGCATGCTATTGCTCGGCAGTATGGCATCACTCAAGGTCAGGTGTCAAAGATCCTGAAACCAAATGCTCAGAGGGGTGTCCCTACTCCAATACCGAGGCCAGGACATCCCCGCAGAACCACAAGGAGGGATGGTCGCCAGCTGCACCGGTTAGTCCGCAAGGGCCGTACCAAGTCAGCTAATCGGCTTGGGGCTGAGTGGCAGCAACTGGCAAATGTGCCTGTATCCAGAAGGCTATTCAACCAACGACTGGTTCAAGCAGGCTATCGTGCCAGGCATCCCCTGAGAAAGCCACGCCTGACCAGACAACACCGCCAGCGCCGATTGCAGTGGGCCAGAGAGCACCGTCAATGGCAGCCAGGACACTGGAATCACGTGATCTTCAGTGACGAGTCTAGATTTCTGGTCTATCGTCAAGATGGCCGCGTCCGAGTGCGCAGAAGTGCATGAAGCCTACAACAAAGATTGTATAGTGCCAAGAGTCCAAGATTGGAGGTGGTGGGGTGACCGTTTGGGCTGCTTTTCATGCAGGGGGCAAAACTGACCTGGTTGTTCTGAATGGAAACCTGAACCAGTTCAAGTACAGAGCCATTCTGGAAGAAACATTGCTTCCATTTGCTCGTGCAGCCTTTCGAGGAAACTTTGTCTTCCAAGATGACAATGCATGGCCTCATCGTGCTCGCATGATCCAACACTTTCTTGCTGACCGTGGTGCAGAGCATATGGAGTGGCCTGCCATGTTGCCGGATATGAATCCGATAGAGAACTTGTGGGCAGAATTAACGCGTAAAATCGACCACTTGGACCAGCAGCCGACCTCTGTGCATGAATTGCAGCAGGCTATTGTCACTGCATGGCAAGCGATTCCTGTCCAAACCTTGGCAAATCTCGTGAACAGCATGCCTCAACGTGTACGTGCTCTCCTGAATGGTCGTGGGGGTTACACGAAGTACTGAACTGTAATTTTACTGTCCGTAATCCCAGTCGTAATTTAACTTTTGTTTTTGTTAAAAAAAAATTTGGCTAATGTGCAAAATAAAGAGATCCTTCTGGAAAACGTACAGAAGTTTACACAGTACTGTCCATGAATTGAGTTCGATATCAGTTTACATCACTTTCAAGGATCAATTTATTTGTTTCGAAATGTCAAATGTGGTTTTTGTTTCTTTTAAAGGTTGCATTAACAAAATCTAGAATAATTTCAACATAATTCCAATGAACTTTTGGTTCTAAGACATCTTGAAAAGTAAGTTCAGCCCCAGAAAAAAAATATTCCAAATTAAATGCCAAGTCTGTATATATATACTAGCTTGGCTCGGCTCGCTGCGCTCGCCTCACCAAGCGTCGTTTCTGAGGAACGGGCTTATTTTAGCTGAGGCTAATGACTGTACCTGAGATGCTGTGTTGTCATGATTTACACCAATCATAATACAAACAATTACTTTGCACAAATGTATTTGTTGTGTTTGTGATATTACATTTTTATAGGCAATTTAGGTTGAAGATTTCGGTTGAATGTTATTTTTTCAAGAAAGAACCCCTCAGCACACACATAGGGGAGGGGTAGGTGCAGACTGGAAGTTTGGGACGATTACACCTCACCACCACGTAATTCAAAACACCTCACCACCAAGTAATTCAACACACCTCACCACCAAGTAATTTAAAACGCCTCACAGCCATAATAATAATAATAATAATTCATTTATTTTGTATAGCGCTTTTCCAGAAGCCCAAAGGCGCTTTGACAGAGTGGCAAACATAATGCATAACAATACATGAAAACAACAATTGCAAAAAGACAAGAATCAATAGGGAAATATTTAAAGCAAAAGGAGGGAGAAGGAGAAGAGATAGTCAGGGGTTAAATGCTGTGGGTTGAATGATGAATGCAGTGTTGAACAGGTGGGTCTTTAGTGATGTTTTGAATGTGGTGAGTGAGGAGGAGTCTCTGATGGTGTGAGGTAGTGAGTTCCAGAGGGTGGGAGCAGCGATGGAGAAGGCCCTGTCCCCCCAGGATCTGAATTTGGTCCGGATGGAGGGGGTCAGGAGGTTGGTACCAGCAGAGCGGAGGTTGCGGGTGGGAGTGTGTCTGGAGAGGAGGTCAGCCAGGTAGGATGGGGCCAGGTTATGGAGGGCTTTGTTTGTCAAGAGGAGGATTTTGTACTGGATTCTCTGGGGGATGGGGAGCCAGTGAAGCTTGTAAAGGACGGGGGTGATGTGGTCATGGGTCCGGGAATGGGTGAGTAGACGGGCAGCGGAGTTCTGAATGTATTGGAGTTTATTGGTGATTTTTGAGGGTGAACCATAGAGGAGGCTATTGCAGTAGTCCAGACGGGAGGTGATGAAGGCGTGGATGAGGGTTTCTGCAGCCGTGGAGGAGAGGGATGGACGGAGACGGGCAATGTTTTTCAGGTGAAAGAAGGCTGACTTTGTGATCTGTTTAGTGTATTTGTCGAAAGAAAGGGTTTGGTCAAAGATGACGCCAAGATTCCGGATGTGAGGGGAGGTGGATACTGGGATACCGTCGATGTTGAGGGCAAAGTTATGGGTGGATTTTGTGAGCGTTTTTGGGCCAATGATGATTATTTCAGATTTATCACAGTTAAGCTTGAGGAAGTTGATTTGAAGCCAGGATTTTATTTCAGTGATGCAGTTTGTCAGGATAGAGTGGGTGTTGGTGGAGACGGACTTGGTGGAGATGAAAAGCTGGATGTCATCGGTGAAGCAGTGGAATTGGAGACCATGACGGCGGATTAAGTGACCGAGGGGGGACAGGTAAAGGATGAAGAGGAGGGGGCCAAGAACTGAACCTTGGGGGACACCTTGGGGGAGGGGAGCAGTGGGGGATTTGCAGTTATTGATGGAGATGAACTGCCATCTGTCAGAGAGGTATGATTTAATCCAAGAGAGGGCAGTGCCGGTAACGTTAAAGGTGGATTCAAGTCGGGTGAGGAGGATAGTGTGATCGATGGTGTCAAAGGCAGCGCTGAGGTCGAGGAGGACGAGAATGTTGAGGTTGCCAGCGTCAGAGGAGAGGAGAAGGTCGTTGGTGATTTTGAGGAGAGCAGTTTCAGTACTGTGGTTGGAGCGGAATCCGGATTGGAATGTTTCATACAGGTTATTGGCAGAGAGATGATGTTTGAGTTGAGTGGCTACAGCGCGTTCCAAAACTTTTGACAGAAAGGGTAGGTTGGAGATGGGTCTGAAGTTGTTTAGGGTGTCAGGGTTTAGACCAGGTTTTTTTAGAATGGGGGTAACAGCAGCAATTTTGAGGGAAGGTGGGACGATGCCTGTAGACAGGGAGGAGTTTATTGTTGCAATGATAAGTGGAGAGAGAGCAGGGAGGGAGGCTTTGACAAAGCTGGAGGGGATGGGGTCAAGAGTGCAGGTGGCAGTTTTCATTCCTATGAGGAGTTCAGAGAGGTCAGTAGGGGAGATTGGGGAGAACCGAGACAGGGGATGGCAGGACAAGGGGGGGGCAGGTGGTTGGAGGGGGAGCGGGTGCAGCGGTGGTCAAGCTGTTGTAGATGTTGTCAATTTTGCGTTGGAAGAAAGAGAGGAAGGAGATGCAGTTGTCTACTGTGAATGACTGGGTGGTGGTGTTCAGGGGGCGGAGGAGTTTGTTTATTGTCGAGAAGAGTGCTTTTGGGTTTCCGAAGCCAGAGTGGATAATTTGAGAGTAGTAGGCAGAGCGGGCGCGGGAGAGGGCATCTTTGTAGTGTTGTAGGTGGTCCTTGTAGGCTTGGGAGTGAACTGTGAGACCCGTTTTATTGCGGAGTCTTTCAAGTTGGCGAGCACGAGTTTTCATCAGGCGGAGTTCAGGGGTAAACCAGGGAGCAGAATGGGTGAAAGAAACTGTTTTGGTTTTTACAGGCGCAAGCTGGTCAAGGCAGGAGGAGAGAGTGTGGTTGTAGTAGTTAGTGAGGTCGGAAGGGGTGTGGAGGTCAATGAAGGGAGAAGTGGACATTTTTTCAGAGAGGGTGGATGAGAATGAGGTAGGTGAAAGAGCGTTTAGCTTACGGAAGTTGATAGTGCGATAATGCCTTGGTGTTGGGGCGGGGATGTTGATGGTCAGAGTGATGGCTAAGTGGTCAGAGAGGGTGAGGTCGGAGCCAGAGAGATGGTGCAAATTTAATCCAGTGGAGCAGACAAGGTCCAAAATGTGACCACGGATATGGGTAGGAAAGTCGACATGTTGAGTGAGGTTAAAGCAGGTGAGTAAATCAGTGAAGTCAGTGGTTATTGTGGAGTCGGTGGAGTCCATGTGGATATTGAAATCACCAAGGAGGAGGATTGAGGGGGAGAGGGAACATAGCTAGGTCAGAAAGTAGGAGAAGTCAGACAGGAATGATGGGTGTGGTTTGGGAGGGCGGTAGACGACAGCCATGACTGACTGCGTGCGACCAGAGAGTTTAAAAGCCAGGTGTTCAAATGATGGAGCAGATGAGATGGAGATGAGGTTGGTCTTGATGTCTTGACGGTGGATAACGTAATGAAATGAAACCACCATAACCACCACCATAAAACACGTAATGAAAACACCTCACCACCACAAAATTAAAAACACTTCACCACCACGAAATTGAAAACACCTCACAGCCATCAAACACGTAATAAAAATACCTCACCACCACAAAATTAAAAACACCTCACAGCCATAACACACGTAATAAAAACACCTCACAGCCATAAAACACGTAATAAAAACACCTCGCAGCCATAAACCACGTAATAAAAACACCTCACAGCCATAAAATACGAAATAAAAACACCTCGCAGCCATAAACCACGTAATAAAAACACCTCGCAGCCATAACACACGTAATAAAAACACCTCACAGCCATAAAACACGTAATAAAAACACCTCGCAGCCATAAACCACGTAATAAAAACACCTCACAGCCATAAAATACGAAATAAAAACACCTCGCAGCCATAAACCACATAATAAAAACACCTCAGCCATAAAACACGTAATAAAAACACCTCACAGCCATAAAACATGTAATAAAAACACCTCACAGCCATAACACACGTAATAAAAACACCTCACAGCCATAAAACACGAAATAAAAACACCTCACAGCCATAAAACATGTAATAAAAACACCTCACAGCCATAAAACACGTAATAAAAACACCTCACAGCCATAAAACATGTAATAAAAACACCTCACAGCCATAACACACGTAATAAAAACACCTCACAGCCATAAAACACGAAATAAAAACACCTTGCAGCCATAAACCACATAATAAAAACACCTCACAGCCATAAAACACGTAATAAAAACACCTCACAGCCATAAAACATGTAATAAAAACACCTCACAGCCATAAAACGTAATAAAAACACCTCACAGCCATAAAACACGTAATAAAAACACCTCACCACCACGAAATTAAAAACACCTCACAGCCATAAAACACGTAATAAAAACACCTCACCACCACGAAATTAAAAACACCTCACAGCCATAAACACGGAATAAAAACACCTCACCACCACGAAATTAAAAACACCTCACAGCCATAAACACGGAATAAAAACACCTCACCACCACGAAATTAAAAACACCTCACACAGCCATAAACACGGAATAAAAACACCTCACCACCACGAAATTAAAAACACCTCACAGCCATAAAACACGTAATAAAAACACCTCACCACCACGAAATTAAAAACACCTCACCACCACGTCATTTAAAAACACCTCACCACCAAGTAATTCAAAATACCTCATCACCAACTAATTCAAAACACCTCACCACCATGTAATTATAAATACCTCACCACCATGTGATTTAAAAACACCTCACCACCATGTGATTTAAAAACACCTCACCACCATGTGATTTAAAAACACCTCACCACCATGTGATTTAAAAACACCTCACCACCATGTGATTTAAAAACACCTCACCACCATGTGATTTAAAAACACCTCACCACCATGTGATTTAAAAACACCTCACCACCACATAATTCAAAATACCTCACCACCACGTGATTCAAAACCACCACAACGTGATTAAAAACACTTCACAACCACGGAAACAAAAGTTTGAGGGAGTCGTTAAGTGAGAACACAGACACCGCCCAGATGTGTAGATATATAGATAAATGACTGTACCCGAGTTGCCGTTTTGTCATGGTTTAAACCAATCATAATTCAAACAATTATTTTGCACAAATGTATTTGTAATATACGTGATATCATATTTTATAAACAATTGAAGTTGAAAACGTCAGTTTAAAAAAAAAAATTCCCCAAAAAAAAAAAACAGATTGGAAATTTTTTTTGGTAAATACCCTTAGGACATAGCGACGGGACAGATATGTGCATACCAGAAGTTTGGTACGATTTCACAAAATTTTGAGAAAGTAGTTCAGTGACAACACAGGACAGACGCTGCACAAATATATATATATATAGATATAGTTTTTATTGAAGTTTTTTTTCCAGTTTTTATTGAAATTTACACAGTTTAATGTCCAGTGAATAATCTGAAATGGTACAAAGGTAAGTAGTAAACTGGTCGAGGTTAAAAAAAAAGGAAAGACCTACAATATGTCAAAACTACCTTCGAGGAAAAGAACAAGACGGTAGGCTTCAAATCATGGAATGGCCAAGAACATTCTCCAGACTTAAACCCCATCGAGCTGGTTTGGGATGAACTAGACAGAAGGGTGAAAGCAAAGCAACCGAAAAGTGCAAAACATTTGTGGGAACTTCTGCAACAGTGTTGGGAAGAACTTCCCGAACAATATTTGATTTCCATTGTAGAGAGAATGCCACGAGTGTGTTCGGCGGTTATATCTGCAAAAGATGGCGACTTTGCAGAGTCAAAAATTAAAATTAAATTTTGTTAAACAAAATGATTCTATGATTTCTTTTTTATCTCCAATTGTTTATTTGGTCCATTTATTTTATCCCGGTGTGTACCCTGGTTAGAATAGGTACACCGTATCCCTGCGTGTCGGAAGAGGCGACTAAGAGGGTTGGTGTCGGGAAGGGCATCCGGCCATAAAAACATTGCCTCAAAAAGAGAACCATGACAATTACAACTACATATGGGCAGGGTACAGCCCGAAGTGGAGATCGGTTTCTGAGGTTTGGGACATGGAATGTAGGGACAATGACAGGGAGATCAGGAGAAGTGGTGGAAGTATTGATCAGAAGAAGAGTGGACATATGTTGTGTGCAAGAGACGAGATGGAAGGGAAGTGGTGTGAGAATGGTGAAGGGTCGGCAGGGACTGAGCTGGTGCACCTGATTCTAAATTTAGGTATTTGAAGTAGTGATAAATGTAGGGGTGTACTTACTTTTTCCACATGCGAAATTTGCATTTATGTTTATTTCAATTATAAAATGCACTACAAAATGTAAATGTTTCATGATACTTGTTGTATTATATCACCTTTATCTAGCAATATTGTTGAAATGAAGATCAAATAGCTGTATGTTTAAATATGTTGAAAAAGTCAAAAGTTTACATGGGGTGTACTTACTTTTTCACGTGACTGTATACATATTGTTGTGGATATGAGGATTGTGTTTTTTTTGATTGTTTTATTCTGGACCCTCCTGCCTCCAGTCTGTGTATAAAGGTCAAAGGTCGTTCCGTAGTTATTTCATAAGCACTCACGTTAGCCAATCATAGATTTCCTCCTTGTTGACAGTTATTTCCTTATTCTGTGTAGTAGGCTAAGGATTTGTTTTCCATTAATTGACACTCCATTGCACCGAAGTCAAATTGATAGATCCCAATTCATTCCCAAAGCCCCATTCACAAAGCCTCGATTGCCAACTGTATTCGCCGCCATTGCCATGTGCTCCGTGCTCTGTGTGAACAGGAGGGGCGGGGTCGCCGGGAAAAGGCAAGCCCAGGGCGCGCCACGAGGGGCGCGCCGTTCGGCGCCATGTCCAAATAAGGAGGCAAGCCCGTGGCATTGCCATATAAGGTCACAGAGCACGGGGGGAGGGCGGTACCGAAACTGAGGAGGGCGTGTTACACCGGCGCTTGAGGATGAGATAGGCGTGCGAAGATCGCGCAATGGCAGATGAGTCCTGAAAAAGCACACGACGTCCCCACGGCAGCACGGAGAGCGAACCATTGAGCAAGACTGAGAGAGAGAAACGTGAGGGGGTGCCTGTATTGCGGCAATAGGCCGATACCCTCTAGGCCCTATTGCCGGTCGGTGAGACGCGAGGCTGTGTTTGCCGGGTTTTCGCCTCGACCCCAAAGCGTGGATCGGTGCGCGCACTTGGAGCCGGACCTCGACGCCTACCATCTGCCTGGACCCTCCTCTGCCGTCCCAAACCATCCATTCCATCCTTCTTGTGTACGTGAGTTTGTTTTGTTTGTTCTGTCCAGGGTATAAGTTAAGCCTGTGTAGATAAGCTAGCAATTTTCACTGTGTCTCCTTGATTTCTTCTGTAAATTATTTTATTATCCTTCCTTCTCCTTGGTTACTTTTGGTTGTAAATAGCAAATAAATTATATTCGTATTCCCTACTTCTGTCTTCCTCTTCTTCACATCCGTCGCCTTTGTCTTTTCCCCATTGAATATCTGTGGCACGATTTGGCCCACATTTAAGGAATCGGCTCTAGTCATTGTTAACGGTTCGGGCCGCGGCGCCATCCGCTCGGCAAATCAACATCTTATCCGCGGTCCGTAACAATATATATACACACACACATATACATATATATACACACACATATATATATATATATATATACATGTGTATATATACACACACACACACACATATATATATATATATATATATATATATATATATATATATATATATATATATATATATATATATATATATATATATATATATATATATATATATATATATATATATATATATACACACACACAGGGGGCTGCAAAAGTAGGTATACAGTAATGAAAAACAAAACGTGCGCACAAAACGTATTTTATTGATCATACAAGCATATCAATATTAACATATCAATAATAAACATATCAATAATAAACATATTGTTGCGGATTTGAGAATCCTGTGTTTTTTATTGTTGTAAATATCACCCTGAGTAGTGTAATGATTCCTTGTAAATATCTCCGTTTTGTGTGTAAAGATCAAAGGTCGTCCTCTTAGTTAGTCCATATACATGCATGTAGGCCACCATATACCCTTCTAAATAGTTATTTCCTTATTATGTGTATTAGTTTAAGGCTGTGTTTCCCATTAATCGACTCTGCATTGCATCAGTTGAAATGCGATAGTTCCCTTTTCAAATTCCTCAAAGCCTCCATTCCCAAAGCCTCCATTCCCAAAGCCTCCATTTCCAACCGCATTGCCAACTGCATTCGCCCTCCATTGAGCACGCGGTCAGTTTGGAGAAGAAAGGCGTGTCTCCACCTCGTCATAGGAAGGAGGAGTGAGCCCTTGCCGATCAACCAACCAAGCACGAGGGGTTTGGCTTGAGAGGGCGGAGAAAGAACAATCGGGCAGGTTCGCGAAGATTCGAGGGTGTGGCCCTATATAACCCGTCACGCGACGCCCCCACCAGAGAGAAGGGAGGAGTTCACCTAAAGGAGTCCACCGCAGCTTTGAACAAACCGCAGCTTTGAACAAACCGCAGTTTTAACCACCGCAGCTTTGAGCGTCGACAGCGGGTGACGGCAGTTGCGGCCACGAAGCAACGTCGCCATGCGGAGACGATTGGGGAGAGTCGGCGGCTGCTCAACTCGAGCCGGGATCACACCCACCACCCGCATCCTTCCCGCCTTGTGATCCGACCTCCTCGTCCGTCCAGCCATCCCCCTCCAGCTGAATCTTCCTCCCCTTCCAGCCATTCGTTCCTGCCTTCATTCCCCATTCGTGTAAGTCTGATTGTCATCTGTTTTGTGTGTCTTGTCCTGGGGTATAAGTTAAGCCTGTTTCGATAAGTTAGTATTTGCACTGTGTCTTCTGATCCTTACATCTTTCTGTCTTTATTTTCGTATCTTTCCTCCTCCTTGGTGCTTTTGACTTGTACATAATAGTTAGTAATAAATCCTGTGCTTCCTACCTTGCCTTCTTTCCTTTACATCCGTTTCGTTTTAGTGATTTCCCCATTGGATACCTGTGGCACGATTTGGCCAACGTTAAGAATCAGGTCTAGTTACTTGCTAATGGTTCGTGCCGCGGCTGCTAATCCGCTCGGCAATTAACATCTTGTCCGCGGTCGCGAACGAGGTTGCTCACCTGCCTCTCCGGAGGGAGCTGCGCAACTTCAGGACTCACGTCGGTCAGTCGCACACAAGGGGATTAATCCCCCCTTCTTAAGGGGAAAAAGGCCGACGTTGAGATCCGCAACAATATTAATCCCTCAAATGTTCAAACTGTTTGCCCCCGGCATTCACACACTCCACTAGTCGAGTGTGGACACCCATGCACACTCTGGCACAAAGGTCTTTATCAGCATCAATTTCCTGGCAAGCCTCCCGTATGAACTGAATCATGGCATCAACAGAACGTGGCTTGCATGCGAAAACCCTGTCTTTTACACATCCCCAGAAAAAGAAGTCCATAGGGGTGAGATCCGGCGAACGTGGTGGCCAGTCAACGACTCCCTGATGTCCAATCCACCTGTTGGGAAATTCTTTGTCAAGTAGCGCACGCACAGTAAGTGCGGTGGCGCCCCATCCTGCTGAAAGTAGAAGTCGTCCTGCTGCTGTTGTTCGCATACCTGTGGTATGATTGTATCCGTCAGCATGTTCAGATACACGTGTTGATCGACAGTCCTGTGCAGAATGATAGGTCCAACGACACCTTTGCAGGACAGACCAGCCCACACTGTCACCCCAGGTTGATTGAGCTGTTGCTCAATCGAGACTTTAGGGTTTTCAGTTGCGTAGTACACACAATTGTGCCGATTAACGGCACCCGATAGCTTAAAGTTTGCTTCATCGGACCACACGATTTTGGGCAGAATGCTGTCACCCTTTCGTTCCTCGTTCAGGATGGCTTCACAAAATTGTAAATGCCAATCCGAGTCATCCTCTAATAAACCATGTATCAATCGTGGCACGTACATTTTCAGTCCTGCACGGTGCATCAAACGACCCAACGATCTGCGTTCAATACCCAATTCAGATGACGCCCTGTTTTTCGATTTCTGAGGGCTCTGGGTAAATGCCAGGGCGACTTGCATTGCATTCTCTGGCGTTGTCACGGTGACTGGTCGACCACTCTTCGGCGAGTTGTGGATAGACCCCGTCCTCTCAAATTTGTCACGTATCCGGTAAATCGTGAGCCTCGTTGGTGGAGGCGATGCAAATGTTTCTCGCCACTGCTCTCGCACACGTTCACTATTCTCTGTCTTCCAGTACTGTTTCAAAATCCATTTGCACTCCTCGTCCGTTGAATTACCAGCCATCGTTAAATTTCCACTTCACCTGCAAATAATTATAGATGTATTATAGAAAAAATTACGAAAATAAAAATATTTAAAATGGTAATGATTTTAATGAATTAAATGAATCTGAGCACCACTATTATAATACTGGTAATACTGGTATAATCCTTACTGTATACCTACTTTTGCAGCCCCCTTATATATATATATATATATATATATATATATATATATATATATATATATATATATATATATATATATATATATATATATATATATATATATATATATTGTTGCGGATATGAGGATTGCATTTTTTTGATTGTGTGTATTGTAGTGGTAAATTGTTGTATGAACATTGTTTGAATATGGCCCCTCCTGCCTCCAGAGTTGTGTAAAGGTAAAAAGGGCGTCCCGGTAGTTATTCCATGAAACACCACATTGCAGGACCCGATAAAACCCTTGTTCAGTAGCTTATATCTTATTATGTGTTTTAGAGTAAGGCCTTGTCTTCCATTAAAATAATACTCCATTGCACCGAATCAATTAAGAATAGCTCCCCTTCAATAATTCCATTTCACAGCCAAACTCTCCATCTGTGGGTAAAGCAGTTCACAAGCATGGGATGCACGCCCTCTCAATTCGCTGCTATAGTGAATATGTGCTCCGTGCTCTGTTTGAACACGAGGGGCGGGGTCGCCAGGGAGAGGCAAGCCCAGGGCGCGCCACGAGGGGCGTGCCATCGGCGCGATGCCCAAATAAGGAGACAAGCCCGTGGGATTACCATACAAGGTCACGAAACAGAGCACGGGGGAGGAGGGCGGTACCGAAACCGGAGGGGGCGTGACACACCCGCGCTGAAGGTTTGGACGGAAGGGTGCGACGATCGCTGGGACAAGCTACACCAGATATACGGCGGATGAGTCCAGGTGCGTGAGAGGGCGTGTCAGTCCCGTGCTGGAGAGAAGTGAGAGGAAGGGAATACGAGCTGAGCTGCGTGGAGAGGTACACGACAAAGAAAGGGTCCAAGAGAAAGCAGAGGAACTTTTACGAACGAGTTGCAAAGAGATACGGCAGATGAGTCCAGCCCCGTTTCAACCAGCCGCGTGAAGCCCTGACGGGGCAGCGAGTGACCCTGTCGGCGTGCGCTGTAAAGCCGAATACCAGGAGTTGCCGGCGTGCGCTGTAAAGCGGGATACAAGGAGCTGCCGGCTCCCCGCTTCCCGCCCGGAGTGGACCTGCTCGCTGTGCCCTGTGATCCCACCTGCTCATCCTTTCCAGCCATTCCTGCCTGCAAGTTCCCCATTTGCGTACATGAGTTTGTTTTGTTCGTGCTGTCCTGGGTAGTAACTAAGTCTGTATAAGCTAGTATTTTCCCTGTGTCTCTAAAAGCTTCTGTATATTATTTTATTATCTTTCCTTCTCCTTGGTTATTTTGAGCCTGTAAATAGTAAATAAATTTAGTAGTATTTTCAACCCTTTTCTCGTCTTCTTAATTCCTTTTCTTCACATTCGTCGTCTTAGTCTTTTCCACATTGAGTATCTGTGGCGCGATACGGCCAACGTTTGGGTGAATCGGGTTTAGTCGGGGAACAACTGTTCGGCCGCGGTTACCTCCGCTCGGTAAAAATAACATCTAATCCGCGGACCGTAACAATATATATATATATATATATATATATATATATATATATATATATATATATACACACACACACAGACACACACACACCTACTCTCTTTTTTAGAATATCAATTCCTCCCTTACTTACCTGCACAATGTCAAACTCGTTAATATAATATAGTACACTTTCGTATTTTGTATCTATCTATTAATTACGTACATGTCATTTTTGCCTACATAATCAATGGATGGCCCTTATTGTCCCCCGTCGCACCGCGGAGCGAAAGGGGGACTATGGATTTCCCGTGCGTCCATGCGTCCATGCGTGCATGCGTGCGTAAGCGAAGGACCGAATTCTAATTTGGTGTGTGGGTTGCAACCCACGTCAAAATCCAAGATGGCCGCCGTAATGTTTGTCTGACGCCATGTATGTCTGAACCTTGTGAGCGGAATATCTTGAAAAATAAGCGAAGTACCAACTTCTAATATGGTGTGTCGGTGTATCTAGGGATAAGGAAGAATGCTATTGAAAATTGGGTCGCCACGTCAAAATCCAAGATGGCCGCCACCATATATATGTCTGAACCTTGTGAGCGAAATATCTTGAAAAATAAACGAATTACTAACTTCTAATCTGGTGTGTGGGTGTATCTACGCATAAGGAAGAACGCTATTGAAAATTGGGTCACAACAACAACAACAACATGCATTTTTAAAGGCCATTTTCCCTGCTAGAGTGGGGGTTAGCCTTGCGGTCCCCATGACAATCTTCTCCATTTTGCCCTATTTTCTGCATCTCTCCTTGTTAACCCCCTTGCCCGCATTTCTTCTTCAACCATCTTTAGCCAAGTCTTTCTCGGTCTTCCCCGTCTTCTACTTCCTTCTACATTCATTTCCATCACTCTTCTCAACCAGTCACTTTCATCCTTCCTCAACACATGACCAAACCATCTCAACCTGTTCCTCTTCACAGCATCAATCACAGGCTCTATTCCCATCATCTTTCGCAATTCATCATTTGTCTTCCTCTCTCTCAACGATACTCCGCACATCCGTCGAACCATTCGCATTTCCACCCTTTCCAACCTTCGTTGCTGCTCTACGTTCATTACCCATGTCTCGCTCCCATAAATCATAACACTTCTCACACATGCAGCATACACCTTTCCCTTCAGCTTCAACGACACTCCCCTCATCATCAGCACGCCACTCAATTCCCGAAACTTCTTCCATGCACATCTCACTCGAGCAACCGTTGCCGAGTCTGATCCACCTTCTCCATTCAGCATGTCTCCAAGGTAGCAAAATGTTTTCACACCTTCCAGCTTCACACGGTCTCCAAGATCCAACTCAACATTTCCTCCATCTGCAGCTCCCTCTGTGCACACCTTACATTTGAATGTAGCTGCCACACTGGTTAATGACCCTCTCAGACCACTACATTTTTGATGAACCCACTCAGCGCACATTGTACATTGAATGGCGTTCACTCCGACACCCTTCCTACACACAGCACAGGGCCACTTCCCAGTTCTTTCCACCTCACCACATGCTTTACCACTTGCCATCACCTTCGTCTTTCCGATATTCACCTTCAGACCTTTTGTCTCCATACATTCCTTCCACGTGTTCATCTTTTCCTTCAGTCCATCCATACTTTCCGCAATCAACACCAGATCATCTGCATACAACAACTCCCACGGTAAACCCTCCTTTACGTTCTGAGCCAGCACCTCCATCACAGCTACAAATAGTAGTCGACTTAGTATTGACCCCTGATGCACTCCCACCTTCACCTCAAACTCACCACTGTTCCCGTCCTTCGTCCTTACAGCTGTGCGCGCTCTTTTGTACATTGCCATCACTACTCTGATCAACCATTCCTCCACTCCTAACTTCCTCAATGCCCATGTCAATACTTTGCGTGGAACCCGATCGAATGCTTTCTCCAGATCAACAAACCCAAGAAACAACTTCTTCCTCTTCTCCATGTACTTCTCCTGCAACTGCCTCACAATGAAAAGCGCGTCTGTCGTTCCTCTTCCTGGCATAAATCCAAACTGCATTTCGTCGATCTTCACTTTCTTCCTTATCCTCCTCTCCAACACCCTTTCGAATACCTTCATTCCATGTTCCAATAACTTTATCGCTCGGTACGAGCCACACTCCAGAGGGTCACCTTTCCCCTTGTATAGAGGGACGAGGGTACTCAGTTCCCAATCCACTGGAATGCAGCCTTCTTTCACCACCAGATTACAGATCCCTGTCATTCTCTTCACACCCCAACTTCGTGCTGCCTTCAACATATCTCCCACAACTCCCGTCGGCCCTCCCGCTTTTCTACCCTTCATTGCTTTTATCGCTTCCTCAACTTCCTTCTCAGTTATCTTCTCTGCCGGTCCTAAAACTGGGTTACTCTCTATGTTGCCATCCCATTCATTCTCTGTATTCAACAGCATTTCCATATATCTTTTCCATCTTCCTTTAATTCCATCTGGGTCGACAACGATTTGTCCCACTTCATCCTTCAAGCAGCTCACCCCCATCACATCACACCTCTCTTTCGCTATCTGCTTTGCAATCCTGAATACCGCTCTCTGACCCTCTTCCGAATCCAAGCGTTCTCCGAACATTTTCCTACATGCCTCCTGCGCCTTTGCTACCTCTTTCTTTGCAGCCTTCCTGGCTGCCTTATAACTTTCATGCTCTGCTGTTTCTGCTCCCGTACCCTTCGCCTTCTGCCACTCCTTGAACTTCTTCCTCTTCTCGTCAATCCTCTTTCCAACTTCATCATCCCACCACCATGTTTCCGAGTGCCTCGGTGGTCCTTTTGTCCATCCACATACCTCACCAACGGCTCCCAACAGACTAGCTTTCATTGACATCCAACCACTTTCAAGCTCAACCACATCATCCTCGACCCTACTCAGCCTCTCTTTTAATGCCTCCCTTACTGTCACCTCTTTCAACCTCCACACCTTCATTCTCGGTTGGTACTTCACCCGCCGAGCTCTCCTCGCACCTTTCACCCTTACGTCGCAGACAACCAAGTGGTGCTGTGAAACAGCCTCCTCCCCCGGGATCACCTTTGTGTCTCGGAGGTGCCCCCTATCTCGCCTACGCACCATCAGGTAGTCAACGGTTGTCGTCGACCCACCTGACGTGTATGTAACAAGCTTATTATCCTCTTTCTGGAACTGAGTATTACAAATCAACAAATCAGCTCCATCAGCAAACTCCAAAATCCTTTCACCTTCTCCATTTCTCACACCATATCCGTAACCCCCATGAACTCCGTCAAAACCATCCATACTCCTTCCCACATGTCCATTTAGGTCTCCTCCTACCACAACAACTTCCTCATCTTTCACGTTTTCCATCAGCTTCTCTATCGCACACCAGAACTTGTCCTTCTCTTCATCGCTCCGACCAACCTGCGGAGCATATCCCGAGATGACGTTCACCAAGAGCTTTCCAATCATCATTTTCACCATCATCAACCTATCACTCACTCTAGTCACACTCACCACACTGTCTACAAACTCCTCAGAAACCAGGACACCAACACCATTCACGCCCTCCAGGCACCCTTGCCACACAAACTTGTATTTCTGTCCCTGCCTACCCTTCACCATTCTCACACCACTTCCCTTCCATCTCGTCTCTTGCACACAACATATGTCCACTCTTCTTCTGACCAATACTTCCACCACTTCTCCTGATCTCCCTGTCATTGTCCCTACATTCCATGTCCCAAACCTCAGAAACCGATCTCCACTTCGGGCTGTACCCTGCCCACATGTAGTTGTAATTGTCATGGTTCTCTTTTTGAGGCAATGTTTTTTTATAGCCGGATGCCCTTCCTGACGCCAACCCTCTTAGTCGCCTCCTACGACACGCAGGGATACGGCGTACCTATTCTTATCCAGGGTACACACTGGGAAACGTTTAAAACATGGAAATCCTGGGGGGGGGAGGGGGGGGGGATCACCGCTGCAGTTTAAACATATTTAAATAAATATTTAAACAAAACCATGAAAACAATCTGGGAAAAGTCTCTAAGTGAGAACGTGGATTTGAGAAAGTAGGAGCAGAGGTGAAAGAACAAACGAGAATATAGGGGGCGGGGCACAAGTCGGGACGAGGAGGCCGCACGAAACACCAGGCCGCACGAGGCGCGGACAAAGAAACAACTAATTACACACAAATTTGCAACAACTACAAAACCAAAACCAAATAGAAACACACAATAACACATACACAACAAAATACGCAGCGGAAATTTGACAAAGAAACGAACGGGAAAACACGCAAACTTTGATGCCGTGGAGAGATCAAAGCAAGCCCCGTCTGAAAATTGGGTCGCCACGTCAAAATCCAAAATGGCTGCCGCCATGTATGTCTGAACCTTGTGAGTGGAATATCTTGAAAAATAAGCGAAGTACCAACTTCTAATCTGGTGTGTGGGTGTATTTATGCATAAGGAAGAACGCTATTGAAAATTGGGTCACCACGTCAAAATCCAAGATGGCCGCCGCCATGTATGTCTGAACCTTGTGAGCGGAATGTCTTGAAAAACAAGCATTCTGAGTATTGCGCTGCAATACATGTCCCCTACCGGCAGTCTGTCGTCCGGAAAACTGTTGGGGAAATTACCAAGGGTTATTTACCCACAGGTTCTGAATCGTTCCCAATCGCTAATTACCTCAGGACGGGCTCACCTGTGATTCGCAGTCGGGACTTCGATTTATACACCTTGCAGACAGGTCAGCAGAAGCACGAGAAAATACGTTTTTTTTTTTTTTGTTTGTTTTTTTTTGTATACAAGATCGAGGCTCGTGAAAGAGCGAACATTAATCACACAGAAAGACAAACCGACACATAAAACATATAACATCGGGAGCGGTAGACAAGTTCGTGAGAGAGGGGGAAGGACACAAACACAACATTTGAGAGCAGGGACCGAGAGACATGGAGACATCGAGAGATCTGAGAGTGGGCGAGGGCTTTGGTGGGGGGGGGGGGGCATGGGAAGGGGGCGGTGGGAGAGGTATAAAACATATGGACACTGCCAGGACTTCCAGGAAAGAAGTTGGAATTTCAAACAAGGTGGATCTGGGGTGAATTAGCGGGGGTAGAAAAGATCAAGGTTTTGGATGGGGGAAGATAAGAGATGGTGGTGAACAGCTGTTTTAAAGACCTGGAGGGAGGAGTGGGATTGAAGGGAGTGAGGGAGTTTGTTCCAGAGGCGGGAGAAAAGAGGAATGAAAGAGTGAAGGTGAGCAGAGAGCCGAGATTTCGGCAGTTTAACCATCAGAGGGTTGCTGGCAGATCTTGTGCGACCTGTAGGAATATTTGGGGGACAGAGCACAGAGAGAGCTGGGGGTGCAAGGCCGGAGAGGAGTCGGTAGAAGACAGAAAGACCACCTACCTGCCTGCGGTGAGTGAGTGAAAGGCCCTCAGAGATAGCTTCATCGCGGGAGATTCCAATAATTCTGAAAGCTTTGGTTTCAACAGCGTGAAGCCGAGCTAGGTGTGAGGCAGGAGCACCGGCCCATAGGGGAGAACAGTATTCCATTGAGCTGCGGATGAAAGCCTTGTATGTGGTGAGGAGCTCAGCTGTGCCGAGGAAGGACTTCGCACGACGGAGGATGCCCAGTCGGCGACTGGCTTTGGAGGCCAGCTTGGAAATGTGGTTTTCCCAAGAAAGATCATGGCAGATAGTGAGACCCAAAATCTTGAGCGACAGAACTTCTTGGAGAGGATTGTTGAGAAAGTAGATGGGAGGGTTGTCCAGTCGATCTTTTCGGAGAGACATAGTAAGAGTGTGAGATTTGTCAGGATTGAAAGACATGTTCCACTTGTTTGACCAGTCTGTGATTTTGTCCAGGTCTTCAGAGAGTGAGGAGGCAGCAGACTGCCGATCTGAGGGAAGAGGAATGGAGCGGCAGAGAGTGGAGTCATCAGCAAAGAGATAGAGAGGATTTTCGAGAGAGTCAGAGAGATCATTGATGAAGACCAGAAAAAGCACGGGGCCCAGAACACTGCCTTGGGGAACTCCAGCCTGAACAGGAAGAGGAGATGAGAGAAACCCATTCAGGGCCACACGTTGACGACGACTAGAGAGGAAGTCCGCCAGCCATGCGCGGAGATTTCCATGGATACCAAAGGAGGAGAGTTTGGTGAGCAGAGCGGGGTGCCAGACCGTGTCGAAGGCACGTGATATGTCGAGGGAGACAGCTCTAATTTCCTGTTTGGCATTGAGGACCTCCATCCATTGTTGAGACAGCAGAAGCAGCATGTCCAGAGTAGAGTCCAGCATGTCCAACGTTGTTGATAAAGAACCTTTCGAGTCGCTAAATATCAGTAATTTATCATATTTTCCAGTTCACGATCAATGATCGATGTGTATATATATATATATATATATATATATATATATATATATATATATATATATGTTGCTCGGCTTGGCTCCGCCCCTCCCGAAAGCGGCGCTGTGTCCGCTGTTGACGTTCGGGAGACAGGGCTGAGGGCGCGCGGTGCGGCTTGAGGAGAACTCCAGAATAAACAAGAGATATCCATTTTTTTAAGATCTTCGTTTAATTAATGATATCTGCCAAACCACATGCCCTATCGCAAATTCAAAAAGGACATTTTATTAGATTGACATGCTGAACAGATCTCTGAAATTTCCCCTTGATTGGATCAAAAATGAGGGAGGAGCTCGGTTTTAAAGGTTCATGCTTAAAAACGTCATAACTCTGAAACCATGTGATGCATGACGTCATGCTGGCTGACTTTTTTGTTCGTCAGTGGTATGCGATTCTGCCTGCAAAGTTTGGCCTCGATCTGATCAGCCGATGCAAAGAAAAAGGGGTTTTCGTGTTTTCACGAAAAACAATATGGCGGCCGAACCACGTGACCTGTGACGTCATAATTACCATTAAAATATTCTACAGACCGAGTCCCTCATATGGTGAAAATTTGATCTCAATCGGTCCAATTATTGCAGAGAAAATCATTTTTAAAGGAAATTAAAACTTAAAATGGCACTGAGTTAAGGATCATCAGAATTATCAGAATTCCCAAAGTTCAAAGTGCCATAACTTTGTCAAAAATGATCGAAACGTCGTGAAGTTCGAACGTGACCTGTAACTTATCATGAGGAAACCATGTGCCAAGTTTGAAATCATTAGCGTTAAGAGTTTAGAAAACAAGTCCGGAAAACTGTTCTTTGCGTGACGGACTGACGGACTGACTGACGGACTGACTGACTGACTGACTGACTGACGGACGGACTGACGGATGGAGGGACGGCGTGCAAACCTATAGTCCCCTCCGGTGTACACCGGTAGGGGACTAACAAGCGAAGTACCAACTTCTAATCTGCTGTGTGGGTGTATCTACGCATAAGGAAGAACGCTATTGAAAATTGGGTCGCCACGTCAAAATCCAAGATGGCCGCCACCATATATATGTCTGTGAGGGAAAATGAACCTTGTGAGCGAAATATCTTGAAAAACAAGCATTCTGAGTATTGCGCTGCAATACATGTCCCCTACCGGCAGTCTGTCGTCCGGAAAACTGTTGGGGAAATTACCAAAGTTAAAAGTGCCATAACTTTGTCAAAAATGATCGAAAGGTCGTGGAGTTCGAACTTGATCTGTAAATTATCATGAGGAAACCATGTACCAAGTTTGAAATCATTTGCATTAAGAGTTTCGAAAAAAAGTCCGGAAAGCTGTTCTTTGCATGACGGACTGACGGACTGACTGACTGACGGACTGACGGACTGACTGACGGACTGACGGACTGACTGACGGACGGAGGGACGGAGTGCAAACCTATAGTCCCCTCCGGTGTACACCGGTAGGGGACTAACAAGCATTCTGAGTATTGCGCTGCAATACATGTCCCCTACCGGCAGTCTGTCGTCTGGAAAACCGTTGGGGAAATTACTAAAGTTCAAAGTGCCATAACTTTGTCAAAAATGATCGAAACGTCGTGAAGTTGGAACTTGATCTGTAACTTATCATGAGGAAACCATGTACCAAGGTTGAAATCATTAGCATGAAGAGTTTAGAAAAAAAGTCCGGAAAACTGTTCTTTGCTTGACGGACGGACGGACAGACAGACTGAGAGACGGAGGGACGGAGTGCAAACCTATAGTCCCCTCCGGTGTACACCGGTAGGGGACTAATAAACGAACTACTAATTTCTAATCTGGTGTGTGGGTGTATCTACGCATAAGGGAGAACGCTATTGAAAATTGGGTCGCCACGTCAAAATCCAAGATGGCCGCCTTGCGTCTTCCACTTTGTCAACTCACATCACTTCAACGACGGGGGACCTAGGCGTAACGCTTGTTATCATTAATTTTAATCCAGTCATATGCAGACCTCATTGGATGGATAATTACTTTGGTTTTGCACTAAATATGCTTTAATCCCCGTAACCGCCTATTAGGTAGGGAATTATCACTATAACATGACTTAGTTTATTTCTGACTCTTGACAATCAAACTATACAAAATGCATATAATGAAATATACTATATAAGAACAAAATGCATATATATACTATATAAGAATCTTTTCATTGGACCGAAAAATGCTGCCTTCTTCCACCAAGCGTGTTTGACGTGGTGGTGGCTTCTTTTTTTAAATGTCATGTCTGTACCTGGATCTGGATATACCTGTGATATTTTGACTTAGGTGAACAAAGGTCGAGGTTTTTCGATATTTGGTTTCAGAAGTGCGATTATGTTGTTGGTCCATTGGGCTGGACAGATGATGCCTCATGCCGGTGGACCTTCCCTCGTAGGGTGAAACCCTGATACACTCGATGTACAAACACCTCCCATGCACCCGTTCCAAAGCTCCCGAGCAGGACCCCTGGTGCTGAATTCCTGAGGGACACGCGAGCAAATGCCGATGGCGGCGGGAATTCGGCGAGTTGGTGATTGGGGGGACGGGGAGGGAGGCAGGGGGTGTGGGTGAGTCGAGAGGATCGTGGCGCACGAGGCCAATGAATGAATGATGGTGCTGCACGCAATACGTGGGTTACGTGGACTGACTGATGGGCCATTAATCAACATCCAGGATTGGTGCACCCTTGCCAAAGAAACTGCTTCGGTAGCACCAATCCTCTGTATAGAGCCTGATGATGATGATGATACATGTTATTCCCAACAAGAAAGACACTATGCCAGGTGGTCTGTGAATCATTCCGGATTCTGAGTCCCCAGAATATGAGAAGCTATTGAACAGAGCAAGGTTAGATTCGAACTCTGAAGCAAAAGCATGTACTGCTCGCAGCCTTTACATCCTCCTTTAGCCCCAGGGTCTTGGCTGCAGCCTCACACACACTTTATTTGCACCAGGTTCGAATCGAATCCAGCTTTGCTCAGCATATTAACTCTGGTAAGATGTGCCGATGGCTCAAGATAGAGTGAGGTCTCCTCCAGTCTGTTAGGCACCGTGAATACGTAGCCACAGACAAAACACAATAATGTGCAGCTGCACAACTATGGTGCAGTGCAGTGTATTTTATATATGCTGTACCAGAAAAAGTACCCATCTCCGAGCCATGGTGGTGACAAGAATCACCACAGAAGATGACTGTCAGGCAGTTTTCTGGCGAAATTAAATCCATCCTGTAGTACTGAACTTCACCAAATGTGGCGCTATTCAAACCAACTGCAACAGCAAGGACGTATAACCCCATCATTTTCCCTGAGGTTCCCCAGTGACCCAAGTAGCTGCTAACGCTGCTAAAACCTGGCCGATATAGCTTTTTACCTCTGTGATAAATTTGGTCCAACTCTGTCCAGAGGTGTAGAAGTGTATGGGCAACTCACAGACAGACAGATTGGCATTTATAGTTGTAGATTGCAAAAGTGCATATATACATATACAGTCACGTGAAAAAGTAAGTACACCCCATGTAAAGTTTTGACTTTTTCAACATATTTCAACATACAGCTATTTGATCTTCATTTCAACAATATTGATAGATAAAGGTGATATAATATAACAAATATCATGAAACATTTACATTTTGTAGTCAATTGTATAATTTAAATAAACATCAATGCAAATTTTGCATGTGGAAAAAGTAAGTACACCCCGACATTTATCACTACTTCTAATACCTAAAATTAGAATCAGGTGCACCAGCTCAGGTGCAAATGATTAGAACATCGTTAGAGAGGATCTTGGAGGAACCTGTCTTATTTAAACCTCAGACATTTCGTTTGATTTGCTCTTTGCTGTTGAAGTGTGTGGCATCACCATGCCGAGATCAAAAGAGCTCTCTGAGGCCTTCAGAAAGAAGGTTATAGATGCCTACGAGTCTGGGAAGGGATTTAAAAAGATCTCCAAACAATTTGAAATCAATCATTCGACTGTCCGGAAGATCGTCTACAAGTGGAGAAGATTCCAAACAACTGCCAACTTGTTCAGGCCAGGCCGCCCCAGCAAGTTCAGCCCGAGAGCAGACCGCAAGATGCTGAAAGAAGTCTCGAAGAACCCCAGAATGTCATCACGAGACCTACAGGTAGCTCTTACCACTGTTGATGTCAAAGTGCATGAGTCTACCATTAGAAAGAGGCTGCACAAATTTGATCGACATGGGAGGTGTGCCAGGAGGAAACCTTTGCTGTCCAGAAAGAACATCAGGGCAAGACTAAAGTTTGCCAATGAACACCTAGGCAAACAACAGCACTTCTGGAACAATGTGCTCTGGACAGATGAGTCAAAGGTAGAGCTATTTGGCCACAGTACCAGAAGACATGTTTGGCGAAAACGAAAGACAGCATTTGACCACAAGAACCTGATACCAACTGTAAAGCATGGAGGTGGAAATATTATGGTTTAGGGCAGCTTTGCTGCATCAGTGCCTGGGCAGCTCACCATCATAGAATCCACTATGAATTCTTCATTGTACCAGAGGGTGCTTGAGGATAATGTGAGGCCATCTGTCGGGAAGTTGAAGCTCAACCAAAGGTCGACCTTGCAACATGACAATGACCCAAAACATACCAGTAATTCCGGCAAGGAATGGCTGAAAAGAAAGAAATGGAGGGTTCTGGAATGGCCAAGTCAAAGCCCGGATCTAAATCCCATCGAGATGTTGTGGGGGGATTTGAAACGAGCTGTGCCTGCAAGAAACCCCTCAAACATCATACAGCTGAAAGAATTCTGCATGGAGCAGTGGGCAAAAATTTCTCCCAGTCGATGTCAGAGACTGGTAGACAGTTATAAGAAACGCCTACTTGAGGTTGTTACTGCCAAAGGTGGCAACACCACCTATTAGAGCCAAGGGTGTACTTACTTTTTCCACATGCAAAATTTGCATTTATGTTTATTTAAATTATACAATGGAATGAATGAATGAATGAATGTTTCATGATATTTGTTATATTATATCACCTTTATCTATCAATATTGTTGAAATGAAGATCAAATAGCTGTATGTTGAAATATGTTCCACGTGACTGTACATATTATAATATGTCATGTGTATGACACCCACCTGAAATCACAGGTGATTAAAGAAAGGAACAAGTAACGTGCAACACTGGTAACGTGCCCCTTTCAAATCACATACATCGAAACATGTATTTATTTATTTCCCTCCAGGTGTTTCCATTACATCGAATAGGTAAACATGGGAAAAAGGGTGGGAACTCAATGCACACACAGCCTTAAGGAATAAATAAATATACTATATAAGAGAGCCCTTGGTCTGTGTGTCTGTCTGTGTGTCGCCATTTTTCCTCAGAGATGGCTGAACGGATCTTCGTCAAACTTTCAGAGGTTCATCAGTGGGTGCATGGCAGTGTTTTAGGCAAAGAAAAAAGTTCTTTTTTTGGATTAAAAAAAAATCGCTCTATAGTGCCTAAGCCTTTTTCATTAATGACAGTTATATACAAGTCCATATTCGCATAAATAAATGCAAAACAATTACCAGACATTTGAACACAAGTAATAAAACAAGTCCAGAAGCGGTCAAAGTTGGTGGTAAGGCTCTTCTTCTTCCTGCAAGTTATAATACTTAACTCAGAAATGTGATCAACAGTACATTCAGCAGCATATATTCAACGAAAAGGTAAAATGATGATTTGACATTTGTGATGGATTCTGATTTGGATGTAATTGCTTTTCCATTATATTTGCCTTCATTTCAAATATGTTTATGTTTATGTTTCGCTTGAGCAACACCAGGTACTCCAGCTATAAACGCTTTTATACTTTACTCAGGGTACAAATACAACTCTGTGAGGGGGATGGGGGGGGGGGGGACATAAGCTATGTGGCCGTGGCCTCATTCAGGGGTGTGGGGAACCGCGAGAGGGGCGTAACTTCTCTTATGTAAGTATTTAACGCCTGCTAGTCTATATTATATTAGCCGTAGGTGATTCTGTCTGTCTGTCTGTTCGGGGGTGTGGCTTACTCCATTTAGAGAGTAGCTCCACCCATTCTGGGAGGGGCTTCATTAAAACAAATATCCACCATTTTATTAACTCGCATAGCTTTGAGGCCTGTTTAGTTTGGCCCGTGCTGTCTTGCTCCCTCTCACAGTTTTATTTCAACTCTAATTCGATATATCATTTCATTTTTCACAGTCGCTAACATAGTTTTTGACTCGGTGGAAAAAAACTGGAATAAAATCCCATTAAAGTTTCTGTTTATAGAACGAAATGAATTCTCAAAGGCCTGTAATTTCAAGGCCAATGAGTCTCTCTCACGCCTTTATCTCCAATCTAACTCGCCATCTGATTTCATTTTTATCGATGGTTTTAGACTCGGTGTCTGAAATAATTGACCTTATGCATTGACATCACGAAGCACCTAACAACCAATCGCGACGTCATCTTAGAGGGCAAACAAAGGCCCTGACGACGCGTTCATGTGTGAGTCAACTGCGATCGCAACTAATTGCGTCAACTAATTGCATCAACTAACTGCGTCAACTAATTCCACATGGTGAATGAATCATAAAAATTATTTTTTGGTGAAGTAACAATGGATATAGTAATGTTTGAAATGTTTCTGTAGAAATTTATACACTACATATTTTCTGTGAAAAATAAATGAAGCTGCACATGATATGTGTACATATGTTTTGAAGCTGACACAACTGTGACAATAAAACTGCTGCAACTTTATATTACTTGTCATTTTGTTTTGTTTCATGTGCATATTTAACAATGTGTATCACTAATAAGGCAATACTGTTGATCCATAAAATAACACTTCCATGATAATCAGTCCATAGGAACTACTCCTGGACAAAGATTTACGAGAGCACACACAACTTGTACGCTTTTGTTCATAGTTGCTTCTGGCGATGTCCCATCATTTATCAGTGTGATGGAATTGCGATTTTGGAGTACAGTATATTTTTGTTTCACCATTCCAATTACCCGTTCAACATGGATCCGAACACAAGAAAGTTCTCTGCTCCAGTCAACTTCTACTTTTTCAAGTTGCTTCTTTCCCTTGGTGAATGGGGGCACCTTCACCTCGGCCATCGCCATTCCACAGTATTCATAAACAAAAAAAAACCACGGTCGGCAAGCACAAGATCCCCTGGCATCAGTTTATTCATGAGGTCACTGTTTTTCGTTATCTCAGTGTCTGTTGCCCTTCCTCCCCAACACTTGCTTAGGAAGCATATTGAGCCTTGTGGTGTTATACCAATTAGAAACTTTACAGTTGAATGGTGCTTGTAGTTGCTCCACACTTCTGCCCTTGCCAGTCAATCGGACGGCTGCTCTATAAACACTTCAGTGCAGTCAATAATAACTGCACATTTCCTGAAAAATTTCCTGAACGATGACGGCATACTGAGACGTAGAGCGTCACGACTGGGCCAGTGTATCAGCGACTGAGTCTTTACAAACATTACATCAAGAACGCGGTGCACGTTTCGTGAAACAGTTGACTGGCTGACTCCGAATCTGTAAGCTCGGTCCTCGTCAAAAATGTTCAATCGCAACTTCATGAGGAACATCAGCACTTGACCAAACTTTGTGAGTTTTTTACACATTGGGAGAGCACATGATGTAAACGTGAAGAGTGGCAAAAAAATTGCCCTAGAAGGAAATCCCGTGTAAAATCGGAGTTTTGCATCGTTGTTCTGAAAGTGTTCTTCCTGCAGACCTGTTGCTCTTATCTTTTCTTCCAGGTCACACACTTGAGTTCTGAGGGCAATATTGTCCTACTGTAGTTCCTCCACGTTTTTTTCCAGTGCACGAATGTCTCTGAAAGACAGTTCCATTTGGGTTTCAGTCCCTCCAACAGGTGGAATCTGCTCATGAATGGGGCACTGCTCAAGATTTGCATTGTGTAGTTCTAGCAGTATTGCTGCAGTAGCAGTATTGCTTGCCCTCTGAGAGGGGGCGCACTTCCATTTCTAAGGGTGTGTGACGTCATATGCATAAGGTCTATTGAGAAAATTCACGCACACATGGGAAAATGCCAAGATAAAAATAATAATAATCGCAGGACGATGTATCATACACCGTCCTAATATCTCAAAATGTCGACATATCTGAAAAATTCGCTTTTTCTTTTCCGTTAAGATATTGTTGCGGATTCGGGGGTCGGCTCTCCCCTTATAAAGGGGGGGGGGTTCGTCCCCTTGTCTTGTAAGCTGGCCGTCCCCCAATCCTGGAAGCTATGACATCACTTCCGGTCGGTGGTAAGTAGGGTTGTAAGCCCAATTAGTCTTATTACCTAAGTACTACCACCGGCCGTAAGCGAGGAGATAACTCCCACCCGAGCCGCAGCGGTAATGGATACGCCGAGCGAAGCGAGCCGCGACTTGGGCCGTTAACAAACACTAAACCCGATCCTGAGCGGTTACTATCGTGCCACAGGTACTCAATTGAAAGAAAGGACGCAAACGATCGAATAAGAGGAAACCCAGAAAATAAGAAGAACAAAGAGTGGGTTTATTAATTATATACAAAAACCCAAAGAGGAAACGAAAGTAATATACAAGAGCAAAAGGACACAGGGCAAGCGTATCTAAACAGTCTTACTTACAACCCCAGAACAAACAGACAGACTCACACGGGATGGTAGTGGTAGGAGGAGAAGGTCCAAGCAGATGGTTCCAGGCTCCGGGTCCGCGGCAAAGAATGGCAGGCAGCTTGGCGTGTCATTGGCGCGCGACCGGACCTTATAGATATATTGGGGGACTGGGATGTGGCGTACGTAATATGTGTGTCAACTCTCTCTCTCTCTCTCTTTCAATGTTCGTATCAGAGGGTACCCTCGCGCAGTTCCGTGATAGCGCTGTCTCTCGCTCCGTTCCGTTACCAATCGGTCTCCTCGCGCAGTCCGCAGTCTCTCTCTTCTCTCTCTCCTCCTCTCTCTCCTCTCCCTCTCCTCTCTCTCTCCTCTCCTCTCTCCTCCTCTCTCGCCTCTCTTGATCAATCAAGGTCCGTATCAAACGGAAGTTCGTATCAAACGATGGTTCCCTGCGCAGTTCGTTGAAACAAGCGCGCCTTCACGCTGTCCTCTGGATAACATTACAATCGGACGTCTCCGTGCAGTTCCTTCAATAGCAACGGTCCCCTGCGCAGTTCGTGATATTCGAGCTCTCCCCGCGCAGTCCTCGCGCTTGCGCTTATATAACGCGCTTTGAAATCAATGCGCGCTTCATAGAGACACGCCCACCAGTGAGCTCACCTCAGCCCTGGTTGGATAGCGAGGGCTCACCGGCTCGGCCCTTGATGGCTCGTTGACAGGGCAACGCCTCGTTCTTGGCGCTCCGCCCCCTTCTTCTCCAAGCTTGACCACGTGCGTAATGGCGTTTGGAGCGAGGCAGCGAACGCTGCAGGGCGAGCAGAGGCGCGTAACCCAATTTGGAGAGAGAGACTGGCAAAATGGACAGAATGGGGCTTATCTTATTTAATCAATGCAATGCAGATTCAACTATTGGGAACAAAGCCTTATCTGAAACACATACTAAGGAAATAACTGACAGTCCTATGGTGTCCTACGTGTTGCATATGGCCTAACTATTGGTGCGACCTTTGACCTTTTAAATGATGGAATATTTACAAGAAGTCATTATTTATTTCCAAAGTGAGGGGTTCTCAAAACCGCAACACTGCACCCTCCTTTCCTCCAGGCCCGGCCCGGGCCGAAACAACTTTCATTTAATGTGACACTTAGGTGTGGTAACCCTCTACTTTTAACCTCACCCTGAGTGCGACAGTTTTAACACTAAGTATGTCCCGCCTGCTGCGTTGCATTCTACCTATCAGACTCGAACAGGTCCTGGGTTATAGAGATGTAAATAATTAGTTAGTCTTGTAAATAACACGCTCCCCACCGGCTTTATGTATAGTTTGAGAATTCATTCCGCAATTCGGTTAGCTGTGGGTATGAGTCTGTTAGTTAGTACACAACGCAGTAGGTGGGACATATCTAGTGTTGTAAAACTGTCGCATACAGGGTGTTAGATTAAATGTAGAGGGAAACCACATCTAAGTGTCACACGTAATTTAAAGAGTAGTCCTGAACCTTTCTCAAAACCGGTCGTTCTCACTTGTGTGGGTTCGACTCGGGGACGAGTCTGGCGAAGGAGGGGGGCAGTGCTACGGTTTTGAGATTGGCACATATTGGTCATTAAAGGTTAAAGGGTTGCCCCCCATAGTTAGTCCACAATCAACACGTAGGCCACCTTAGAGTATTAGTTATGTCATAGTATGTGTAAGTATAGGCCATTTCCCCTCGTAATATCTGCGCTGTGTAAAGACATGAGTTTAGGTCCCCTTCATTGTTGCGTCCACCCTCCAATTTCACTTCTATGGGCATAATTGATCCCGCGCCCCATTTGGCTGATCCCTCAGTTTGTTACGCTTTGGCTACCCGCAGCATTTGTTACGCTTTGGCTGCCAGCAGCATTTGCTGCCCTTTGCTCGCTCACTAGTCGAGTAACACGAGGTAGGCCTAAGAGGGAGGAGCGCGGGGTCGGGGTGGGGCGGCGTCAAGGCAGCGCGTCAGAGGCGATGACGGTAGGGCCACCAGCCAACCAGGGCTCTAAGGGCATGGCGTGACAGGGCGTGGTAAGGCGCGTCTGGTAAGTGCTAGAAGGTTCGCGGGGCGTGCCGATAAAAGTCTTGGCACAAAGCCCTTGAACAGCACTGCACAAAGGACTTACCCGCAGGAATCGGTCAGGACTCACAAGGAGAGAGCATGAGAGAGAACGAGGAGGACTGATTGGCACGAGAGAACTCGCAAGGGGAGAGCACACGCGATAGGACTGTGAAGAACGTGATTCGCAGCGCTCGTTCTGGAGGCATTGTGCTATATCTCAGTATTACGTACGTGCCGAAGGAAAGGCAGCCAGACGCGCCGGTGGCGAATATCGCCTATTCAGCCACGCAAGTGAACGCGGCAAAAGCCGCCAGTATAACCGCAAACTGCCAGAGCCCAGACACTACCGTTCGTATTATCCCGTGTGCGTCAAACGACACGCGGAGAGCTCCTGCCCCTCTACTTACCATCTGCATGGGACGAGCCGGAGGCCAGAGGGAGCTGCACGAGAGCCATCCCTGGACGTGGTGAACATCATCCCGCAGCTGCAAGCCCTGTGTGAGTGTGTCTGTGTGTGAGATGGGCCCGTTTGTCCTGGGGATTAAGTAAAGACTGTTTTTAAGGCTGCACTGTGTCCTCTTTTCTGGAATCATTGTAAATAGTGTAAATAAATATTGTTATTCCTTTTTCCCCAATTCGATCACCTGTGTGATTTCTCCATTGGCTAAGCTTGGTACGAGTAAGATCGCTAGAACCGGGTTCACCAACTAAATGGCACAGATCGCGTGTACGCACCGCTCGGTGTCTCAGCACGCGTGATTCGCGGCGGGCTTATTTCCTCGTTTCTGGGCAGCGCGAGTAATTAGGTAATAGTGATTCTAGTCCTACGACCCTATTTTGCGCTGTCCGGGAAGGACGTCATAGGTCCCGGGTCCCGTCGGCCAGTCAAAGACAAGGGGACTAATCCCCCCTTGGTAAGGGGAGAAGGCCGACGCTGAGATCCGCAACAATATATATATATATATATATATATATATATATATATATATATATATATATATATATATATATATATATAGTTGTGGATTTGAGAATGGTGTTGTGTTTTTTTTCATTATCGTTGTAAGTGTAATGAAGCTTGTTGTAAATATCACCCTCCAGTTTGTGTATAAAGGTCAAAGGTCATCCCCTTAGTTATTCCATATACAATCACGTAGCAAATCATAGATTTCCTTTTTTAGGAGTTATCTCCTTATTCTGTGTATTAGGTTAAGGTTCTGTCTTCCATTAGTTGACACTGCATTGCATCAAATTGGAACAGGGTAGAATCCCTTTTCAAATTCCCCAAAGCCTCCATTTCCAACCGCATTCCCCTTTTTGTCAGCCATTGCCAACTGCATTGGGCAGTTTTCTGCATTCGCCGCTGCTGCTTTGGGACCGTGTTTTTCGCCGCAAGACTCCATTGAGCACGAGGTCATCTCGGAGTAGAAGGTGGGAGGAGTCAGCCCAGCGCCAGGAACGAGGCGTGGCCTCGCTAACGCCTCCTCTAGGGGCGGGATCGGTGAGCCCTCGCGACCAATCAAGGCCGAGGCGAGCTCACCGATGGGCGTGTCCTGGAGGCCGGCGGCTTGATCGCCCCAGGCGCGATAAAAGCGCGCGCGCAAGCCTTTTGAGAGGAACGGCAGATGCGTGAGAGAGTTGGCCGTGCACCGAAGCCAAAATCGAGTCCAGTCCAGTTGAGGAGGAGCGGAGAGTCCAGTGGAGCGGCTGACCAAGGAAGCCCCCACAGCAGATGAGTGAGGAGTCCACCGCCGCTGAATCCACCGCAGCTGGGTGGGGTTGAGTTTCTAACGGCAGTTCGACCCGCGGCCGCGAAGCAACGCCGCCGGACGAACGAGAGTGTGGAGAGTCGGCGGCTGCTCCCTCCCGGCCCGATCGTCCTCTGGTCCGAGCTGAACTTCCCTCCTTTCCAGCCACTCGTGCCTGCCTTCATTGCCCATTCGTGTGAGTCTGTCTTTGTTTGTTCTGTCCTGGGTTTGTAAGTAAGACTGCCATAGGTAAGCTAGCATTGCACTGTGTCCTTCTGGTCCGTCCCTCTTTCTGTAATTATTTTCTTATTCTTCCTTCTTCCTTGGTTTCTTTGATTGTGTAAATAGTAATTAGTAAATAAATCATATTTGTATTTCCCACCTTTGTTCTGCTTCTTCTTCACATCCGTGTCGCTTTAGTGATTTCCGAATTGAAAACCTGTGGCGCGATTTTGGCCAACGTTCGAGAACCGGGTCTAGTCCTTGCTAATAGTTTGTGCCGCGGTTGCTAAAACCGCTCGGCAATTAACATCTGTCCGCGGTACGAACGGGGCTGCGCACCTGCCTTTCCGGAGGTAGCTGTGTAGCGTCAGGAGCGGAGACGGCCAGTGAAAATAGAAGGGGGGATTAACCCCCCCCCCCCCCTCCCTAAGGGGAGTGCCGTACTCCGGTTCCGTAACAATATATACAGTATATATATATATATATATATATAATGTGTGTGTATGCATGTATATGTATGTATGTGTGTATATGTATGTATGTGTGTATATATGTACAGTCACGTGAAAAAGTAAGTACACCCCATGTAAAGTTTTGACTTTTTCAACATATTTCAACATACAGCTATTTGATCTTCATTTCAACAATATTGATAGATAAAGGTGATATAATATAACAAATATCATGAAACATTTACATTTTGTAGTCCATTGTATAATTTAAATAAACATAAATGCAAATTTCGCATGTGGAAAAAGTAAGTACACCCTTGGCTCTAATAGGTGGTATTGACCCCTTTGGCAGAAACAACCTCAAGTAGGCGTTTCTTATAACTGTCTACCAATCTCTGACATCGACTGGGAGACATTTTTGCCCACTCCTCCATGCAGAATTCTTTCAGCTGTGCGATGTTTGAGGGGTTTCTTGCATGCACAGCTCGTTTCAAATCCCCCCACAACATCTCGATTGGATTTAGATCCGGACTTTGACTTGGCCATTCCAGAACCCTCCATTTCTTTCTTTTCAGCCATTCCTTGGTGGATTTACTGGTATGTTTAGGATCATTGTCATGTTGCAAGGTCCACCTTCGGTTGAGCTTCAACTTTCCGACAGATGGCCTCACATTATCCTCAAGCACCCTCTGGTACAATGAAGAATTCATAGTGGATTCCATGATGGTGTGTGTGTGTGTGTGTGTGTGTGTGTGTGTGTGTGTGTGTGTGTGTGTGTGTGTGTGTGTGTGTGTGTGTGTGTGTGTGTGTGTGTGTGTGTGTGTGTGTGTGTGTATATATATATATATATATATATATATATATATATATATATAGAAATATATATATATATATATATATATATAGATATATAGATAGATATATATATATATATATAGATATATAGATATATATATATATATATATAGATATATAGATATATATATATATATATATATATATTGTTGCGAATATGGAATTTGGCCTCCATATCCGCTTGTAAATATTCCCCTATTTTCTCCGATACTCCCCAACTCTCCCTTACCCCATTCCCTAGTCCCATTGTCTGTAAACAACACCCATTAGAGCCGATCTTCCCCTTCATCCCCCATTAAATGTCGTGCCCAGGTCCCCCGCACCACACGTAGACAATTATAGGACATCTTGCTAGTTATTCTTAATCTATGTCAGTTAAGGACTTGTTTCCATTAATTATGACTCTTCGTTGCACCAGAATGTGATTATATGGCACCTGTTAGGAAGTTTAGGACCTCCCCATACCTCTCCGCATCTCTTCCCCATGACGAAGCGCCAACTACAACAACAACAACAAAAGAGGGGGGCGGCGCGGTGACGGCATGGGGAGTGGGCGTCCTCCTTCCGGCTCGGTTAGCCGCCATTGACCACGCGCTCCACGGGGTTACCACGAAGGGGCTCCCTGTCGGCCCCTCGTCAAGGGCGGAGCCGGTAACCCCCGCACCCAATGAGAAGCCATGGGCCGATGCCATCTGGGGCGGCGCTAACGAGCCGAGGGCGTGTCACTCCCCGCCGGATATACGCGGCCCCGCGCCGGACGTGACGTGAGATGCGCCCCGAGCTTGGAAGGACAAGACGCCACCCTCCCGAGCGCTGAGCGACCTCCCCGGCATCTCCACCAAAGTCGCGACCCACGAGCGCTGAGCGACCTCCCCGCATCTGCTGGACACCACCGTACGTGATTCTGTCCCTGAGCCAGGTGCACCTGAGCCATCGACTGCCGCTTTCCTTGCCATCAAATCCCGTGTGAGTCAGCGTTGTCCCGTTTATCTGTGGTCTGTCTAGGGTTAATATAAGAGTGTGTCTAAGTGCCTGTCTTCCTGTAATATACCTCTAGCCCCTGTAATCTAACCTTTTTCCGTACGAATATACTTGAGAATCGAAACCCTGGTGTCGTATTGTGTCATTATAACCCAGCCGGGTGTCTTCTCTTTCCTATTGAGCCAGCGTAGCGCGATTAGTCAACATTCGGGCACAATCGGGTAACTTGTACGGATACGGCGGCCATCCCGCTCGGCCCACCATACCATCAAAGTCGTATCTGTAACAATTGGTGTCGGGAGTGAGATTCGAGGCCCGACCAAATTTTGAAGAAAAAAAAAAAAAAACGAATAGAGGGAAAAAAAAAATTTGGTCAAAATTTGGAGCGGCCGAAATTTGTTTTGTTTTACGAAACTCGAATTTTGCAAGTCGCGCTATGGCGGATCAAGACGGCTGGGGTCCGGTAGGGGAGAGTGAGGTAGGGTCGATCCAGGACCAAAATGAGGGACAGGAGGAGAGCGAAGCAGTGAGGGCGGCAGGTTCGCAAAATAGCGCCGTCACGCACGAAGAAGCGGGCGCGCAAAATGGCGCCTCGCTGGTCACCGCGCCCGCGACCGTAGCAGCGCCGCCGATGGATTGGGGCCTATTTATGGAACAAATAAAGGCGCTCATGGTCCAGACAAGTGAAGACCTGAGGAATGACTTGGGAAACCAAATGGGGGTAATGGGGAACCGGATGGATGCTCAGGGTGAGCGATTGGAGGGCCAAATGGGGGTAATGAGGGACGAAGCGAGGGGTACCAGTGAGGGGTTAGACAATAATTTTAAGGGATTAGACAAGAAATTTGGGAAGTTAGACAATAATTTTGAGGGGTTAGACAACGGGATAAAAGAGGTGAGAAATGGGTTAATAGGGTTAGAAAACAGTATGGAAGGCAAATTGAGGGACATGAGGGACCAAGCGGAAAGGGAAGTTAAACAAATGGAGCAGCAGATAGAGGGGGTCAGAATGGGGGTAGAAACCAAACTGGATGCTCACAGGGAGGAAATGGAGCAGATGAGGGTGGCATCTGGGCAGGAGATGCAAGTGATGGGAGAGGAGATCAGAAGAGGAGTGAGTGAGGAGGTCGGAGGAGTGCGCGAGGAGGTGAGGCACTGTAAGGAGCGCATGGAGAAAGAGGTGAGAAAGGGGACTGTAAAATTGCAAGGTGGTATAGAGGAGTTGACGCTGGGAGTAGAACAACTGACAGTGGGACAAAAGGAGCTGGGGGACCAGGTAAAGAAGAACACAGCGGTAATAGAGGGTTTAAAATCGACACAGAAGGAGATGAAAAAGGACGTAGGGGTAATTAAAAAAGAGTGCCAGACGGTACATGAGGACCTGACGAGGAAAATGGACAAGGTGGTAGAGGTAATGGAGGTTAAAGAGCGGGAGGTGCGGGAGCACATAGAAAAAAATAAAGTGGAGTTAGAGGAAGAACTTAAAGGGGCGCACGAAGAGATGAAGGAGATGAAGCAAAAATTAGAGGAAGTGGAAGAAGGGGTGAGCGAAATTAAGAAGCGACGGAGAGAGGATAAGAAAGAGATAAAGGAGGAAGTAAAAGAATTGGTCCAAAGTCTGTGTTCGGATCGTGATGATGTGCTCATTAACCGGATGAGGGATTCGCAGGTGATGGAGGAGAAGCGAAGAGGAAGAGGACCCGGTGTAAGTGGTGACCAATATGGTCGTGCGTATGATGCGCCAGGGGATTTAAGAAGCTTGGGGGTCGAGATAGACCCGGGTGTTCGTGAGAGGCCGTTGGTGAAGTGTGCGACAGGTCTGGTGTGCGAAAAAGGAGGTGTGCGAGAAAGTCCGACTCTGGGGTGTGTGAGGAAAAAGTGCGTGCCAAGGAGTGAGTGTGCTGGCGAGAGTGAGTCGGTCGTAGCGTGTGTGCGAGGGAGCACATGGAAGCGCGGTGTGGTGAGTGTTACAGAGGGTGTGACGGGAGAGTGTGCGCAAGAGTGTGCGCGAGAAAGGTGTGTGACGGACAGGTGCATGAGGAAAGAGTGCGCTGTCAGAAGTAAGGAAGAGTGTCCACCTGTGGTGAGTGTTACAGAGGGTGTAACGGGAGAGTGTGCGCGAGGAAGGTGTGTGACGGACAGGTGCATGGGGAAAGAGTGCGCTGTCAAAGGCAAGGAAGAATGCACACCTGTGGTGAGTGTTACAGAGGGTGTGACGGGAGAGTGTGCGCGAGAAAGGTGTGTGACGGACAGGTGCATGAGGAAAGAGTGCGCTGTCAGAAGAAAGGAAGAGTGTCCACCTGTGGTGAGTGTTACAGAGGGTGTAACGGGAGAGTGTGCGCGAGAAAGGTGTGTGACGGACAGGTGCATGGGGAAAGAGTGCGCTGTCAAGAGTAAGGGTGAGTGCGCTGTCAGGAATGGAGGTGGAAGTAGTGAGAGTGACATGGAGCGTGAGTTAGTTGTGACAGGTGAGCGAGGATGTACACCTGGGATGGAAGGATGCACACCTGGAATGGTAGAGCGTGAGTGGGAATGCACGCTGGAGTTGGTGGTGAGGCACGTGGTTGGGTGTGCGAATGAGAGCACACCTGTGATTGTAACAGAGGAGGTGACCGAGGAGGGGGCGCGAAGAGGTGTATTGGTGAGGTGTGCTACCAACGAGTGTGTGCCAAAGTGTTCGGTGGTCAGGTGTGTGACCAAGGCGGTGAGTGGAATGGGTGTACCTGGGTGTGTAAGGAACGGTACGAGGGGCATGGAAACGGCTGGATGTGTGAGCAAGGAACGGGCTGCGGGATGTAAGCATGCAGGTGAAGCATCGACGTTAGACGGGATAGAGTTTAGAACGACTTATAGCCGAATCGGGCCCTCGGTGCGTGCTGGGCCTCGCTTTGAACGGCCGCGTCCGTGCTCCACTAGGCGGAGCTGGCAGCCCGATAGAAAGGGTCGTCATGGCGACCACTTTTTGTTGAGACGTGCCGGCAGGTCGAGATCGGGACATTGGATGGCTCCACGCCGAGGTGATGCGTGGGATCTCGGCCCGGGTAAGCCCCCGTCCCTGCACCGAGTGCCGGACGCATTCAGCCGCTGGCACAAAACAACCAGCATCCATTGCTTGGCTTTACGAAGCCGGGCTTTGGACAGGAATTGGCGCACCGAGAGGTATTAGTGAGTCGACTGGGTGATGAGGTTAGTGTTTTGGACCCAAAATTAGAGAAAAGCAAAATTTAATGATTGGCAAAGGATTGGCAGAGTGATGATTGGTAATGGTACAGTGATTGGCAGATGATTGGCAAATTTTTAATTTGTTGAAATTTGATGTGCAAAATTGGTAGTGAGAGACCCCCGATGGGGTGGGATGGCAAATCTGCCACCCTTCCCATGCGTGGGGCAAAGGAGCAATAGCTTATGGGGTGTATGGCAGTGAAAACTAGCCCGGGTGGGTTAGGATATTGATAGGGATCTAGCGAAGATGACAGTAGGTAACGTTAAGTTTAGTTAGTGACTGATACCTGTAGTGGGGACGCAGGTAGTTTAGTGTGGTTGATAATGACGAGGGAGCGCAATAGTTTAAAGGGACGACTGGGAAGCGCAAGTTTCAGAGGGGAGTAGTTAGCTGAGATGATGCTGTGTGTGTGAGGATGGAACAGGTGTGATTGCACAGGTGTGCAACTGGACAGGTGTGTGGAGCAGTGTATGAGTAGTGAGTGTGTGGATCAGCGCGAATGCGCTTGGGGAGAGAAGGGTGCAGGTGGCACCAGGTGTGAGAGCACAGGTGTGCAGGTACAGGTGTGTGGAGAGAGTTGGAGTAAGTGGTACGGAGTGGTGTGCATGGTGCGAAGGTGTGGATGGGGGAAGAGTGGACCCCTATCACGGATACCCGGGGCGGGTAGTGTAAGTGTTAGGTAGAGGGTACAGGTAAATTGTGGTTGGATATTGGCATTTGTGGTGCGGTTGCAGAATGGTGTTGTGAATGGGTGCATTAGTGTTGTGGAAATGGCTGGGCGTGTAGCCTGTTAGTGTGTGTAGTTGGTTGGGCACTCCACCACTGTGAGGATGTCGGCCAGGTGAGGCCGCAGGTGGGCTCTGGGAGCCGGTAGTTGTGAGTGGGTGCCTGAGGATCCCGGGTGTGGATCGGGCAGCCCAGTGCCAGAGAGGGCACGGAGTGGGGAGAGAGCCAGAGGGCCTTCCCCAGGTAGTTAGGTTAGGGTGAGGAGCAGGTAAGCTCGGAGGCAACTGCAGTGGTGGAGGTGTGCAGGTGGGTAGACCCACTGGGAGAGGTACACGCCGCAGCCCAGAAATTGTGCGAGGGCACCGGGAGATGAATCGGGGGAGTGAGACCCCAAATTGAAGAGCACCACAGTTTGGCCAATGGGAATTGGTTTTTAGAACCCATAGTGTAAGAGGGCCAATGGTTTGGCCGGAGAAAGCCCCCGGGTAGTGTAAAGTTGTTAAAGTCATTTAGGAGATAGTTAGGATTGATGAACCTGTCGCACCATACGCAGCCACTTGCCTGTGGTGATGATGATGACTCCACACCTGTGTTTTCTTTGTTTGTTGCAGGAAATGAGATTGCTGTGAGGATTTGTGAGACGCATCACGACGTGGATGAGACATTGGGGTGATTCCATCTCTCCCTCCCTAGGAGGGACTGATGATGAATTGGTGATGGCAAATTTTGATGTTCAGTTGGAGATGGCAAATTTTGATGAGAGTTGAAAATGGCAAATTTGATTGGTTAGGAGGGAGAGAAGACGAATTTGGTATATGGGAGGAACGGGGAAGACAGTAGGGATGTTTGTTGATTTGTAAAGTAGATGTTTATGAGTAGTGTTGTGTTGTGTGGATGCAGTAAGGGGTAAGGGAGGGGCCATGTAGGTTACCTGGTGGGGGGGGGGCGTACGATAGGAACGTACCTGTCTCACCTGGTTCCCATGTGCCCCCAGTGTGCATTACCTTACATTGCGTGCACTTTTGCGCCCTTACCACCTTACTCACTTGTTGCTTCTTTTGTCTCCCACCTCCGAGGATCTGGCTTTGGGGTAGAGAGAGAGGAGAGAGAGGTGCTGGCTGCGCAGTTGTGGGCCTGCACTTTCGCTGTTCGCTGCCTGGATCGGTACACCATATGGACCGCAATGTTTGTGGCCACCCACAATGGACCGCAGTTCGTTTGCAGGCCAAGCACCACCCGGGGATGGACCTATGGATCAACGTGGCACCTATGCCATACAGGTGAACCACTAATAGTTAACACCACCAAGTGCACCACAAGAAGAGCAAGAGACACCTGCAGGGTTAGGGGTTGTCGCATTTATTTTTAATCATTGAACAATGGTGACTGCACCGATTGGTGGTGGGGTGGTGCTGTTGATGCTCGGGAAAGGGTGCTCTGCACGTTATTAAAGGCCGTCGGCCACAGAGCACTCGTGGGTTGGTGTATCGATGTTGGCAAGCGCGCTCTCTCTATGCATAACATCTGCATGTGTTCCTCCAAAAACAGGTCCTGGATCGTAGTGTAAATAGCAGCGTAGTCTTGTAAATAATGCTCCCTACCGGCTGTATGTTTAGTTTGAGAATTCTTTCCGGATTCGGTTATCCTGTGGGTGTGTTTCTGAGAGGAGAAGGGTGCAACGTCGCAGGGGGACATATTTACTCATTTGTGAATATCTATAAAACTGTCGCACTCAGGGTAGAGTTAATAGTAGAGGGAACTACATTGCGTGCCACACTAAAGTAGGTAAAGATTTATCGGGTCGGGACGCCCCGAGGGTAGAGAAGGGTGCAATGTTGCGAATATGGAATTTGGCCTCCATATCCGCTTGTAAATATTCCCCTATTTTCTCCGATACTCCCCAACTCTCCCTTACCCCATTCCCTAGTCCCATTGTCTGTAAACAACACCCATTAGAGCCGATCTTCCCCTTCATCCCCCCATTAAATGTCGTGCCCAGGTCCCCCGCACCACACGTAGACAATTATAGGACATCTTGCTAGTTATTCTTAATCTATGTCAGTTAAGGACTTGTTTCCATTAATTATGACTCTTCGTTGCACCAGAATGTGATTATATGGCACCTGTTAGGAAGTTTAGGACCTCCCCATACCTCTCCGCATCTCTTCCCCATGAAGAAGCGCCAACTACAACAACAACAACAAAAGAGGGGGGCGGCGCGGTGACGGCATGGGGAGTGGGCGTCCTCCTTCCGGCTCGGTTAGCCGCCATTGACCACGCGCTCCACGGGGTTACCACGAAGGGGCTCCCTGTCGGCCCCTCGTCAAGGGCGGAGCCGGTAACCCCCGCACCCAATGAGAAGCCATGGGCCGATGCCATCTGGGGCGGCGCTAACGAGCCGAGGGCGTGTCACTCCCCGCCGGATATACGCGGCCCCGCGCCGGACGTGACGTGAGATGCGCCCCGAGCTTGGAAGGACAAGACGCCACCCTCCCGAGCGCTGAGCGACCTCCCCGGCATCTCCACCAAAGTCGCGACCCACGAGCGCTGAGCGACCTCCCCGCATCTGCTGGACACCACCGTACGTGATTCTGTCCCTGAGCCAGGTGCACCTGAGCCATCGACTGCCGCTTTCCTTGCCATCAAATCCCGTGTGAGTCAGCGTTGTCCCGTTTATCTGTGGTCTGTCTAGGGTTAATATAAGAGTGTGTCTAAGTGCCTGTCTTCCTGTAATATACCTCTAGCCCCTGTAATCTAACCTTTTTCCGTACGAATATACTTGAGAATCGAAACCCTGGTGTCGTATTGTGTCATTATAACCCAGCCGGGTGTCTTCTCTTTCCTATTGAGCCAGCGTAGCGCGATTAGTCAACATTCGGGCACAATCGGGTAACTTGTACGGATACGGCGGCCATCCCGCTCGGCCCACCATACCATCAAAGTCGTATCTGTAACAATATATATATATATATATATATATATAGATAGATATATATATATATATATATATATATATATATATATATATATATATATATATGTACACAGACTTGGCATTTAATATGGAATTTTTTTTTTTCTTGACTTGGGTTTACTTTCTTAACTCAGTATATCAATCTAGTGAGTTTCTTTTACACTTTGGTGATTTATTTGTTAAAAGAACCATGTCATTGATTGTCTGTCGCAGCAAGAAGTCAACAACAGGATTATATCACAGGTGGCGTGGCAAAATGTACGGACAGGTGCATTTGATGATTGGCCTCACAGTCGGGTGTACAAGGGTTGTTGCGTTCTGTATTAGTGGAAAACAACTGCTGCACGTCTCCAAAGGTTATCGCCGCTTCCTCTGGAGATGGTCCGTCAACTCGACAATGCTGTTTGTCATGGAGTGGTGGCTTTACGAAATTACGGCATGAAACAGCATGCTATTGCTCGGCAGTATGGCATCACTCAAGGTCAGGTGTCAAAGATCCTGAAACGAAATGCTCAGAGGGGTGTCCCTACTCCAATACCGAGGCCAGGACGTTCCCGCAGAACCACAAGGAGGGATGATCGCCAGCTGCACCGGTTAGTCCGCAATGGCCGTACCAAGTCAGCTAATTGGCTTGCGGCTGAGTGGCAGCAACTGGCAAATGTGCCTGTATCCAGAAGGCGATTCAACCAACGACTGGTTCAAGCAGGCTATCGTGCCAGGCGTCCCCTGAGAAAGCCACGCCTGATCAGACAACACCGCCAGCGCCGATTGCAGTGGGCCAGAGAGCACCGTCAAATGGCAGCCAGGACACTGGAATTACGTGATCTTCAGTGACGAGTCTAGATTTCTGGCCTCTCGTCAAGATGGCCACCACCGAGTGCGCAGACAAGTGCATGAAGCCTACAACAAAGATTGTATAGTGCCAAGAGTCCAAGCTGGAGGTGGTGGGGTGACCGTTTGGGCTGCTTTTCATGCAGGCGGCAAAACTGACCTGGTTGTACTGAATGGAAACCTGAACCAGTTCAAGTACAGGGTCATTCTGGAAGAAACATTGCTTCCATTTGCTCGTGCAGCCTTTCGAGGAAACTTTGTCTTCCAAGATGACAATGCATGGCCTCATCGTGCTCGCATGATCCAACACTTTCTTGCTGACCGTGGTGTAGAGCATATGGAGTGGCCTGCCATGTCCCCGCCTATGAATCCGATAGAGAACTTGTGGGCAGAATTAACGCGTCAAATCGACCGCTTGGACCAGCAGCCGACCTCTGTGCGTGAATTGCAGCAGGTCGTTGTCACTGCATGGCAAGCGATTCCTGTCCAAACCTTGGCAAATCTCGTGAACAGCATGCCTCAACGTGTACGTGCTCTCCTGAATGCTCGTGGGGGTTACACGAAGTACTGAACTGTAATTTTACTGTCTGTAATCCCAGTCGTAATTTAACTTTTGTTTTTGTTAAAAAAAAATTTGGCTAATGTGCAAAATAGAGATACTTCTGGAAAACGTACAGAAGTTTAACACAGTACTGTCCATGAATTGAGTTCGATATCAGTTTACATCACTTTCAAGGATCAATTTATTTGTCAAATGTGCTCGCACGAAATGTCAAATGTGGTTTTTCTTTCTTTTAAAGGTCACATTAACAAAATCTCGAATAATTTCAACATAATTCCAATGAACTTTTGGTTCTAAGACATCTTGAAAAGTACGTTCACCACCAGAAAAAAATATTCCATATTAAATGGAATATATATATATATATATATATATATATATTGTTGCGGATATGGGATTTACATCCATCCATATCCGCTTGTAAATATTCCCCTATTTCCCCAATACTTCCCAACTATCCCCAATCCCCCATTCCCTAGTCCCATTTTCTGTAAACAACACTCTGTAGCCCCGACTTTCCCCTATTTCCCCCCTTAAATGTTGTGCCCAGGTTCACCGCATCTCATGTAAGACAACTATAGGACATCTTGCTAGTTATTCTTAGTCTATGTCAGTTAAGGACTCGTTTCCATTAATTCTGACTCTTCGTTGCACCAGAATGTGATTGTATGGCACCGTTAGAAAGTTTAGGACCTCCCAATACCTCCCCGCAGCTCTTCCTCATGGTACAACAACAACAACAATAACAGCGGCGGCGGCGCGGGGAGTGTGCGTCCTCACTCCGGCTTGGTTAGCCGCCATTGAACATGTGCTCCGACGGGGTTACCACGCAGGGGCTCGCTGTCAGCTCCTCGTCAAGGGCGGAGCCCGGTAACCCCCCGCACCCAATAAAAGCGGCGGACCGATTCCATCTGGGGCGGAGCTAACGAGCCGAGGGCGTGTCACTCCCCGCTGGACATGCGCAGGAAGAGGGAGGTGACGTCAGATGCGCCCACACCACGGAGAGAGAAGACGCCACCTCCAAGCGCTGAATACCTCCCCGCATCTCTGGACCGGACCGCGTTTGATTCTGCCCCTGAGCCAAGGTGCACCTTGAGCTATCGACTGCCTGCCCTTCCTTGCCATCAATCCCCGTGTAAGTCCGTCTTGTCCCGTTTGTCTGTAGTCTGTCGGGGATAGATAAGACTGTGTCTAAGTGCCCATCTTTTCTGTGCTTTACCTCTTACCGTGTAATCTACCCGTTTCTGCATCACCAATATTATATCCTCCTCCGGAGGTCTTGAGAACTGTACCCCTTGTGTCGTTGCATTAATCCCAGCCGTTGTGTCCTTTCCTTCATTGATTTAGCGTAGCGCGATTCGGCCAACGTTTGAGTGTAATCGGGTAAACTGTGCGAACACGGCGGCCATTTCGCTCGGTCAAGCAACATCTAAGTCGTGTCCGCAACAATATCTATATATATATATATATATATATATATATATATATATATATATATATATATATATATATGTATATGTATATATATATGTATATGTATATATGTATATATATATGTATATGTATATATATATATACAGACTTGGCATTTAATATGGAATATTTTTTTTGTGGGGGTGCACTTACTTTTCAAGATGCCTTAGAACCAAAAGTTCATTGGAATTATGTTGAAATTATTCTAGATTTTGTTAATGTGACCTTTAAAATAAACAAAAACCACATTTGACATTTCGAAGCAAATAAATTGAACCTTGAAAGTGATGTAAACTCATATCGAACTCAATTCACGGACAGTACTGTGTTAAACTTCTGTACGTTTTCCAGAAGTATTTCTTTATTTTGCACATTAGCCAAATTTTTTTTTAACAAAAACAAAAGTTAAATTACAACTGGGATTACGGACAGTAAAATTACAGTTCAGTACTTCGTGTAACCCCCACAAGCATTCAGGAGAGCACGTACATGTTGAGGCATGCTGTTCACGAGATTTGCCAAGGTTTGGACAGGAATCGCTTGCCATGCAGTGACAATAGCCTGCTGCAATTCACGCACAGAGGCAGGCTGCTGATCCAAGATGTCGATTTGACGTGTTAATTCTGCCCACAAGTTCTCTATCGGATTCATATCTGAGGACATGGCAGGGCACTCCATATGCTCTACACTACGGTCAGCAAGAAAGTGTTGGATCATGCGAGCACGATGAGGCCATGCATTGTCATCTTCGAAGACAAAGTTTCCTCGAAAGGCTACACGAGCAAATGGAAGCAATGTTTCTTCCAGAATGGCCCTGTACTTGAACTGGTTCAGGTTTCCATTCAGAACAAACAGGTCAGTTTTGCCCCCTGCATGAAAAGCAGCCCAAACGGTCACCCCACCACCTCCAGCTTGGACTCTTGGCACTATACAATCTTCGTTGTAGGCTTCATGCACTTGTCTGCGCACTCGGACATGGCCATCTTGACGATAGACCAGAAATCAAGACTCGTCACTGAAGATCACGTGATTCCAGTGTCCTGGCTGCCATTGACGGTGCTCTCTGGCCCACTGCAATCGGCGCTGGCGGTGTTGTCTTGTCAGGCGTGGCTTTCTCAGGGGACGCCTGGCACGATAGCCTGCTTGAACCAGTCGTTGGTTGACTAGCCTTCTGGATACAGGCACATTTGTCAGTTGCTGCCACTCAGCCCTAAGCCGATTAGCTGACTTGGTACGGCCATTGCGGACTAACCGGTGCAGCTGGCGACCATCCCTCCTCGTGGTTCTGCGGGGACGTCCTGGCCTCGATATTGGAGGAGGGACACCCCTCTGAGCATTTCGTTTCGGGATCTTTGACACCTGACCTTAAGTGATGCCATACTGCCGAGCAATAGCACACTGTTTCATGCCGGAATTTCGTAAAGCCACCACTCCATGACAAACAGCATTGTCGAGTTGACGGACCATCTCCAGAGGAAGCGGCAATAACTTTTGTGGGCGTGCAGCAGTTGTTTTCCACTAATACAGAACGCAACAACCCTCATATACCCGATTGTGAAGCCAATCATCAAATGTACCTGTCCGTACATTTTGTCACGCCACCTGTGATATAATCCTGTTATTGACTTCTTGCTGCGACAGACAATCAGTGACATTGTTCTTTTAACAAAGAAATCACCGAAGCGTAAAAGAAACTCCCCAGATTGATATTCTGAGTTCAGAAAGGACACCCAAGTCAAGAAGAAAAAAATATTCCATATTAAATGCCAAGTCTGTGTATATATATATATATATATATATACACATACATATGTGTGTGTGTATGTGTGTATGTGTGTACATGAGTGTGTTGGCATGTGTGTGTACATGTGTGGATGTGTATGTGTGTGTGTGACCCACTCTCCCCTGTGTGCGTGATGTGGGAGGGAGAGGATTTGAGCTCTTAAAGTCACATTTTACATGCGATGTAATAACACATTTCAAACTGTATTTCCCATGTGCAAGCACATGCATTCATATGTTATCAGAAGTAAATACATTGGCAGTAACCATTTTGTGAAACTGCATGTGCAGGTGCAGCATCTAACTCAATATGTCGAAATGTCACACACGTCCATGCCCGTGGGATTGCCACGGGTGACCCCACTAGTATTTAATAAAACACACTGCGCAGAATTCTGGATTATGACAGACACAACTAGACCAGCACACGAGAGTCTGAAGAGGGAGTGTCATTCTGAACAGTTCACGTTTTATATCCTACTGATAGTCCGGATCAGCATCGAGACCTTAACCAAAATCTCATCCACCAAGTTTTGGCCGAATCCATCCATAACCTTTTGAGATATCCTGCCCACAGACAGACAAACATACTGTTGTGGAAACGGAGCACGGCACTCCCCTTAGCGGGGGGGGGGGGGGGGGTTAATCCCCCTTCTATTTGCACTGGCTGTCTCCGATCCTGAAGCCACCCCGCTCCCTCCACGAGGCAGGTGGGCAACTTCGTTCGAGACCACGGGCAAGATGTTATTTTGCCGAGCGGATTAGCAGCCCGCGGCTCGAACCATTAGCAGTACTAAACCCGATCCTAAACGTTGGCCAAATCGTGCCACAGGTACTCAATGGGGAAATCACAAAGATGACCGGATGTGAAGGAAAGAAGGCAAAGGTAGGAAGAACAGGAATTTATTACTAATTATGTACAAGTCAAAGAAACGAAGGAGAAGGAAAGAAACGAAAATAATTTACGGAAGAGGAAGACACAGTGCAATTCTACTTATCTATACAGTCTTACTTAAACCCCAGGACAACACAGACAAACAGACGACAATCAGACTTACACGAATGGGGAATGAAGGCAGGAACGAATGGCTGGAAGGGGAGGAAGGTTCAGGTGGTCCACAGAGCTGGAAGGATGCGGGTCCGGTTCGTGTAAACGACAAGGCTCGAGGTGAGCGGCCGCCGACCCTTCTCAATCTCATTCGCACGGCGGCGTTTCTTCGTAGCAGCGGGACGAAACTGCCGTCAAAGCTCAACTCAACTGCGGTGGACTCAGCTGCGGTGGATTCAGCTGCGGTGGACTCAGCTGTGGTGGACTCCTTACTCATCTCCTCAAGCAGTCCCTCCCAACTTCCTTTTATGAGGCGCGTGGCGATCAAGCCACCAGCCTTTTGGAAACGCCCATCGGTGAGCTCACCTCGGCCTTGATTGGTCGCGAGGGCTCACCGATCCCGCCCCTTGATGAGGTGTTGGCAAAGCCACGCCTTGTTCCTGGCGCTTGGCTGACTCCTCCCACCCTCCGCTCCGAGATGACCTCGTGTTCAATGGAGTCTGAGGCGCTGACAATAAGCCAAAGCAGTAGTGGCGAACGCCGCCGTACTGGCGCTTTTTAGGAGGCCATGGGGGTGTCGAAGGGATCCTATCTTATTCGCTTCGGTGCAATGCAGTGTCAACTAATGGGCAACAGAGCCTTATACTGACATAGAATAAAGAAGTAACTATAGAGAGGTTCTATGGTGGCCTACGTGCTTGTACATGGACTAGCTACGGTGCACTCATTTCAATTAACAGCCAATTAAAAGGGGAAATGTACACAGGAAATTTAATGCTAACTTTAGAAAGTGAAGGTTCTAAAAACCGTAACAATACAAACAGGGGTGCAAACATAACTAACCTCCATCCACCTTCGATGGCGGAGGTAATAAACATGATAACTTAATAAAACAAAAATTAAACCCCTATTACTGGGGTTTAGTTTCTTTGTTACTGGTGTCAAAACTAGAACGGGCACTCGGTAGAGCACATACCTCCACCACGCTGAACAGTTTAGGTTTTCCATCCCCGTGATAGGCTGGAACTAGATTCGGACCTGAACCAAAATCTAAACGGCATGTTGTTGTCACCTAACCAACTCATCCATGTACTCTCGGCAGAATCCGCCCATAACGTTTGGAAATATAATGCTATATATCATTTTTGGCCCTCATCTGTCAATGGTGAAGAATCACGATTTTTTTTTTTCTCATATCCATATTCGGATCCGGTTCTTCAACGAAATGTAATCAATTCGTCCTTGTCACAAACCCAACCTGTCCACCGAATTTTGTTCAAATCCATCCATGACTTTTTGAGATATCCTGTTCACAGATTGACAGGCATTGGTGAAAACATAACCTCCGATCACCGTCGATGGCGGAGGTAACCAGAATCGGCACTAGGTAGAGCAGGTACTTCCACGAGGCTGAACAGTTTACGTTTTGTATCCCACTGATGGGCTGGATATGGATCCGGACCTGAAACAAAATTTAATTGGCTTAACTGTTCTCGTCACCGAACAAACTCATCCACCAAGTTTTGTCATAATCCATCCACAATTTTTTCATATATCGTGCTATATATCGTTTGGAAATATCGTGCTACATATCGTTTTGAAATATCGTGCTCTATATCGTTTTGAAATATCGTGCTCTATATCGTTTTGAAATATCGTGCTATATATCGTTTTGAAATATCGTGCTATATATCGTTTTCAAATATCATGCTATATATCGTTTTGAAATATCATGCTATATATCGTTTTGAAATATCGTGCTATATATCGTTTTGAAATATCGTGCTATATATCGTTTTGAAATATCGTGCTATATATCGTTTTGAAATATCGTGCTCTATATCGTTTTGAAATATCTTGCTATATATCGTTTTGAAATATCGTGCTATATATCGTTTTGAAATATCGTGCTATATATCGTTTTGAAATATCGTGCTATATATCGTTTTGAAATATCGTGCTATATATCGTTTTGAAATATCGTTTTGAAATATCCTGCTATATATCGTTTTGAAATATCGTGCTCTATATCGTTTTGAAATATCGTGCTCTATATCGTTTTGAAATATCGTGCTATATATCATTTTGAAATATCGTGCTATATATCGTTTTCAAATATCGTGCTATATATCGTTTTGAAATATCATGCTATATATCGTTTTGAAATATCGTGCTATATATCGTTTTTAAATATCGTGCTATATATCGTTTTTAAATACCGTGCTATATATTGTTTTGAAATATCGTGCTATATATCGTTTTGAAATATCGTGCTATATATCGTTTTGAAATATCGTGCTATATATCGTTTTGAAATATCGTGCTATATATCGTTTTGAAATATCGTGCTATATATCGTTTTGAAATATCGTGCTATATATCGTTTTGAAATATCGTGCTATATATCGTTTTGAAATATCGTGCTATATATCGTTTTTAAATATCGTGCTATATATCGTTTTTAAATATCGTGCTATATATCGTTTTGAAATATCGTGCTATATATCGTTTTGAAATATCGTGCTATATATCGTTTTGAAATATCTTGCTATATATCGTTTTGAAATATCATGCTATATATCGTGCTATATATCGTTTTGAAATATCATGCTATATATCATTTTGAAATATCGTGCTATATATCGTTTTGAAATATCGTGCTATATATCGTTTTGAAATATCTTGCTTTATATCGTTTTGAAATTTCATGCTATATATCGTTTTGAAATATCGTGCTATATATCGTTTTGAAATATCGTGCTATATATCGTTTTGAAATATCGTGCTATATATCGTTTTGAAATATCTTGCTATATATCGTTTTGAAATTTCGTGCTATATATCGTTTTGAAATATCATGCTATATATCGTTTTGAAATATCGTGCTATATATCGTTTTGAAATATCCCTGGTGTTGGGCTAGCGGCTAGGGTGCCGGCTTAGGATCCAAGGATCCTGGGTTCGAATCCCGGTCGATCGCTGAATTAACGCCATGGGGGTTGACTCAGCCTGTCATCCTTCGGAGGTCGGCTAATTGAGTACCAGTTCACTGGTAATTCCCTGTTTGTCGTTAAAAGGCGACAAACAGGGTTGGCGTCAGGAAGGGCATCCGGCCGTAAAACATTGCTTCAAAAAGGGGACCAAAAAACAACAACAACCACGGTTCCAGAAAAAGGCCAACCCCTGCTTTGCGGGGAAAAATGGCCTCTAAAGGTGTTTTTTTTTTTTTATATATCGTTTTGAAATATCGTGCTATATATCGTTTTGAAATATTGTGCTATATGTCATTTTTAAATGTCATGCTACGTGCTATATATCGTTTTCAGCCCCATCTTTCAATGGTGAAGAATTACTTTTCAATTAAAAAAATTCTCGCATCCAGATCCGGATCCTCACCAAAAATGAATCAATTCATCATTGACACACTCCCAACCTCTCCGCCAAATTTCGGGAGAGTCCATCCATAACTTGTTGAGATAGCCTGCTCACAAAAAACAGACACACAGCCTTATAGGCAGACAGGAAAGAAAACATAACCTCCGTCCACCGTTGGTGGCAGATGTAAAAAAAAAAAAATGGACATGATGATAAGGAGTTTAAAATGCTAGATTCACTGGTGTCCATGCTGATTATGTCCTAATGATTGTTGATGATGTCACAAAAACTACAACGTTTACTCTGAATAAGACTATAATGCTTTACGACGATTTCAGAAGACTAATTACCTCTGCCACCAAATGTGGGCGGAGGTTAAGTTTTCACCTCTGTCTGTCTGTACACAGGATATCTCAAAAAGTTGTGGATGGAATCGGACGATTCAACCTATCAGTGGGATACAAAAACTGTTCAGTCTGGCGGATGTGCCATTTTATTCTAATTTTACTCATTCTCTCCACTAAGTGCCATTTTAGTTATGACGATGTTGATTATGATGTAACATTGGATTTATTGTGATGACGATTGAAGATGTAGTTGAGTTGCATAAATAAATGGCCCTTATAGAAGAAAAGGATTAAATTTATACATAGGTATCAATTTAGCTTTGATACTATATGATTTAATACCTACAACAGATATACCATCCGTTGACCACATCTGGACTAAGTATTTCATCATCTTTTTGGTTCAAGGTCAGTGAAAGATCCTCAATAATATCCTTTGTTGGTGAATTGAAGATGGAAATCACATTGGATGTTCATCACATTGTCGGGCGGGGTTGGGGCTCGTCAAGTTTTTCTTTGGTTGTTGTTGTTGTGAATGATTTATTTCCCTCAATGCTTTTCACTGAACCGGATATACAATTTCTATCTCTTTATTGTCGAAGCAAGTTTCCTTTTTTTAAGCCTGGTGTTGGCTTAGCGGTTAGGGTGCCGGCTTGGGATCCGAGGATCCTGGGTTCGAATCCCTGAGGATCGCTAAATCAACACCACAGGGGTTGACTCAGCCTGTCATCCTTCCGAGGTCGGCAAATTGATTACCAGCTTGCCTGGATGAATGATCCCGGTGTGTACCCCGGTTAGAATAGGTACACCGTATCCCTGCGCATCGTAAGAGGCGACCAGGGGTTGGTGCCAGGAAGGGCATCCGGCCATAGAAACATTGCCTCAAACAGGGAACCATGATTGTCATGGGGCCCGCAAGGCCAACCCCTGCTCTAGCGGGGAAAATGGCCTTAAAACGATCATTCATTCATTCATTCAACAGATATACCATCCGCGTACAAACCAACCGAGAGCGAGTACCGATTATTTCGATTTGGAAGGAAACCTTTGAACCTCAACATGGTTAATAGCTGTGTGTAAGCTCGAACACATTGCCCCCCACACCTAAGTACATCTCCTTGTAACCCCCCTAACCCCAAACACCATGTGACGGGTTAATAGGTCTCACCTGAATCCTTTTTTCCCCTTCTTCCATATAAACCTATTTCTCCTAATGCATTAAATGAACATTTTAAGGATGTAATAAAAGATAAGTCATTTACAACTCCCCTTATTTCACTTGGTTTTTAATATAAAAGTTTGTAATAGTTGTACACCTGAAGGAAAATAAAAGACTTTGGTAATTTGTAAGTGATTGGCCGGTTTTCCAACTGCCTGAATCATCAGCTGGACTCCGTTCTTCATCGAGGTTATGACCCTTTCTGATTTTCCTCCCCAAACTGTGGGTACACGTGCAACCTCGGCCGCCATGGGTCACTTTAGTATATACAAGCTGAAGTGGCTGGCGTTGCCCGGGGAAATTCACTGAAATATGTATAAATTAAAATATTTCCTGTATGAAAAATTGGGGAATGTTGGCCTCTTGGTTTCGTATGAGTTACCGATCTTGGGCGTTGCAAAAACGCGCTTGAACCGCTATCCCTTATTTTAACCTGTTTTATGAATTCAATTTTTTAACACAACAAATCACTGCAATCTCAACATACGATCCTCACAAAACATATTACTGATCGCTCCCGGGGGAAAACCCAGGTCTACAAGCACAAGACACGATCGAAGCCTGAAGGCCAATTATCTGATTTTAGTATTTTTTTAAACCAAACATAGCCCTCGACCTTCCTCTGGATGAAAGAGGAAGCCATGCAAAGTTTAGTAGTGCTGGTTCCTGCATGGTCTGAATGCATAACGAACAAACAAACAAACTTCATTATATATTAGATGTCCGTGACATCAGCTGTGTCCAATCAGTCTTCTTCTTTTGTATGCAACACAAGGCTGCGGGGTAGCATAATTGGCTGAAGGTGAGGCTGTGTTGCTGATGCAGTGCCCCATTTAGGTTCGGGCGGGAATTTAGAATTTGGTCAGGGCGCCGGTGATAACTCCCCTACTCTTTGCGAAGGACACCGTGGGATCTTTAATATCCACCAATCAATGCTAACAGACGGGACACCCGCTTAACATCCATCCGAGAGACGGTGCACACACAGTGATGAATCACCTGACCTGTGAAATACCAGGATGACGGTTTATAGCGGGGTCAGCATTCAAAACCAGGCCAGACACGTTCGAGGCAAGTATGTGTACCACTCGGCTATCCTGCCAACCCCAATCAGTCAATCAACTCTACCCACAGAGTTAGTGATAAAAAAGCAAGGTTCTAAAAAGTGCGCGCACACACACACACACACACACACACACACACACACACACACACACACACACACACTTCAACTCAAGTAATTACATTCATCGATACCTGCTTACCTGCCTCGCTCACATGTTTTCTCATTACCCCGGAGTATTCATCGAATTCCATCTTCGCCTGTGACTGTGCAAACGACCCTTCGTATACAAACTGTGTCACCTACCAAGGAGTCTCTTGGGTATTCCTATACAAATTGCACCACCTACCAAGCAGTCTCTTGCGTATTCCTATCCAAACTGTGCCACCTACCAAGCAGTCTCTTGGGTATTCCTATCCAAACGGTGCCACCTACCAAGCAGTCTCTTGGGTATTCCTATACAAACTGTACCACCTACCAAGCAGTCTCTTGGGTATTCCTATCCAAACTGTGCCACCTACCAAGCAGTCTCTTGGGTATTCCTATACAAACTGCGCCACCTATCAAGCAGTCTCTTGGGTATTCCTATACAAACTGCGCCACCTATCAAGCATCCATCCGAGAGACGGATGCTTGATATACATACATATACATAGCATCCAGAAATACCCAAGAGACTCCTTGGTAGGTGGCACATACATACAGTCTGTACATACATATACATACATACAGTCTGTAGGAATACCCAAGTGTCTTGGGTATTCCTATAAAAAGTGCGCCACCTACCAAGTAGTCTCTTGGGTATTGCTATACAAACTGTGCCACCGACCAAGCAGTCTCTTGGGTATTCCTATCCAACCTGTGCCACCTACCAAGCAGTCTCTTGGGTATTCCTATAAAAAGTGCGCCACCTACCAAGCAGTCTCTTGGGTATTCCTATACAAACGGTGCCACCGACCAAGCAGTCTATTGGGTATTCCTATCCAACCTGTGCAACCTACCAAGCAGTCTCTTGGGTAATCCTTTCCAAACTGTGCAACCTACCAAGCAGTCTCTTGGGTATTCCTCTCCAACCTGTGCCACCTACCAAGCAGTCTCTTGTGTATTCCTATCCAAACTGTGCAACCTACCAAGCAGTCTCTTGGGTATTCCTATCCAAACTGTGCAACCTACCAAGCAGTCTCTTGGGTATTCCTATCCAAACTGTGCCACCTACCAAGCAGTCTCTTGGGTATTCCTATCCAAACTGTGCAACCTACCAAGCAGTCTCTTGGGTATTCCTATCCAAACTGTGCCACCTACCAATCAGTCTCTTGGGTATTCCTATGCAAACTGTGCCACCTACCAAGCAGTCTCTTGGGAATTCCTATCCAAACTGTGCAACCTACCAAGAGGTCTCTTGGGTATTCATATCCAAACTGTGCCACCTACCAAGCAGTCTCTTGGGTATTCCTATACAAACTGCGCCACCTATCAAGCATCCATCCGAGAGACGGATGCTTGATATACATACATATACATAGCATCCAGAAATATCCAAGAGACTCCTTGGTAGGTGGCACATACATAGTCTGTACATACATATACATACATACAGTCTGTAGGAATACTGGGTATTCCTATACAAAGTGCGCCACCTAGCAAGCAGTCTCTTGGGTATTTCTATACAAACTGTGCCACCTACCAACAGTCTCTTGGGTATTTTTATACAAACTGTGCAACCTACCAAGCAGTCTCTTGGGTATTTCTATACAAACTGTGCAACCTACCAAGCAGTCTCTTGGGTATTCCCATCCAAACTGTGCAACCTACCAAGCAGTCTCTTGGGTATTTCTATACAAACTGTGCAACCTACCAAGCAGTCTCTTGGGTATTTCTATACAAACTGTGCAACCTACCAAGCAGTCTCTTGGGTATTCCTATACAAACTGTGCAACCTACCAAGCAGTCTCTTGGGTATTCCTATACAAAGTGCGCCACCTACCAAGCAGTCTCTTGGGTATTTCTATACAAACTGTGCTACCTACCAAGCAGTCTCTTGGGTATTCCTATACAAACTGTGCAACCTACCAAGCAGTCTCTTGGGTATTTCTATACAAACTGTGCAACCTACCAAGCAGTCTGTTGGGTATTTCTATACAAACTGTGCAACCTACCAAGCAGTCTCTTGGGTATTCCTATACAAACTGTGCAACCTACCAAGCAGTCTCTTGGGTATTCCTATACAAAGTGCGCCACCTACCAAGCAGTCTCTTGGGTATTTGTTTTTTTTTAAATCCCGGTCTCATGTGGGTTCGAACCCCCCTTTGTTTTGATCCTCACACTGTGCCCTCTAAATCGTGCTCTACTCTTCATTCTTAATTCTACAAAATACTACATACTTTGCACCTATTGCGTTTGATGTTTGACACGAAAATGGTGGATTAGTTAAGTGCCCCATCCAACAGAAGGGGCATGACTCGGTCCACCCAGCAGACATCAAGGGATTTAAGTGACTGCAGTTCAGGAGAGAAAAGCCAGTCTCTCGATCAACATCACCATACGTAACAAAACGCAAGGACCTTGGACTAAAAACACAGATTGAGAACCAGAAACTTTTCATTCATAATGACCAGGGCACCCAATGGTCTCCTCTTTCTCTATAAATACCATGGGATATTTTTTTACACCATTACACCGAGGAATACATCAACAGTTGGTGATGATCATGTCACGGAGACCTTCCCTAATCTGGATCTGGAAGATGTTCCTCATCTCGAAGAGAGCAACACCATACCAGCAGAAATCGAAGCTCTTTTTCCAGTTTCGAAAAGCATGACTTCCATTCTTATGGGAAACTCGTCCACCGCTGGGAAGAATTTGGGGACACCGGCTGGAGAACAAAACACCTGGAAAAGGACTCGTGTCTTTGCTGAGCTCCATGAGTGCTGGTGGGACGGCACTTTATGGTTGGGGGGGGGGGGGGGGGGGACTTTTTGACATCTCTCATATTATTGAAACTTTTTAATTAATAATTAAAATGACGTTACGTGGTGCTCATCTAGTCTGTTCATCTGTTCCATGGAATATACGAGTATAGTCGGTTGGTTATACATCTCTCCTGGAGCTTTGACGATGTTTTATGATGAGCCCATGGCTGCTTGTTGCATCATTTTCTGTGATGGAAGGATGACAAGTTGAGTCAACACTATATATACCTACACCTTGATCTCACTCGTTTTTACATACCGGTACTGTATTACGTATGTGTCATGATTCTATTTACTACGGTACACACACACGTGCCCGTGGGACAGAGACTTGGAGGAGACGGACTCCAGGCACGAGGGATGGATGCGGGAGGAGGGATTCCGGACGGAATGATGGATATCCCGACACGCAGGTGCCCAGGAAACAGGCTGGAGCGATTAGACTCAGCACTGGGTTCCGTCCGGACAGGTGAGAGCGATTAGCGTGTTCTTGGTGCTTATGTGTGTGTTTGTGCTTCGGCCAAACATCTGAATTGGGACCAAAGGGTCTTCAGTTCGTTTCATGGTCTAATGGCGTCCCTCTGCATGTAAAGGAGCCGTGCTGATTGCCTCCTGCTTCTTACACACACACACACACACACACACACACACACACACACACACACACACACACACACACACACACACACACACACACACACATATATATATATACCCCAAGTTTATCTATCGTGTATTTCACCCGCTGTGACGTCACAAAGCAAAAACGTCACGTTTACAAGGAAAACGAGATTGTCTGTGCAAACCCCCCGCTGATGGATGTTTTCACTCGCACAGTGCGAAAGGTCACCTCGTCCGTGATCTCCAAATGTTATGTTAAGGTTAAAGTTCATTTTGCCGTTGGGGCCCAGACTCGCACTTTGGGATCCAGGTCTTGAGCAGGTGTGCATGTGAGTGGCCTACACCTGCGCTCGACTCTTCCTCCGTTCTCGGGCCTCGGCGAACGTCCGTTTTCAGGCTCCGCGCCCGATCCCGCGGTCCTTGTCCCAGGAAGCGCATCTAAAGCCCCTCGGCTCGCCCGACACCGCGGCCCTTTTGTCTTGGCGACCCTGGTCCGGATCTGAGCTTCGCTTGAGCCGGAAATCCGAGATTTTTCGCAAATCCGCGGCGCCTTTTCGGACAAATCTCTCCGACCGCCCTGCGGGGCTGCACCGAGTGTCCGCGGGCGAGAGAAGGTCCGGCCGCCGGCGGGGTCGTTTGGGTGTTTGATGTCGATCTGCGCGGTGTTCTCATGGATCGTGTGTGCGCGGAACTATCGGGCAACGCGGACATGATCGTAGAGCCGGTGGTCGGTGCTGCAGGACAATTTTAATACAGTGCAGACGCCAGAATGTCGCGAAATATGTTATAAACACAAAGACAAATAAAAATATAATGGCAGAAAGTAGGAAATTGTAAAAGTTTACCAAAACGTTACGGCCATTTTGTCAACGTGTCATCACCAGCGCGCGAGCGCCCTAACTGACCCACGTGATCCGCGCGCGCGCAATTGGCGGGAATTTGCGTCTCGCGGCACTAATGACGTTAATGGTTTTTCTGGCGGGAGCGCGGCACATGTGGAAGAGATCGGATCCGAGAAGCGGGGCCGGTGGGAGGTTTACATGGGAGGGGGGTCGGAGACCCCAACGTTGTACTTTTTTCTTCTTCTTATTCTTTTGTCTTTTTACGTCTTTGATCTCGGTCGACGAGCGGATGTGGCACGTGTCTATCATGCACAAAGACCGGAAGATGTTATTTTTGGTTCAAACCGATGCCATGTACCACACGGTAGGCCTACAATAGACAACCTCGGTCGTAAACTATGTGCGTAATAGTCGCCTGGTGGACCCGTTCTCTTCATCGAGTGCATCGACCAGGGTCGTCCATGGGCAGCACCTGCATGCATGGCGTCGCCGGTGGATTGCATGGGGAGGTGTAGGTGAGTCCGTAACGTTCATTTGATTCCAATAGGTAGCGGGACAATTTGACTAATGGCGCCATTATGCGTAATGCCGCCGCTAACAGGCTGCCCATTGATAATCAGCGCGGACGCTCGTTCGCTGCAATTGATTTCTCACGGGGCCAGACAGGCCGATTACAACGGAGCGAAATCGCGAGGCCCCGAGCACGGTCAGGGAGAAGGGAACGAGCGACGAGGAATTCCGTGGGAGTCTTGCTGAGGGTCTAACAGCCCCGGGGCCGATTCCAAAGTGGGTTTGACAGAAGAGATCGCAGCGGTTGCCCTGAGCCCCAACCCTCCCGCACTGCCCGGTCTGCGCTTGTCTGCGGGGGGAGCAGACTCGGAGTTCGGGTCTGATGGCAATTGGAGGGAACAGCAGGGGAGCCAGACGTGTATAATGTACATACATACATATTATATATATATATATATATATACATATATATATATATATATATATATTATATATATATATATATACACATAAATATACATACATACATGCATACATTATATATATATATATACACATAAATATACATACATACATGCATACATTATATATATACACATAAATATACACATGCACTTACATATGCATACACACATACATACATACATACATACACTTACATGCATACATACACATACACATACATACATGCATACCCACATACATATGCATGCATACATACACACATATACATGCACTTACATACACATACACTTACATGCATACACACATACATACATATGCATACATGCATACATACATACACATATACATGCACTTACATACATACATACACACACACTTACATGCATACACACATACACATGCACTTACATGCATACATACACTTGCATGCATACACACATACATTTATTACATACTGTACTTATACATACATACAGACTGTACATACTCACACACATATACATACATACACACACACACACACACACACACACACACACACACACACACACACACACACATACACATACACACACACACACACACACATACATACATCCTTGCTTGTTTTAGTTTGATGTTTACAATATTGTTTGAAAGAGATTTCCACGCAGTTTCATTGTGAGCGGATCCTGTTTGAATAATTCTCTCATTTCTCCGCAGTTGTGAATCGAGCTTCTTTGTCTTGTTTCGTTAAAATAATTATTACGGTATATAAAGGAGTTTAATCTGCTCAATAGTCCATGAGGTTTGAAGCATTCATAATTTAGAATCCATGAAGGATTCATAATTTAATTTATGAATTAATTAATTTAATTTATGAATTCATTCATTCATTCATTCATTCTCCAATTCATAATTAATGATGCAAAAACGGACCCCCTCAACGATAGACAATAGTCACCCTTCTCCGGGGAATGGAGTAGTTTATTGCAGAACACCTGGAGACCCATCTCTTGTCTAACTCTCTGATCTACGATCCTAAGACTTTTGCCTTCTGCCCAGGTCACTCCACTCTCGGCATGCTGCTTCTTTGATGCCAAAAATGTCCGGACACGTTCAATTTCGAACAAAAGTTCAAGGTCATTTCATTGGACACCCTGATTTCAAAACTGTTCATTAATGGTATCCTTATTCTCCTCCAGCACTGGCTCTCAGACTTCCTGTTCGGTCGTATAAGCAGCGGTTTGTTAGCCCATGCATGTGAAGTTGGGAGCGGGGTTAATATAAGCAATTGCTAAACTTTGTCGATCTGTCTGACTACAAACGTCAGTTTATGATCGAAGAACAACTTAATTTTGATTGAATGTTATAGTTTTAATGCCAACTAGCCGAAACCCGTGGAACATCCACGGAAGGGAGGATGTGGTGTATGGATAGAGTGTACCATTATGGATGGCATAGGGGATTTGCTTGTCCGAGTAAGAGTTAGGAAGAAAGATGAGAATGAAGAGTGCGTATATGAACAACGATCGCCGACACCGGCACAAATGCTTGCTCTGGATTGTCCACTCAGTGGACGGCTTGCTTTCGCCTTCGCCTGTCCAATCAGCGGACGGCTCGCTTCGCCTTCGCCCAGCAGACGCCAATACGATGGCGTCGTAAGATGGCGTCGTATCGGCAGTTAATCGGATGCTTTTGGGCCCCAACGTCGGCTAATTCAGATTTTTCGAGTATGGCTGTACGTGATAAACAAAGAGCGCGGTTCGTAGATCGTAAATCCATTAGTGCCGTGGGCATCGGGTCACTGGGTGCGGCGTAAAAGGGATAACAAAGTCGAGTCCTTACGCTATTATTATATAGATTCGGAAGATTATTCGGAAAACAAACCTGTAGTTTAAAAGCTCTGAATTTGTCCAGATCGTACATGCGCAAAGTAGGGAGATTTTTTTTTTTTACTCTGCCTCCCTGTCTGGCAGTCAAACAAGATTGAAAATCATTCCAAACAGGAAACTTACTGTTTTTAAGGATGTCATTAAGGACACAAACAACAAGCATGAATAACTAATGTAATGCGTTAAATAAGGTGGTGTAAAAGATGCAGCTGCAATGGCGGTAAACTTCTGAAAAAAACATTCTACAACCTTTAAAATCTTTATTTTATTTAAATTGCATTATATACTTGAACACTGTTTTTGGCACTTTCACAACCTTTCCATTTAGTAGGAGTTGGACAACATATTACGGCATTTTACGTCATCACGACCAATCAAATTTGCCACTTGCAGACCCCACCCATGTCCTTGTTTCTCAAGACTGTGCAGGGCAAGGTGTTTGATGAACTCTCTAGTTTTGGATGCTCTACCACTATATAGCAAGGTAGTGTTGTGGGACATCCTATTCTTGGTCAATATCAATGACCTTTCCTCTTCATTGGAAAATCCATTGTGTCCTTTTGCAGATTCCATGAGCCTGTGCAGGACAGTTCCTCATCCATCCACTAGCAGCATCCCTTTCTTTCTCGATTCTAGAGCAGCTGCAGTCGTCTTATACCTGGAACATGTTTTTCGTTGAATGAGTGAAAGCCCCCCACTCTCAACTTATTCCTTGATAATCAGCACACATTTAACCCTTGGCTATGTAAGAAATGGCTGACGAATCCACTAATTTTTTTATGTGACTATCCTCTGGAAGAGGGACAATTTCTGGATCTCCTGGGCCTCAGCATCAGCAAGCTATAACCTGTCATGTTCAGATCATATTTTCAAGCTTGTAATAGGCTCCAAATGTTCTGCAGCACCTCGTCTTCCTTCTGCTGTTCTCAACTCAGAATGTTGTAATGCAAGACCTCCAAAGTGTTGTGGAATATAGCTCCCTCATTTGGGCCGATGCTCATGCTGCCTCCTATTTTGTCTTCCTACGTATTGGCATCTAAAAAAGACCCCGAGTATTTTACAGTTCTTGCTACTGTTGCCTTTTGACCTCTGGCCATTCCAATCCTCCTCGGATGCAAGCATTGTTCAAGGACGTCGCTCCTCTTCCAAACCCAAAGGTCTTCACTCATCTATATTTATTCACCTCTCTCGCTCTTCTGTGGGCCCGTCTTTCCGAGTCCGGTTCCCGCACTCTTTCCTCCAAGACTTCAAGTCTGTGACCATACACCACAACCTCGTGGTGCTGTGCTTTACTACACCTGCTCAGACCTGTTCTTCTTTCACCTGCAACTACTTTCCTTGAGATGTGCATCTGCACATGCTTATCTTCCTGTTTCCCATTTTCAATTGGTGTCTATTGACCTCCCACCCCGACCCTCTTCCCCAGTTGTTTTGCTCTCATGCCATATGAGCCATGAGTTGCAAATGCAACCATGATCATTGTCATCGTTATCAGATGTTATTCCTCCTTCCATCCAAAGGTAGGCTGTCATGATTGAAACCTTGGGGGCTAGTATAGTTGTGGTGGGTCCCGAGAGCCGCTACAAGTCAGAGCAGGAATTGGGAATTTGGTCAAGGTATCGACAATGACTCGGGAATTGATGATTTGGGTGCGAGTTTTACTTTTGTTTGTTAAAAGAGTTTTTGCCTGCAAAGAAAGTTTTCACTATGTTCAAACTTTCTTTCTTGATTAGGGGGAAGTGTTACGGATTCGTCACTTCCGTTGTTGTGGTTTTCATCCACTGTAAACATTTTTGATTCCATGTACTGTATTATTATTATTGTTGTTTGAGGGAAATATGATCGGAATTCTTCCACCAAAATCAAAAGAAACCGAGGGATCTTTAATGTCCATCAGAAATCGATGATTGTGGCAGAGACGTCTCCCAGGTGAATGCCCATCTGAGGGATGACATACTCTGATGTGTTATACAGTTCCTAGTGTTATACAGTGAGTTCGGGAATCAAACCCAGGCTGGACAACTCAGAGGGAACTGTGCTACCTCCGCACCATCCTACGGGACAAGATCCTCCATGCCAGCTATATTATAAAGTGAGGAAGGACAAAAAGTCAGCTATATTTGATGCAATGCTCCGCCAGCTATATGAAAAAGTGAGATGATCATTACTGCAGCAAAAAAGACATGTTCAGGTCTTTTTTAGAAGGTTGGGGGGGGGGGGGGGACATTAGCGGTCTTGGCCGGTGGATGAGAATGTGCGGAAACGTTTGCACCTCAAATGAAGGTAGATCAAAATCAACAAGAGCGAGAATTGCTTTGTCATACATGTCCCAGCCCGATGTGATATTTTCTAAGTCCAAAAATGGCATAACTCAGTGAAAAATTGACGAAACGCCCTGAAACTCGAACTTGTTCTGCAACTTATAATAAAGCCATGTACCAAGTTTCAGTTCAATATGTTAAAGGGTATGGGAAAAAAGCTTCAAAACCACAAGTGGAATGTACGGACGGATGGACAGCAGACAGAGAGCAAACCTATATTCCCCTCCATTGAAACCGGCAGGGGACTAATAAGAGGTGAAATCTTCGGGATACACCTCACACTGTCTGTCTGCCTGTCCTTGTGTAATGTAATGTTAATGTGCAATGTCCTTGTGTAATGTTACGTTCATACATCGCATGCAGGACAAACACATTTGGGGGAAAGGACATGATTGAATTAAGAGACAGGAGTAGAAAATGGAGAGATCCACGTTTTTTTCAATTGCAGATTTGAATCTTGGCTCCCAACATCATGAGCTATGTGCTTCGATCATCTGGTGTTCATTGGTTGGTCTTTAACCAACGTGGGATAATCTTTCCTCCAGGTTTGATCATCTCTGTTTTACTGCTCTTGATTCAAAGGATTACTGCTTTGTAATTGTCCTTTAATATTCCCTGGATGTGTTTTATTTGTAAATCTATACACAACTCTTCACTCCAGTTTAACGTTCCACTGACCCACATGACATACATAGCGACCCACTTGTTAACCGCAAAGTGAAATTACTGTTGTGCTAAACACAAGATGAAGACGTTGATAACGAGGTTATGTAAACTCACCCCTGCTTCTATTTACCCCCAAACCAGGGGGGCCGTGGAGATAAAATATTGGAGACCATGCCACATTGAAAGACTTGTAAAATTGACAAAACTATCTTCTCATCTCTCAATCCTACTGTTGTGGCCAAAAATATTGGCACTCTTGCACTTTTTTCAAATAATGCACCATTTCTTCCAGAAAATTATTGAAATGAAAAAATCATTTGTATCCACATATATATTTCTTTGGTTTGCAGTGGAACAAAACAAAAAAAGCAGGAAAAATTACTAAATCTGAGCTTATTCCACACAGAAATCCTAAAATGGCCGGGACAATATTATTGGCACCGTTTAGAAGTTGTTAGAAATAATTAGATTTCAAGCAGGTGATTCTCCTTTACTTTGGATTTGAACTCACCTGTGGTGAGTTTCAGGTGCCTCTAATATAAAATTCACTCAATCAACCAGTTTGAATGGAGAAAAGGAGTCGTTCTGCAGTTTTGCGTTCTGCAGTTTGTGTTTTGTCACTGTGTGTACCGCAATGAGCCTGGAGGAAAGAAAGAAAACCAGGGAATTGTCTGAGGAGGTCAGACAGAAGATTGTAGCCAAGCATGGATAATCTCAAGGCTACAAGTCCATCTCCAGAGACTTTGATGTTCCTGTGTCCACCATACGCAATGTTATCAGGAAGTTTAAGGCCCATGTCACTGCAGCCAATCTCCCTGGATGTGGCCGCAAGAGAAAACTTGATGGAAGATTGCTGCGAAGGATTGTTTGAATGGTGGATAAAGCACCTCAATCAACTGTCAAACAGATTCAAGCTGACCTTCAGACACAAGGTACAACAGTTTCAACTACCACCCTCCGTCGCCAACTCAATGAAAGGGGGTTCTATGGTAGGAGGACGCCACTGCTGAGAGAGAGACATAAGAAAGCCCGACTGGAGTTTTCCAAAACACACCTGAACAAGCCAAAATCCTTCTGGGAAAATGTCCTATGGACAGATGAGGCCAAATTAGAGCTTTTTGGTGAAGCACATCATCTCTATGTTTACAGAAAACAAAATGAAGCCTTCAAAGAAAAGAACACCTTCCCTACAGTCAAACGTGGAGGAGGTTTAGTGATATTTAGGGGTTGCTGTGCTGCCTCTGGCACTGGGTGCCTTGAATGTGTGCATAGCATCATGAAATCAGGAGATTACCAAGGCATTCTGGAGCGCAATGTTCAGCCCAGTGTCAGAAAGCTGGGTCTCCGTCGAAGGTCATGGGTCTTGCAGCAGGACAATGACCCCAAACACACTTCAACAAGCACCCAGGAATGGTTCAAGACAAAACGCTGGACTGTTCTGAAGTGGCCTATAAATAATATGAGTCCAGATCTAAATCCCATTGAACACCTGTGGGGGAGATCTGAAAACAACAGTTGGGAGAAGGCACCCTTCAAATCTGGGAGAACTGCAGCAGTTTGCACAAGAAGAGTGGGCCGAGCTGCCAGTAGAGAGGTGTAGGAAACTCATTCATGGCTATACGAAGTGTTTGACTGCAGTATTTTGTCCAAAGTCTGTGCTACCAAATATTAAGTCTAGGGTGTCAATAATCTTGTCAATGCCATTTCTTTTTATTTTCTGATTTAAAAGGATATATTAAGTTTGGAATCAAAAACAAAGGTTCTGTAATATTAACAGTGAAATAAAGAATTGTGGAGACCAAATACTTTTGTCAATTTCAACTTATTTTTTTAGAGAAAATTGAGTTATTTGAAAAAAGTGCACGGGTGCCAATATTTTTGGCCACGACTGTATACACCGATTCACAAGTCCGTTATACCCATATATAACCACCCTCCCGAGAGGATTTGCCTAACCACACCACTATAGGATTTACCTTAACATAGCTGCAATATATATAGCATTTACTCAACCACTTATCCTTCTATTTATCCATCAACTCATCTTTATATCCAAGCACTCATCCGTTAACCCAAACTTTTACCTGTATCTTACTATAATTCACCAAATGTCCGTCCATTTGTCTGTCCATCCGTCTGTCTGTCTGTCTGTCTCTGTCCGTCCGTTCCCAGGTACCGCAAAAACGGCTGAACCGATCGCAACAAATTTTGGGTGTGTAATCCTGGGACCCCCTGGAGTAAAATAGGCCATATTGTTTTTCCAATTTCAGCTTTGGACTCCCGCCTAACGTTATTGTCCCGGGTACCGCAAAAACGGCTGCACTGATCGCAACGATACACCTCCATGCCCATGGGATTCCCATGGGTGACCCCACTAGTAGTGAACCATTCACCATTCTATTTATCCAACCACTCACCCATACATTTAACCACTCACCCATATACCCAAGCACTCACCCGTTACTCTAAGCGTTCACCCTTTCATCCAACCACTCACCCGTACATCCTACGACTCACCCGTACATGCAACCACTCACCCGTACATCCAACCACTCACCCGTACATCCAACCACTCACCCGTACATCCAACCACTCACCCGTACATCCAACCACTCACCTGTACATCCAACCACTCACCCGTACATCCAACCACTCACCTGTACATCCAACCACTCACCCATACATTTAACCACTCACCCATACACTCAAGCACTCATCCGTTACTCAAAGCGTTCACCCTTACATCCAACCACTCACCCGTACATCCTACGACTCACCCGTACATCCAACCACTCACCCGTACATCCAACCACTCACCCATACATCCAACCACTCACCCGTACATCCAACCACTCACCCGTACATCCAACCACTCACCCGTACATCCAACCACTCACCCGTACATCCAACCACTCACCCGTACATCCAACCACTCACATGTACATCCAACCACTCACCCGTACATCCAACCACTCACCCGTACATCCAACCACTCACCCGTACATCCAACCACTCACCCGTACATCCAACCACTCACCCGTACATCCAACCACTCACCCGTACATCCAACCACTCACCCGTACATCCAACCACTCACCCGTACATCCAACCACTCACCCGTACATCCTACGACTCACCCGTACATCCAACCACTCACCCGTACATCCAACCACTCACCCGTACATCCAACCACTCACCCGCACATCCAACCACTCACCCATACATCCAACCACTCACCCGTACATCCAACCACTCACCCGTATATCCAGCCATTCACCCGCATACCCAACCACTCACCTGTATGTCTAACCACTACCCGCATATCCAGCCGTTCACCTGTATGTCTAACCACTCACCCGTACATCCAACCACTCACCCGCATACCCAACCACTCACCTGTATGTCTAACCACTCACCCGTACCTCCAACCACTCACCCGCATACCCAACCACTCACCCGCATACCCAACCACTCACCCGTACATCCAACCACTCACCCGTATATCCAGCCGTTCACCTGCATACCCAACCACTCACCCGCATACCCAACCACTCACCCGTACATCCAACCACTCACCCGTATATCCAGCCATTCACCCGCATACCCAACCACTCACCTGCATGTCTAACCACTACCCCATATACCTAACCAAAACTGAAAACGAATGCTTTCGCCAATCTAATACCATCATTTACACACATGATCACAGAAGGGTTGACACAACACGCAATATTACCAAAAAATAACAAACGCAGAATAATCTAATATTCTGAGGTCCACTCTGGGTCACCAATAATTTACATAACATCGGTATTTAACCAATAGTTTACACAATCGCTTATCGCGCAACTAACTATTCATGCAGAACTCGTGCAAAAACCACTCACCCCTACTACTCTTGAAAGACACCATGGGATATTTAACGTCCACCACCAATCAATGCTGGCAGACAGATCCTCCTGTGTGATTCAAATCCAAAACGAGGACGGTACTTGGTATATAGCATACCTCCAGGTGAGGTTTACCTTTTGTATCCCACTGACAGACCGGATCTGGATTCGGACCTGAACCAAAATATAATCGTCTTGTTCTTGTCGCCAAACCAACTCGTCCACCAAGTTTTGTCATAAGTCGTCCACAACTTTTGAAATATCATGCCATATATCGTTTTAGCCCTATATATCATGCTACATATCGTTTAAATATCATGCTATATATCGTTTTAGCCCTATATATCATGCTACATATCATTTAAATATCGTGTTATATATCGTTTTAGCCCTATATATCATGCTACATATCGTTTAAATATCGTGTTATATATCGTTTTAGCCCTATATATCATGCTACATATCGTTTAAATATCGTGTTATATATCGTTTTAGCCCTATATATCATGCTACATATCATTTAAATATCATGCCATATATGGATTTAGCCCTATATATCATGCTACATATCGTTTAAATATCATGTTATATATCGTTTTAGCCCTATATATCATGCTATATATCGTTTTAGCCCTATATATCATGCTACATATCATTAAAATATCGTGTTATATATCGTTTTAGCCCTATATATCATGCTACATATCGTTTAAATATCGTGTTATATATCGTTTTAGCCCTATATATCATGCTACATATCGTTTAAATATCATGCTATATATCGATTTAGCCCTATATATCATGCTACATATCGTTTAAATATCGTGTTATATATCGTTTTAGCCCTATATATCATGTTTTATATCGTTTGAGCCCTATATATCATGCTACATATCGTTTAAATATCATGTTATATATCGTTTTAGCCCTATATATCATGCTACATATCATTTAAATATCATGTTATATATCGTTTTAGCCCTATATATCATGCTACATATCGTTTAAATATCGTGTTTTATATCGTTTTAGCCCTATATATCATGCTACATATCGTTTAAATATCAAGTTATATATCGTTTTAGCCCTATATATCATGCTACATATCGTTTAAATATCATGTTATATATCGTTTTAGTCCTAAATATCATGCTATATATCATTTAAATATCATGTTATATATCGTTTTAGCCCTATATATCATGCTACATATTGTTTAAATATCATGTTATATCTCGTTTTAGCCCTATATATCATGCTATATATCATTTTAGCCCTATATATCATGCTACATATCGTTTAAATATCATGTTATATATCGTTTTAGCCCTATATATCATGCTATATATCGTTTTAGCCCTATATATCATGCTACATATCATTAAAATATCGTGTTATATATCGTTTTAGCCCTATATATCATGCTACATATCGTTTAAATATCATGCTATATATCGTTTTAGCCCTATATATCATGCTACATATCGTTTAAATATCGTGTTATATATCGTTTTAGCCCTATATATCATGCTACATATCGTTTAAATATCATGCTATATATCGTTTTAGCCCTATATATCATGCTACATATCGTTTTAGCCCTATATATCATGCTACATATCGTTTAAATATCATGCTATATATCGTTTTAGCCCTATATATCATGCTATATATCATTTAAATATCGTGTTATATATCGTTTTAGCCCTATATATCATGATATATATCGTTAAAATATCATGCTATATATCGTTTTAGCCCTATATATCATGCTACATATCGTTTAAATATCATGCTATATATCGTTTTAGCCCTATATATCAGGCTATATATCGTTTAAATATCGTGTTATATATCGTTTTAGCCCTATATATCATGCTATATATCATTTAAATATCATGCTACATATCGTTTAAGCCCTATATATCATGCTACATATCATTTAAATATCATGTTATATATCGTTTTAGCCCTATATATCATGCTACATATCGTTTAAATATCATGTTATATATCGTTTTAGCCCTATATATCATGCTACATATCGTTTAAATATCATGCTATAGATCGTTTTAGCCCTATATATCATGCTACATATCGTTTAAATATCGTGTTATATATCGTTTTAGCCCTATATATCATGCTACATATCGTTTAAATATCATGCTATATATCGTTTTAGCCCTATATATCATGCTACATATCGTTTAAATATCGTGTTATATATCGTTTTAGCGTTTTGGTTTTGGCCCTAAGGTGAAAAATCACTTTACAATTTGTAGTATCCAGATCTTCACCAAAATGTAATGTGTTAACCTGTCCCGTGCATATCGGGAGACAGGGTTTTGCAATCACTTCTGTCTGTCTGTCTGTCCCTGCCGTAACGTTTTTACCATTTGAGTTTTGTCATCAAATTTACACCAAAGCTTTTTTGTGATAATATGGAGAAGGCAAATTAATAATTTTGTCAAAAGGTCAAAGGTCAGTGTCATATAAAATCATCAATTTTCATCCAATTGACCTGAAATTTCAATCTCCAATTGACCTGAAACCAAATTTGAGTTTTGTCATCAAATTTTCAAGAAAGCTTTATTATGTTAACGAGCAACGGTACCCGCCCTCTGGGCGGGGCTTCAAATGGGAGGCCCAAATGAAAAGGCAAAATATCAGAAGGCTTTTTTATTTTAAACGATTCATATAAACATCCGTTGAATCATATCACACGCAAATCATCAAAATCAAAACAGTACATGGCGCCCATTTTGAAAAAAGATTGAATTCTGCAAAACGGAAGCGGCCGCTACACGTCTTTCTCAGTCACACGTTTATGTGTGAAGAGTGCGCGCCGAATCTGTAACACGGAAGCGGCCGCTACACCTGTTTCTCAGTCGCTTTGCACACGCTGCCATGTTACTTCGGAGCTGCACGTTAATATAGGAAGAGTTCGTCAGAAGTCGATCTACTCTCTCCTGGTACGTAGAATTTCAACAAAAGACACATCACTGTTCATATCGGTAAATATTATTCCATCGTGTTTGGAAAAACTGGAAAATTGGAAAAGTTGGAAAAATTGGAAAAACAATATAGCCTATTTTACTCCCAGGGGTCCAAGGAATACCCACCCAAAATATCGTTGCGATCGGTTGAGCCGTTTTTGCGGTACCTTCGAACGGACGGACGGACATTTGGTGAATTATAGTGAGATATGGAGAAGCCAAATTAAGAATTTTGTCAAAATGTCAAAGGGTGAAAGGTCCATTGTCACCTAAAATCATCAATTTTCATTCAATTGACATGAAATTTAAATTTACCATTTGAGTTTTTTATCAAATTTTCAACAAAGCTTTATTATGAGAATATGGAGAAGGCAAATTAATAATTTCGTCAAAAGGTAAAAGGTCAGCATCACATAAAATCGCCAATTTTCATCCGATTGACCTGAAATTTAAAGAATTTGCATAATGAGTCACTGAACTGTTTCATCAATCAAAAGCCACAAGTTGATTTTTCTTTTTTTAGATCAAAAGGTACAAGGTTTGTTTTTTTTTTTTTTTGCATACAAGATCGAGGCTCGTGTGAGAGCTAACATTAATGACAAAAAAACAAATGGACACATACAACATATAAAGGCAGTGGGAGACAAGATGGGGAGAGAGAGGGAAGCACACAAGTACAACAGTAGAGAACAGGGACATCTGGAGATTTGTGGGAGGGAGAGGGCTTGGGGGGGGGGGGGGGGGAGTGGGAGAGGTAAAAACACATGGACACTGCTAGGACTTCCAGGAAAGAAGTTGGTATTTCAGTAAAGTGGATCTGGGGTGAATTAACGGGGGTAGAAAAGATCAAGGTTTTGAATGGGGGAAGATAAGAGATGGTGGTGAACAGCTGTTTTAAAGACCTGGAGGGAGGAATGGGACTGAAGAGAGTGTGGAAGATTGTTCCATGGCGGGAGAAAAGAGGAATGAAAGAGTGAAGGTGAGCAGAGAGTCTTGATTTTGCCTGTTTCACCAGAAGAGGGTTGCTGGCAGATCTTGTGCGACATGAAGGAATATTTGGGGGACAGAGCTGGGGGAGCTAGCCCGGAGAGGAGTCGGTAGAAGACAGAAAGACCACCAAACCTGCATGCGGTGAGCGAGTGGAAAGGCCCTCAGAGGCAGCTTCATGGTGGGAGATTCCAATAATTCTGAAAACTTTGGTTTCAACAGCGTGAAGCCGAGCTAGGTGTGAGGTAGGAGCACCATCCCAGAGGGGAGAGCAGTATTCCATTGAGTTGCGGATGAAAGCCTTGTATGTGGTGAGGAGCTCAGGTGTGCCAAGGAAGGACTTCGCACGACGGAGGATGCCCAGTCGGCGACTGGCTTTGCAGGCCAGCTTGGAAATGTGGTTTTCCCAGGAAAGATCATGGCAGATAGTGAGACCCAAAAGCTTGAGTGACAGAACTTCTTGGAGAGGATTATTGATAAAGTTGATAAAGTGATAAAGATGGGAGGTTGTCCAGATGGGCTTTTCAGAGAGGCAAAGTGAGAGTGTGAGATTTGTCAGGATTGAAAGGCATGTTCCACTTGTTTGACCAGTCTGAATTTGTCCAGGTCTGCAGAGAGTGAGGAGGCTGCAGACTGCCGATCTGAGGGATGAGGAATGGAGCGACAGAGAGTGGAGTCATCAGCATAGAGATAGAGAGGATTTTCAAGAGAGTCGGAGAGATCATTGATAAAGACCAGAAAAATCACAGGGCCCAGAACACTCCCATGAGGAACTCCAGCCTGAACAGGAAGGGGAGATGAGAGAAAAATCCATTCAGGACGACATGTTGACTGTGACCGGTGAGGAAGTCCGCAAGCCATTCGTGGAGGTTTCCATGGATACTATAAGAGTCGAGTTTGGTGAACAGGGCGGGGTGCCAGACCGTATCGATGGCACGTGATATTCCAAGGGAGACAGGTCTGATTTCCTGTTTGGCATTGAGGACCTTCATCCATTGTTGAGATAACAGAAGCAGCATATCCAGAGTAGAATGACCAGGTCTGAATCCAAATTGATGATCAGAGATCAAGTCATTGGAGAAGAGCAAGGATTTGATATCCGAAGCAATTATGGATTCCATGACTTTGCTGATGATTGGGAGCAGGTTGATTGGTCTGTAGTTGCAAGGATCTGTTTTTGCACCTTTTTGTGTAAAGTTGTATTGTTGGCTGATTTCCAAGCAGATGGTAGATGACCTTGAGCAAAAGAGAGGGTGAAGAGAACAGAGAGAGAGTAAGATAGGGCAGCAGAGCAGGATTTTCGGACCCGAGGGCTGATGCCGTCTGGTCCAGTTGCAGAAATAGAGTCAAGGTTTGACAGAAACTTCTCTACCTTGTGAGGAGAGATGGACACAGAGTCCAGGAGCAGCTGGGTACGACTGGGTAAGGTGGGTACAGAGAGAGACGGGTTTGGGACAAGATTTTGAGGAATTCAGATTTTTCACGTCGGAGTCAGCTGTGTAGCCGTTTGAGGTAAGGGAGGGGATGGAGGGGGAAGAAACACCAGAAACAAATTTGACCAGACGCCACCAGTATTTGGAGGAGGGAGACAGGTTTGAGAGTTCAATCTTGAGAGTAGCGAGACATCGTTTCCTGGCTCTCCTGAGGGGAGACACATACTTGTTCCGAGCATTTTTATTTTGTTTTTTTTCTTTTTATACAAGATCAAGGCTCGTGTAAGAGCTAACATTTATGACAAACAAACAAAGAAACGGACACATAAGACATAACAAAGGGAGTGGGGGACAAGATGTGGAGAGAGAGGGAAGCACACAAGTACAACATTTGAGAGCAGGGACATCGGGAGATCTGTGGGAGGGAGAGAGCTTGTGGGGAGGAGGCGTGGGAAGCGGCGTGGGGTGGGAGAGCTAAAAAAAACACATGGACACTGCTAGGACTTCCAGGAAAGAAGTTGGTATTTCAGAAAAGTGGATCTGGGGTGAATTAACGGGGGTAGAAAATATCAAGGATTTGGATGGGGTAAGATAAGAGATGGTGGTGAACAGCTGTTTTAAAGACTTGGAGGGAGGAGTGGGGTTGAAGAGAGTGAGGGAGTTTGTTCCAGAGGTGGGAGAAAAGAGGAATGAAAGAGTGAAAGTGAGCAGAGAGTCTTGATTTTGGCAGTTTCACCAGAAGAGGGTTGCTGGCAGATCTTGTGTGACCTGAACAAGTATTTGGGGGACAGAGCACAGACAGGGCTGGGGGGGGGGGGGTGGGGGGGCAAGGCCAGAGAGGAGTCGGTAGAAGACAGAAAGACCACCAACCTGCCTGCAGTGAGTGAGTGAAAGGCCCTCAGGGCTGGAAAGGCCCAAGCTTCATCGTGGGAGATTCCAATGATTCTGAAAGCTTTGGTTTCAACAGCGTGAAGCCGAGCTAGGTGTAAGGCAGGAGCACCAGCCCAGAGGGGAGAGCAGTATTCCATTGAGCTGCAGATGAAAGCCTTCTATGTGGTGAGGAGTTTATATCACCTTGTATGTCACTTCCGTTTCCGGTTCCCCGGGTGATGTGTGTCGTCTTCGCTCGTCCACAAAAATGATGAAGGAGACAGGTTTGAGAGTTCATTCTTGAGTGTGGAGAGATTGTGCTTCCTGGCACTCCTGAGGGCAGACACACACTTGTTCCGAGCTTGGTAGAAGGAACTGAGATTGCCTTAAGTTGGATTTGCCTTCCATGAGGCAAAGGCAAGTTGTTTCAGGGCAACTGCCTCACCACAAGATTCAGTGTACCATGGACGGGAGGAAGGGTAAGGCAACTGAAGACGAGATGGGATAAATCTGTGCATGAGAGAGAGCAGTTTGCTTTGGAAGAATTCCCAGGAAGAATTGATGTCAGAGACAGTAGAGATGGGAGACCAGTCCAGATGATTGATGGCTGCTTGCAGACCTTGCCAGTCGGCCTGAGTGAAATGCCAGACTCGTCGACGCTGAGGAGGCTCTCTGAGAATGGCCAGAGAGATGTCCACTTTAACAAGTGGACACTTTAACAAGTGGACTAACACTTTAACAAGCACATGATCAGATGAGCTAATTGGAGCAGAAGAAGAGCAGCGGACATTTGCAGGGAAGTTTGTCATAACCAAGTCTATAAGAGAAAATGTACCGTTAACTGAGATTGGGAAATTGACAGATTGTGTCAGTCCCAATGAGTCGCAGAAGTCTTTTGCTGAGATGCCATGGCTGGTGAGAGAGTTGCATAAAATCATCAATTTTCATCCAATTGACCTGAAATTTAAAGAATTTGCACGTTGTGTCACATAATTGGTTTACCAATCAAAAGCTGAAAGCTGATTATTTATTTACATCTATAGCTTACATGAAATCATCAATTTTTTTTTTTTACTTTTTCGTTATTTTGAGCATACAGAAGAAGACGAAGACCTCTGAATACAAACGGATGCGGACGGGCTTTGCATTATCACATGCTTTCGAGTTCATCCTTGTCATGCACACACCCACCCTGTCCATCAAGTTTTGTCAGAATCTGTCCGTAACCTTTTGAGATATCCTGCTCACAGACAAACAAATAAGCAGATAGACAAACAGCGGTGAAAACATATTTCCGTCCACCTTCGGTGGCAGAGGTAACTAAAACGGCACTCGGTAGAGCGCATACATTCGCCAGGTTGACCAATTTACGTTTTGTATTCCACTGATAGACCAGATCTGGATTCGGACCCGAATCAAAATCTAACCAATTCTTCCTCGTCACACACCCAAGGTGTTCACTAAGTTTTGGCCGAATCCATCCCTAACGTTTTGAGATATCCTGCTCACAGACAAACAAACATGTGAATACATAACCTCCATCCACCATAAGCAACTGAAAAACGGGTACACAAACCTCTAAGGCCAACGCTATAGTTCCAGTCCATGTAAACCACTGACTGCAGGATCATTGTGCTTCATGCATGTCATTTCATATGATGTATGGATGGGTGTCCTCATTTCAGAGTCACCCGCTCGTAAACGTTTTAACCGAGAGTAACCCAACCATGTAAAGCTTGGTGTAAGCATGTTTAAAAAAAAGATTTATGTGAGCTATTCAGACAGCATTTTGAATGTCTTGTATAACTAGTATTCCTCGTGAGTCCTTTTTAGTGAAATGTTATGTAAACTTACATAGTGTGAGTTGTGAAAACTCTTTTCTGAGAACCTGAATGCTTGTGAGCCATCCTGTTAATAGTGGTTGCATAAACTATTTCATGTGCAGTTGTATAAACGGTTGAATGTATAAATGATTGTGTAAACCGTTGGGTTAAAGGTTGCGTAACTGTGAGCAGTGGCAGAAACCTTTGAAGAAAAATAACTCGTTTGATGCAACCTCTGATGTAAATTGTCATTTCAGGCTTCATCCAATTTACAGAATGGTTTACTCTACTGATTGTGCAAGGGGTAGGTGCACTGCATTATTCAGACACAGTTGCACCACCAAGGCTAATGACAATGGGCTACACGTCCTTTGTTACACATGCATTGCTGTCCATCCGCCCATAGCTAATTTCATTAACCCCTTGAACAGGAACTGCTGAAAACAAGGGGTTAATGCAGTTTGCTGATGTTTTGGCTTGCAATAACATGCCAAGCTTCCCGCAACGGCACGGCCAACTTATGCGCAACAATGTGGCCACCCTCCTCACGATGGCACAGCCAAGCTATGCGCAATAACGTGGCCGCCCTCTGCACAACGGCACGGCCGAGTTGAGCGCAATGGCATGACCAAGCTGCCCGGAACAGTGCGGCCAAGCTGACCGAAACGGCGCAGCCAAACTGAGCACAAGGCACAACCAAGCTGCACGCAATGGCGTGGCCAAGCTGTGCGCAACAATACATCTATCCTGCGCGCAACAATGTGGCTATCCTGCGTCCAACAATGTGGTCACCCTGCTTGCAACAATGTGACTACCCTGCATGCAACAACTCAGCACACTAGCTTTAGTATGACTAAAATGCGGCATTCCATGTAAATCAACACCATACACTCACTGTGTGTGGAACAGTGATGGTGTCGCAGATCAACTAGTATTGCAAGGGCTCTGGACGAGGTGCCTGCACCCACCGTAACAGCACCACTCAGTGCAGGTCTGGCCAACTCAAACACAACTACCCCTTGTTAACCCCTAATGTGTGTTCTGTTTGTGACATTTTGAGCCCTTTATGTGACAGCCGTACATCATTAGGTTCACCAATAGAAAATTGCGTGACCTCGAAGCCAATCAATCACCTCGGATACGAGATCCCATAGGAACCGCCAGTGCGGCAGCTTTGAGCTGCCAATCCCGCACCATTCTCCAGCTCAAAAATCCCATCGTTTAAACGGTCCAGCTTGGGAAGGCCAAATGGGACGATGGCAAGTGGTGCGCATTCGGAGGAGATTTGGGGGTGGGGGAAGCAGTGGTTAAAAGGGAGAGAAAATAGTCTGCCATAGTATGGCAGAGATAGTGTCTGGATGAAGGGGTAACTAATGGGGCTTCAGAAACTAATGGAGATCGAGGTTTAAATCCACTTAAATTGAAAAACAATGTTGGAGTCACCCATTCCTCTGGTTCCAAGTATCAAGACGGAGGGTAACCATTTCCGGAAGTACACCAGGTCCATGTTTGGTCCACATTCGTACCCAGGAATACGTGTTTATGAAGTTGAGTGGCAGCCGTTGTATGGTGAAACATCAGAGCTAGGTCATGATAATCCCGCACCTGCTGTCCGTATTATGGACCATCTGTCGGTAAAGCCTTCCGCATCTACTACGCACAGCTCCTTAGTGGTTGTCTCAAAGACACAGACAACAAAGGAAATTACTGGACTTGATGACACCACTGACACCAACTGTAACCTCTGCCAAGCCACCCCACATGCAATAAAACACATTATGGAAAACTGTGCAGGCCTGCAAGCTCCAAAAAGGCAAGAACACAACATCTTAGATGTGAGGGATCTCTGGTTCGCTCAATTGGCTATCTCCATGCAGCTGGCCTGTTCGAGCAGAACTGACCAGGGCTAATCAACAACAACAACTGTATCCACATTATGATGTCTATGAGGATGTTGCGAGTCATCTATGTAATTACTACATACACACAGCCCATGGAGGGTGAATTTGGAGAATTAAAAATTGAGAAGAGGAAGAGAACGGAGGATGGTGAGAGAGAGAATGGAGGGGAGTGTGGGAGCAATGTGAGGTGAATGGAAATAAGAGTTGGAAAAGATAAAAGAAGAGAAGGAAAAAGGATGTACTTGTACATGTATGTACCATAACAGTGGGGGAAGGTGGGATGGAGAGAAGTGGAGGGAGTCAAAAATTCCACCATTTTGTGTAAGTGTATTAAATTAATAGATATCCTCTGGCATATTTACCTCGTGATTTTGGTACCGTAACAATTGTATGGTAAATATGTAAGTTGTTCTCAAGCGAGGAGACTTCTGCGCACGTTGTGGTGTGGATCAGGTTTGCACAATTAAAGAAACATAGTAAGTCAATTTACTGAGTTTTTTGGCATAGAAATCACTGGAAGAGTCGGGGGTAAAAGAGTCTACAGAGAGAAAGGGAAAGAGAGAGAAAGGAGGGGGGGGAGAGAGAGAGAGAGAGAGGGGGAGAGAGAGGTAGAGAGAGAGGGGCAGGCTCTCCATGGCAGTGCGAGGCCCAGTTAGTGTGATTCATGGAAAGTAAAGTACACTTCAGGTGTACTTAAGGAAATTTTTCCTCCACTTCGCTTAGTTTTTGAGCAATTTTCCTCGTTACATTCCTCAAGCTCCGCTTTCGCTCCCCTGATTAGTGCGCAAGTTGTACCTTCAGAGAAGTCTCCTACACAGGGCAGGGATGCCCTGCACGGGGAATTCATTACAACTTACTTCAGCGCATGGGAGAACTAGTCGAAATTACCGGGTGCACTCAAATACATCAACAACGTACACTGTCTGGCTAAAATATAAATTTCAAAATAACTCGAAACCATTACCATTGAAAATTGTCCTCGGGGCATAAGGGTAGGTGACAATTACCAAGCATTGTAGGACAGAATGAACATTCATTCAATGGTGGGGCACTTTGTGTAGTTGAAGTCCAATTGACTACGAGAAGGCATTTCAAGTAGTTTATTTTTGTTCCTGAAGGTTTTTTTTCGAGTATAAAATAGAGGCTCATAGAAGAGGTTATAGAGGGTAAAATGGCAATGTACTGACAGTGAGCAATAGTTGAACACAAAGAGCAAGAGAAAGAATGAAGAAGAAAAAGAAATCATCCGCCATCCCTCTACCCCAAAAGAACCACCATTTGCAATCATCCCCCGTCTAAAATCATGATCTTTTCTACTCCAATCAACTCCCCCAGCCCCTTCCACATCTTCAAGCCAAGCCCATTCCCAGTTTCTATTTTTCATTGCTGAGCGTTCGCTTCTGTATCTATCTTATCCACCCCATGCATCCTCCGCTAGCCCTTTTTCTTCCCCACATCCCTTATTTGTCCAAGTCTCCCTCTATTTTGCCCTTCATCCCTGCTGTTGGTGTGGTTCCCTCCCCCATCCCTCTCTCTCTCTTTCTACTGCTCCTTTTGTTCTGTTGCATCCTGATCCATTCTGTGGTTCGTTCTGTGCTCTGTCCCCATCTCCTCCACGAATGTTGACTTTGGATACAAAAAAAAGAAAGAGAAAGAGAGAGAGAGAGAGAGAAGGGAAGGAAACACAGTAACGTGCAGGTCAAAGAGTTGGGTTAGGTAGGGTTCATGGGTGTAGCAAAGACAACAGGTATGGATGGGGGATAGTGATGCACCACTTGAAGCCCTGGAGGGGGGAAAAGTGGGAATGAAATGGCTTCAGAAGAGAAGACACTTTCATAAACATGAGAAAATAGAAACAAAGGGGAGGTGTCCAGTAAGTCTGGATTTTGTGAGTTTATCCAGGAGAGGGTTGCTGGAAGAATGCGTACATCCTTGAGGAGCTGGAGAGGGTTGGAGGACTGAGAGAGTAGAGGGAGCTCGATCAGTGGAGAGGCTGTTAAAAAAAAACATGCCACCGACCTGTCTGTAATGTGAGAGCAACAGTCCTTGTACTTTTGCCTCATTATAACAGATGCCAGTAATGTTGAGAGCTTTAGATTCCACAAAATCCAGGAGAGACAAATGTGATGCTGGGGCACCAGCCCATAAAAAAACCCACCATTTAGAGGCCATTTCCCCCGCAAAGCGGGAGTTGGCCTTTTCGGGGACCGTGGTTGTTGTTGTTGTTGTTTTTTTGGTCCCCTTTTTGAAGCAATGTTTTACGGCCGGATGCCCTTCCTGACGCCAACCCTGTTTGTCGCCTTTTTACGATAAACAGGGAATTACCAGTGTACTGGTACTCAATTTGCCGACCTCGGAAGGATGACAGGCTGAGTCAACCCCCCTGGCGTTAATTCAGCGATCGACCGGGATTCGAACCCAGGATCCTTGTATCCTAAGCTGGCACCCTAGCTGCTAGCCCAACACCAGGGACAACACCACCAGCCCATAGGAGATAGCAATATTCCATTGAATTACAGACAAAGGCCTTGCAGACTATGAGTAGTTTTGATTTTCTGAAAAATATACGTTCTGATTTTCTGAAAAATGATGGAGGATGCCCAGTCTGCAGCATGCTTTGGAGGCCAGCTTTGCTGTATGGTCAGCCCATGAAAAGTAATAGCTACTGGTGAGGCCTTGCAGTTCAAGAGACAGGAACCTCTTCTAGTGGCTGACCATGGAAACAGATAGGGGGTGTGTATCGTGATCCTTCTGGAACAACAGAGTGAGACTATGAGATTTGCCAGGATGGAAAAACGTGTTCCATTTGTCAGACAAGCATCTTACTCTTACTACAATAAATAGAGGTTCTGTGGCTGTTGCTACGTCACCTTTATTTGCTCGTCGATTGGTCGCGGCATTGACCAATTGTGTTATCGTGTCTATTCGCACCAGCAAGTAACAGTCCATCCAGGTGGTGCAACATCTTTTCCACACGCTTTCCTAATCTCGTGTCCCCTCACCTGGTAACTCATCATATTCTTCTCGATTCTTCCATCTTCTACAACAGTGATTACAATCTTGATGATTCCTTTATTTATCATGGTGCTATCCTTGACAATTTTACATTTGTCAAGCAATTTTACGTTTTGACTCTTGGACACTAAGTGGCCATCTGTGTGACCAAGAAATTTTTTTATTATTTTTTTGTATACAAGATCGAGGCTCGTATAAGAGCTAACATCAATCACAAAAAACAACAACAAACGGACACACAAAACAAACCAAAAAGGGAGCGGGAGACAAGATGGGGAGAGAGAGGGAAGCACACAAGTACAACAGCAGAGAACAGGGACAACGGAATAAATGTGGGAGGGAGAGGGCTTGGTGGTGGAAGGGGGTTGGAAGGGTGGGGGGGGGGGGTTGGAAGGGGGAGGGGGGCATGGGAATGGGGAGGAGGCATGGGAAGGTGGGGGGCGGGGGGGGGGGGTGGGAAAGTATAAAACACATGGACACTGCTGGAACTTCCAGGAAAGAAAACAGTCGGTATTTCCACAAAAAAAAAGTGGATTTGGGGTGAATTAGCAGGGGTAGAAAAGATCAAGGTTTTGGATGGGGGAAGATAAGAGATGGTGGTGAACAGCTGTTTTAAAGACCTGGAGGGAGGAGTGGGATTGAAGAGAGTGAGGGAATTTGTTCCAGAGGTGGGAGTAAAGAGGAATTTTGAATTCTCGATTTGAGAATTCTCTGCTCACCTTCACTTCCAGAAAGTGAAGGTGAGCAGAGAGCCTAGATTTTGGCAGTTTAACCATAAGAGTGTTGCTGGCAGATCTTGTGCGTCCTGTAGGAATATTTGGGGGACAGAGCACAGAGAGAGCTGGGGGAGCGAGGTCAGATAGGAGTCGGTAGAAGACAGAAAGACCACCAACCTGCCTGTGGTGATTGAGTGAAAGGCCCTCAGAGTTAGCTTCATCGCGGGAGATTCCAATGATTCTGAACGCTTTGGTTTCAATAGCGTGAAGCCGAGCTAGGTGTGAGACAGGAGCACCAGCTCAGAGGGGAGAGCAGTATTCCATTGAGCTGCGGATGAAAGCCTTGTATGTGGTGAGGAGCTCAGGTGTGCCAAGGAAAGACCTCGCATGACGGAGGATGCCCAGTCGGCGACTGGCTTTGGAGTACAAAATCACTTTTTACTTTGGAGTACAAAATCAATTTTTATTTCATTATTTAAGTACAAAATCACTTTTTTCTCTCCAAGCAAATGGGAAGAACCATCAAATATCAATAAAGCTGAACGATTGGCTACAAAGGCGAAGCAGAAGAGACCAGCAAGACCAAAGGAGGTCCACAACAGATGAAAAAGATATTCAAAAAAAGTCCCATGATTTTCAGCCAAGAATATAAAGTGAATCAAGTGGAAAATTATGTATGTTGTGATTAATAAAATATCCTTCATAAATTTTCCAGAACAATGGTGAGGTTCTTATGGAGATGAAGAACAAGTCCAGACCCAAGACAATGCCTTGTGGCATTCCAACCTCCACTGGGAGAGGAGAGAGGGTTTGATATAACATCGCATTGGCTTTGTGAGTGGAGGAAGTCAGAAATCCAGGAAGCGGCCCAGGCCTTGTTTACCATAGGCACCGAACATGTTCGGCAGATCAAGATGCCAGATTGCTGAATGCCGGTGATATGTCCAGGAAGAGGCTTTTGAACTCTTGTTTGAGATTTATCCTCCGACCATTGCTGAAAGAGATAGAGCAATACGTTCGGAGTTGAGTAACCGGGACAGAATCCAAACTGTATCATGATCAGAGATCAAGCGGTTTGAAAGGAGGTTTTTACAATTAATTTGTACATGGATCTGAGGGTAGTATAATTCAGTAGTCTCGTTGCTTTCTCCAAGCCACGTTTCCATGCTGCAAAGAAAAAACATCAACTCATGTAAGCCATAAGAATGTGTCACGTGGTCAGACGAGCATCCACCATTGACCCTGTATGCACAGATGCGATTACGACAGTGAAAGCTTAACAAGATTCCTATGAGGTTATTCCCTCTTATGGAATCGTTTTCATTACTGTGCAATCTGCTGGTGCTGCAGGAACATTGTTCTGGAGAACGTTGTCATGCATTTGTCTTTGTTCCTTGGACTACCGGAAGGACCTCATTGCATCATGTGGAAATGTGATCATCCTTTCAGACCATCAGGTACTTATATTTGGGCTTTTCATGCGACCTTGATGATACATCCAGAGCAGTGCGACCACTCATCATTCTCAGGGGATTTGTGATGGACCTGTGGATCCCAATGAACCTGCTCCACTTGTCATGTGCAACACTGAACAACAACTCTGGACGCCATGACACTTATCACGTGTCCTCGGGACTTCCTTTCCTCTGATAAGAAAGCTGCTGCAGCTACTCCTACCACAAATTGTCCCCGTTACTCTAACGAACGAACCACTGGGGACTTCTTCTGACGCACCACATCCATTTCGGTGAATTGTTGTGCATTGGTCACACCGACATGAAACCATCCTTGGACAACGATTTTCTCATCTACGGCCCATCAGCTTAGAGATGGTTCGAAGTATGAACAGAAGCTTTTCACTTTAGCAATGTACAATATACACCGCGTCTAATTTTCAAGCTGCCACCTTTACCTGCATGACAACTGCTTGTGGTGGTTTTATTAGTCGGAGTAACCCCAACTACATATTGCTTGATCTCCTGCACTTTCGCTTGATCTCATTTCTATGGAAAATCTGTGGTATACGCTCAAATAAATAATTATTGCATGCCTGTTTAGCCCGACACGGACTGAAGGATTGGATAGAGGATATACCACACGTGATATGGATTTATGTTCCGACAAAGAAAGATTGAAAATGACATGAATCACCCTTGTAGGTTAGAGCTGAAATTTGGCCAGGGCCCCTAGCTACATAAACTCTCCACGAATAATGACACCATGAGATCTTTAACGTCCACCAACTAATGCTGGCAGATGGGACGTCCCGTTTAACCTCCATCCAAGGAGCGGAACACACATCGATGAATCACCCTGTCCATGAAACACAGGGATAACAGTTTATAGCTGAGCAGAGATTCAAAAACTTGCGAGACAGCTCAGAGGCCAAGGTACACATCTCGAGGATGTCCTGCCAGCCCAGCAGGAGTCGCGTCTCGTTCTCCCTCCTCAATATTGAGGCGAAGCCATTAGCCCACTGGGCATCCTCCATCATGTAAAGTCTTTCCTTCGCACACCTGAACTATTATTCACCTCCAAGGTCTTCATCTGCAGTTTGATGAAGCACTGCTCTCCCCTGGCCCACCTCTTTCCACGTTTCCAGTTTTTCCTTTGTGAGAGTTTACGGCCGTATCCATATTGTCTATTGTCCACCCCATGGCCTCCCCTAGCCCTCATTCTTCGGCACATCTCTTATCCCTCCCTCCAAGTCTCCCTCTATTTGTCACTCAACGCTTATGTTGGTGTTTTCCCTCTCTTACTACTGTTCATTCAGTTATATTACGTCCTGATGCATTCCATCTTCTAATAAACAATAATACCCTCGTTCGATTTGGTTAAGCATTCATCAAAGTTCGTGATCAAAGAAGCACCACCCGACACTATGGAATTTATTTAACCAAAATCATCACCAAAACAGTTCATTTCTGAAAAACCGTTTGTATAGTTTGAAAACCCAGTCACGCCATTTTTGTGTCAATCCGTCACCTCAACAAATTAGTAACTTTCCGTAGAAATACTTTTGTACATTTATAGTTAAACCGACTGAGAAAGACTAAAATAGCTGAATGTTCCATTTTTATACTGACTGCTCTCTATAGATTCCAGCTTTTTTTTTTCTTTTTTTTTTTTTTTTTTGTATACCGAATTGAGGCTCGTGATTATTTAATCTAAATTGATAAATTTAGCTAAATTTTTAAATTTTATTAAATTTTAATATTATTAATTTATTAATTTATTAATAATTAATTTATTATTAATTAATTTATTATTAATATTTAATAATATTAAATTTATAAAATTTAAATTTTTAGCTAAATAAATTAATTTTGCTAAATTGATACCATAGAGCGTGTCTACAATGTATAATGTGAGTGTAAAAATGAAATCTCTATTCCTACACGGACGGTGGGGCTGAGGGATGAGGGGGGGGGGGGGGGGAGATGAGTGGAGGTTGACCTGTATTCCAAACCTAGTAACTTCACGCCTTTAAATATCCATGCACACCACAAGAGCTGATACAACTTTCACCTCGTGATTTTATTTCCAAACAAACGAAGCGTCATTTCGGACACCTTAGTTGGGTCATCCATTTCAACCCATCGCACAAACTAATGGTAAACTCATGGCACAGGAAACCTAGCCAGCTATATATCATGTACAACACGACAATACTCGGACAGCAAGAGCCAAGGACATCGATTTATCATCAGGCATTGACAATTGCAGACAGACATCCCTGTGAACCTGCGGTGCTTGCAGTTGAGGAACCACTATAGTCGATGGAGTCGTGAATTATGAGTTTACGTGTCCGTATCTGTCTGAAAAAAACAGTTAATTTGTCAATGTCTGAAAAATGGGTTCACATGTCTATGTTTGAAAAAGAAGAAAGTAAAAAATAAATATATATTTTTTACTTACTTCAAGTGTGTGCATACATCTGTAACTGATTGTGTCTATGTCTGTCTAAAACATTTGAGCTCATGTATCGTCTTTAAAAAATCGAGCCCACCTGTCTATGTCCGTCTGACAATAATCATCTGTAATTTAAGAGGAGCCGTGTCTGTCTGTTTGTTTGTTTATTTGTCGGGTTACAACTTGAGAACAGATTAACGGATTTCAAAAAATCCAACTGTGATGGATTCAGGGAACTCCCGGGAATGTTTGTGACACAATTTTTTAAAATTTTTTAAATGGGCACGTGGACACATGTCGAAACTGCAAATACCAACGTGCAACGCTGGTTATCCCTGCATGGAGGGCGGAATCTCCCAGGAATCCTTTTTTGTTCTCGCTCCATCGATTAGCCATCACAGAGCTCTGCCGAGGAAACGGAAAACCCCGTTTTCTTAGCGTTTACGTAAAGGCAGAGACGAGAGGAGACCCCAGTTTGTTTCTTGGCATGGCCTGTGCCGAATACGTACCCCAGACAGTTTGATCAAAAGAAAGAAGAGAGAGGAAGGGCGAGAAATTATTTTTTATTTTGATCTTCCTCTTGGTGTGTTGTTGTGTATTATTTGCATTTCAGCATCTAATAAGGCTGTGATTAATATCCCATTAACAATCTCCTCGCTCCCTGTATAATAACAATCCCTCTCTGGCTGGTATATCTAGAGCTAAATTTTATTTTATCCCATTAAAAAAATCCGTTTTGAATTTTTTTTGCAATTACACAAAGATTGGGATTCCCGTTAGCGAAGCGATTGGACTTATATTCTAGTAATAATAACAATAATTGGTTCACGAGTTATCAGAGTGACCACTATATTCGTCATGGGTGTGTGTGTGTCTGTCTGTCTGCAGCATAACTACCCGATGATATCATCCGATCTTGATGAAACTTGGGTGGGAGGTTGACATCATGATCGAGTTGTGCCCTGCCTAGAGTGGGCGTATTGCGCCCATTGTGGGCGGAGCCACGCCCGAAAAAGATGTCTTTTTAGGGGGTAATCGAGTTCAGGCTACATCTTCTCCGAGGGAGTTGGTGGAATCTGTCAGGGGTTTCGATATTTGGTTAGGCCAATGTCACGTGTCTAGCCCCACGGAGCTCGATTTTTCATTTTCGCCCCAAGGTCAAGGTCACAAGGTCACGAAATTTAGAAAGGTCGATTTTTGATGGTTTTATTACATTGTTCGCTTCCTGATAGGGTGAAATGTCATACATGATCTTATATTATCACATACATCATGAAATACAACTTTTCCAACAAATTTCAAAATCTTCGAACTTGACCTTTGAAGGTCACAAAGGTCAAATTTTCAAAGTTGTCGGAATCGAACCGAATTTTCGGTATTGTGTAGCTAACTAACCTCATAACTGATTATACATTATTTTCTATCTCATTTCAAGGTCAGTAACCTTCGTTTTGACATTTCAAGGTCACAAAGGTCAAATTTTCAAAGTTGTCGGAATCGAACCGAATTTTCGGTATTGTGTAGCTAACTAACCTCATAACTGATTATACATTATTTTCTATCTCATTTCAAGGTCAGTACCCTTCGTTTTGACATTTCAAGGTCACAAAGGTCAAATTTTCAAAGTTGTTGGAATCGAACCGAATTTTCGGTATTGTGTAGCTAACTAGTCTCACAACAGATAATACATTCCTGTTTATATATTTTCAATGTCGGTTTTGACCTTTGTCATTGAATACCGCTCGCTCGTGAACCATCGTCGTCTCCTGACTTGTAATTCGATTTTTTAAGCACCTTTTGCCAATGGATACAAGGTGCTGAAAGAAAGAGAAAGCGAGAGAAAGAAAAAGAAAAGGGGAATCCCGGTGGTGGTTGAAAGAGCAAATTGGAGGTGCTGCCTATGAGTTACTCAATCCATAATACACTTTTTAGAGAAAAATTCCAACCGCACGGCCATTCCTCCAATAACTGTCTCCGGAGATCCTTCATCAGAGTTTTTTGAATTGCTCGGTGACCTCACCGGAGAAGCCCTTCATGATTGGTAATTGTCCTTGTTGGCGATGAGCCCACATGGCCTCACCATCTCCGTGGTTAGCCAAGGCTCGTGGAATATCTTGGAAAGAGAAGGAATGATAAAGGACAGTATCTTGCCACATCCATCCTTTTGGACAATTTGCATGTTATAGTAGCACAACAAAAAAGCTTCGCGCCAACAACTACCCCGAAGACGATGGTCCTGGTTTTGCGAGAGTAGAGAGATTTCTTCATTTACACAAACTCAGGAGTCCGCCATCCTTCTTCTTCTCTGAATCAACTTGCATGACCACGTCTCTGCGACAGCATCATCATCATTATTCCGCATGCCAAACAGAATCCCAGCAGCTAGGAGCCAAAGACGCATGGCTGGCGTCAGGATTCAGGAAGGAGAAGGTGCGGGTTTTGAAAACAGTTCAGCCAGTGGCGTTAGAGATGGACAGAAGGAAGAGGAAGAGTAGAAACCGAAGTGGTTTCGTGTTTCTAAACCCCCGATCTGCGAGCGTTGCCCCGCCTGTCTCGAAACCCGTACCATTGCGAGTGTTTCACAGTGATGTAGTGTCGAGCGAAGAGAAAGACAAAGCGATGGCCGTAATGGCGGCTGGAATTGTCGATACGTGGAGATGAGGTTAAGCTCACGTGTCTATGTGTGTCTGACCAAACTGAATTAATGTCTGGAAAAAAAATTGAGTTCATGTGTCTATGTCCATGTCTGAAAAAATTAAGTTAGCGTGTCTGTCTGAAAAAGATTGAGCTCACTCACATATCGATATGCGTCTTAAAAAATTGAATTTGTTTTGTTTGTAAAAATGTGAATCCATGTGTTTGACAATGTCTACAGGTCTGTATAAAAACGAGTTCTCCTATCCAATGTCTAAAATGTGAGTCCACATGTCTTTGTCTGTATAGCTTGTACTCGATGCTGGTGTGCTCGTCCTTTAGTGGTCCAGCTCAGAGGCAGCCCTGAACAATATCTGTGGCTTTTTTTTTTTTTTACAAGATGGAGCATGCACGATGATGATGTACAACAACTCTCTGTAATGATGCGATCAACAGGAACTCTGCACTTTATCCATCACTTTAATGGAACACATTATTTGTCCATCCGTCCATGGTCGGTGTTTGTCTTCGCTTTTGCCCGTCCCATATTCTCTGCGCGTTTCAGCTGATGAGCGCCGCTGCTCCGCACAAGGAATACCGCCGGGCTGCAGAGAGACACGGACAGAGAATCAGGCCCCTCAAAATCTACTCTCGTACAACGAAAATGCAGGAGGGATTTTTAACCTCATTAGACTTCCGAACGGCCATGACTTGCATTGTGTGTTGAGGCATGGGAGTGTAACACAGAGAGGATGGGCCAAATTGGATAATTTTTCTTTGGCGGGTGGTGTATTGGATACGTATCACGTTTGGGGTAGCCGGTCTTCCTTTACCCTGGTGTCTTGCATTTCCAAAGAGGGACAAAGCATATAAACAGTGAGCCCACCCTAAACCCACAAACTATATAAATTAATCATACTGATATATAAGCACCGCCCTTCCCCACCCTAGCTCCTCCCCTTCATTCTCAGAAAATGCTGAAAAACAAAAACATGGCATCACTTTCTCTGCACATTGTGCACACAATGAGAGCGAAGTCCACAAATATAACTCCCTGAGCGACTTTGATGTACTTCGTGAGAATCCTTATGATTATGTCATTCAACCAACGGTTAAGTCCCTATATGAGTACAGAACTACCCCTTGATGTCTTCTTACAACTCTTAATCAAAAGACACCGTGGGATAGTTAACGTCCACCAGCTAATGCTATCAGAAAAGACACCCAGTTTAACGACCATCTGAGGGACGGCGCACTTTGAGGAGATGCAACGCCCAGCTTGGGATACACCAATTGGACAGTCAGGAATTGAACCTATACGAGGCAGCTCAAAGGCAAAGTGCGTTATCTCTGCATCATCCTGTCAGAAATTAGGTGTATATATATATATATATATATATATATATATATATATATATATATATATATATATATATATATGAGGCCCTTACTCTTTCTTGACAGCTTCAGGGTCATCACAAGTCAAGAAACATTTCAAGGCTACAAGCAATCTTGAACAGATCGCCACTCCATCACAGGATACTCGACTGAAGGTGATTTGAACAGGAATTTGAAATTTGTTCAAGATGTCGGTGAGGACTCATCTACTCTTCACCATTGACACCGTGGGATATCTTATGTCCACAAGCTAATGCTAACCAAACGGGTTCTCCAGCTTAACCCCCATCCGAAGGACGACGCACACCAGGATGAGAGTTTGTAGCCGTGTCAAGGTTCGAGACCAGGTGTGCATACCTTGTGGTTTAGGGTATCCTCGTACCAGTCCGTATATGATTCTCGCTTTAATAGTTACTAGGGCATGCCCGTACTATATCTATATCTAAAATTATATCCCCCCCTCTATTTACATGAAATGGTTTGGTCCATGAAATGTTTTGGTCCATTCGCAACGCCAAAGCGAACGGCGAACGCTTTACATGAAATGGTTTGGTGCATGAAATGTTTTGGTTCATTCGCAACGCCAAAGCGAACGGCGAACGGCTTGCGAGTACAGTGACAACCCCCCCGGGGTTTTAATTAGTTTTAAAACATCGTTTAACGCCAACATAGCGCCAACATAGTTTGCAAACGTGAAATAAATGAATACGCTCTCAAATGTGCCATCCGAGGCAGAGTGTGTCCGCCACGTTCGGCACACGCGATAGCTCGCTGCTCTCTGATTGGTTGAATCGTTTTTTGGACATAGCTCGGTAAGTACTTGTCCGATTAATATGAAACCTTGAAAAGGCACATCCTCGGGTCCCCAGCAATATACCTGGCAAGTTTAAAGTATATCGGACCCGTGGTTGTCGAGAAACAGCGGTCACAGACAAACAAACGTACAAACGTACAAACGTACAAACGTACAAACAAACACACAGAGATTACTGGAATTATAGATAGATGTATGTAGACTGCATGAAGACCTCCTGCAGGAACACTGCTCGCTATGTTATGTCTTTGTTTGGCGTGCTGTGGTATTTATTCAGTTCAAGTACAAAACGGGTCTTTTTTTTGCCTTTTTAGGTGATTTTAGTATGAACCTGAAGCCTTAAACACTTTAAAAACGTGACACACAGTGCGCCTGAAGGAAACACCAAACCTGCTTTTCCCGCTCTTTGTATGCATAGCCCATGTTTCGTTTTACAATAATGTGCAATACATGTAAATGTAGAACTATCCGTTAACTCACCATGACTACTTTCCCTCCCTCCTCCCCACCTTCCAGAGTCATGTCACCTCCACTCACCTGCCTCGACGCTCAGACTGTGCGCCACGTCCACGGGACCTGGACCGTATCCACCGGGCCACGGTGCCGCGCCACCCGCCTCAGATTCTCTGGAATCTCCACGAGAGCCACAGAGCGGGACCAACAAGGAACCGTATAGGGGTTCAAGGTGTGGTGTGGTTCCCGCGAACACCTCGTACCCAGGACCATGGTACGGACGCCACGGCTCAGGCGCCACAGGGCGTGGATGGTGAGGGTGATGGTGGTGATGGTGGTGAGGGTGATGGTGGTGATGCGGATGCTGTTGCAGACTCGCGAAGGACTCCAGGGAAAAAGGAAAATCCTGTGGTCGCGGTGCGGACCCCACGGGGCTGCTGCGCCAGAAGGAGGCGGGAAAAGCGCGGCGGTTCATGGCCGGTGAGACTCCATCTGTCCGCGGGACAAGCAGGGATTCAATACGCGTACAGAAATGAACACGCAGCCCATGCACTAATCATTTATAGGATGCGCAATGAAAAGGCAATTGGTCACACAAACATGTCACATGATCACAGTACCCACACCTAAAGCAGGGGAAGTCTTAATATGTGAAGAATCAGCAACAAAATGAGTAAAGCGATAGACGTGTATCACGCTTGGACAAAGGAGGTAAAGGAAGAGGCAGAGAAGGTGGGGGATTGGTAAGGATGATGGTGACAATTAGTGAGGTGAAGAATGGGATGGAGGAAGCTGCGGAATGGGAAGGAAAAAGGTGAGGAATGGGAAGGATGATTGGGAATGAGGCAGGTGAGGAGAGTTGCCTTTATCTTCCCAGAGGGATTCAGGACAGGAATTTGTAATTTGTTCAGGGTGCTGGCGATAACTCACCCACGCTTCAGAAAAAGGTACCTTGGGGTCTTGAACATCCACCGGTAATGCTAGCAGATGGGACACAGTTTAACGTCCTTCCGAGGGACGGAGCACTTTATGGTGCAACACCCACCCTACCTGTGAAGAACCAATGGAACAGTTTATATAGTCAGGTCGATAAATCAAACCAAGACGAGACAGCTCAAAGGTACCGAGCTATCTGCGCACCAACCTGTCAACTAAGTCACTCATTCATTCACAAATTCACTCCCTCATTCACCAATTCACTCACTAATTCACCAATTCACTAACTAATTCACGAATTCACTAACTAATTCACGAATTCACTCACTAATTCACCAATTCACTCACTAATTCACCAATTCACTCACTAATTCACCAATTCACTCACTAATTCACCAATTCACTCACTAATTCACTCATTCACTCACTAATTCACCCACTAGTTCACCAATTCACTCACGAATTCACCAATTCACTAACTAATTCACGAATTCACTAACTAATTCACGAATTCACTCACTAATTCACCAATTCACTCACGAATTCACGAATTCACTCAGGAATTCACCAATTCAATAACTAATTCACGAATTAACTCACTAATTCACCAATTCACTCACGAATTCACCAATTCACTCACGAATTCACCAATTCACTCACTAATTCACCAATTCACTCACTAATTCACGAATTCACTCACTAATTCACGAATTCACTCACTAATTCACCAATTCACTCACTAATTCACCAATTCACTCACTAATTCACCAATTCACTCACTAATTCACCAATTCACTCACTAATTCACCAATTCACTCACTAATTCACTCATTCACTCACTAATTCACCCACTAGTTCACCAATTCACTCACGAATTCACCAATTCACTAACTAATTCACGAATTCACTAACTAATTCACGAATTCACTCACTAATTCACCAATTCACTCACGAATTCACGAATTCACTCAGGAATTCACCAATTCAATAACTAATTCACGAATTAACTCACTAATTCACCAATTCACTCACGAATTCACCAATTCACTCACTAATTCACCAATTCACTCACTAATTCGCCAATTCACTCACTAATTCACCAATTCACTCACTAATTCACCAATTCACTCACTAATTCACCAATTCACTCACTAATTCACCAATTCAATCACTAATTCACACATTCATTCACTAATTCACTCACTAGTTCACCAATTCACTCACTAATTCACCAATTCACGAACTAATTCACGAATTCACTCACCAATTCACCAATTCACTCACTAATTCACTCATTCATTCACTAATTAACTCACTAATTCACCAATTAACTCATTAATTCACAAATTCACTCACTCATTCACCAATTCACTCTCTCATTCACGAATTCACCAACTAATTCACGAATTCACTCACTAATTCACTCATTCATTCACTAATTCACTCACTAGTTCACCAATTCACTCACTAATTCACCAATTCACTCACGAATTCACGAACTAATTCACGAGTTCCCTCACTAATTCACCAATTCACTCACTAATTCACTCATTCATTCACTAATTCACTCACTAATTCACCAATTCACAAATTCACTCACTCATTCACCAATTCACTCACTAATTCACCAATTCACTCACTAATTGACCAATTCACTCACTAATTCACCAATTCACTCACTAATTCACCAATTCACTAACTAATTCACGAATTCACTAACTAATTCACGAATTCACTCACTAATTCACCAATTCACTCACGAATTCACCAATTCACTCACCAATTCACTCAGGAATTCACCAATTCACTAACTAATTCACGAATTCACTCACTAATTCACGAATTCACTCACTAATTCACCAATTCACTCACGAATTCACCAATTCACTAATCCACGAATTCACTCACTAATTCACTAATTCACTCACTAATTCACCAATTCACTCACTAATTCACCAATTCACTCACCAATTCACCAATTCAATCACTAATTCACTTATTCATTCACCAATTCACTCACTAATTCACCAATTCACTCACTAATTCACCAATTCACTCACTAATTCACCAATTCACTCACTCATTCACCAATTCACTCACTCATTCACCAATTCACTCACTCATTCACCAATTCACTCACTCATTCACCAATTCACTCACTCATTCACAAATTCACTCACTCATTCACCAATTCACTCACTCATTCACCAATTCACTCACTCATTCACCAATTCACTCACTCATTCACCAATTCACTCACTCATTCACCAATTCACTCACTAATTCACCAATTCACTCACTAATTCACCAATTCACTCACTAATTCACCAATTCACTCACTAATTCACCAATTCACTCTTTCATTCACCAATTCACTCACAAATTCACCAATTCACTCAGGAATTCACCAATTCACTCAGGAATTCACCAATTCACTCTCTCATTCACCAATTCACTCACTAATTCACCAATTCACTCACGAATTCACCAATTCACTTCCTAATTCACGAATTCATTCACTAATTCACCAATTCACTCACGAATTCACCAATTCACTCAGGAATTCACCAATTCACTCAGGAATTCACCAATTCACTCTCTCATTCACCAATTCACTCTCTCATTCACCAATTCACTCACTAATTCACCAATTCACTCACTAATTCACCAATTCACTCACTAAATCACCAATTCACTCACTAATTCACCAATTCACTCATTAATTCACCAATTCACTCACTAATTCACCAATTCACTCACTAATTCACCAATTCACTCACTAATTCACCAATTCACTCACTAATTCACCAATTCACTCACTAATTCACCAATTCACTCACTAATTCACCAATTCACTCACTAATTCACCAATTCACTCACTAATTCACCAATTCACTCACCAATTCACTCACTAATTCACCAATTCACTCACCAATTCACTCACTAATTCACCAATTCACTCACGAATTCACCAATTCACTCAGGAATTCACCAATTCACTCACTAATTCACCAATTCACTCACTAATTCACCAATTCACTCACTAATTCACCAATTCACTCACGAATTCACAAATTCACTCACTAATTCACCAATTCACTCACTAATTCACTCACTCATTCACCAATTCACTCACTAATTCACCAATTCACTCACTAATTCACCAATTCACTCACTAATTCACTCACCAATTCACTCAACAATTCACTGACTAATTCACCAATTAACTCACCAATTCACTCACTAATTCACCAATTCACTCACTAATTCACCAATTCACTCACCAATTCACTCACTAATTCACCAATTCACTCACTAATTCACCAATTCACTCACTAATTCACCAATTCACTCACTAATTCACTCACTAATTCACCAATTCACTCAGGAATTCACCAATTCACTCAGGAATTCACCAATTCACTCTCTCATTCACCAATTCACTCACTAATTCACCAATTCACTCACGAATTCACCAATTCACTTCCTAATTCACGAATTCATTCACTAATTCACCAATTCACTCACGAATTCACCAATTCACTCAGGAATTCACCAATTCATTCAGGAATTCACCAATTCACTCTCTCATTCACCAATTCACTCTCTCATTCACCAATTCACTCACTAATTCACCAATTCACTCACTAATTCACCAATTCACTCACTAAATCACCAATTCACTCACTAATTCACCAATTCACTCATTAATTCACCAATTCACTCACTAATTCACCAATTCACTCACTAATTCACCAATTCACTCACTAATTCACCAATTCACTCACTAATTCACCAATTCACTCACTAATTCACCAATTCACTCACTAATTCACCAATTCACTCACTAATTCACCAATTCACTCACCAATTCACTCACTAATTCACCAATTCACTCACCAATTCACTCACTAATTCACCAATTCACTCACGAATTCACCAATTCACTCAGGAATTCACCAATTCACTCACTAATTCACCAATTCACTCACTAATTCACCAATTCACTCACTAATTCACCAATTCACTCACGAATTCACAAATTCACTCACTAATTCACCAATTCACTCACTAATTCACTCACTCATTCACCAATTCACTCACTAATTCACCAATTCACTCACTAATTCACCAATTCACTCACCAATTCACTCAACAATTCACTGACTAATTCACCAATTAACTCACCAATTCACTCACTAATTCACCAATTCACTCACTAATTCACCAATTCACTCACCAATTCACCAATTCACTCACTAATTCACCAATTCACTCACTAATTCACTCACTAATTCACCAATTCATTCACTAATTCACCAATTCACTCACTAATTCACCAATTCACTCACTAATTCACCAATTCACTCACTAATTCACCAATTCACTCACTAATTCACCAATTCACTCACTAATTCACCAATTCACTCACGAATTCACCAATTCACTCACAAATTCACTCACTAATTCACCAATTCACTCACTAATTCACCAATTCACTCACCAATTCACTCACTAATTCACCAATTCACTCACTAATTCACCAATTCACTCACTAATTCACCAATTCACTCACTAATTCACCAATTCACTCACTAATTCACCAATTCACTCACTAATTCACCAATTCACTCACTAATTCACCAATTCACTCACTAATTCACCAATTCACTCATGAATTCACAAATTCACTCACCAATTCACCAATTCACTCACTAATTCACTCACTAATTCACTCACCAATTCACTCACCAATTCACTAATTCACCAATTCACTCACTAATTCACCAATTAACTCACCAATTCACTCACTAATTCACCAATTCACTCACTAATTCACTCACTAATTCACCAATTCACTCACTAATTCACCAATTCACTCACTAATTCACCAATTCACTCACTAATTCACTAATTCACTCACTAATTCACCAATTCACTCACTAATTCACCAATTCACTCACCAATTCACTCACTAATTCACCAATTCACTCACTAATTCACCAATTCACTCACCAATTCACTCACTAATTCACCAATTCACTCACTAATTCACCAATTCACTCACTAATTCACCAATTCACTCACTAATTCACCAATTCACTCACTAATTCACCAATTCTCACTAATTCACTAATTCACTCACTAATTCACTCACTAATTCACCAATTCACTCACTAATTCACCAATTCACTCACCAATTCACTCACTAATTCACCAATTCACTCACTAATTCACCAATTCACTCACTAATTCACCAATTCACTCACCAATTCACTCACTAATTCACCAATTCACTCACTAATTCACCAATTCACTCACTAATTCACCAATTCACTCACTAATTCACCAATTCACTCACTAATTCACCAATTCACTCACAAATTCACTCACTAATTCACCAATTCACTCACGAATTCACCAATTCACTCACTAATTCACCAATTCACTCACCAATTCACTCACTAATTCACCAATTCACTCACTAATTCACCAATTCACTCACTAATTCACCAATTCACTCACTATTTCACCAATTCACTCACTAATTCACAAATTCACTCACTAATTCACCAATTCACTCACTAATTCACCAATTCACTCACCAATTCACTCACTAATTCACCAATTCACTCACCAATTCACTCACGAATTCACCCACTAATTCACCAATTCACTCACTAATTCACCAATTCACTCACTAATTCACCAATTCACTCACTAATTCACCAATTCACTCACTAATTCACCAATTCACTCACCAATTCACCAATTCACTCACTAATTCACCAATTCACTCACTAAGTCACCAATTCACTCACTAATTCACCAATTCACTCACGAATTCACTCACTAATTCACCAATTCACTCACAAATTCACTCACTAATTCACCAATTCACTCACTAATTCACCAATTCACTCACTAATTCACCAATTCACTCACAAATTCACCAATTCACTCACTAATTCAGCAATTCAATCACTAATTCACCAATTCACTCACTAATTCACCAATTCACTCACCAATTCACCAATTCACTCACTAATTCACCAATTCACTCACTAATTCACCAATTCACTCACTAATTCACTAATTCACTCACTAATTCACCAATTCACTCACTAATTCACCAATTCACTCACCAATTCACTCACTAATTCACCAATTCACTCACTAATTCACCAATTCACTCACCAATTCACCAATTCACTCACCAATTCACTCACTAATTCACCAATTCACTCACTAATTCACCAATTCACTCACTAATTCACCAATTCACTCACGAATTCACTCACTAATTCACCAATTCACTCACAAATTCACTAACTAATTCACCAATTCACTCACTAATTCACCAATTCACTCACTAATTCACCAATTCACTCACAAATTCACCAATTCACTCACTAATTCAGCAATTCAATCACTAATTCACCAATTCACTCACTAATTCACCAATTCACTCACTAATTCACCAATTCACTCACTAATTCACCAATTCACTCACTAATTCACCAATTCACTCACTAATTCACTAATTCACTCACTAATTCACCAATTCACTCACTAATTCACCAATTCACTCACCAATTCACTCACTAATTCACCAATTCACTCACTAATTCACCAATTCACTCACCAATTCACCAATTCACTCACCAATTCACCAATTCACTCACCAATTCACTCACTAATTCACCAATTCACTCACTAATTCACCAATTCACTCAAATTCACCAATTCACTCACTAATTCACCAATTCACTCACTAATTCACCAATTCACTCACTAATTCACCAATTCACTCACTAATTCACCAATTCACTCACTAATTCACTCACTAATTCACTAATTCACTCACTAATTCACCAATTCACTCACTAATTCACCAATTCACTCACCAATTCACTCACTAATTCACCAATTCACTCACTAATTCACCAATTCACTCACCAATTCACAAATTCACTCACCAATTCACTCACTAATTCACCAATTCACTCACTAATTCACCAATTCACTCACCAATTCACCAATTCACTCACTAATTCACCAATTCACTCACCAATTCACCAATTCACTCACCAATTCACCAATTCACTCACGAATTCACTCACTAATTCACCAATTCACTCACTAATTCACCAATTCACTCACTAATTCACCAATTCACTCACTAATTCACCAATTCACTCACTAAGTCACCAATTCACTCACTAATTCACCAATTCACTCACGAATTCACTCACTAATTCACCAATTCACTCACTAATTCACCAATTCACTCACCAATTCACTCACTAATTCACCAATTCACTCACTAATTCACCAATTCACTCACTAATTCACCAATTCACTCACAAATTCACTCACTAATTCACCAATTCACTCAATAATTCACCAATTCAATCACTAATTCACCAATTCACTCACTAATTCACCAATTCACTCACCAATTCACCAATTTACTCACTAATTCACTCACTAATTCACTCACTAATTCACTAATTCACTCACTAATTCACCAATTCACTCACCAATTCACCAATTTACTCACCAATTCACTCACTAATTCACCAATTCACTCACTAATTCACCAATTCACTCACTAATTCACTCACTAATTCACTCACTAATTCACCAATTCACTCACCAATTCACTCACTAATTCACCAATTCACTCACGAATTCACCAATTCACTCACTAATTCACCAATTCACTCACTAATTCACCAATTCACTCACTAATTCACAAATTCACTCACTAATTCACCAATTCACTCACGAATTCACTCACCAATTCACCAATTCACTCACTAATTCACTCACTAATTCACCAATTCACTCACCAATTCACTCACTAATTCACCAATTCACTCACTAATTCACCAATTCACTCACTAATTCACCAATTCACTCACTAATTCACTCACCAATTCACTGACTAATTCACCAATTAACTCACCAATTCACCAATTAACTCACCAATTCACTCACTAATTCACCAATTCACTCACTAATTCACCAATTCACTCACTAATTCACCAATTCACTCACTAATTCACCAATTCACTCACTAATTCACCAATTCACTCACTAATTCACCAATTCACTCACCAATTCACTCACTAATTCACCAATTCACTCACTAATTCACCAATTCACTCACCAATTCACTCACTAATTCACCAATTCACTCACTAATTCACCAATTCACTCACTAATTCAACAATTCACTCACTAATTCACCAATTCACTCACTAATTCACCAATTCTTACTAATTCACTTATTCACTCACTAATTCACTCACTAATTCACCAATTCACTCACTAATTCACCAATTCACTCACAAATTCTCACTAATTCACCAATTCACTCACTAATTCACCAATTCACTCACTAATTCACCAATTCACTCACTAATTCACCAATTCACTCACTAATTCACCAATTCACTCACTAATTCACCAATTCACTCACTATTTCACCAATTCACTCACTAATTCACCAATTCACTCACTAATTCACCAATTCACTCACAAATTAACTCACTAATTCACCAATTCACTCACGAATTCACCAATTCACTCACTAATTCACCAATTCACTCACCAATTCACTCACTAATTCACCAATTCACTCACTAATTCACCAATTCACTCACTAATTCACCAATTCACTCACTAATTCACCAATTCACTCACTAATTCACCAATTCACTCACTAATTCACCAATTCACTCACCAATTCACTCACTAATTCACCAATTCACTCACGAATTCACTCACTAATTCACCAATTCACTCACTAATTCACCAATTCACTCACTAATTCACTCACTAATTCACCAATTCACTCACCAATTCACCAATTCACTCACTAATTCACCAATTCACTCACTAATTCACTCACTAATTCACCAATTCACTCACCAATTCACTCACTAATTCACCAATTCACTCACTAATTCACCAATTCACTCACCAATTCACTCACTAATTCACCAATTCACTCACTAATTCACCAATTCACTCACTAATTCACCAATTCACTCACTAATTCACCAATTCACTCACTAATTCACCAATTCACTCACTAATTCACCAATTCACTCACTAATTCACCAATTCACTCACTAATTCACCAATTCACTCACGAATTCACCAATTCACTCACTATTTCACCAATTCACTCACTAATTCACAAATTCACTCACTAATTCACCAATTCACTCACTAATTCACCAATTCACTCACCAATTCACTCACTAATTCACCAATTCACTCACGAATTCACTCACTAATTCACCAATTCACTCACTAATTCACCAATTCACTCACTAATTCACTCACTAATTCACCAATTCACTCACTAATTCACCAATTCACTCACTAATTCACCAATTCACTCACTAATTCACCCACTAATTCACCAATTCACTCACCAATCACTCACTAATTCACCAATTCACTCACCAATTCACCAATTCACTCACTAATTGACTGAAAATGAGACACCGCATTATTTCAGAACCAAAGCAACATCAAATCAACTTACACAGAAACCCACAATAAAACCAATATACCGCTGCTCAAGCATCCAAGTTAAACACTTTCTCATCAGTTAAAAACAAATATAATCCTCAAAATAATGAATCAGAAATAAGGACATCCATGTTAAATATCAAATAAATTTTGATGGAAAAAAAATTCCATTCCAAAAAAACAGAGTATTGAGCAGTAATTTGGAATACCACATTGCGTTGATTGACACCCAAATTAAAGTGAAAGTATAAACTTAGATTACACCAAATAATGACCCCATGATTATTTTGCTCACCATTTTGGATAAACACATTTACATCAGATGAAAAATAAATAGAATCATGAAAATATCAATTAAAAACACCTCAAAATACATTCTCTTGTGACTATAATGTATATCTCTTCTTAGAAATATCAAAATGCAACACAACACCAAAGATTGAAAAACATATCAGGTGATTTCCACCAACAAAAATAGAGGAATAATATCTCAATTCACCAATTCACTCACCAACTCACTCACTAATTCACCAATTCACTCACTAATTCACCAATTCACTCACCAATTCACTGACTAATTCACCAATTCACTCACCAATTCACTCACTAATTCACCAATTCACTCACCAATTCACCAATTCACTCACTAATTCACCAATTCACTCACCAATTCACTCACTAATTCACCAATTCACTCACTAATTCACCAATTCACTCACCAATTCACCAATTCACTCACTAATTCACCAATTCACTCACCAATTCACTCACTAATTCACCAATTCACTGACTAATTCACCAATTCACTCACCAATTCACTCACTAATTCACCAATTCACTCACTAATTCACCAATTCACTCACCAATTCACTGACTAATTCACCAATTCACTCACCAATTCACTCACTAATTCACCAATTCACTCACCAATTCACCAATTCACTCACTAATTCACCAATTCACTCACTAATTCACCAATTCACTCACCAATTCACTCACTAATTCACCAATTCACTCACTAATTCACCAATTCACTCACCAATTCACCAATTCACTCACCAATTCACCAATTCACTCACTAATTCACCAATTCACTCACTAATTCACCAATTCACTCACTAATTCACCAATTCACTCACTAATTCACTAATTCACTCACCAATTCACTCACTAATTCACCAATTCACTCACTAATTCACCAATTCACTCACTAATTCACCAATTCACTCACCAATTCACTCACCAATTCACTCACTAATTCACTCACTAATTCACTCACTAATTCACAAATTCACTCACTAATTCACTCACCAATTCACTCACTAATTCACCAATTCACTCACTAATTCACTAATTCACTCACTAATTCACCAATTCACTCACTAATTCACCAATTCACTCACTAATTCACCAATTCACTCACTAATTCACCAATTCACTCACTAATTCACCAATTCACTCACCAATTCACCAATTCACTCACTAATTCACCATTTCACTCACTAATTCACCAATCACTCACTAATTCACCAATTAACTCACTAATTCACCAATTCACTCACAAATTCACTCACTAATTCACCAATTCACTCACTAATTCACCAATTCACTCACTAATTCACCAATTCACTCACTAATTCACCAATTCACTCACTAATTCACCAATTCACTCACTAATTCACTCACTAATTCACCAATTCACTCACTAATTCACCAATTCACTCACTAATTCACCAATTCACTCACTAATTCACCAATTCACTCACCAATTCACTCACTAATTCACCAATTCACTCACCAATTCACTCACTAATTCACCAATTCACTCACCAATTCACCAATTCACTCACTAATTCACCAATTCACTCACTAATTCACCAATTCACTCACCAATTCACTCACTAATTCACCAATTCACTCACTAATTCACCAATTCACTCACTAATTCACCAATTCACTCACCAATTCACCAATTCACTCACTAATTCACCAATTCACTCACTAATTCACCAATTCACTCACTAATTCACCAATTCACTCACTAATTCACTAATTCACTCACCAATTCACTCACTAATTCACCAATTCACTCACTAATTCACCAATTCACTCACTAATTCACCAATTCACTCACCAATTCACTCACCAATTCACTCACTAATTCACTCACTAATTCACCAATTCACTCACTAATTCACTCACCAATTCACTCACTAATTCACTCACTAATTCACCAATTCACTCACTATTTCACCAATTCACTCACTAATTCACAAATTCACTCACTAATTCACCAATTCACTCACTAATTCACCAATTCACTCACCAATTCACTCACTAATTCACCAATTCACTCACTAATTCACCAATTCACTCACCAATTCACTCACTAATTCACCAATTCACTCACTAATTCACCAATTCACTCACTAATTCACCAATTCACTCACTAATTCACCTATTCACTCACTAATTCACCAATTCACTCACTAATTCACCAATTCACTCACTAATTCACTAATTCACTCACCAATTCACTCACTAATTCACCAATTCACTCACTAATTCACCAATTCACTCACTAATTCACCAATTCACTCACCAATTCACTCACCAATTCACTCACTAATTCACTCACTAATTCACTCACTAATTCACCAATTCACTCACTAATTCACTCACCAATTCACTCACTAATTCACTCACTAATTCACCAATTCACTCACTATTTCACCAATTCACTCACTAATTCACAAATTCACTCACTAATTCACCAATTCACTCACTAATTCACCAATTCACTCACCAATTCACTCACTAATTCACCAATTCACTCACGAATTCACTCACTAATTCACCAATTCACTCACTAATTCACCAATTCACTCACTAATTCACTCACTAATTCACCAATTCACTCACTAATTCACCAATTCACTCACTAATTCACCAATTCACTCACTAATTCACCCACTAATTCACCAATTCACTCACCAATCACTCACTAATTCACCAATTCACTCACCAATTCACCAATTCACTCACTAATTGACTGAAAATGAGACACCGCATTATTTCAGAACCAAAGCAACATCAAATCAACTTACACAGAAACCCACAATAAAACCAATATACCGCTGCTCAAGCATCCAAGTTAAACACTTTCTCATCAGTTAAAAACAAATATAATCCTCAAAATAATGAATCAGAAATAAGGACATCCATGTTAAATATCAAATAAATTTTGATGGAAAAAAAATTCCATTCCAAAAAAACAGAGTATTGAGCAGTAATTTGGAATACCACATTGCGTTGATTGACACCCAAAGTAAAGTGAAAGTATAAACTTAGATTACACCAAATAATGACCCCATGATTATTTTGCTCACCATTTTGGATAAACACATTTACATCAGATGAAAAATAAATAGAATCATGAAAATATCAATTAAAAACACCTCAAAATACATTCTCTTGTGACTATAATGTATATCTCTTCTTAGAAATATCAAAATGCAACACAACACCAAAGATTGAAAAACATATCAGGTGATTTCCACCAACAAAAATAGAGGAATAATATCTCATGTGGTATCTCATGTGGAATAATATCTCAATTCACCAATTCACTCACCAATTCACTCACTAATTCACCAATTCACTCACTAATTCACCAATTCACTCACCAATTCACTGACTAATTCACCAATTCACTCACCAATTCACTCACTAATTCACCAATTCACTCACCAATTCACCAATTCACTCACTAATTCACCAATTCACTCACTAATTCACCAATTCACTCACCAATTCACTCACTAATTCACCAATTCACTCACTAATTCACCAATTCACTCACCAATTCACCAATTCACTCACCAATTCACCAATTCACTCACTAATTCACCAATTCACTCACTAATTCACCAATTCACTCACTAATTCACCAATTCACTCACTAATTCACTAATTCACTCACCAATTCACTCACTAATTCACTCACTAATTCACCAATTCACTCACTAATTCACCAATTCACTCACCAATTCACTCACCAATTCACTCACTAATTCACTCACTAATTCACTCACTAATTCACCAATTCACTCACTAATTCACTCACCAATTCACTCACTAATTCACCAATTCACTCACTAATTCACTAATTCACTCACTAATTCACCAATTCACTCACTAATTCACCAATTCACTCACTAATTCACCAATTCACTCACTAATTCACCAATTCACTCACTAATTCACCAATTCACTCACCAATTCACCAATTCACTCACTAATTCACCATTTCACTCACTAATTCACCAATCACTCACTAATTCACCAATTAACTCACTAATTCACCAATTCACTCACAAATTCACTCACTAATTCACCAATTCACTCACTAATTCACCAATTCACTCACTAATTCACCAATTCACTCACTAATTCACCAATTCACTCACTAATTCACCAATTCACTCACTAATTCACTCACTAATTCACCAATTCACTCACTAATTCACCAATTCACTCACTAATTCACCAATTCACTCACTAATTCACCAATTCACTCACCAATTCACTCACTAATTCACCAATTCACTCACCAATTCACTCACTAATTCACCAATTCACTCACCAATTCACCAATTCACTCACTAATTCACCAATTCACTCACTAATTCACCAATTCACTCACCAATTCACTCACTAATTCACCAATTCACTCACTAATTCACCAATTCACTCACTAATTCACCAATTCACTCACCAATTCACCAATTCACTCACTAATTCACCAATTCACTCACTAATTCACCAATTCACTCACTAATTCACCAATTCACTCACTAATTCACTAATTCACTCACCAATTCACTCACTAATTCACCAATTCACTCACTAATTCACCAATTCACTCACTAATTCACCAATTCACTCACCAATTCACTCACCAATTCACTCACTAATTCACTCACTAATTCACCAATTCACTCACTAATTCACTCACCAATTCACTCACTAATTCACTCACTAATTCACCAATTCACTCACTATTTCACCAATTCACTCACTAATTCACAAATTCACTCACTAATTCACCAATTCACTCACTAATTCACCAATTCACTCACCAATTCACTCACTAATTCACCAATTCACTCACCAATTCACCAATTCACTCACTAATTCACCAATTCACTCACTAATTCACCAATTCACTCACCAATTCACTCACCAATTCACCAATTCACTCACCAATTCACCAATTCACTCACTAATTCACCAATTCACTCACTAATTCACCAATTCACTCACTAATTCACCAATTCACTCACTAATTCACCTATTCACTCACTAATTCACCAATTCACTCACTAATTCACCAATTCACTCACTAATTCACTAATTCACTCACCAATTCACTCACTAATTCACCAATTCACTCACTAATTCACCAATTCACTCACTAATTCACCAATTCACTCACCAATTCACTCACCAATTCACTCACTAATTCACTCACTAATTCACTCACTAATTCACCAATTCACTCACTAATTCACTCACCAATTCACTCACTAATTCACTCACTAATTCACCAATTCACTCACTATTTCACCAATTCACTCACTAATTCACAAATTCACTCACTAATTCACCAATTCACTCACTAATTCACCAATTCACTCACCAATTCACTCACTAATTCACCAATTCACTCACGAATTCACTCACTAATTCACCAATTCACTCACTAATTCACCAATTCACTCACTAATTCACTCACTAATTCACCAATTCACTCACTAATTCACCAATTCACTCACTAATTCACCAATTCACTCACTAATTCACCCACTAATTCACCAATTCACTCACCAATCACTCACTAATTCACCAATTCACTCACCAATTCACCAATTCACTCACTAATTGACTGAAAATGAGACACCGCATTATTTCAGAACCAAAGCAACATCAAATCAACTTACACAGAAACCCACAATAAAACCAATATACCGCTGCTCAAGCATCCAAGTTAAACACTTTCTCATCAGTTAAAAACAAATATAATCCTCAAAATAATGAATCAGAAATAAGGACATCCATGTTAAATATCAAATAAATTTTGATGGAAAAAAAATTCCATTCCAAAAAAACAGAGTATTGAGCAGTAATTTGGAATACCACATTGCGTTGATTGACACCCAAATTAAAGTGAAAGTATAAACTTAGATTACACCAAATAATGACCCCATGATTATTTTGCTCACCATTTTGGATAAACACATTTACATCAGATGAAAAATAAATAGAATCATGAAAATATCAATTAAAAACACCTCAAAATACATTCTCTTGTGACTATAATGTATATCTCTTCTTAGAAATATCAAAATGCAACACAACACCAAAGATTGAAAAACATATCAGGTGATTTCCACCAACAAAAATAGAGGAATAATATCTCAATTCACCAATTCACTCACCAATTCACTCACTAATTCACCAATTCACTCACTAATTCACCAATTCACTCACCAATTCACTGACTAATTCACCAATTCACTCACCAATTCACTCACTAATTCACCAATTCACTCACCAATTCACCAATTCACTCACTAATTCACCAATTCACTCACCAATTCACTCACTAATTCACCAATTCACTCACTAATTCACCAATTCACTCACCAATTCACCAATTCACTCACTAATTCACCAATTCACTCACCAATTCACTCACTAATTCACCAATTCACTGACTAATTCACCAATTCACTCACCAATTCACTCACTAATTCACCAATTCACTCACTAATTCACCAATTCACTCACCAATTCACTGACTAATTCACCAATTCACTCACCAATTCACTCACTAATTCACCAATTCACTCACCAATTCACCAATTCACTCACTAATTCACCAATTCACTCACTAATTCACCAATTCACTCACCAATTCACTCACTAATTCACCAATTCACTCACTAATTCACCAATTCACTCACCAATTCACCAATTCACTCACCAATTCACCAATTCACTCACTAATTCACCAATTCACTCACTAATTCACCAATTCACTCACTAATTCACCAATTCACTCACTAATTCACTAATTCACTCACCAATTCACTCACTAATTCACCAATTCACTCACTAATTCACCAATTCACTCACTAATTCACCAATTCACTCACCAATTCACTCACCAATTCACTCACTAATTCACTCACTAATTCACTCACTAATTCACAAATTCACTCACTAATTCACTCACCAATTCACTCACTAATTCACCAATTCACTCACTAATTCACTAATTCACTCACTAATTCACCAATTCACTCACTAATTCACCAATTCACTCACTAATTCACCAATTCACTCACTAATTCACCAATTCACTCACTAATTCACCAATTCACTCACCAATTCACCAATTCACTCACTAATTCACCATTTCACTCACTAATTCACCAATCACTCACTAATTCACCAATTAACTCACTAATTCACCAATTCACTCACAAATTCACTCACTAATTCACCAATTCACTCACTAATTCACCAATTCACTCACTAATTCACCAATTCACTCACTAATTCACCAATTCACTCACTAATTCACCAATTCACTCACTAATTCACTCACTAATTCACCAATTCACTCACTAATTCACCAATTCACTCACTAATTCACCAATTCACTCACTAATTCACCAATTCACTCACCAATTCACTCACTAATTCACCAATTCACTCACCAATTCACTCACTAATTCACCAATTCACTCACCAATTCACCAATTCACTCACTAATTCACCAATTCACTCACTAATTCACCAATTCACTCACCAATTCACTCACTAATTCACCAATTCACTCACTAATTCACCAATTCACTCACTAATTCACCAATTCACTCACCAATTCACCAATTCACTCACTAATTCACCAATTCACTCACTAATTCACCAATTCACTCACTAATTCACCAATTCACTCACTAATTCACTAATTCACTCACCAATTCACTCACTAATTCACCAATTCACTCACTAATTCACCAATTCACTCACTAATTCACCAATTCACTCACCAATTCACTCACCAATTCACTCACTAATTCACTCACTAATTCACCAATTCACTCACTAATTCACTCACCAATTCACTCACTAATTCACTCACTAATTCACCAATTCACTCACTATTTCACCAATTCACTCACTAATTCACAAATTCACTCACTAATTCACCAATTCACTCACTAATTCACCAATTCACTCACCAATTCACTCACTAATTCACCAATTCACTCACTAATTCACCAATTCACTCACTAATTCACCAATTCACTCACTAATTCACCAATTCACTCACCAATTCACTCACCAATTCACCAATTCACTCACTAATTCACCAATTCACTCACTAATTCACCAATTCACTCACCAATTCACTCACCAATTCACCAATTCACTCACCAATTCACCAATTCACTCACTAATTCACCAATTCACTCACTAATTCACCAATTCACTCACTAATTCACCAATTCACTCACTAATTCACCTATTCACTCACTAATTCACCAATTCACTCACTAATTCACCAATTCACTCACTAATTCACTAATTCACTCACCAATTCACTCACTAATTCACCAATTCACTCACTAATTCACCAATTCACTCACTAATTCACCAATTCACTCACCAATTCACTCACCAATTCACTCACTAATTCACTCACTAATTCACTCACTAATTCACCAATTCACTCACTAATTCACTCACCAATTCACTCACTAATTCACTCACTAATTCACCAATTCACTCACTATTTCACCAATTCACTCACTAATTCACAAATTCACTCACTAATTCACCAATTCACTCACTAATTCACCAATTCACTCACCAATTCACTCACTAATTCACCAATTCACTCACGAATTCACTCACTAATTCACCAATTCACTCACTAATTCACCAATTCACTCACTAATTCACTCACTAATTCACCAATTCACTCACTAATTCACCAATTCACTCACTAATTCACCAATTCACTCACTAATTCACCCACTAATTCACCAATTCACTCACCAATCACTCACTAATTCACCAATTCACTCACCAATTCACCAATTCACTCACTAATTGACTGAAAATGAGACACCGCATTATTTCAGAACCAAAGCAACATCAAATCAACTTACACAGAAACCCACAATAAAACCAATATACCGCTGCTCAAGCATCCAAGTTAAACACTTTCTCATCAGTTAAAAACAAATATAATCCTCAAAATAATGAATCAGAAATAAGGACATCCATGTTAAATATCAAATAAATTTTGATGGAAAAAAAATTCCATTCCAAAAAAACAGAGTATTGAGCAGTAATTTGGAATACCACATTGCGTTGATTGACACCCAAAGTAAAGTGAAAGTATAAACTTAGATTACACCAAATAATGACCCCATGATTATTTTGCTCACCATTTTGGATAAACACATTTACATCAGATGAAAAATAAATAGAATCATGAAAATATCAATTAAAAACACCTCAAAATACATTCTCTTGTGACTATAATGTATATCTCTTCTTAGAAATATCAAAATGCAACACAACACCAAAGATTGAAAAACATATCAGGTGATTTCCACCAACAAAAATAGAGGAATAATATCTCATGTGGTATCTCATGTGGAATAATATCTCAATTCACCAATTCACTCACCAATTCACTCACTAATTCACCAATTCACTCACTAATTCACCAATTCACTCACCAATTCACTGACTAATTCACCAATTCACTCACCAATTCACTCACTAATTCACCAATTCACTCACCAATTCACCAATTCACTCACTAATTCACCAATTCACTCACTAATTCACCAATTCACTCACCAATTCACTCACTAATTCACCAATTCACTCACTAATTCACCAATTCACTCACCAATTCACCAATTCACTCACCAATTCACCAATTCACTCACTAATTCACCAATTCACTCACTAATTCACCAATTCACTCACTAATTCACCAATTCACTCACTAATTCACTAATTCACTCACCAATTCACTCACTAATTCACCAATTCACTCACTAATTCACCAATTCACTCACTAATTCACCAATTCACTCACCAATTCACTCACCAATTCACTCACTAATTCACTCACTAATTCACCAATTCACTCACTAATTCACTCACCAATTCACTCACTAATTCACCAATTCACTCACTAATTCACTAATTCACTCACTAATTCACCAATTCACTCACTAATTCACCAATTCACTCACTAATTCACCAATTCACTCACTAATTCACCAATTCACTCACTAATTCACCAATTCACTCACCAATTCACCAATTCACTCACTAATTCACCATTTCACTCACTAATTCACCAATCACTCACTAATTCACCAATTAACTCACTAATTCACCAATTCACTCACAAATTCACTCACTAATTCACCAATTCACTCACTAATTCACCAATTCACTCACTAATTCACCAATTCACTCACTAATTCACCAATTCACTCACTAATTCACCAATTCACTCACTAATTCACTCACTAATTCACCAATTCACTCACTAATTCACCAATTCACTCACCAATTCACTCACTAATTCAACAATTCACTCACCAATTCACCAATTCACTCACCAATTCACCAATTCACTCACCAATTCACTCACTAATTCACCAATTCACTCACTAATTCACCAATTCACTCACCAATTCACTCACTAATTCACCAATTCACTCACTAATTCACCAATTCACTCACTAATTCACCAACTCACTCACTAATTCACCAATTCACTCACTAATTCACCAATTCACTCACTAATTCACCAATTCACTCACTAATTCACCAATTCACTCACCAATTCACCAATTCACTCACTAATTCACCAATTCACTCACTAATTCACCAATTTACTCACCAATTCACCAATTCACTCACTAATTCACCAATTCACTCATCAATTCACTCACTAATTCACCAATTCACCAATTCACTCACCAATTCACTCACTAATTCACCAATTCACTCACTAATTCACCAATTCACTCACCAATTCACCAATTCACTCACCAATTCACTCACTAATTCACCAATTCACTCACTAATTCACCAATTCACTCACCAATTCACCAATTCACTCACCAATTCACTCACTAATTCACCAATTCACTCACTAATTCACCAATTCACTCACTAATTCACCAATTCACTCACTAATTCACCAATTCACTCACTAATTCACCAATTCACTCACCAATTCACCAATTCACTCACCAATTCACTCATCAATTCACTCACTAATTCACCAATTCACCAATTCACTCACCAATTCACTCACTAATTCACCAATTCACTCACTAATTCACCAATTCACTCACCAATTCACCAATTCACTCACCAATTCACTCACTAATTCACCAATTCACTCACTAATTCACCAATTCACTCACCAATTCACCAATTCACTCACCAATTCACTCACTAATTCACCAATTCACTCACTGATTCACCAATTCACTCACCAATTCACCAATTCACTTACCAATTCACTCACTAATTCACCAATTCACTCACTAATTCACCCACCCAATTTATTCATTTATTTATAGCACCACGAGTTATACTAGCAGATGAAAACAAAAACAAATGTGACAAGTATTTGTGTGTGTATTCGGGTGGCCAATTTTTATATAGTATTTTATTTTATTTTATATCGCACACCCTCTCATTTTAGGGGGCTAGACGAAAAAATAACAGTAAAATTTTTATTTTCCCGCCCCCCCTCGTGTGTATATCATAGCTATTATATACAGTACGTTGTACAATTTCTAACAAATCGCTATATAACACTTTGTGTGCTGCAGATGCCGAGGCTCACCGTGCCGAGGTGCCTCCGCACTCTGCTCCCCTCGAGGGGAAGCCTCGCCATGGCGACCCAGAGCGCGACTGAAATGCTCGTCCACCTCGCTGGAGATGTCTCCACGGAAGTAGGTGAGTAGGAGGCAGCGGGATGTGAGGTACCTGGCCGCGGGGACGCGCTCGGTGTCCCTCCCAGACTCGCTACCGGATCCTCGCCGCACAGGGCTCGGGACTCGGGCCGGGTCCGCGCCGGGAGACTTGCCTGGGTGTGCAATGCTGAGAGGAGCCGGGAAGAGCGGAGCGAAGAGCGGCCTCTGAAGATACGGGTGAGGAGGTGGGGGGGAGGAGGGGTGTGCGGGGTGAAGAAGGGGAGGGGGGCAGTTAGAAATTGAAAATATTGCAATTGCATGGAGAGTGGGTGGGAATGGAGGAGGAATGTGAGGGGGGGCGGGGGGGAGGCTAAATAAGACATTAACACATTGTACAGTATATATTCTATATATTATTAATTTCCACACATTATATGTAGTGTTATAAAAAATATTATTATTTCCGAGCTCTTCCACAAGCCCAGACCATGGATTAAAAAAAACTATGATACAACAATTGCTTTTCCCACCAGCCCCTCTCCAACCACTGTAGTCTAACAATCTCCCATCCACTCGCACTGTATAATAATGAAATTACAACACCACCGATTATAATCATAATCACCTCAAAACAATTATCACGACTCGATTTGGATTCGTTTTATAGTTCATTATGCTTCAATAAACGAGGGCTTGTTGAAAAGCATGAAAGAAACAAGATGCAGCGGTCCAAAAAATGCTATTTTTTATATGTTCAATAGAAGTCGGTATTTTTTTTTTACGAAGTAAAATCATAACAATCATGAAAAATATAACTTTTTTTTTTAACTTTCACTCGTACATTGAAAACGAAGCAGTTGGCGTTTCTTCGAACATTTTATTATCGTTCCGAGGACTTTTGGTTGCCTCTCGCAAGTTGCATGCAATGGGAACTCATAAATGCATCCTTGCCTGATTACACACTGCTGATATATCAATAAAATACATTATATTCAATAAATATACTGTATAGCCTGGTGTTGGCTTAACGGTTAGGCTGCTCGCTTGGGAGCCTCGAATCCTGAGTTTGAATCCTGGCCGATTGTTGAATCCTCGAATCCTCGAATCCTCGAATCCTGAGTTTGAATCCTGGCCGATTGTTGAATCCTCGAATCCTGAGTTTGAATCCCGGCCGGGGTGAGGGGGGGGGGGGGTTGACTCAGCCTGTCATCCTTCTGAGGTCGGCAAATTGAGTACCAGCTCACTGGTAATTGGGGCACTGCATTAGCGACACAAACGCACTTCCAGAGAAATGATGCAACCAGAATCCACAGGCTGCATATGAAACAACAACAACATACTGTATGTATATATTGTTACGGATCTCAAACGTCGGCCTTCTCCCCTTACCAAGAGGGGGTTAATCCCCTTGTCTGTGACTGACCGATGTGATCCTGAAGTTACCCCGTTCCTTCCGGTCGGTATTAGTTAGGGTTGCTGGTCAATTTCGTCCTGTTACCTAATTACCAACACCGACCGTGAAGCAAGGAGATAACCTCCCACCCGAGCTGCAGCGTTAGTGGATACGCCGAGCGAAGCGAGCCGCGACTCGGGCCGTTAACAATGACTCTAAACCCGATTATAGCGGTTCCTAATCGTGCCACGTTTACCCAATGAGAGAAAGGACGGATGCGATCGGATGGAGAGGAAACCAGAAGGTAGGAAGAACAAAGATGGGTTTATTCACAAATGTACAGAAGAAGAGGAAACGAAAGGGGTGTACAAGAGGAAGAGGAAGAAGCAGAACACAGGGCAGTCTTATTGCAGTCTTAACTTAGGACCCCAGACAAACATACACACTCACACGGGGATTGTAGCTGGTGGATGGTCAGGTAGAGGGTCTGGTGATGGGGTCCAGGCTCCAGGTGAAGCTCCAGTCCAGCGGCGAATCCCGGCAGGCAGCTCCGCGTATCTTGGAACGCGACTGGACCTTATATATAGCAGGGGGAAAGCTGGTGTCCTTCGTACGTAATATTTGTACGGTCGTGCTAAACGCACCCTCTCCAAGTTCTCTTATCAGCGCCAGCGGGTGAGTCCTCTTCCAAATGTGCGCTCCGCTCCGTATCAGTCTTTTGAAACAACCAGCGCTCCCGGCAAGTAGTCCCTTTGCAATGCACTCTCCCGACCAAGTCCTTTTTCATGAGCGCCGCTGAATAAGTCCTTTGTTATGCCAACCTTCCACTCGAGTGCTCCGCGAGAGTCCTTCGAAACAAGCGCGCCTTCCCCAATTGTTCTATGATCAGCGCGTGCTCCCGCCAAGTCCGTGAAAGGGCTTTGCGTTTGCGCTTGTATAACGCGAGCAAAGATCGCTCCGCGCGCCAAAAAGCCACGCCTGCCAGCGATGTTACCTCAGCCCTGGTTGGCTGGTGAGGGCTTACCGGCCATGCCTTTGACGGCTGGTTGACAGGCCACACCTTCTTCTTGGCGTTCCGCCCCCTTTTTCCTCGGGCCTAACCGCATGGCTTATGGCGTCGTTTGAGTGAGCGCGAACAAAGGCGCGTAACAGAATTGGGAGGGGTCATGAGGCACCGACTGCAGGGGCGCATAATGGCGTCGCTTGGAGAGGGAGGTCGCAAAATGAACGGAATTGGGACCGACTCTTATTTGATCGACGCAACGCAGATTCAACTATTGGAAACATGGCCTTATCTAAAACACATACTAATGAAATAACTGAGTCCTAGGGTGGCCTACGTGTTGCTTGTGGACTAACTAGGGGTGCTACCTTTAACCTTTAATGATGAGAATTTATATACAAGAGTTATTTACAAGTGAGGGTTCTAAAACCGCAACAATATATATATATGTATATATATATGTATATATATATATATATATATATATACCCGCACATACATACATAAATACACTACTGACCAAAAGCATGTGGTCACACGAACATCACACATTTCATTCCAAAATCATGGGCATTAATATGGAGTTGGTCCCCCCCCTTTGCTGCCATAACAGCCTCCACTCTTCTGGGAAGGCTTTCCACTAGATGTTGGAACATTGCTGCAGGGATTTGTGCTTCCATTCAGCCACAAGAACATTAGTGAGGTCGGGCACTGATGTTGGGCTAGTAGGCCTAGCTCGCAGTCTGCGTTCCAATTAATCCCAAAAGTGTTTTTTGGGGTTGAGGTCAGGGCTCTGTGCAGGCCAGTCAAGTTCTTCCACACCGATCTCGACAAACCATTTCTCTATGGACCTCGCTTTGTGCACGGGGGCATTGTCATGCTGAAAGCACACAATCGTCTAGAACAGGGGTTCTTCACCTTTTTCCCTGTCAAGACCCCCAATGGATTGCCCACGATGTCCCCATACCCCCTTCGCCAGACTGTTGACTGACCAAGGCGCACCGTAGGTGCGCATAGCTCGGGGGGACTGGGGGCATGTCCCCCTAGAATTCTTTTTAATTTCTAGGTGCTCTGTGGTGCATTCTGAGGGGTGTTTTTACTTTAATTACCTATTTTTTGGGATGAAAATTGGTAACTTATTACCCAGAAAATGGGCTAGGTTTGGGGATCCGCGCCTGATTACCAGCCCCATTAGGTTCCAGTGTGACTTCAAAATATCTCAATAGCTTAGTTTTACACATGGATAATTAGGAACAGAACAGGAAAGAAAATCATTAGGATTTTATCCCTGTTTATTTCTTTGCTTGTTAACAAAGAAACAAAACAAACTAAACGAAACGAAAACATGCAAGTTTTATGCAAGCCGTTTTACTAATCTAGTGAGATTGCTGGTGCTGTTTTCGTGCAATCAGGGGCACAGTATGGAATCGGGGCACAGTTCGTGACAACGCCACTCGCATATCATCGGACACATCAAGTCGATTTCTCCACTTTGATTTCAGGTTCAATAATGCAGAGAAACCTGTTTCACAGAGATACGTAGTTGTGAAGGGAACCAACACATTCATTGCCCTCTTCGCCAAGCTAGGGTAAGCTGCTATCTGCTCACACCAAAACTGCTTAAAATCCAGCCCAGCCTTTCCGAAATCAGCTTTCTTTCTTTGATCTTCTTGGAACTCGATCAAATCATCCTTCACTAAATCGTTGTCACTCATCGTACAAATATAATTTGTTTTGAAATATATATATTTATATTTAAATATATATTTATTATATATTTAAAGTTGATATTTCATTGAATTTATTACAATTTATTATTATTATTTATTACGAGTCCCATACCCCCATATTTTGGTCCCCATACCCCCCAAAGAATATGGATACCCCAGGTTAAGAACCCCAGGTATAGAATGTCATTGTATGCTGTAGCATTAAGATTTCCCTTCACTGGAACTAAGGGGCCGAGCCCGAACCATGAAAAACAGCCCCAGACCATTATTCCTCCTCCACCAAACTTTACTGTTTGCACGATGCATTCGAGTAGGTAGCGTTCTCCTGGCATCCGCCAAACCCAGATTCGTCCGTCGGACTGCCAGATGGTGAAGTGTGGTTCATCACTCCAGATAACGCATTTCCACTGCTCCAGAATCCAATGGTGGCGAGCTTTACAATGCTCTAGCCGACGCTTGGCATTGCGCATGGTGATGTTATGCTTGTGTGCGACTGCTCAGCCATGGAAATCCATTTTATGAAGTTCCCGATGAACAATTGTTGTGCTGACGTTGCTTCCAGAGGCAATTTAGAACTTGGTAGTGAGTGTTGCAACCAAGGACAGACGATTTTTACACGCTACGTGCTTCAGCACTCGGCTGTCCCGTTCTGTGAGCTTGTGTGGCCTACCACTTCGTGGCTGAGGTGTTGTTGCTCCTAAATCGTGAAGTTTCCACTTCACAATAACAGTACTTACAGTTGACCGGGACAGCTCTAGCATAGCAGAAATTTGACGAACTGACTTGTTGGAAAGGTGGCATCCTATGACGGTGCCACGTTGAGTCACTGAGCTCTTCAGGACGGCCATTCTACTGCCAATGTTTGTCTATGGAGATTGCATGGTGGTGTGCTTGATTATATATACACCTGCCAGTAATGGGGGTGGCTGAAACATCCGAATCCACTAATTAGAAGGGGTGTCCGCATACCTTTGGTCATGTCGTGTGTGTATGTGTGTATGTATATATATATATATATATATATATATATATATATATATATATATATATATATATATGATGATGATATGTTGGGATTACACTAAATTCTGGGATATTTCAACTTCCTCTGCAACCTGATGGTCCAAACCCACTCAGGGGAACTATTTATAATCTAATATAAATACAACAGAAAAAATAATAATAATATACTTCGATATACATAATATAAATACTGTATATAATATTACTATATGCAGGCATTAATATAACATTATATATATATATATATATTTCATTGACATATATGGGAAAATTACATGCCCAGACCAGGAAATCGAACCCAAATCCTCTGGTAAACTGGATCTGGGTTTGAATCCTGGTCTGGGCATGTAATTTTCCCACATATGTCAATTATTTCTAATCGTTTATATTATATATATATATATATATATTATTGTCACGCTCATAACAAAAGTGCTTGTCATTTTTTGGCCATTTTGAGATTTTCTGCCTAACTCACTTGTCTTATCATTTGTGACACCTGTAAAAATGCCCAAGTCATTGTTAACTTCCTGAACCACTTTGTTAATCTGCCTAAGTCTGCGGTGTGATTTATTGCACTTCAATTGCAGCAGCTTTTTGCTTTTTTCTCCAAACTGCAAAAAATGACTTAGGCACTTTTGTTATGAGGGTGACGAGATATATATATATATATACGTATCAAACGTTGCCATCACTTTATGTTTACATTTGCACACACTTGCATGTTCAATCACATGATCTGACATGTTTTTTGTTCAGTTTAATTTGCACGGTTGATGTTTCATCTTTTAACTTTTACTTTGTTATATTTCTGTTTTTGTTTTTTTTAACATTTGTAATCCATTTTAAGTGCTTTAGTCATGTATCTTTTACTGCTTTAATGGCCCAAATTATTCCTATCGGTCGGAGAACCTTTTTCTTGTTTTTGTCCAAGTTTTTCATGAACCAGCTGACCAGTCTTCCAAGGTTTGAAAGTGATTTGTAATTTGTTCCAGGGTGTCAGTGATAACTCACCCACTCATCATGAAGGACAACATGCAGAAATATGTAATGCTCGCCAACTAATGCTGGCAGACGGGACACGAGTTTAACGTCCATCCGAAGAACGGCACACACATCGATGCCTCGCCCTGCCTGCGGAACACCGGCATGACAGTTTATAGTTGGGTCAGGATTCAAACGCAGGCTAAAGATATTAGAGCTGAGTGTGTGTCCGTTTCAGATATCCTGCCAGCCCTTTGGCAATACAATATGAAAACAGTATAATTATTCATACTTTTTTGATCAAAATAACTTTCACTGAATGATTAATAATGTGGAATAGAAAGCAACAAAAGGCCAAGTCAAGTACAATATAATACATTGTGTATACAGCAATGTGCAATACTTTATGTATACATTAGCCTATATATATATGTATATTTTTTAAACTTTTTGTTACTGATAAAGGATTTATAATTCCCCCGAACAGTAATATAAAACTTTACCATCATCGCTTTTGATTTCGATTCCAAATTTCTTTCATGAAAACTTGCACAAACTCTCACGTTTACAAACTTTTTCATTACCACATGGACAGTATTTACATGCTTGCTTACATGAAAAAAGTCTTAATGTCGGACATCGTGTGAACGTGTGTATGTATGTATGTATGTATATATGTATGGTGTGTGTATGTGTATATATATATATATACACATACATATATATATACCAGCGTAGATCGGCTCGCTATGCTCGGCACGTTTGTTTTAACTGGGGATAATGATCGTACAAACGTACGTTTTGTCTTGTCATGCTTTATACCAATCATAATACAAACATTACTTTCACAGAATTTTTTTTTGTAATATTCGTGATATTACATTTTTATAAGCAATTGAAGTTCAAGATTTAAGTTGAAAAAAAAAACGCTCAAAAATAAGAAAAAATATTTTAAAAACAAAACAAAAAAAAACAAGTACACATACATTCAAAGTACACCGCCCCATGCCAAATAATTAAATATGCTGCAGCGCGGCATTGCCGGGGCGCCTCCGGCGCCCGGCAATACCGCAGTGCAGCTCATTGAGGCTGCATTGGGAGGGAGAGGTGTACACTAATTGATTGATTAATTGTATAATTAAAATCAATAAAAGATTATCACAAAATATTTTCATAATCAATTGGCTAATCGCATAACTAAACCAGTAGTGCTTCATCCGAAGATGTATCTTTTAGAAATTTAATTAAATAAGTCATTTATAAAAAATTAAATAATTAATTGATTACTCAATAAATAATTAATCGATTAATCAATAAATACTTAATAGATGAAATGATTAATCAATAAATCAAAAATATCCTTGATAGCCACATCACTTGGTCACTCATGTCCAAATATTAGCTTCCCAGCTCAAAAGGTGCCTGAGATATTGGCCAAATGAGAAAGAAAATAAATAAATGATTAATAATGAAAATAAATAAATAATAATCATAAAAAAATTAAATTATTAATCAATTTGGTCAGAGAACACATAAACTACCACTATTTCATCAGAATCTGTAACTTAAAAAAAAAAATTTTTTTTGTCATTAATCGAATAATTAAATAATTAATCGATTAATTGATTAATTAATAAATCAAAAATATCCTTTGCAGCCAAATCACCTGGTCATTGGCATGTCCAAATATCAGCTTCCTAACTGAAAAGGTGCCTGAGTTAATAATGGTCAGAAGAGAAATGAAATTTAATTAATTAAATAAGTACTTAATTAAACGCTAATAATTAAATAACTCCTCAATTTATTGATTATTCAAAAAACAAAAAATACCGTATTTGACAAAGGACTTGCTCACTACTGTGCCGAAATTTCAGCTTCCTAGCTCAAAGGATGGCTGAGATATCGTCCGGACAACCAAGAAAGAAAACAAACAAACAAGAAAACAAGAAAACAAACAAGAAACCAGAGTGAAAACTGAGTACTCTCTTTCAGCGTGCGTCACTGCCGAGCCCCCTTCGGTGCCCGGCAATGACGATTTGCAATGCCTGGAGGTGGCATAGGAAAGGAGCGGTGTACAAAACCTCTTCGGACATACAGTACTAAGATGGACAGGTCGGTGCAGACCACAAGTTTGGTACGATTTCACAAAAGTTTGAGGAAGTAGTTCAGTGATGTGTGGGACATGACAGACACTGCACACACACACATATATACTGTGTGTGTGTGTGTGTATATATATATGCGTTGTCGAATATACAAGTAAATATGGTATAATTGTCATGATTACTTCGATAACATTATATAGTGTCGTACAGTAAGATTATTATTTGTATTGTATATTATTGTGACGTTATTACGTATATGGATGCTCAGGTTGTGTATCATTTATACGATTTGTGTAACTTTGCACGAAGCGCTTTTCGCAGTTCCATAACCCGATACTATCCACACACCTGAATATATCAGACAAATAAAGTTACTACTCAGATGGACATTTTACGAACGCAAGTGTGCAGATTACCTGTACAAAGAAGAGCACAAATACAGGAAACTAAAGTATAACTCACAAGCACCGAGAGCTATAAACGGAAAATAGACAAACTGCACCGTCTGGGAAGTCTGACAAACAACACGCGTCAACTTACAGACAGACGGCTTACACGTATCAGGTGACCGAAGTAGAGTCACGTGAAGGACACACGTCCGGTCCATCCGGATGTTTTAAGAGATCATTGAGGATTGTTTTCCTATCCTACATTATTAGATCGTTCTTTAGTGCGCGTCTGTCGTACGTTACAATTCGGACATGCACGGCGCACGTGCTATTTACGAATGTTCACGTGATTTCCTGTCCGAACCTTAGGAAAGCAGATTTAGAAAGGCACGTGACGGGCGCGCGCGCCCGTCTAGGTAGGTCACCTGTTGGAGCGCGGGCTCCGCGGCCAAGCACGTCCTGGGCCGCGTCCCGTACGCTTGGAACGCCACGTCGAGGCAGCTCATTGCTCGGGGCTCTTCGATTCCTGGTTCTGAGATCCCGAATTGTACCGATCTCAGCTCGATTGGTCCGACTCTGGTCTGGAGTCCGGGCCCTGGTCCTGGTCCGGGTCCGGGTCCGACCTTCGCTCCTCAATGCTTATACCGACTCCCACAGTTATCCGAGCTCTGCCTTTTCGGATTTCCGAATCATGAGTCTCGACTCACCGCGGCTCCTGTTGTTCCAAGAGTCGTGCGAACGCACATTGAAGAGACGCTTCGTGTTCCACTCGTTACACAGAACGTCCCTTTTGCTTGGCCTGCGTCTAGCTCCTCGTCGTGCGCCCTCAATCCAGCCTCTCCCGCCCTTCTTCATTCCCTTCTTCCTCTTCCTCTCCCCGCCCAGTACGCCCTCTCCTGCTCGGTCTGCGTGTGCAAATCCCTTTACTTCGGTATTAACGCCTTTTGAAATGATGATATTAAAAACGGATCAATGTAACAGTGCCGTGAGTGACAGGTGACAATCCCGAATGTTATTCGTAAAATAATCGCAACGATCAGGAACAATGAATGATACGAGTCATTCATTCCCCGATGATCCGACAAGGCAAACTTGAACCAAACGAGCTTTTATTTCCGTGAAGAATACATTTAATAGGCCTTCATGACTATTATTGTCTTTTGGCGCACGTGAAAAAACCAATGACTATTTATAGATCATACGAAGAGTACCCGATGTGACGATTAGCATGTGAAGAATGAATACCCCATGTAACGATTTATAGAACATGCGAAGAATGAATACCCCATGTAACGATTTATAGAACATGTGAAGAATGAATACCCCATGTAACGATTTATAGAACATGTGAAGAATGAATACCCCATGTAACGATTTATAGAACATGCGAAGAATGAATACCCAATGTAACGATTTATAGAACATGTGAAGAATGAATACCCCATGTAACGATTTATAGAACATGCGAAGACTTCGCCATGTAACGATTTATAGAACATGCGAAGACTTCCCCATGTAACGATTTATAGAACATGCGAAGAGTACCCCATGTAACGATTAACATGTGAAGAATGAATACCCCATGTGACGATTTATAGGACTTGTGAAGAGTACCCGATGTGACGATTAATTTGTGAAGAATACCCCATGTAACGATTTATAGCACATGCGAAGAGTACCCGATGTGACGATTTATAGCACTTGCCAAGAGTACCCGATGTGACGATTTATAGCACATGCGAAGAGTACCCGATGTGACGATTTATAGAACATGTGAAAAGTACCCCGTGTGACCATCTATAGCACATGGGAAGAGTACCCCCATGTGATGAACTACTATAGCACATGCGAAGAGTACCCCATAAGATGATTTATAGCACATGCGAAGATTTATAGAACATGCGAAGTTCGATTTATAGAATTTCGAATGTGACGATTTATTGAACATGCGAAGAGTACCCCATGTGATGAACTACTATAGCACATGCAAAGAGTACCCCCCATATGATGATTTACAGCACATGCTAAGACTACCCCATGTGACGATTAGCATGTGAAGAATACTCCATATGACGATTGGCACACGTGAAGAGTACCTCACATGATGATTAAGAAATGTGAAGAATACCTCATACGATGATTAAGAAGCGTGAATAATACCTCATGTGAGGATTGACACACGTGAAGAGTACCTCACATGATGATTAAGAAATGTGAAGAATACCTCATACGATGATTAAGAAGCGTGAATAATACCTCATGTGAGGATTGACACGTGAAGAGTACCTCACATGATGATTAAGAAATGTGAAGAATACCTCATACGATGATTAAGAAGCGTGAATAATACCTCATGTGAGGATTGACACACGTGAAGAGTACCTCACATGATGATTAAGAAATGTGAAGAATACCTCATATGATGATTAAGAAGCGTGAATAATTTCTCACATGATGATTGACACACGTGAATAATACCTCAGACAAAGCACATGCTTTGCACACGTAAGAAGAATGAATCCAATGAGAGAGGAATGAAGCCAATGAGAGAGGAACGAAGCATCATATTCGCACCTGATCCAAAATCTAATCAGCTTGTTGTTGTCATCCACCAAATTTCGTCCGAATCCGTCCACAACCTTTTGAGATATAGTCAGGTTCACTATGTTAACAAATATAATTTCGTTCAGATTTTGGGAGATTATCAAACCTGTACATTTTTGGAATCATCAGAGCATGGAGAATCCGAAAATCAATGTTGGCATTTGCACAGACACCTGCATGGCCGCCATTTTGGATTTTCAAAATGGCCGCCATAAAATACATATTTTGCGCTATCTGGGCTTCTAGTCAACCTAGAAACTTAATTAAATATGCTAATCCTATGTTTTCTGGGTCAAGGAATCCAATAAAGGCCTCAAAATAGTGCTCAGGATTATAGAAAAGCAACAAACAAAGGTCATTGAAAACCATTGTCTTTATATTTGTGATATAACTGTATTACATAATACATGATATTGCAAGTCCTTTGAAGTTATAGGTATGGGGTTATAAAGCAAGAAAGCAGCCTTGTTAGTATCAGGTTGAACTATAATTCCTATACACAGGATCTACGAGGTCTATACCGTTCAGGAATATGCTTTTACACATCTTCATCACTGTCCTGAGTGTCATTTTCGCAAACGTGTCTACGCAAATGTAAACATTAATTTTTGGATTCCTCATGCTCTGAATATTCCAAAAATGTATAGTTTTGCTAATCTCCAAAAATTTTGAACGAAAAAACATAGTGAACCTGACTAATATAACCGGCACACAAATAAACCAACATAACCTCAATTCACCTTCGGTGGCGAAGATAACAAAAAAGTATTAGAAAAGGTTCATTGCTTGCTGTAAAATAACTATGGTAAAAAGTAAAAATGTTGTAAAATAACTTTGGGCTATGGAGGAATGTTGTTTTTTTAAACGTGTAAAGATAAAGCACAGAATCGGATAAGTTAACATGTTCATGTCAATGTTAGTTACTGTCACATACACCGGTCCCATAAACCACCCAGTACCGTCAATCTCTAGACTACAATGTGTACGTACTTCCTTTTGGGGCTGGCAGGATGGCCTTCAGGTATGTACCGTATGTTAGACTCATCCGTGAGCTGTGTACGTTGGATTCCAATCTCAATCGAAAACGTTGAATTCTGACTGGAAACTGTCATTCTTGTGTCAGTCAGGGCGATCATCAATGCATCATGTGCTGTCCCTCGAATGGACGTTAAAATGGTGACCCATCTGCAGATATTTGTTGGTGGACGTTAAAGATCCCACGGTGTACTTCGAGAACACTATGGAGCTGATACAGGGTGTAACTGTTGTTTAAGCAAATATTATTATTATGACTTCCTGTGGTGGCTGGGCGCTGTATTAGCATTCTGGGACTTCCTCCTTCTTCCTGCCATACCGTTTTGTCCGCGACGAATGAAAGAATTATTGATCAGCTCCATTTTTGATGTTTTCTCTTTAATACTCGACCCTTGGATAGAGGTAAGCTGAATCTCAATTTATTGTTGAACCTCTTGAATTAACTTTGGGCAAATTATTGTATTGTGTGGATGCAAATGTATCGTAGTTTAGGAGTCGCGGAAGGCCAGAGGACGAGGCCATTTTGTAGGGTTCGAAGCTCGTTTATTCGTACAGAAATCTCCAGCACTCTAAACGCGAACGGAAGTGGTACAGCTTTTATAAAGCCAAAACCCTCTTCGGAGGGCGTGGCGCCACAACCACGCATGCGTCACTTCCACACAACCAAAAGCCCCACAAGCCCGTGCACGTGGATTATGACCAAACATATGGTAACCGTCACATGCGAATAAGTTAACCGCGACATGCGAATAAGTTAACCGCGACATGTGAATAAGGTAACCGCTACATGCGCCCCCCCCCCCCCCAGAATGCACTCCCACGGGCATGTACGTAGTTCGCAGGCGCGCTCGGCAGTGCCGAGAAGGCTCGAGCAGTGCTCGGCCTCGGAACGCGCGAAAAAACGCCGCCGTGGGGTTGAGCCGACCGAGGGGCTGGTCAAGGCCTCGGGGGAGGCTGCCGAGGTTCCTCGCAGGCCTCCCGAGGTTGCAGTTCACGGGCGCGCTCGGCAGTGCCGAGAAGGCTCGAGCAGTGCTCGGCCTCGGTGCGTGCAAAAAGGGGTTGAGCCAACCGAGGGGCTGGTCAAGGCCTCGGGGGAGGTTGCCGAGGTTCCTCGCGGGCCTCCCGAGGATGCAGAGTAGGAGTAGTAGTTGCGCGAGTTGCAGCTTTCGACATGCGAGCTGTAGCTGTAGAGTTTTCGCGAGTTGCGAGCAGCAGTGCGCGCGAAGGTAACGAAGCAGCCGTGCCGCCAACGTCAGTGCGCGCGCAAGAGATGAGCAGCAGTGCCACCCACATCTCGTAACTGTGTTCCTTCGGAGGGTCCTGGAGCAGGCTCGCCCCTCTGGTCGTAGAGGAGGAGCCGAGCGCGGTGCGCGAACCACATGGCCGCTCGTCGTTTCCGAAACTCCGGCAGTTCGATCGAAACTGCGTTCGAAACCGCGCCCGCATCCGTTCGGGGGAAGCCGGGGTCACCCGTTTAGGTGGCTTCCCTGGCCAGGGCGCGCTTGCCGTGTTCGTTTGCAGCCCCCGAATCCGTTCAGGGGCAGCCGGGGTCACCAGTTTAGGAGTCGCGGAAGGCGAGAGGACGAGGCCATTTCGTAGGGTTCGAAGCTCGTTTATTCGTACAGAAATCTCCAGCACTCTAAACGCGAATGGAAGTGGTACAGCTTTTATAAAGCCAAAACCCTCTTCGGAGGGCGTGGCTCCACAACCGCGCGTGCGTCACTTCCACACAACCAAAAGCCCCACAGGCCTGTACACGTGGATTATGACCAAACATAAGGTAACCGTCACATGCGAATAAGTTAACCGCGACATGCGAATAAGTTAACCGCGACATGCGAATAAGGTAACCGCTACAGTAGTAGGTTTTGTGTAAATCAATAGCAAGTTCGTTATGCCACCATGATTAACGGCATGTACTGAATGGCTGTATTTTTCTTTTTTCAGTTTTTACGTGAATTAAAGACACGTTTTTTGAAACCAAGACACGTCTCATGACCTCTGAGGATTATAGACAAAGTGTGATATAAACCGCCACAGTAAAAACTCTCCTTGGGATTTGCCATGACTGAGAGGAACACCTTTGGATTGAAGAGTCGAACTGGAAGAGAAATCAAGCTTACAGAGAAAGGTATGGATTTACTACGAGAAAAAAGGCATTGTGTCTATGAACGACTCTATAAAGAACTTTGTCAAAAGATGCCACGGATCATGTGTGTAATAGAATCTGGTGGAACCGCCCACCTGGTACACAAAGAGTGTAAAGACTGGGTTTTGCAGTATGCTTAGTTTCGGAATGCTGAAGAAGAACTTTTTGGCCTCCTCGATGAAGAAGAGCAAACTCAGCAAACCCAGACTTTTAGCAAGAAGGCCATGAATCTTAAAGCTTCAAGGCCACTGTGGAGGAATTCTTCACGAAACCGTTGCAGCCCAAGGTCACAGATGATCTTCAGCTTGGTGACACTGCCTCAGTAGTAAGCAAGAGATCTCATAAGTCCAATGCTTCAAGAGCCAGTTCACGCTCTCTACGCTCCAATGCTGAACTTTTACGCCTTGAAGTAGAACAGAAAAGAGCTGAACTCGGTGCTCGCTCTGCTGCTGTCAACCGCATGCATGAACTGCAACTTGACAATAGAAGATTGATTGAACAGATGGAGCTGTCACGTCTCGAGCTTAAAAGACAGACTGAACTGCTTAATCTACAAACTGAGATGGAAGTGAGTAGAGCTAGGATCAATGTGTTCGATCAGTTTGACGATGGCAGCACTCAACTGAAGCAGACAGGATTTGATGTTGTTATTGACCAACCCCATGCTACTGATGGGGCAAAGCACTTCAACTTGTCTGACTTCCTCTTCCATTGTGAGACAGCCATGGCCACTCTCAGCCAGTTAAATGTACTTGACGACCCGGCTGAGCACAAGAAGATTCTTCTGAAACTCCCAAAGCACATCCAGGAAAAGTGGCTTTGTGTCATCGACCAATGGACACATGGTCCCGACAGTACTGATGCTGATCTTAATACTGCCACCCAGTATGTTCACTACCCTCCCTTTTCCGAGCTGTGCAAGTTTATAGGTCAAGAGGCACGCATTGCCTGCAGCCCCTTCAACCTAAATCATGATGATAGCAAAAAGGAGAACATTAAACCCACCATTCATCACAAGCTTGGTCATGCTCGGAGTTCCACTTCAAAGACAAACCCCACGTCTCGCAAAGGCATCAGCCCAGCGTTTACAGATTCCGTGCCTAAATGCGTTCTGTGCCAGAGTCACCACAGCCTTGAATCATGTCTCATTTTCAAGGCCATGAATCTCAGCAATAGACTGGACTATCTCACGAAAAGAGGCCTGTGTTTTGGATGTATGAGATGGGGTCACAGACGACGCGAATGCAAACATAAGAAGCAGTGCTCCACCTGTGGACGCTCTCACCCGACACTGCTCCATGACGATTCACAGTCAACACCTGAGAAAGAAACAAAGGACATCCGTGATGACAAGCAGACCAAAGTCTAGATCACCACTGCACATCGTGTCCAGACTTGCGATGTTGCTCAGAACTGTTTTCATACTCTCATTGTCCCTGTTTTGCTTCACCATCAAGACAATCCGCAGGACAATGTGATTGTGTACGCCCTACTCGACGAACATGCTGATTCTTGCTTTGTTTCAGATTCTGTTCTGGACAAGCTCGAAGTGGATGGAGAAGCAGTTAAACCAAATTAGTTTACAATACTGGGCAAAGGTACATTGTCGTCCAAGAAAATACATGGTCTTGTCATCAAGGGATTGAATGAGAACAAGGAGATACCATTGCCAGGTACCTACTCGAGACAGTCGATTAATGTAAATCATAGCCAGATTCCGAGGTCAGGTACAGTTAGACGGTGGTCGCATTTGAAAGGAGTTGCAAACTTGCTCCCTCCCTATCTAAAGGACACAGAAATTGGACTTCTTATTGGTTGTAACTGTTCACGTGCTATCAGACCCAGAGATGTGGTGCACGGTAATGAAGAATACCCCTATGAGGTAAACACTGCACTCGGATGGGGTGTCGTTGGAATGATGCATCGTGAAGATACAAGTGACAACAACCATGCCAGTAGATTTGCAACTTTATCACATGAGAGACAGTGTCATTTTGCCTTTCATACCCAAGTGAAGGAGATAACTCCCATCCAGGTCAGCAAGATGTTTGAGTTGGACTTTAGTGAAAGGGCCACGGATGAGAAGGTGTCTGTCGAAGGTAGAAGATTTCTCCAAAAAATGCAAGAAGGAATCTACTCGAAGGACGATGGCCATTTTGAAATGCCACTACCTCCAAAGACAGATAAGATCCAACTTCCAAACAATAAACTGATGGCAGTGAGACGACTGAACAAGTTGAAGGCAAAAATGATCAGATGCCCTGGATGACTACACTGTCGCCATGAAGGACATTATTGACAAGGGCTATGCTGAGAGGGTCCCGGAGAGTGAGCTTGCTCTCGACAATGGATATGTGTGGTACATACCCCACCATGGTGTATATCACCCAAAGAAGCCTGGGAGGATAAGGATCGTCTTTGATTGCAGTGCAGAGTATGAAGGGGAAGTGCTCAACAGACACCTACTGCAAGGCCCTGATATGACCAATAATCTAGTTGGTGTTTTGTGCTGCTTCTGCAAGGAACATGTGGCCTTCACTTGTGATATTGAGGCCATGTTTCACCAAGTCGGTGTTGATGAGAAGGACCGCAATCCACCGAGAGTCTTATGGTGGGAAGACTGCCAACTGGGCAATCCACCAGTGGTGTATCGTATGACTGTCCACCTCTTTGGTGCAACCTCCTCACCAGGATGTGCAAACTTTGCACTCAAGTCTGCTGCCGATTCATTTGAGAAGAGTTGTGGAAAGAAAGCTGCAGATTTCTTCAAGAAAGACTTCTATGTTGACGACGGGTTGAAGTCAGTAGCATCAAGTGCTGAAGCCCGACAACTGATAGAAGACAGCAGGCGGCTATGTGAGAAGGGAGGTTTCCATCTCCACAAGTACATCTCAAATGACAAAGATGTTCTGAAGGCAATCCCCACTTCTGAGCATGCCAAGGACATTCAGAACATTGACATGTTTCCAGAAGATTTGCCTTTGGAGTGCACTCCAGGAGTACAGTGGTTTGTTCAATCTGACACTTTGCAATTTCGAGTTGAACTCCAAGAGAAACCTCTCACTCGCCGTGGAATTCTGTCTACAGTCAGCTCCATATTTGACCCCCTTGGTCTTGTTGCCCCTTTCCTGCTCGTGGGAAAACTCATTCTCCAAGAGTTGTGCCATGAAAGACGTGACTGGGACGATCCAGTCTCTGAAAGCACCAAAGCCCAGTGGGAGAAATGGAGACATGATATTTGTCACTTGTCTTTACTTGAGATTCCCTGATGCTACAAGTCAAAGGATGTTGATGATGTAAAATTAACAGAACTACACCACTTCTCTGATGCCAGCTTGGATGGCTATGGTCAGTGCAGTTATCCTCAACTGACAGATGCTCAAGGTAGAGTGAGCTCAACACGGGTTATGGGGAAATCGCGAGTGACTCCATCGAAACCGGTCACAGTACCTAGACTAGAGCTTACAGCGGCTGTCACCTCTGTGAAAGTGAGCAGCTTTCTCCTGAAGGAATTGGAATACAATAACATCACTCAGTTCTTCTATACTGACAGCAAAGTAGTACTTGGGTATATCTCCAATGAAAGTAGACGATTCCATATCTGCGTTGCCAATCATGTGCAGAAGATACGAGACTACACTTCGCCACAGGACTGGAGATATATTGACACCAACAGCAACCCAGCTGATCTCGCTTCCCATGGTCTGTCAGCCCAATAATATTGATTGACAGTAAGTTATGGTGGACTGGTCCAGAAGTCCTTTCAACGACTGATATCCCACCACCTGCTGATGAATGTGTCCAGCTGACAACAGATGATCCTTAGGTGAAGAGCATATTAGCGTTCAGTGTCCAGCCCACACCCGCTGGCTCTACAAGTCTGATGGATAGATTTCAGTGTTTCTCCAGCTGGTTTTGTCTCAAGAGAGCCATAGCAGTGTGTCTTCGCTTTATTGAAAAACTTAGAAATCACAGGGTGAAGATGCCGTCCAGAATTCCTGTTAACCGCCATGTGCTGCTCGATGACGGGATGAAGACGTATGCTCCTGTCTCTGTGGTTGAAATGCAACTGGCAGAAGAAATGATTGTGAGACTGGTGCAGGCTCAGGCTTTCCCCAGGGAAATCTATATTCTGAGCAGATCTTGATCTAGCCATGATTCAAGTGATGGGAATCAATACAGATATCAGTCAGTCAGCAAGAGGAGCCCACTATGCACGCTTGACCCTTTTCTGGATAAAACCAGAATATTGAGAGTTGGTGGCATTAAGAGAGCAGCGGTGCCAAGGGATGTGAAACATCCTATTCTGCTTCCACGTCACAGCCATATCAGTAGCATCATCATCGACCATTATCATGTTGAGAGTGGTCACTCTGGTCGTGGCATGACATTGAATGGAATTTGTCAAGCTGGATTTTGGATAGTTTGAGCCAGAGCCGCTGTGACAATGCATGTGTTAAGATGTGTGACATGCCGGAAACATTGAGGTGCGCCATGTGCAGAAGATACGAGACTACACTTCACCACAGGACTGGAGATATATTGACACCAACAGCAACAACGCTTATCGGAGATTCATCTGCAGGAGGGGCCCCATCAGACAGCTTCGATCGGACAGGGGCACCAATTTCATTGGAGGCAAGAGCGAATTGAATGCCGCCCTGGTTGAAATGGACAATATGAAAATTTCACATGAGTTACTCAAGCACAGTTGTGACTGGGTTGTTTTCAATATGAATGTTCCCCATGCCAGTCACATGGGAGGAACATGGGAGAGGATGATTCGCTCTACCAGAAACACTCTATCGGTTCTCCGACAGCAGCATGGACAGCATTTGGATGACGAGCTGTTCAGAACTCTCATGATTGAGGCAGAGGCCATCGTGAATAGCCGGCCTCTCACTTACGTCGATATGAGGTCCCCAGATTCTCCTAAACCAATTACACCGAGTCAGCTGCTGACGCTGAAATCCAAGGTGGTTCTTCCTCCACCAGGCGTGTTTGTTTCGCCAAGACCTATATTGTCGTCGCAGATGGCGTCGTGTGCAGTTCCTGGCCAATGACTTTTGGTCACGGTGGAAGTCTGAGTTTCTATCTACCCTGCAAGAACGAAACAAGTGGACAAAGCCCCAGAAGAGCCTCATTAAAGATGATATTGTCATGATGGTGGATGACTCACTACCAAGATGCCAATGGCTGTTGGCTCGTGTCATCGAGGCTTATCCTGGACAAGATGGACATACCCGGAAGGTCAAGATCCAAGTTGGAAAATCTATTTTCGAGAGACCCATCCACAATATTGTGATGTTGGTGCACCGGGAATCCCCTGACGAGGAGCCAAACCTCTAATGGACTATTGAACAATGTAGATACATATTGGATTATCTTGCTTCAAGAATTCAGTGTTTCTCTGTATGCTTGTTTTCAGTTGATGATAACTTTGAATACCTCAGTTGTGGGTAATTGCATTTATTGCATCATTGTAACTGGTAGATTTGGGTGTATTGATTGTTTAAAGATAATTTGAAATGTCAAATTAGAGGAGCCATGTAACTTTTGTTTCAGCAAATATTATTATTATGACTTCCTGTGGTGGCTAGGCGCTGTATTAGCATTCTGGCACCTCCGCTTTCTTCCTGCCAAACCGTTTTGTCCGCGACGAACGAAAGAACTGATCGGCTCCATTTTCGATGTTTTCTCTTTAATACCCGACCCTTGGATAGAGGTAAGCTGAATCTCAATTTATTGTTGAACCTCTTGAAGTAACTTTAGGCAAATTATTGTATTGTGTGGATGCAAATGTATCATAGTAGGTTTTGTGTAAATCATATAGCAAGTTCGTTATGCCGCCATGATTAACGGCATGTACTGAATGGCTGTATTTTTCTTTTTCAGTTTTTACGTGAATTAAAGACACGCTTTTTGAAACCAAGACAAGTCTCGTGACCTCTGAGGATTATAGACATAAAGTGTGATAACCGCCACACATGGCATGACCAAAAGTATTTGGACACCCCTCATAATTATTGGATTAGGCTGTTTCAGCTACACCTATTGCTGACAGGTATATATAATCAAGCACACAGCCATGCAATCTCCATAGACAAACATTGGCAGTAGAATGGGCCGTACTGAAGAGCTCAGTGACTTTCAATGTAGCACCGTCATAGGATGCCACCTTTCCAATGTCAGTTCATCAAATTTCTGCCCTGCTAGTGCTACCCCAGTCAACTGTAAGTGCTGTTATTGTGAAGTGGAAACGTCTAGGAGCAACAACAACTCAGCCATGAAGTGGTAGGCCACACAAGCTCACAGAACAGGACCGCTGAGTGCTGAAGCGTATAGCACGTAAAAATCGTCTGTCCTTGGTTGCAACACACTACCGAGTTCCAAACTGCCTCTGGAAGCAACGTCAGCACAACAGCTGTTCGTCGGGAGCTTCATGAAATGGGTTTCCATGGCTGAGCAGCCACACACAAACCTAAGATCACCATGCACAATGCCAAGCATTGGCTGCAGTGGTTTAAATCTCGGTGCTATTCTACTCTGGACGAGTGGAAACGCGTTCTCTGGGGTGTTGAAATCCGCTTTACTATCTGTAAGTCCGACGGACGAATCTGGGTTTGGCGGATGCCAGGAGAACGCGACCTGCCCGAATGCATAGTGGCAGCTGTAAAGCTTGGTGGAGGAGGAATAATGGTCTGGGGCTGTTTTTCATGGTTCGGGCTCGGCCCCTTAGTTCCATTGAAGGGAAATCTTAACGCTACAGCATACAATGACATTCTACACGATTGTGTGTTTCCAACTTTGTGGCAACAGTTAGGTGAAGGCTCTTTCCTATTTCAGCATGACAATGCCCCCGTGCACAAGGCGAGGTCCATACAGAAATGGTTTGTCGAGATCGGTGTGGATGAACTTGACTGGCCTGCACAAAGCCCTGACCTCAACCCCATCGAACACCTTTGGGATGAATTGGAACACCGACAGCGAGCTCTTGTGGCTGAATGCTCTTGTGGCTGAATGGAAGCAAATCCCCGCAACAATGTTCCAACATCTAGTGGAAAGTCTTCCCAGAAGAGTGGAGGCTGTTATGGCAGCAAAGGGGGGGGGGGGGGGGCGACCAAAATATTAATGCCCATGATTGTGGAATGAGATGTGTGATGTTCGGGTGTCCACATACTTTTGGTCATGTAGTGTATCTCTGAGGCACCATAAACAAATTCCAAATCATTGCTCCAACAGTCTTAACCTCTAACCTACCGGTCTTGCTCCCAGCAATGATGCAACCACCAGTAACATGCTGCGTATGGAATGAATGAAAGCTTTCTTTGATCTGATTCTTCTAATGTACTGAGCACGATCTCCTAATGATCGTGCTCGGTACTAATGCACGAATGTCTTCTAATGCACAATCTTCTAATGTCTGACATTACTTTTTTTATTATTATTAGGATTTTTAAAGTATGTTGGTTGGTTGCGTGGCATTCTGTATGCGTGTTACTTGTGAAAATCGAAGATTTTTCAAGTATAATGGTTGGTCTTGTGCGTTATTACTTGGCAAAAATATTTTTTATTTGACAAGTGTGTTGATCACTCCGGTTTGTGTGTTTGTTTATCTGTCCGCTCACTTATGCTTGCCTATAGGTCACAATTTTAAACCAATCTCCACGAAACTTCACTAAACGGTAGAGTTCGTGGTCCGACAAAATCCTATATATTTTTGAGGTTAAAAGGTGAACCAATTGTTCTTTCAAGTTTCTAAAATCCTCAATTTTCATCCGATTGACTTGAAATTTGAATAGGATTTACATATCAGCTAACTGAATTCAACCACCAACTATTTTTGAGATCAACATAGGCAAAACGGCATCCAGATGGCATTCCTGTTGTGGTCCTCAAATTCTGCGTTCGCAGACTTACTCCGATTTTCTCCAAGCTTTTCACCTTCTCCTATTGCCATCCAATTAACTTGACCTCCAATATCACCAAAGTCATGGATTCTCTCATCAATAAATAACTTTTAACCCAACTCGAATCTTACTCTCTCATCAAGCACCACCAATAGGACTTCCCGCAAAGCCAGGTCCACTGGTAGTCATCTCGCCTACTTTGCCAAGAAATGCTCTTCAGCTCTCAAGTACTTCAGAGAAAGTCGAGTTGTTGTGCTGGACATCAGCAAAGTCTTTGTCAGCGTTTGGTGCAAAGGACTCTGAGTGAAGCTCCCAATGTATAGTATGAGTATTCAGCCACAGCCCATCTCCTGGCTTTCCAGCTTTCTCACTGGGAAATCGATCTCTACCTGCATTAATGGTGCCATCTTTGACCCCTCCCCCCACCCCCCATCACATTAATTCTGGTATCCCTCAATGTTCTGTCATCTTGCCCTTCCTCTGTATTCTTTTCATCAATTACCTCATCATAGTTACTAACATATACTGCAAATATTTTCTAGGCAATACGGGACTTTCCAAATGACATATAAATGCTAAACGAGGCCTTCTGCGCATGCGCTGTGTGTTTTCACTGAAATGGTTCTGCTCGCCGGGCATTTTTAACCTGCCGTTGCCAGCGCGAAATCTGTAATTCAAATCACCTTTCAAACATAATGTTCAGCATCTATCTATAATTCCAGTAATCTCTGTATGTGTGTTTGTTTGTTTGTTTGTTTGTTTGTCTGTGACCGCTGTTTCTCGACAACCACGGGTCCGATATACTTTAAACTTGCCAGGTATATTGCTGGGGACCCGAGGATGTGCCTTTTCAAGGTTTCATATTAATCGGACAATTACTTACCGAGCTATGTCCAAAAAACGATTCAACCAATCAGAGAGCAGCGAGCTATCGCGTGTGCCGAACGTGGCGAACACACTCTGCCTCGGACGGCACATTTGAGAGCGTATTCATTTATTTCACGTTGGCAAACTATGTTGGCGTTAAACTATGTTTTAAAACTAATTAAAACTACTATCTATAATTCCACGGGTCCGATAAAAAACACCGTACTCGCAAGCCGTTCGCTTTGGACCAAACCATTTCATGTAAATAGAGGGGGGGGGATTGTCACCATACTCGCAAGCCGTTCGCTTTGGACCAAACCATTTCATGTAAATAGAGGGGGGGGATATAATTTTAGATATATATATAGTACGGGCATGCCCTAGTTTAGATGAAAGAGTGGCAAGTTTAAAATGGTGAACCCCTTTTTATTTTTTTTATTTTTTACAACATCGAGGCTTGTGTAAGAGCTAACATTAATGACCAAAAAAAACAAACGGACACATAAGACACAATAAAGGGAGCAGGACACAAGATGGGGAGAGAGGGGGAAGCACACAAGTACAACATTTGAGAGCAGGGACATCAGGAGATCTGTGGGAGGGAGAGGGCTTGGGGGGAGAAGGTGTGGGAAGGGGGGTGGGAGAGGTAAAAAAAAACAACACATTGACACAGCTAGGACTTCCAGGAAAGAAGATTGGTATTTCAGAAAAGTGGATCTGGGGTGAATTAATGAGGGTAGAAAAGATCTAGGTTTTGGATGGGGGAAGATAAGAGATGGTGGTGAACAGCTGTTTTAAAGACCTGGAGGGAGGAGTAGGATTGATGAGAGTGAGGGAGTTTGTTCCAGAGATGGGAGAAAAGAGGAATGAAAGAGTGGAGGTGAGCACAGAGTCTTGATTTTGGCAGTTTCACCAGAAGAGGGTTGCTGACAGATCTTGTGCGACCTGTAGGAGTATTTGGGGGACAGAGCACAGACAGGGCTGGGGAAGCTAGGCCAGAGAGGAGTCGGTAGAAGACAGAAAGACCACCAACATGCCTGTGGTGAGTGAGTGAAAGGCCCTCAGACTTAGCTTCATCGCAGGAGATTCCAATGATTCTGAAAGCTTTGGTTTCAACAGCTTGAAGCCGAGCGAGGTGTGAGGCAGGAGCACCAGCCTAGAGGGGAGAGCAGTATTCCATTGAGATGCAGATGAAAGCCTTGTATGTGGTGAGGAGCTCAGGTGTGCCAAAGAAGGGGTTCGCACGACGGAGGATGCCCAGTCGGAGACTGGCTTTGGAGGCCAGCTTGGAAATGTGGTTTTCCCAGGAAAGATCATGGCAGATTGTGAGACCCAAGAGCTTGAGTGACAGAACTTCTTGGAGAGGATTGTTGAGAAAGTAGATGGGAGGGTTGTCCAGACGGTCTTTTTGGAGAGACGTCATGAGAGTGTGAGATTTCTCAGGATTGAAAGACATGTTCCACTTGTTTGACCAGTCTGATTTTATCCAGGTCTGCAGAGAGTGAGGAGGCTGCAGACTGTCGATCTGAGGGATGAGGTATGGAGCGGCAGAGAGTGGAGTCATCAGCAAAGAGATAGAGAGGATTTTCCAGAGAGTTGGAGAGATCATTGATGAAGACCAGAAAAAGCACAGGACCCAGAAAACTGCCTTTGGGAACTCCAGCCTGAACAGGAAGAGGAGATGAGAGAAATCCATTCAGGGCCACACGTTGACTACGATCAGAGAGGAAGTCCGCAAGCCATGCGTGGAGATTTCCATGGATACCACAGGAGGAGAGTTTGGTGAGCAGAGCGGGGTGCCAGACTGTATCAAAGGCACGTAATATGTCAAGGCAGACAGCTCTAACTTCCTGTTTGACATTGAGGACCTCCATCCATTGTTGGGACAGCAGAAGCAGCATATCCAGAGTAGAATAACCTGGTCTGAATCCAAATTTATGATCAGAGATCAAGCCATTGGAGAAGAGGAAGGATTTGATATCCGAAGCAATGATGGATTCCATGACTTTGCTGATAATTGGGAGCAGGCTAATTGGTCTGTAGTTGCAAGGATCTGTTTTTACACCTTTTTTGTGTAAAGCGGTCATGTTGGCCGATTTCCAAGCTGATGGCAGTTGACCTTGAGGAAAAGAGAGGGTGAAGAGAACAGAGAAAGGGTGAGATAGGATGGCAGAGCAGGATTTTAGGACCCGTGGGCTGATGCCGTCTGGTCCAGTTGCAGAATCAGAGTCGAGGATTGACAGAAACTTTTCCACCTCGTCAGGAGAGAAGGACACAGAGTCCAGGAGCAGCTGGGTTTGACTGGGTAAGGTGGGTACAGAGAGAGATGGGTTTGGGACACAAGATTTTGATGCAAACACAGAGTTGAGGCATTTAGCTTTTTCACATGTGGAGTCAGCTGTGTAGCGTTTGAGGTAAGGGAGGGGATGGAGGAGGAAAAAACACCAGAAACAGATTTGACCAGATGCCACGAGGATTTGGAAGAGGAAGACAGGTTTGAGAGTTCACTCTTGAGAGTAGAGAGATATTGTTTCCTAGCTCTCCTGAGGGTAGACACACTTGTTCCGGGCTTTGTGAAAGGAAATGAGATTGCCTTCCGTTGGATTTGCCATCCAGGAGGTGAAGGCAAGTTGTTAATTGTTGTGTTCCTGAATGAAAATTGGACTCACGGAAATATCGGAATACGAAAAATATCCATGGATGATGATAGGTGTCACGTTTAAACCATTGCATTTACTGTTGGTAGAAGCTAGCAGTGGCAGTGGATATAACACACACACACACACACACACACACACACACACACACACACACACACACACACACACACACACACACACAATTAATTGTACAGTATCGGTTGTTCCTAAACTTAAATATAAATAATTTAAAGGATTGTTGTAAATGATGTTAATTTCACAACATCCCGTATTCAACTTTATTTAAATTGCAAATCTCAAACATCGTTTCTCCACCTAAAGCAAGAACGTTAACCCGTAAGCAATTGACTAGTTTCCCGACTGCATGAATCATCAGCTGGGCACCGTTCTTCCTCAAGGTGCACGTGCACGCACACACACACACACACACACACACACACACACACACGCTTCTCCTTTTATCAATAGATAATATAGTATAATTTTGTCTGCCAAAAAGGTAAAAACTCTAGGTTATTTTTCACCCCTGTTTGTCTGTGAGCAGGATATCAAAAAGTTATGGATGGATTTGGACAAAACTTGGTGGACAGGTCGGGTGTGTTACAAGGAAGAATTGATTCAATTTAGGTGAAGTTCCAGAACCAGCTCTGGATATGAAAATTTGTTCTGTGATTATTCACAATTGAGTGGGCTAAAAATGATATATAGCATTATCTTTCAAAATGTTGTGGGCGAGTTGTGACAAAACTCGGTGGAAGAGTTGGTTCGGTGACAAGAACAAGTGAATTCGATTTTGGTTCAGGTCCGGATGCAGATCCGGTCGATCATTGGGATACAAAAAGTAAACTGTTCATCCTGGATGGCTCCACCGAATGTAGTTACTCCTGTAGCCACGGAACCAAACAAAACGGAACCAAACAAAATGGAACCAAACAAAACGTATATATTGTCCTGTCTGTGGCCAATGAACACCAGCCTTGGACGAATAGCCGAACCAGCTTTAACTCCGAGGTGTCCCCAAAAGATGACGGTTGTTTTTGGTGCACGTGGGAATGAAGGAATTTGAGATGTTTAATTAAACGAAACACACAGGTTTTTTTTTGGTTTTTTTGTTTTTTTTTGTATACAAGATCGAGGCTCGTGAAAGGAAGCCACAACGAACAGACACAACAACGAAATCCAACAATAATGACTTAATGAAAATAAATCAGACGAAAATGTCAAATTTAATGTTGAGGTAAAAACTATTTCCTATGTGAGGTACCTCCACATCCGGACTCAAATACAGACAAGGGGGAAGACAAAATATAATATATTGTTACGGATCTCCGACGTCGGCTCTCCCCTTATCAAGAGGGGGTTAATCCCCTTGTCCTTTTATGTGGCCGACGCGAGTCCTGGAAGTTATAACATTCCTTCCGGTCGGTGGTAAATAGGGTTGTTGGTCGATTTTTAGTCTTATTACCTAATTACTACCACCGACTGTAAAGCAAGGGAATAACTCCCGCTCGAACCACGGATATTGATGGGATAGGCCGAACGGATAGCAATCCACGATCCGAGCTGTTAACAGGTGACTAGACCCGATTGTAGCGGTTCCGAATCGTGCCACGCTTACCCAATTAGAGAAAAGACTGATGCGATCGGATGGAGAGGAAACCAGGAAAATAGGAAGAACAGAGCAATTTATGAACATATGTACAAAGAAGAAGAGGAAACGAAAGAAATGTACATGAAAGAAAGAGGAAGGAAAAGCACACAGGGCAATCTTAATTACAGTCTTAACTTATTCCCTGGACAAACGGGCCCGTCTCACATACAGACACTCACACGGGGATTGCAGATGGTCGGATGGAAGGTCACCAGCGCGTCCAGGCTCCAGTCCGGCTCCGGTCCAGGCGATGAAAAACCCGGCAGGCAGCTCGTATTGTAACGTAGCGCGAACGGACAATTAGAATGACGGGGGGAAGGCTGGTGTACTGGCGTACGTATTATTCGCACGACTCGCGCCAAGCGCTCCCTCCCAAATGTCCTGCTTTGAAATACCAATGCCAGCGAGCCCTCTTTGCACAGTCCTTTCAACCACGATCAGTTCTTTATCATGCTGCAAATGGAGCCAGTCCTGTTCAACCACGATCAAGCGCATATACTCTCGAGTCCGACTCTCGGTAATCACGACAGTCCTTAGCGAGAGTCCTTTTAACACAAGCTTCCTACGAGAGTCCTTCCAAGCCCTTCAAATCGCAGCAGTCCTGTAAAAGGGCTTTTGCGCGCGCTTTTATAAGTCAAGCCAGCGATCGCTCCGCCAGCCCCAACCACGCCCTGCCAGGCGATGTCACTCCAGCCCTGGTTGGCTGGTTATTGCTTACCGGCCCCGCCCTGACGGCTGGGTGACGTGGCCACACCTCCTCCCTGGCGCTCCGCCCCCTTTTTCCGGGCTTCACCTCGTGGCTTATGGTGGGGTTTGAGCGAGTTCACGCTCAAGGGCAGCGAAGGCTGTGGCCAAGGAGCGTACCAAATTGGGAGGGGCCATGGGGCACAGACTGGGGAGCGTGCTTAATGGCGTCGCTTGGAGGGAGGCTGCAAAAATGGACGGAAGGGCCTACTCTTATTTGATTGACGCAACGCAGATTCAACTATTGGGGATGGCCTTATCTAACACAGACTAAGAAATAACTGACGTCCTATGGTGACCTACGTGTTGCTTGTGGCCTACCTATGGGGTGCTACCTTTAACCTTTAATGATGTTATATTTATTCACAAGTGTGGGTTCTCAAAACCGCAACAATATGTTCCCTTTTTATAGTGCAGTCACTTAGCTCTGGCCTCACAAGTTTCTCTGCGAGGTTTGCAACTGGGGACGAGGCCCAGAGCTCGATGTCCCTCCGGCAGAACCCAGCACAAGATGGTGGCCGTGCCGCGCCCGAAGTAGCCACCGGCGTGAGGCAATTAGACAGGACGGCCTCCTTTGCTTCGCTCACGGCCTCCTCCGCCTCTGAAGAGCACCACAGCCAAAACAACACCTCACAATGCTGCCCACGCAGCCAAGAGCTCTCCACTCTTCAAAAGTGCACAATGGAGCTGCCTTCCTCCTCCAAAAACCCACATCAAGAGAGAGAGAGAGAGAGAGAGTGAGACGCACTCTTCTTCCTCTCCCTCCTCTCGAAGCTTCTTGCTCTGACATCACCCCGACCAATCGCCGAGCTCTGTTGAATCACCCTACGTTCCTCTCGACCAATCACGAACTTTGGGCGTGGCCTTCCGGCTTTGCTTGGCGTGAGTGTTCAGTAAGGCGTGGCTTACTTGCCGATCGGCAATGTTCGGGAATCTGTTTGCATGCAGTGGATGGTTATTGTTGTTTAATGGAAGCTTTACATGGCTGGCCTGGTTGTATTTGTAAAAATGTAGGGACAAGATCACAGAGGGAATATCACATACTGGGGAGAACTAACCTTAATTCCTAACTAGTTAGCACAGCTTCACCCCTCGTGTGAAGACACATAAACAATCTTAAGCTCCAGTTTCCCTTCTTAAATACATCGAGATGTCTCCTACGCATCCACGGTCCATGCTATAACTCTACAATCCTATCTTTACTATGTGATTCCATCATCTACCCCCACAAACATAACAATATTAACAAGAGTGAGAATTGTTTTGCAATACATGTCCCTTACCGATGTGATATTTTCTAATTCCAAAAACAGCATAACTGTGAAAAATCGACGAAGCTCCCTGAAACTCGAACTTTTTCTGTAACCTGTCATATGTTAAAGGGTATGGGGAAATTTTTTTATGAAAAACCACAGGTGAGATGGATGGATGGACAGACCGACAGATGGAGAGCATACCTATATAGTCCCCTCAAATGAAACCAGTAGGGGACTAATAATGCCCTCACAGCCCATACAACTCCCACACCCACCACTCTCCTCCCCTCTCCTCCCAAACATGATTAACAGCAAAACATCACCATTTTAAACTTTCCCTGTGGATTGACAAGCCCCAGATATGACCTCACCATCGGTGTTAAGAAGCAACTAAACCAGATACGGTGTCTCCCTGTGGGAAGCCTGCCTCGATGTTGGTAATGATAGCATCGTCTTTCCCATTGAAGACGTCCATTAAATAAATCAGCAAGCCTGCCATGTTCACACGAGGTAATCCCGCAAGGTTCAAAGTCCACTGACTGGCAGGGATGATTAGGGAGATCGGGTAGAACGCGGCCATACATAGGCCTTGCATGGGCCCACATCGTCGGGAGTTTTTACAGTACGGGCTGCAAGATGTTAACTTTTTGGGCGAGTCGATCAGAAAATTCTCCAAATCTTTTGTTGTGCAGAGGAACACCCATTTCTGTCAGGTACTTTCCCAAGAATGTTCAGCTTATTTTAGAAGCTTTGTGAGCCATTTTATGTTACAATTCTTATCTGGCGCGTAAGATATACTCTGCGCATGCACTTCAAGCATTCTGGGGCAGATTACGTCATTTCAAAAATCCCTTATTGACTATGTTTTGTTTAAATGTTACAGGTATATCGTTTTAAAAGTTACAATTAGAATCGAACATTTCGCACACCTCCACAGCAGAGTGATGACATGTCATGAAATGTAAGCCTGCAAATGACGTGTACACATCACAAATGCCGACAAAAGGAAACGTCACAAATTAAAGTGTACAATAATTTCTAAGGAAACTTTTAAATCCTGATCGAAGGCTCCATCTTTGTCTTTTGCGATCATCCTGAGTCCCGATACTCCAGTGCTGCATTTACTCAGTTATTACTTGTAAAATCGAAGCTTTTTCAAGTATGTTGGTTTGTCTTGTGCGTTCTTCTGTCTGTCAATCGCCTACAGGTCACAATTTTAAACCGATCTTCACGAAACTTCACCAGATGGTGGAGTTGGTCATAAGGAAGAAGCCTATTGATTTTGAGGTCAATGATCAACTTAAGGTCTAATTTCTAAAATTGTCATTTTTCATCCGATTGACTTAAAAATTTAACAGCATTTGCATATTGTCACTAAATTGAAAAAACTATTTGAGGTTAAAAGGCCACAGGTCAACTCAATGTCAAACTTCTACGATCATCAATTTTCATCTGAAAAATCATTACTTTTCATCCTATTAACTTGAAAGTTAAACAGCAATTACATGGTGCATCACTGAATTGGGAAACCATCTATTTTTGAGGTCAAAAGGTCAAAGGTCAACCTAAGGTCAAACTTTTAATATCAATTTTCATCTGAAAAATCATCAATTTTAATCCGATTGACCCGAGCTTTGATTAAGATCGTCAATTTTAATCTTAATGAAATGGACAATTTGATGTATCCATGGCAACTTTTTATTTTGGGGAGGGTGGATTTTGGAAGTATCATGCTCTACATGACGTCATTGTTGTTTAATTATCAAGAAGCTGACAGGGAGAGTAGTAGACATCAGTGTGTACTTTCACAATAAGCTTTAAGTTCCAAAGCTTTCAGAATCATTGGAATCTCCCGCGATGAAGCTGACTCTGAGGGTCTTTCTCTCTCTCACCGCAGGCAGGTTGGTGGTCTTTCTGTCTTCTACCGACTCCTCTCCGGCCTGGCTCCCCCAGCTCTCTCTGTGCTCTGTCCCCCAAATATTCGTACAGGTCGCACAAGATCCGCCAGCAACCCTCTTCTGGTGATATTGCCAAAATCAAGACTCTCTGCTCACCTTCATTCCTCTTTTCTCCCGCCTCTGAAACAAACTCCCTCACTCTCTTCAATCCCACTCCTCCCTCCAGGTCTTTAAAACAGCTAGCTGTTCACCACCATCTCTTATCTTCCCCCTTCCAAAACCTTGATCTTTTCTACCACTGTCAATTCACCCCAAATCCACTTTTTTGAAATACCGACATCTTTCCTGGAAGTCCTAGCAGTGTCCATGTGTTTTGTTTTTTTACCTCCCCCCCCCCTCTTCCCATGCCTCCTCCCCCCCCCCTCTTCCCATGCCTCCTCCCCCCAAGCCCTCTCCGTCCCACAGATCTCCCGATGTCCCTGCTCTCAAATGTTGTACTTGTGTGCTTCCCTCTCTCTCCCCATCTTGTCTCCCGCTCCCTTTATCTTATGTTTTATGTGTCAGTTTGTCTTTTTGTGATCGATGTTAGCTCCTACACGAGCCTCGATCTTGTATCCCAAAAAAAAAAAAAAAATTACCAGGACGAGGACAAATACAAATACAAATAAAAAAGGACAAATACATATGGTGTGTCAGTGTGCTGGGATTTGAACTTGGGTTCCCCATGGGCCAGGATCATGTTCATCATGATCAGTCAGGGGTTCGGATGAAAACACCAACAGACCAACACAAACCTTCTTCATTTTTGCCGTTATGAATTTTGTTTACATTCCGAATGGTTACAAAGGTTCTTTCTTTATCTTTCTTGATCTGAAAGCCTTTTTTCCGACACCAAATGAACCATAACATCCGCATCAAATAAACCAATCAACTCCGTATATGGGATTTGAACTTGGCATACCAGGCTTTATGAGCTGTGCGTTCTCAGATTGGGATTCCGGGAATAGAAGGTCAAACAGGCCGATCCACGTATAATGAAAGGCTCGAATGATGAGACTTCAGAGTACGTTCGGCACCATTATCCATCGAGCTTTTCGGCCTTCACCGCGCGCGACAGCCATTAACGAGTGGAAAATCTTTATAAGTGACGTAATATTGGGGAAACCCTTTAAATGGCGCGCACGTGCAGCGAGCATGAAAACTCTCCGTTGTGTGGACGCGTGCGCTTCGGACGCGTGTGTACACGTTTGTAGAAATCCGCGCACACATGATACATTGATGTTACATTAGACACGCAGTGAGTGCACTCGGAGTGCGCAGGGCAAACGTTTCCATCGTCGAGCACACTACGAAAGGGCGCACGACTTGTGGCCCGATCCCGTGTACCCGTGACGGTATTCGCTTTTTGAAACACGTGCATTAGGTTGCACTGATGTAACCGGTTCGAGGCCGCTGTGGATTGCGTTCTTTACGTGAAAGGCGGGGAACGAGCGAGGGGTAATATGGAAAGCATTAAAGCATCCAAGGCCGCCGTAATGGCGCGCCGATCAAGCCCAATTTCTCTGACCCCCCGACCCTTCTCGCCGCGCGGGATGGAAATTGCCCGCGTGCGGCGATTGGGTTTCCGCGCCGCGCAGGCCGACCGAGAGGGATCGCATTCCGCGAGGGGCGGGGCCGCCTTACTCCGCCCAGCTGCACTCCATGGCCCCACCTCGTGTATTAGCGACGCGGCGATAACACCCATTATTGGGGTGCATTGTTCACATTATGATACAAGCATGAAACTTGGCGGTTATGTTCTTACATATATACTTTTTAAATCCAGTCGACGAGCCAACTCCAACTTCAACATGGCGTCCATTTCTTTCAAAATGGCCGCCAAATTTGCTAAAATATGCTATAAACTTTTAAATATTGAATTTAGAATGTACGAGTATCAATACAAAAATCACACAAATACATATTGTCATATGTTAATGTTGTTACTGCTGTTAGTGAAGTGGCGTAGGTATATGCGCGGTCTGTATTGCGCACGCGTGGTCCGTACTGCGCACACGTGGTCTGGCTGTACTGGTGTCTGTCCATCTTGGATCGATGTTTTTTTTAATACAAGATCGAGGCTCGTGTAAGAGCTAACATTAATCACAAGAAAAAAAAAAACAACACTTAAAACATATAATAAAGGGAGCGGGATACAAGATTGGGGGGGGGGGGGGGGAGAGAGGGAAGCACACAAGTACAGGGATACAAGTAACAGTCGAGAACAGGGACATCGGGAGATCTGTGGGAGGGAGAGGGCTTGGGGGGAGGAGGCATCGGAAGGGTAACACATGTGTTGGAGGTATAAAACACATGGACACTGCTCGGACTTTCAGGAAAGAAGTTGGTATTTCAGAAAAGTGGATCAGGGGTGAATTAACGGGGGTAGAAAAGATCAAGGTTTTGGATGGGGGAAGATAAGAGATGGTGGTGAACAGCTGTTTTAAAGACCTGGAGGGTGGAGTGGGATTGAAGAGAGTGGGGGAGTTTGTTCCAGAAGTGGGAGAAAAGAGGAATGAAAGAGTGAAGGTGAGCAGAGAGTCTTGCTGTGGCCTCATCATCCAAAAGTATGATGGTTAAAAGCTCATGTTTTAACAAAGTTTGAGCGTGTTTTGGTTGGACATTCGCTCTGAAGAAAGGTGAGGCGTTTACCTTTACTGGTGCTAATTAAGATAAATTGAAAATTTTAATGACCTCTTATAGGATAATATGCAGTTCTGCAAAAAAAATTATTGTACTCGTTCATCCTAAATGAAATATCAATAAAAACGTTATGGTGCATCTTAGCAATTTTCAATTTTTCAATTTCACAATTTTTCAACAAAAATTTCAATTTTTGAAAAAAAAATTAAAGGACATTTTTGAAGAAAACAAATGGCCGCCATGTTGAATTTCGAGTTGGCTTATCTACTGGATTTAAACAGTATCTACATAAGAACATCTCTGTCAAGTTTCACATGCTTGTACCACAATGTGAACGGTTCTTTGTGTCATCCGAGTAGTCATTGTCTGTACCTCACCAGCTTCATCCGATATTCATCCAGTGTGTCATCCGATATTACCTTTGCAGTGTACCGTATTCTCCAGCTTTGGACACTTGTCCCAACAGGTGGAACTTTTCGTATGCCATCTGTGATAGATCGGGACCGAGCGAGGTGAAGTAATAAGCACAGGAAGAGCATGGACACAAATAACCACGAGCCAGGTACAGTTGGTTGCAAGACGAGCTGGATTGAACAGTGCACCGGAAGAGGAAGTACCCCAAAGTCATGAGTAGGCCTATAATAAACTCTAATAAAGCACAGAATTAAATGAGTAAATAATATACGAGTTATTGTGGCACAGAATTATTGGTAACTAGCAGAAGTACTTGGCGTTGCCGGGCGGGGGAGGAGGGGGAAGAGGGAGGAGGAGGAAGGGGTCGGGCGTGGGGGGAGGAAGTGGGGGTAGGGGAGAGTGGGGGGAAGGAGGAGGAAGGCGGGGAGGGTAGAGAGGGGGGGAGGGGAGGTGATGGGGGAGAGGGACGGAGCGGGGAAGAGGAGGGAGGGGGGAATCAGGAGAGGAAAGGCGTTCATCTATTTCTATATGCTGGTGGCTGATGCCGATCAGGAAGAAGAAGCCGTACTACTAAACTTCGTACACTTCCGGAATTGTTTGATTTATTTGTATTCAAATGTCTGGTGATTGTTTTTTATTTATTTATGCGAATGTGTACTTATATATATAACTGTCATCAATTTTAAAAAGCTTTGGCACTATCGAGTGATTTAAAAAAAAAAGAAAACTCAAAATAAACGCTTTTTTTTCAAAAAAAAAAAAATCCCTAAAACACTCCCAGGCCTCTTATAGGATAAGGTAACCAGGCACTCACTGATGAACCTCTAAAAGTTTGACGAAGATCCGTTCAGCCATCTCTGAGAAAAATGGCGACACACACACACACACACACACACACACACACACACACACACACACACACACACACAGACGTCTCTCTTATATAATAGATAGCAAAGAGGCATTAATAATTCAGTGGTTAACATCCCCCTTCTTCTAAAGTGAAGCATAATGATAATTACCAAAAAGGACAGCGAGCTGCCAATGCCCCATACATATTACACATCATGGCGGGTGGTGGCTTGATGAAACGGCCAGTAGGCCTACGTGTACGCTGACCTGTGGGAATGTTGTTGTTTGGAGAGTCAGATATGATGGTGGAAGGTTGTGGCTGGGTGACGTATCTGGCACGATGAACCGTACACATTTGGGTGACACTGGTGAAAGAGTTGTTTGGGCATTTCGGTGGTTGTCATCAGGCGATGGCTTCAGATAACGGCAGTTACGGCGTAGCATGGTTACCGACTTGGTAGTTACATTTTATGAGCGGGGTTCCGGGCACACACCCGTTACAGCTGTTGGTAACCATTATCCAGTGTTGCTGTCCTGGACACGGACGGGCTGACCCGGGTTGAGGTTGCACAGTTGTGGTCCGGCGTGTTGGTCAAAATACGTCTTCTGCTGCCATTGGCGTTGTTGAAGTAGAAACGCAATGTTGTCCTTCCCTGTAGCAGTGTTATGGATGTGCATCGGGATGTTTGTCTTGAGAGTGCGTTGGTTGAGTAGTTCAGAAGGTGATGGAAGGGAGTGATCAATAGGCGTGGAGTGCAGGATCAGAAGAGACATGAATGGGTCCACGCCGAATGTTCTTAACCGTCTGAACTTGATGTTCGATGAAACCGTTCGAGGATGGGAAGTGAGGCCTGGAGGTAACATGGTCAAATCCCCATTTCTTGGCAATGTCGGCAAACATTTTGGATGCAAAATGTGGCCCATGCTCTGTTACAATACGATCAGGTATGCTGTGCTCCGAGAAGATGGATCTAAACACCTGGCTGACTGCATCGCTGCTCGGACTACTGCTGATCCTCTTGATTGTAGGGAATTTTGCGTAGTAGTCACATATGAGCAGGTGTTCTGCATGGTCGAAGAAGAATAGATCATCTGCGACAGTTTTCCATGGTCTGGTTGGTATATGGTGTTGTGACAGTGGCTCCGGTCGTTGGGATTTCTGATATTGCTGGCAGGTAGTGCAGCACTGTGTCATGGATTCTATATCCTTGTTGATGTCATTCCAAAAGACGCATGTCTTGGCACGGAGCTTTGTTTTATCAGCTCCTTGATGAGCTTCATGTAAGCGGGAGAGGCTTTCATGCTGCATCATCCGCAGTATGACAATGCGTTCACCTTTCATAATGAGCCCATCCTCGATGGCTAGTTCGTCTCTATAGGCCCAGCAATGCCGAAGCTGGTGAGGTACAGATATACGTCTATCTGGCCATCCATTGATAATGATGTGTTTCAATTGCTGCAATTCCTCATCCTTATGCATAGACTGGCGTAATTCTGCAAGATTATTGGCAGGAAACTGAACAAGACTGATGGATACACTAGTGTCCGGGGTGTCGACATGGTTCTCGCACGGTTGGCGAGACCGCATCAGCCAGCAGCATGTCCTTTCCTGGGACGTACACGATGGTCAGGTCTTAAGGTAAAATACAGAGAAGTAGGCATTGAAGTCGCTGAGGTGCTGCTGAGAGGTTCTTGAGGTGAATAATTTCCAATGGTTTATGGTTGGATTCCACAGTGAAGTGACTTCCGTAGACGTCTGTGTGGAACCTCTTGCACCCATAGACTACTGCAAGTAGCGCGCGTTCAATGTTGGTATAGGCCTACCTGGTTTCAACGTCACTGAGAGTCCTCAAAGCGAATGTTATGGGCCTGCCATTCACTCATAGAGCGGTGCCAAGTCTGTGCATGCATGCATCCACCTGTATGACAGTCGTGCTGTGTGGATCAAAGTAGCTGAGCGTCGCCTGGCGACAGAGTAGTTTTTTGATCGAGTCAAATGTTCGTTGGTGTGAGGAAGTCCATTCAAAGCTAGCACCGTGTTTTAGGAGCTCCCAAAGTGGTTTAGCTTGTTCTGAGAGATGCGGTACGAATGACGCCATGTCGGTCGCAATGCCGATGAGCTGTTGTAGTTGTGCGACATTAGTGGGTGCCTTCAATTTTCTGATCGCCTCAACACTACCAGAGTCTGGGTGGAGTCCATTTGAATCAAGGATCAAGCCAAAAAACTTCACACTTGGCCTCTTAATTTCACATGTGTTTCGGTTAAAGACGAGACCATGTTCACGGGCGGTGGTCATGAGGCGATGGAGGTTGATGTCATGTTCCTCGTTAGTCCGGCCATGGATGGTAATGTCATCAGCAATGCCTTCTGCGCCTTGGCATTGCTCCAGTATCTCGTCCATTTTATGTTGGAATGCGTCATGACTCATTTTGAGACCGAATGGCAGCCTGAGGAAGTGATAACGGCCAAACGGGCTGTTGAAGCACCTGAGCGTGCTGGATTCATCTTCCAGCTCGATCGACCAGTATCCATGCCGCACATCCTACGTAGAGAATACCGATGAATTGTGAAAATTTGGTGTAATTTCTTCCAGCGTTGGGGTATGATAGTGGGGCCTTTTGATGGCCTTGTTGAGGTCCTTCGGGTCAAGACATATCCAGAGCTGACCATTAGGTTTCCTTGTGTAAACTAGGCTAGATACCCAGTCAGAAGGTTCAGTCACTTTTGTGATGACGCCAAGGTTTTCCATCTCATCAAGCTGGCGCTTCACATTGTCCCGCATGTGTATGGGACAGCAGCGAGGTGCGTGTATGGCTGGATGTATGGAATTATCTGTAGTGATGTGTAACCTTCCTTTGAAATGACCAATCCTTTTGAATCGGTCAGGTAAAGCTTACATAGGTCGTCTTTGGATGTGACTGGTAGGTGCTGTGATTTGTCATCGTCCTTCACAGAGCAGTTGAGCACCACAAGCCGTAGGGCGGACGATGTTGGTAGGCCTAATATGGCTGAGCCATCAGACTCTGTGACATAAAACTCAGCATTGGCTGTTCTGCCCTAGTATGAGCCCCGAAGTAACGTACAGTATGTTAGATCCCCCATATGCATGGAGGGTAGTCTTCTTGGGAATAGTTCCACCATTCTGGGGAAACCTGTGAGAGTTGAGCTTGCCTGGGAACATTCTTCTGAATATTCTGAATGGTAAAACATTTCCCTGAGCACCTGTTTCTATCTTGCCTCTGAGAGTGGCTGGAGTGTTGGGACGGTTGTCCAGTCGAATGTCTATGATGGCAAAGACTTCACCCTGCTCTTCGCTCGGAGTGAGGCTAGCAGAGGCAGCCCATACAATATTGAATGGCAGAGTCTCAAACCAATGTCAGAATACCCGGGCAGGTACGGTTAGCTTTGGCTAATTCGCCCATCACGGACCCTCACGCCCTGGCCAAGGAGGCCGATAAATTTTGCTCGGCCAGGCGACACGTCGGAGCGGCCGCCTGGGACCCTGGGCCGACCGAGGCAATGCCCGCGCCACGAGCGGCGCCTCCACCGGCCGAGTCAGCGCCACTGGCGGCAGCGGCCGCCGCGACGCCCCGTCGACCGAACCCGACGCGACCGCCGGAGCCTCCACCAGAGCGGACCATGTGCTATTACCATGCCAGGTTCGGGCAGAAGGCCAGAACGTGCCGCCTACCGTGCACTTTTGGCGGGTCGGGAAACGACCAGGCCGGCGCTCGCTGCCTGCCATGAGCGTCGGCCATTCAGGCAGCCTTCTGTTTATCATGGACACGGAGTCCGGGCGGCGTTTTTTGTGTGACACCGGTGCTCAGCTGAGCGTGATACCCGCCTCGGTGGAGGACAAACAGGCCGCGCTGTGCGGCCCCGCTTTGGTCGCCGCAAACGGTTCCTCCATCCGCACCTTCGGTTCACGCAGCGTCGTATTCTGCTTCGGGGGCCAGCGCTTCAGGTGGGATTTCATCACTGCGAACGTGCCCATGGCCTTGCTGGGTGCAGATTTTCTTTGCGCGCATGGGCTTTTGGTCGACGTCAAACGGCGTCGACTCATCAACACGGAGACCTTCAGCTCGCTCGCTTGCTCATTGAGCGGCTCCGCTCCGACAAAGCCAGCCTGCGCGCTCCCGGCCGTGGACGATTTCACCCGCCTACTCGCCGAGTTTCCCGCCCTCACGCAGCCGATGTTTTCGGCCGTCGCCGTCAAGCACGGCATCGAACACCACATCCCGACCACAGGTCCACCGGTCTACGCCAGGGCTCGCCGCCTCGACCCGGCCAAACTCGCCGTAGCGAAGGCGGAATTCAACGCGCTGGAGCGATTGGGAATTGTGCGGCGCTCGAATACCCAACCGGGTGGCGGATGGCGACCATGCGGCGATTACCGCCGCCTCAACGACGCATCCACCCCCGACCGGTACCCAATACCACACATACAGGACTTTTCCGCCCATTTGGCGGGGCGGGTGATCTTCTCCAAGGTCGACCTCATTCGGGGCTACCACCAGGTACCTGTCCGGCCGGCCGACGTTCCGAAGACGGCTGTAATTACACCTTTTGGCCTCTTCGAGTTCCTCCGAATGCCGTTCGGCCTTAAGAACACGGCCCAGGCCTTCCTGCGGCTGATGGACAGTGTGCTGCGCGATCTCACCTTTCTGTTCGTCTACCTGGATGACATTCTCATCGCCAGAACTTCCCGGGCGGAGCACCTCGTCCACCTGCGCACGCTTTTTGAGCGCCTCGGCCAGCACGGCCTCATCATCAACCCGGCAAAATGCCAGTTTGGCGTAACGGCCGTCGACTTCCTGGGGCACCGCACACGAAGCGCGGGGCCGTCCCGCTGCCTACCAAGGTGGAGGCAGTCACAAGTTTCCCGCGCCCTCGCTCCATCAAGGCCCTACAGGAATTTTTGGGGATGGTAAATTTCTACCACCGGTTCGTGCCTCGCGCCGCCCAACTCATGCGCCCCCTGTACGAAGTCCTCCGTGGCAAGCCGGCCAAGCACGTCGTCGCCTGGATCACAGAGATGGACGCGGCGCTCACAGGCGCTAAGCTGGCCCTCGCCAACGCGACCATGCTGGCGCACCCGGCGCTCGATGCACCCATCGCCCTCACCACGGACGATTCCGACTACGCGGTGGCCGCCGTGCATGAACAGTGGGTGAACGGAGCTTGGCAACCGCTGGCCTTCTTCAGCCGGCAGCTTCGCCCTAACGAGCGCAAGTATAGCGCTTTCGACCGCGAGCTCCTCGGCCTTTACCTGGCTGTTCGCCACTTCCGCCATCTTTTGGAGGGCCGCCCGTTCACGGCGTTTGTGGACCACAAACCCCTGGTCTTCGCCATGGCCACGGTTACGGAGCCGTGGTCGGCCCGCCAGCAGCGCCACCTCTCCACCGTGTCCGAATTTACGACGGACATCCGGCACGTCGCGGGCAAGGACAACGCTGTGGCCGATTGCCTCTCCCGGTCCGGCGCAAAGGCCGTCCATCTGGGTGTGGACTTCGCCCGCATGGCGGCCGACCAGACCGCCGACCCCACGGTGCAAGCCCTCCGGACAGCGGACACAGGCCTGCGGTTGGCCGACGTCCCCTTCGAGGACACAGGCACAGTTCTCCTGTGCGACGTCTCCTTGGGCCAACCTCGCCCCATCGTGCCCACCGGATGGCGGCGGCACATTTTTGACGCCCTCCACGGCCTTTCCCACCCGGGCCGGAAAGCATCACAGAAGCTCGTGGCAGCGAAATTCGTCTGGCACGGGCTCCGTAAAGACGTCCGCGACTGGGCCAATGCCTGTGTCGCCTGCCAGCGCGTGAAGGTCCACCGGCACACCCAGGCCCCGTTGGCACCATTCGACGTGCCCGCGCGGCGCTTCGACCGCGTCAATGTGGACCTGGTGGGACCCCTTCCCTCCTCGCGGGGCTTCACCCATCTCCTCACAATGGTGGACAGGACCACCAGGTGGCCGGAGGCCGTCCCGCTGGCATCAACAACATCCGCCGACGTGGCGCAGGCCTTCAATGGCACCTGGATTGCCCGTTTCGGCGCCCCCTCGGACATCTCCTCCGATAGAGACCCGCAATTCACCTCCGAGCTTTGGGGCGCGGTCGCCCAGGCCTTGGGGGTCAAGCTTCACCGCACCACGGCCTACCACCCCCAAGCCAATGGCTTGTGCGAGCGGTTCCACCGCTCGATGAAGGCCGCTCTCAGGGCCAGCCTCCAGGACGACGGTTGGGCCGACAGGCTCCCGTGGGTCCTATTGGGCCTCCGAACGGCCCCTAAAGAGGACCTCCAGGCTTCCACCGCCGAGCTGGTCTTCGGCCAGCCACTGCGCGTGCCGGGCGAATTCATCCCTGACGCCACCGGCCCCTGGTCCGCGGCTCGCCAACGCTCGGTCCTCCAGGAGGCCGCCAGGAGATTTGCCCCCATGCCCACGTCCCACCACGGCTGCCCCCAACCCCACGTCCCCCCAGCACTTCGCACTGCGGAGTCCGTTTTTATCCGGCACAACGCACACCGGGGACCGCTCCGGCCGCCGTACGATGGACCTTTCCGGGTCCTGAAGAGGGACGACAAGTCGTTCACCATCGACATCGGCGTCAAGGCGGACCGCATCTCCGTGGACCGCCTCAAGCCGGCCCATTTGGACCTCGACCAACCTCCACGGTTGGCCTTTCCTCCATGTCGGGGCCGTCCCCCGTCAACCAGGCCCCCCACCCGACCATCCACCGCCCCGCAACCTACCACCCCCACACGAATCGTCAGGGGTCGTTTCGGCCGGGTCATCAAGACCCTCCTCAAACTGACTCTCCCGGTGCATGTTAATTCTGGGGGGGGCGCGTGTAGCGGTTACCGGTAGCATGACACAATTACCCTGCACCGGCCGATGACGCAACCGGCGAGCGGTCACGTGTCCGGACTCGCCCGGGCTTGTTGAGACTTGCCTTTACCGGGCGAACGCTTGCCTTGCATACCACGCCCCGTTGAGAGGCGTGGCTTATCTATTTGCATACCACGCCCCGCCTGAGAGGCGTGGCTTTTGTCTGTTGAATTTCTGATATATATTGCCGCCCGTTCGATGGGCTGATTCAGTGCTTTGGAGTTCGTTTGAGTGAGCTGGGAATAAATAGCTCAGAGAAACCTAATTCCTGGCGTCGTCCATTTTGTCCGATTTTATCGTGCGAGCACAGCTCCCACATATATATTGTTACGGACACGACTTATTAAGATGTTATGCTGGGCCGAGCGGAATGGCCGCCGTGTTCGCACAAGTTACCCGATTATACTCGAACGTTGGCCGAATCGCGCTACGCTAGATCAATGAAGGAAAGGACACAACGGCTGGGTTAAATGACACGACACCAGGGGTACAGTTCTCAAGACCTCCGGAGGAGGTTATAATATGGGTTTGCAGAACGTTTAGATTACACGCACAAGAGGTACAGCACAGAAAGGTGGGCACTTAAACACGGTCTTATCTTAGCCCCGACAGACCACAGATAAACGGGACAAGACTGACTCACACAGGGATTGATGGCAGGGGAGGGCAGGCAGTCGATGGCTCAAGGTGCACCTTGGCTCAGGGACAGGATCCACACGGTCCGGTCCAGATATGCGGGGAGGTATCGTCGCGCTGGAGGTGGCGTCTGTTTCTCCTTCATAGCTGAGGCGCATCTGACGTCACCTCCGTCTTCCCTGCGCATGTCCAGCGGGGAGTGACACGCCCTCGGCTCGTTAGCTCCGCCCCAGATGGAATCGGTCCGCCGCTTCTTATTGGGTGCGGGGGGTTACCGGGCTCCGCCCTTGACGAGGAGCTGACAGTCAGCCCCTGTGTGGTAACCCCGTCGGAGCACATGGTCAATGGCGGCTAACCAAGCCGGAGTGAGGACGCACACTCCCCGCGCCGCCGCCGCGCCGCCCCCGCTGTTGTTGTTGTTGGTGTTGTTATTTCATGAGGAAGAGATGCGGGGAGGTATTGGGAGGTCCTAAAACTTACTACTGGTGCCATACAATCACATTCTGGTGCAACGAAGAGTCAGAATTAATGGAAACGAGTCCTTAACTGACATAGACTAAGAATAACTAGCAAGATGTCCTATAGTTGTCTACGTGAGATGCGGTGAACCTGGGCACGACATTTAATGGGGGAAAAAGGGGAAGGTCGGTTCTACAGAGTGTTGTTTACAGAAAATGGGACTAGGGAATGGGGGATTGGGGATAGTTGGGGAGTATTGGGGAAATAGGGGAATATTTACAAGCGGATATGGATGGAGGCCAAATCCCATATCCGCAACATTGCACCCTTCTCTACCTCGGGGCGTCCCGACCCGATAAATCTTTACCTACGTTAGTGTGGCACTCAGATGTAGTTCCCTCTACTATTAACTCAACCCTGAGTGCGACAGTTTTATAGATGTTCACAAATGAGTAAATATGTCCCCCTGCGACGTTGCACCCTTCTCCTCACAGAAACACACCCACAGGATAACCGAATCGCGGAAAGAATCCTCAAACTAAACATACAGCCGGTAGGGAGCATTATTTACACAAGACTACGCTGATATTTACACTACGATCCAGGACCTGTTTTTGGAGGAACACATGCAGATGTTATGCATAGAGAGAGCGCGCATGCCAGCATCGATACACCAACCCACGAGTGCTCTGTGGCCCTACGGCCTTTAATAATGTGCAGAGCACCCCATCCAAGCACCAAAAGCACCACCCCATAATGTACAGTCAGCACCATCCGGTGCACCAATAAAGTGTTCAACAATCACCGGTGGTGTCGCAGCCGGCCGATGTTCTGCCGCTGGTCTTGCCTTCATGTGGTGCACTTGGCCTTCTTGCTTCTTTAAAAATAAAGAAAGGCGCCAACCGCGTCCATTTCTGTATTGTGGTGTCAGGGGCCAACTATTAGTGGTTCACCTGTATGGCATAGGTGCCACGTTGACCCATAGGTCCATCCACGGGTGGTGCTTGGCCGCAAAAGAACTGCGGTCCATTGTGGGTGGCCACAAACATTGTGGTCCATATGGTGTATCGATCCAGGCAGCAAGCAGCGAAAGTACAGGCCCACAACTGCGGAGCCAGCACCTCTCTCTCCTCTCTCTCTGCCCCAAAGCCAGATCCTCGGAGGTGGGAGACAAAAGAAGAAGACAAGTGAGTAAGGTGGTAAGGGCGCAAAAAGTGCACGCAATACAAGGTGATGCACACTGGGGGCACATGGGAACCAGGTGAGACAGGTACGTTCCTACCGTACGCCCCCCCCCCCCCCCCACCAGGTAACCTACATTGCCCCTCCCTTACCCCTTACTGTATCCACAAAACACAACACTACCCATAAACATCTACTTTACAAATCAACAAACGTCCCTACTGTCTTCCCCGTTCCTCCCATAAACCAAATTCGTCTTCTCTCCCTCCTAACCAATCAAATTTGCCATTTCCAACTCTCATCAAAATTTGCCATCACCAACTTAACATCAAAATTTGCCATCACCAATTCATCATCAGTCCCTCCTAAGGAGGGAGAGATGGAATCACCCCAATGTCTCATCCACGTCGTGATGCGTCTCACCAATCCACACAGCAATTCTCATTTCCTGCACACAGAACAAAGAAAACACAGGTGTGGAGTCATCATCATCACCTCAGGTAAGTGGCTGCGTATGGTGCGACAGGTTCATCAATCCTAACTATTTCCTAAATGATTTTAACAACTTTACATTACCCGGGGTCTTTCTCCTGCCAAACCATTGGCCCTCTTACACTATGGGTTCTAAAAACCAATTCCCATTGACCAAACTGTGGTGCTTTTCAATTTGGGGTCTCACTCCCCCGATTCATCTCCCGGTGCCCTCGCACAATTTCTGGGCCGCGACGTGTAGCTCTCCCCGCAGGTCTACCCACCTGCACACCTCCACCACTGCAGTTGCCTCCGAGCTTACCTGCTCCTTACCCTAACCTAACTACCTGGGGAAGGCCCTCTGGCGCTCTCCCCACTCAGTGCCCTCTCTGGCACTGGGCTACCCGGGTCCGTCCTCCGGATCCTCGGGCCCCACTGACACTAACGGCTCCCAGAGCCCACCTGCGGCCTCACCTGGCCGACATCCTCACAGTGGTGGAGTGCCCAACCAACTACACACACTAACAGGCTACACGCCCAGCCATTTCCACAACACTAATGCACCCATCCACAATACCATTCTGCAACCGCACCACAAATGCCAATATCCAACCACAATTTACCTATACCCTCTACCTAACACTTACACTACCCGCCCCGGGTACTCGTGAAAGGGGTCCACTCTTCCCCCATCCACACCTTCGCACCATGCACACCACTCCGTACCACTTACTCCAACTCTCTCCACACCACTCATTCTCTGCTCCATATATTCCACACACCTGTACTTGCACACCTGTGCTCTCACACCTGGTGCCACCTGCACCCTTCTCTCCCCAAGCGCATTCGCGCTGATCCACACACTCACTACTCATACACTGCTCCACACACCTGTCCAGTTCTCACACAGCATCATCTCATCTAACTACTCCCCTCTGAAACTTGCGCTTCCCAGTCGTCCCTTTAAACTATTGCGCTCCCACGTCATTATAATCCACACTAATCTACCTGCGTCCCCACTACAGGTATCAGTCACTAACTAATCTTAACGTTACCTACTGTCATCTTCGCTAGATCCCTATCAATATAACCTAACCCACCCGGGCTAGTTTTCACTGCCATCACCCCATAAGCTATAGCGCATTTGCCCCACTTTTGTGAGGGATGACAGAGTTGCCATCCCACCACATCGGGCATCTCCCACTACCAATTTTGCACCTCAAATTTCAACAAATAAAAAATTTGCCAATCACTACTCATCATCTGCCAATCACTACTGCCAATCCTTTGCCAATCATCAAATTTTGTTTTTCTCTAATTTTGGGTCCAAAACACTAACCTCATCACACAGTCTACTCACTAATGCCTCTCGGTGCGCCAATTCCTGTCCAAAGCCCGGCTTCGTAAAGCCGAGCAATGAATGCGGGTTGTTTGGTGCCAGCGGCTGGATACGTCCCGCATTCGGTGCAGGGAAGGAGGTTTACCCGGGCCGAGATCCCACGCACCATCTCGGCGTGGAGCCATCCAATGTCCCGATCTCGACCTGCCGGCACGTCTCAACAAAACGTGGTCGCCATGACGACCCTTCCTATCCAGCTGCCCACTCCGCCTAGTGGAGCACGGACGCGGCCGTTCCACGCGAGGCCCAGTGTGGATCGCGCACGGCGGTCCTTTCGAACCCGCCGTGGCTCGGATCCCCGCTGGTTCTCGCGGCACGCGAAGCCCGGCACGCACCGAGGGCCCGATTCGGCTAAAAGTCGCTCTAACCTCTAACCCGGTTACCTTCGATGCCTCACCTGCATGCTTACACCCCGCAGCCCGTTCCTTGCTCACACATCCAGCCGTTTCCATGCTCCTCGTCGTACCTTCTCTAACACACCCAGGTACACTCATTCCACTCACATACTTGGTTACACAGCTGACCACTGAACACCTTGGCACACATTCGTCGCTCGCACACCTCACCAACACACCTCTTCGCGCCCCCTCCTCGGTCACCTCCTCTGTGACAATCACAGGTGTGCTCTCACTCGCACACCCAACCACGTGCCTCACTACCAATTCCAGCGTGCATTCCCACTCACGCTCTACCATTCCAGGTGTGCATCCTTCCATTCCAGGTGTACATCCTCGCTCACCTGTCACAACCAACTCACGCTCCTTGTCACTCGTACTACTCTCACCTCCACTCTTGACAGCGCACTTACCCTTACTCTTGACAGCGCACTCTTTCCCCACGCACCTGTCCGTCACACATCTTTCTCGCACACCCTTTCCCGTTACATCCTCTGTAACACTCACCACAGGCGTGCATTCTCCCTTTACACCCTCCGTAACACTCCTCACTACGCGCTTCCATGCGCTCCCTCGCACACGCGCTACGACCGACTCACTCTCGCCAGCACCCTCACTCCTTGGCACGCCCTTTTTCCTCACACACCCCAGAGTCGGACTTTCTCGCACACCTCCTTTTTCGCACACCAGACCGGTCGCACACTTCACCAACGGCCTCTCACGAACACCCGGGTCCATCTCGACCCCCAAGCTCATTAAATCACCTGGCACATCATACGCACGACCATATTGGTCCCCACTTACACCGGGTCCTCTTCCTCTTCGCTTCTCCTCCATCACCTGCGAATCCCTCATCCGGTTAATGAGCACATCATCACGATCCAAACACAGACTTTGGACCAATTCTTTTATCTCCTCTTTTATCTCTTTCTTATCCTCTCTCCATCGCTTCTTAATTTCGCTCACCCCTTCTTCCACTTCTTCTAATTTCTGCTTCACCTCTTTTATTTCCCGGTACGTCTCCTCAAGCTCGTCCTCTAAGGCTACCTTGACCGTTTCCATGTGCGTCCTCACCTGCCGGTCCTTCGTCTCCATTACCTCTGTCACCTCGTCCAACCTCGTTGTCAGTCCCTCACGTACCATCTGACATTCCCTCTTCGTCGCTACCAAGTCATTTTTTAGGTCATTTTGTGTCGCTTTTAACCCTCCTATTACCGCTGTGTTCTTCTTTACCTGGTCCGTTAGGTCTTTTTGTCCCTCTGTCAGTTGTTCTACTTCCTGCGTCAGGTCCTCTATGCCCCCTTGCAATTTTATAGTCCCCTTTCTCACCTCCTTCTCCATGTGCTCCTTACAGTGCCTCACCTCCTCGCGCACTCCTCCGACCTCCTCACTCACCCCTCTTCTGATCTCCTCTCCCATCACTTGCATCTCCTGCCCAGATGCCACCCTCATCTGCTCCATTTCCTCCCTGTGAGCATCCAGTTTAGTTTCTACCCCCATTCTGACCCCCTCTATCTGCTGCCCCATTTGTTTAACTTCCCTTTCCGCTTGGTCCCTCATGTCCCTCAATTTGCCTTCCATACTGTTTTCTAACCCCTCTAACCCCTTTTGCATCCCTTCCATTTGATTCTCTTGAGCGGCCATTCTGTTTTCTACCCCCATTAACCCATTTTTCACCTCTTTTATCCCGTTGTCTAACCCCTCACCGGTACCCCTCGCTTCGTCCCTCATTACCCCCATTTGGCCCTCCAATCGCTCACCCTGAGCATCCATCCGCTTCGCCATTACCCCCATTTGGCCCTCCAATCGCTCACTATCAGCCCTCATTTGCTCCCTCATTTTCTCGCTATTCTGGGCCATAAGGGCCTTCATTTGTATGAAAAAAAGGTCCAAATCTACCAGCGGCGCTACTACGGTCGCGGGCGTGGACGCCGTGGCCATGTGCGAGGCGCCATTTTGCGCGCCCGTAACCTCGTGCGCGACGACGCTATTTTGCGACCCTGCCACCCTCACTGCTTCGCTCTCCTCATGTCCCTCATTTTGGTCCTGGATCGACCCTGCCTCACTCTCCTCTACCGGAACCCAGCCGTCTTGATTTGCCATAGCGCGACTTTCAAAATTCGGGTTTTTATTTTCGTAAAACAAAATCAAATTTCGCCGTTATAATTTCGAGCGCGTGAAACGCGCTCCGGGACCGATCCCACTTCCTGACACCAATTGTTACTTAACACAATTGGTGTTCCAAAATTTGGGCCTAACAAATTTAGTCCCAGGTCCGAATCCAACTCCTGACAACCAATTGTTACGGACACGACTTATTAAGATGTTATGCTGGGCCGAGCGGAATGGCCGCCGTGTTCGCACAAGTTACCCGATTATACTCGAACGTTGGCCGAATCGCGCTACGCTAGATCAATGAAGGAAAGGACACAACGGCTGGGTTAAATGACACGACACCAGGGGTACAGTTCTCAAGACCTCCGGAGGAGGTTATAATATGGGTTTGCAGAACGTTTAGATTACACGCACAAGAGGTACAGCACAGAAAGGTGGGCACTTAAACACGGTCTTATCTTAGCCCCGACAGACCACAGATAAACGGGACAAGACTGACTCACACAGGGATTGATGGCAGGGGAGGGCAGGCAGTCGATGGCTCAAGGTGCACCTTGGCTCAGGGACAGGATCCACACGGTCCGGTCCAGATATGCGGGGAGGTATCGTCGCGCTGGAGGTGGCGTCTGTTTCTCCTTCGTAGCTGAGGCGCATCTGACGTCACCTCCGTCTTCCCTGCGCATGTTCAGCGGGGAGTGACACGCCCTCGGCTCGTTAGCTCCGCCCCAGATGGAATCGGTCCGCCGCTTCTTATTGGGTGCGGGGGGTTACCGGGCTCCGCCCTTGACGAGGAGCTGACAGTCAGCCCCTGTGTGGTAACCCCGTCGGAGCACATGGTCAATGGCGGCTAACCAAGCCGGAGTGAGGACGCACACTCCCCGCGCCGCCGCCGCGCCGCCCCCGCTGTTGTTGTTGTTGGTGTTGTTATTTCATGAGGAAGAGATGCGGGGAGGTATTGGGAGGTCCTAAAACTTACTACTGGTGCCATACAATCACATTCTGGTGCAACGAAGAGTCAGAATTAATGGAAACGAGTCCTTAACTGACATAGACTAAGAATAACTAGCAAGATGTCCTATAGTTGTCTACGTGAGATGCGGTGAACCTGGGCACGACATTTAATGGGGGAAAAAGGGGAAGGTCGGTTCTACAGAGTGTTGTTTACAGAAAATGGGACTAGGGAATGGGGGATTGGGGATAGTTGGGGAGTATTGGGGAAATAGGGGAATATTTACAAGCGGATATGGATGGAGGCCAAATCCCATATCCGCAACAATATATATATATATATATATATATATATATATATATACTGAAACGCAAAAGAAACTTACCACCTTTGAAACCTTTAAATATCAACAATAACACTGCGTGTAGTAAATGTGTGAACTTATTTGTGGACAATAGTGTCCTCACTGTCAGACAAAACGGTCACGGATGGTCACTTGAACCTTCAATGGTCACTTCATAGCACAGCTGTTGAACAGCCGTTTTGACTGTCAGTGATTAGCCAAGGGGTACGGGATGATTTTAATGAGCTGCACGTGATGTCTTGATATTGGCTTTAAAAAGGCCAGTGCAAAATGGGCATTTCAATCAACATGCCACGATTGTCAAGGGATCAACGGCAGCGTGCCCTGGGCATGCTGCAAGGCGGACTGAGCTACCTGCCACACACGCTATTGAAAGGGGACTGACATTGCACCCTGTGCTGTTCTGTACTGTAGAACAAACTGATGAGATGGTGTATCTTGGTCAAAAACTTGACATGTCATCAATAAAATGCCAATGTTTCAATTAGCAATTGTTGGTTTGTACGGTAGCTCAGTCCGCCTTGCAGCATGCCCAGGGCACGCTGCCGTTGATCCCTTGACAACCGTGGCATGTTGATTGAAATGCCCATTTTGCACTGGCCTTTTTAAAGCCAATATCAAGACATCACGTGCAGCTCATTAAAATCATCCCGTACCCCTTGGCTAATCACTGACAGTCAAAACGGCTGTTCAACAGCTGTGCTATGAAGTGACCATTGAAGGTTCAAGTGACCATCCGTGACCGTTTTGTCTGACAGTGAGGACACTATTGTCCACAAATAAGTTCACACATTTACTACACGCAGTGTTATTGTTGATATTTAAAGGTTTCAAAGGTGGTAAGTTTCTTTTGCGTTTCAGTATATATATGTATATATATATATATATATATATATACAGTGTATATATATATATATATATATATATATATATATATATATATATATATATATATATATATATATATATATACATTTGCATATATATATATATATATATATATATATATATATACATTTGCATTTGCTGGACTCGAATGGTTAGAATGCTGAAGTTTAATTTGAAAATTATGATATGAAATTATGATTTGAAATTATGATATGAAATTATGATTTGAAATTATGATTTGAAATTATGATATGAAATTATGATTTGAAATTATGATATGAAAATTATGATTTGAAAATTATTAAATTTGAAATTTAATTTGAAATGGTCAGAATTCCGTTTTGAGAACCTTGTGATCATCCCTATGTATACGTGAAACACCGAACCCGTTCCCACCGAACCATAACGATGCGTTTCCCCCTGGTGCTGGAGACGAGCAATTGTATTTTTGGTAAACATTTTCTCAAGGATTGAAAATATTGACTTTGGAACGAATTATAGATTACGAATGGTTTATTCCAGACTAGCAGAAGTACCCGGCATTGCCGGGCAGGGGAGGGGAAAGGGGGGGTAGAGTCCTTGTATATAAAGGGACTCTAAGGGGAGGGGAGGGGAACGGAGGGGAGGAGAGGGGGGAGGGGCGAAGAGGGGGGGAGGGGGCGAAGAGGGGGGGAGGGGAGAAGAGGGGGGAGGGGATGAGAGGGTGGGAGGGGGGGTGGGGGAGGGGGGATGGTGAGGGGGAGGGGGGAGGGGTGGGGGGAGGGGGAGGAGTGGGGGGAGGGGGAGGGGGGAGGAAAGGGGGGGAGGGGGGTAGGGGGAGGGGGGGAAGGGGAGGGGGAGGGGGAAAAGGGAGGGGAGGGGGGAGGGGGAGGGTGAGGGGAGAAGGGGAGGGGGTAGGGTGGAGGGGAAGGGTGGGGAGGACGGAGGGGGGAGGGAAGGGGAGGGCCAGTCAACAATGACATTGCAGTTCTCATGGTCGGAGAGCAGCACAACAATCGCGACATCGTCCTGCATCTTCGCAACAGCACAAAGCGGATTTTGGAGACTCACCAATCCTGTGACGCCCTCCAGTACCGGCGTTGCCGGGCGGGGAAGGGGAGACCCGTACATTACACACATTACAACATTACACACACACAAACTGTTTTTTATGTTCAATGGTCTGGCGGCGGGGGATGGAACATCACGTGATCGCTCTGAGCGAATCAGCGCGCTGCTCTGCCACCAGGTCAGATTCCGTGTATAATATTCCTCGCTGAAATGCGCTGAGGTAAATATGAATAAAAAATATGGATCTCGTCAAATATTTTTAGGTCGGCCATGTCCTTCCCAGGCTCAATGGCCATGTCTGTGCCAAATATCAAGTACGTGAGCCTCTCCGGAGTCTTTCGGTAACATTACACACACACAAACTGTGCTTTATATATACTAGGGTGTGCCCGTACGTGGGTGCAAAAAAACATGCGTGCAAACAACAACAACAAAAAAAAACTTTGAAACCACGTGGCAGTAACGACCACAGAACCCCCCCCCCCCCTCTATTTACATGAAATGGTTTGGTCCATTCGCAAAGCCAAAGCGAACGGCTTGCGAGTACGGTAGAACCCCCCCCCCCCCTCTATTTACATGAAATGGTTTGGTCCATTCGCAAAGCCAAAGCGAACGGCGAACGGCTAAATCGCCATAGCTCGGTAACTACTTCTCCGATTAATATGAAACCTTGAAAAGGCACATCCTCAGGTCCCCAGCAATATACCTGGCAAGTTTCAAGTATATCGGACCCGTGGTTGTCGAGAAACAGCGGTCACAGACAAACAAACACACAGACACACACACAGACACACACACAGACACACACACAGACACACACACAGAGATTACTGGAATTATAGATAGATAGATAGATAGATGACCAGGGATGCAAATTTCAAAAGGACACTCGGCCCTCGAAAAACTCTGATTTGAAAAGGACATTATTACTTTCTGTCTATAGACGTCAATTTTTGATCGAGGAACAACTTGATTTAAATTGAATGCTATATTTTGAACATGAATCGGAACATAAACCTGCGATTAAGCAGTACTCTGGCTCTGAATTTGGCGAATTGTGTGGAATGTCCGCCAAATGTCGCATGCACAGAGAGGATCAGTCTGGCAGTCAAACGAAATTCAAAATAATTCCAAACAGGAAACTTACTGTTTTTAAGGACTTCATTAAGGACACAAACAACAAAGACGAATAACTACTTTAACGTGTAGTGGTGTAGTTTTTTTTTCTACAACCTTTAAAACATCTTTTATTCCAATTGAATTGTATACTTGAACAATGTTGAACAAAAATCACATCTTGTCACTTCCCAAAAATTCCAGTTTAGCAGTACTTTGACAAAATATTATGCAATTTTACGTGTTCTCGATCAATCAAATTTGTCATTTGAGCTCTCAGCATTGGGGAATATCGAGATTCAGACAAAATCTCAGCTCGTAGGAAATATAGATTATGCTTGGAAAATCAAAGCAAAAGTTTAAAAGACCCTTCCCATGTCTTTTTTCTAAAGATTGCATGGGGCCAGGTGTTTTATGAATTCTGTACTTTTTACCATCGCCAGAGGAGAGGGTATTGCATTTGAGTTTGTTTGTCTGTCTGTTTGTCTGCACATAATAAATATGATTTTCTCTGCAACTGTTAGTCCGATTGACAGGAAATTTTCACCAAAGGTGCAACTCCACCTGTACAATTTTTTATGATAATTATGACGTCATAGGTCACGTGGTATGGGCGCCGTCTTGGAAAAACCGAAAAGATTTGCACCTCTATATCTCCGAAAGTGCTGAATAGAAAAAATAGAGACATGGCTCATTGTCAAGAACTTTCCATGGGGAATAACGTAGGTTAATGATGATGTCATCATTCACGCGATAAGGGGAATCCTCCTCCATTACGACGTCATAATGCAACCATTGCCAATGCCAACCATTGCCAACCGTCATAATGCAACCAATGCCTCCATTACGACGTCATAATGCAACAAGTACATAACTTCATCCGATCAAGATGACATTTATTGAGGGTTATCTAGGGATAAATTGGGGGAGAAAAAAAATAATGATGACGTCATCGGTCACATGGCCGCCATATTTGTTTTAACACAAGTCTTAAAAACTACTAAAAACACGTCCTAGTGAGAGTCTGCAATCCGATTGCTCTTTCTTGTTACCTCCGCCACTGAAGGTGGATGGAGGTTGTGTTTTCACCCATATCTGTCTGTTTGTTTGTCTGTGAACAAAATATCTCAAAAAGTTGTGGATGGATTTGGACGAAATTTGGCAGAGATGTAGCGTATGTGACAAGGACGAAATGATTAGATTTTGGTGATAATCCGGATTCGGATGCGGCTAGTGTAATTTTTAAAGTGATTCTTCACCATTGGGAGATAGGGCCAAAAACGATACATAGCTGGATATCTCAAAAAGTTGTGGATGGATTTGGACGAAACTTGGTGGAGAGGTTGTGTGTGTGACAAGGAAGAATTTATTCAATTTTGGTGAAGATCTGAATATGAATTCGGATACGAGAATTTTTTTTATTTTTAAAGTGATTCCTCACCATTGGGAGATCGGGCTAAAACCGATATATAGCACGATATCTCAAAAAGTTGTGGACAGATTTGGACGAAACTTGGTGGACAGGTTGGATGTGTTACAAGGACGAATCGATTCGAATTTGGTGAAGATCTGAATATGGATTCGGATACGAGAATTATTTAATTCTTAAGTGATTCTTCACCACTGAGAGATCGGGCGAAAACCGATATATAACATGATATTTAAAAAAAGTTGTGGATGAGTTATGAATAAACTTGGTGGACGAGTTGGTCAGGTGACAAGAACAAGCCGATTATGTTTTGGTTCAGGTCCGAATTCAGTTCCGGCCTATCAGTGGGATACAAAACATAAACTGTTCAGCCTGGTTTTGTACTGTTTTTTTTTGTGAAGATAACGATAAACCCACCCCACCTCCTTCTTGGTCCCACCCTTATTCTACCCATCCCACCTCTTGCATTGCACACTCGGACCAAGGTTTGAGTAGGTTTGAGTGTGTTCAGACAGTTCAGTTGTGTATAAAACGCTGTAGTAACGTGGCAGTTTTTTTATTACTCCTCTTATGACACTTGTTTCGGTGTTTCTGTATGGTTCTTCGAAAATTATCTTCTTGGAATTATTGATGAAATATTATGGAGTATACGTAGTTATATGTAGTTATGGCATGGGGAAAAATGGCAAATTGTTGATAAATGTTATCCAGCCTAGCACAATAATGGCTGAAGCAATTACAATGATTCAAACGAATGGAAGCGACATTCTCACTTGGGTATTGTATCCGTACCATAACAATTTAAAAAATCTGCTTTCAAAAATAATACAACCAAAATAAAGCGCAACCTGTTGAACATCATTTATACATGTGTAGAGTGAGAAACTCTCCCATACAACTCACGGTCTGCCGTAAAGTCTCTGTCGTGGATTGCAAGGCCGCGTGGATGGTAGGGTATGACAAAATGCATAATTTACGATGTTATGTTCCTCACCTTTTGGGCGTAATGAGAAATAGATTTGTGTAATATGGAAAATAAATTTAAAATTTGTTTTGAAATATCGTGCACACAAACCAAGTTATCGAGATGGTTGCCAGGGCAACATAATGCAGCCAATCACAGCCGTGATATAATCAAGGTGAGATAATGCCATGAGGAATAGATATCTGCAATATGAAAGCTTGTAGCGGCTGCCGCTGGGTTTTCACAATCGCCTTGCACCTATCAAGGACGCGGAGAGATCACCATGCCGGGCTCGTCCAGGACGCCCGGGCAGGCTCGCCCTCAACTTGCCAGGCCGCAGCCAGGACGCTGGGCCACGCCCCCTGGCGCCGGGCCTGGGCAAACCCCCTGGGAGAATAGATATATATTGCTGACCGATAAACGGGTTTTCAGAGTGCCTGACTGCCTGAGTGTTTGATTTCATTAAAGCAACTCGGATGAATTCTAGCTTTTTGTCGCTTCCATTCTTCCGATCGACGTGGGAGCCCCAGCTCCTTCATTGGTGACCTATCGACATGGACACGGCAGTCGCCCTTAAACTGCCTACCTTCTGGGAGGCGCACGCGGCGGTTTGGTTCGCACAGGCGGAGTCCCTGTTCGCCCTGCGAGGCATCACGGCCGACGACACCCGCTTCCACCATGTGGTAGCTGCGCTCGGGTCGGCTACCGCGGCCCGCGCCCTGAGCCTCCTCGAAAGCCCGCCAGCCGCTGACAAATACGGCGCGATTAAGAAGCTGCTCCTCGATGCTTTCGCCCTCCCATCGGCGGAACGCGCACGGCGCCTGCTCGAACTGCCTGAGCTCGGCGACACGCGCCCTTCCGAGCGAATGGACTACATGCTTTCACTGCTCGGCGAGCAGTCTCCGGCATTCCTGTTCCGGGAGCTGTTCTTCCGTCAGCTGCCTAACCCGGTACGCCTCGCCCTGGCAAGCACGACGATCACAGATCCCCGGGCCCTTGCCAGAGAAGCCGACAAGATCTCCGCCGCAGGACAGCGCATCGCAGCGGCGACATGGGACCCACCGCCGTCCGACGCAACACCCATGGCGCCCGAGCACCCGGCACGGTCGACGGCCGAACTGCCGACGCAATTGGCGGCCGCTCTACTGAGCCGACCACCTCCAGCACGACGACCGAGGCCTCCACCTGACCAAGCGTGGTGTTACTATCATGCCAGGTTCGGACAGAAGGCCCGAACATGCCGACCCCCGTGCACCTTCGGCAGGCCGGGAAACGGCCGGGCCGGCGTTCATTACCAGCCATGAGCGCCGGCCACACGGGCAACTTACTGTTCATCACGGATAAAGCGTCCGGACGGCGCTTCCTGTGCGACACCGGCGCCCAACTGAGCGTCATACCCGCCTCTGACCAGGACAGGCAATCCGCGGTTTGCGGCCCCTCCTTGGTTGCGGCCAACGGATCGACTATCCGCACCTTCGGCCCGCGCAACGTCACCCTCTGCTTCGGCGGCCAACGCTTTGCTTGGACGTTTGTAACCGCCAACGTGCCCATGGCTCTGCTAGGCGCCGACTTCCTCTGCGCACACGGACTGCTGGTGGACGTCCAACGGCGTCGTTTAATCAACGCTGAAACCTTCAGCTCCCTGGTATGCACATTGAGCAGCTCCGTGCCGACCGAGCTGGCATGCACCGTCCCGGCGGCGAACGCGTTTGCTCGCCTGCTCACGGAGTTCCCGGCCCTCACGCGGCCGACGTTTTCGGCCGTCGCAGTACGGCATGGGATCGAGCACCACATACCAACCACGGGCCCGCCGGTCTACGCCAGGGCCCGCCGCCTCGACCCAGCCAAGCTCGCCGTAGCGAAGGCCGAATTCGACGCGTTGGAGCACCTCGGCATCGTGCGGCGCTCCGATAGCGCGTGGGCCTCGCCACTGCACATCGTGCCAAAGCCGGGGGGTGGATGGCGCCCGTGTGGCGACTACCGCCGTCTCAATGACGCTACCACCCCCGACAGGTACCCGATCCCGCATATCCAAGACTTCTCCGCCCGTCTGGCGGGACGGGTCATTTTTTCGAAAATTGATCTCATACGGGGATATCACCAGGTACCTGTCAGGGCGGCCGACGTCCCTAAAACGGCAGTCATCACGCCGTTCGGCTTATTCGAATTCTTGCGGATGCCGTTTGGTCTCAAGAACGCGGCTCAGGCGTTCCAGCGCTTGATGGACGGCGTGCTGCGTGACCTGCCGTTCCTTTTCGTTTACCTGGACGACATCCTCGTCGCCAGCACGTCCCGGGCCGAGCACCTCCTCCACCTCCGAACACTGTTCGGGCGCCTCAGCGAGCACGGCCTCATCGTCAACCCGGCCAAATGCCACTTCGGCACGACGGCCGTTGATTTTCTGGGCCACCACATCACCAAGAACGGGGCCGTGCCGCTGCCAACCAAGGTCGAGGCCATCACCACGTTCCCGCGTCCCCGCACCATAAAGGCCCTGCAGGAATTCCTGGGAATGGTGAATTTTTATCACCGCTTCGTGCCCCGCGCGGCTCAACTCATGCGGCCCCTCTACGAAGCCCTCCGGGGCAAGCCAGCCAAACACGATGTTGTCTGGTCCGCAGCAATGGATGCGGCCTTCCAACGCTCAAAGCGGGCCCTCGCCGACGCAACACTGCTCGCTCACCCGGTGCTCAACGCTCCCATCGCCCTCACCACGGATGCCTCCGACTACGCGGTGGGCGCCGTACATGAGCAATGGGTGAACGGGGTTTGGCAGCCACTCGCTTTTTTCAGCCGGCAGCTCCGGCCGAACGAGCTCAAATACAGCACGTTTGACCGGGAGCTCCTCGGTCTACACCTGGCCGTCCGCCATTTCCGCCACCTCCTGGAGGGCCGACCTTTCACGGCGTTCGTCGACCACAAGCCGTTGGTTTACGCCATGGCCAAGGTCACGGAGCCATGGTCGGCCCGCCAACAGCGCCACCTCTCCGCCGTGTCGGAGTTTACCACGGACATCCGGCACGTCGCCGGCAAAAACAACGCCGTGGCCGACTGTCTTTCCCGGGCCAGCGCGAACGCGGTCCACCTGGGCGTGGATTTTGCGCTTATGGCGGCGGACCAAACCACCGACACCACGGTGCAAGCCCTCCGGGCGGCGGACACGGGCCTCCGCCTGGCCGACATCCCCTGCGCGGACACTGTCCTGCTCTGCGACGTCTCCCAAGGCCAGCCTCGCCCCATCGTGCCGGTCACCTGGCAACGCCGCATCTTCGCCTCCCTCCACGGCCTTTCCCACCCGGGCCGGAAAGCTTCCCAGAAGCTGGTGTCGGCGCGTTTCGTCTGGCACAGCCTTCGTCGGGACGTCCGCGATTGGACCAGCACCTGCACGGCCTGCCAACGGGCCAAGGTCCACCGACACACCCAGGCCCCGCTGGCACCTTTCACCGTGCCCGAACGACGTTTCGACCACGTCAACGTGGATCTGGTGGGCCCCCTCCCCCCGTCACGGGGGTTCACACACCTGCTCACCATGGTGGACAGGACCACCAGGTGGCCGGAGGCCGTTCCCCTCGTCTCCACCACCACCGCCGACGTGGCGCAGGCTTTCATCGCCACCTGGGTCGCCCGCTTCGGCGCACCGGCGGACATCTCGTCAGACCGCGGACCACAGTTCACCTCCGAGCTGTGGGGCGCGGTCGCCCGCAACCTGGGGGTCAAGCTCCACCGTACTACGGCCTACCACCCCCAAGCAAACGGGTTGTGCGAGCGATTCCACCGCTCCATGAAGGCCGCGCTCATGGCCGGCCTTCAAGACGGCAGTTGGGCCGACCGGCTGCCGTGGGTCCTTTTGGGCCTTCGCACGGCCCCCAAGGAGGACCTCCAGGCATCCACCGCCGAGCTTGTCTATGGCCAGGTGCTACGCGTCCCGGGCGAATTCGTGCCCGACGCTACCAGTCCCTGGTCCGCAGCTCACCAGCGCTCGGACCTCCAGGAGGCCGCCCGACGGTTTGCCCCGGTGCCAACATCCCACCACGGTGACCCCCAGTCCTACGTCCCCCCAGCACTCCGCACAGCGGAGTATGTTTTTGTGCGTCACGACGCACATCGGTGGCCACTCCAGCCGCCGTACGACGGGCCCTTCCGGGTGCTGCGACGGGACGACAAGTCGTTCGTCATCGACATCGGCGGCAGGTCGGACCAGATTGCAGTGGACCGCCTCAAGCCGGCGCACGTGGACGTCGACCACCCACCACGGGTGGCCCTTCCGCCGCGGCGAGGCCGCCCCCCGTCCACGGTGCCCCCCACTCGACCGCCCACCACCTCACCGGACCCCCTCCCACGACCCGCCAGGGGTCGCTTCGGCCGGGTCATCAGGACCCCCCTCAAATTGACCCTGCCGGTGCAAGTCGATTCTGGGGGGACGTGTGTAGCGGCTGCCGCTGTGTTTTCACAATCGCCTTGCACCTATCAAGGACGCGGAGCGATCACCATGCCGGGCTCGTCCAGGACGCCCGGGCAGGCCCGCGCTCAACTTGCCAGGCCTCGGTCGGGACGCCCGGGCAGGCTCGCCCTCAACTTGCCAGGCCGCAGCCAGGATGCTGGGCCACGCCCCCTGGCGCCGGGCCTGGGCAAACCCCCTGGGAGAATAGATATATATTGCTGACCGATAAACGGGTTTTCAGAGTGCCTGACTGCCTGAGTGTTTGATTTCATTAAAGCAACTCGGATGAATTCTAGCTTTTTGTCGCGTCCATTCTTCCGATCGACGTGGGAGCCCCAGCTCCTTCAAGCTAATGTTTCGACTGTTTTTTAAATATCACATATGTACGTACACTAAAAAAAAAAACTAACGATATATAGCACGATATTTCAAAAGGTTATGGACGGATGATGACAGAACTTGGTGGATGAGTTGGGTAGGCGACAAGAACAAGCGATTCGATTTTGGTTCTGGTCCGGATCCAGATCCGGCCTATCGGTGGGATACAAAAGGTAAACTGTTCAGCCTGGTGGAGATATGCTCTCTACCGAGTGCCATTTTAGTTAGCAATGTGTTGTGTGTCCAGAGATTGTGCCACTTGTGCTTTGTGTTAAAGCCCGCGTCACTCAAAACATTTGCAGACCCCAATAAAGATTTGCGTTACTTGAGTTGCATATTTGGCAGATTCCGCGGATCTTCATGGATTGGAAGCTCTGTGTTGGCTTTGATGCAGTCAAACTCTCTCAGCATTCTTGCCTTCCAGCACACATAAGGGAATGGGATGTTACACAGGATTTTAGTCATATTGGGATTGGGGTAGGAGATGCCAACCTTCCCATAGTCCACTCTGTTATTACCCTGCGCTCGCGAAGCGAAAAGCGGGGTTAAGCATTCATTTGCGTACGTGTGCCGTGTGCCGTACGTGTCTGCATTTTTAAAATTCATTTTCTTGGCAACCATTGGTCCGATTGACACGAAATTTTACCAAAGAAGCGCCTCCGCCTGTAGAATTTATTTATTCATTATTATGACATAATAGGTCACGTGGTACGGACGCCATCTTGGAAAAACGTCACACCCCTATAACTCCCAAACCACTCAATGGAAAAAATTGAAACATGGCTCATTGTCAAGTACTCACCATGGGGAATAAGATATGTTTATGGTGATGTCATCGGTGCCTTAATTATGGCGTCATAATTCGACAAGTACAATGCTTGATCTGATCAGTATGAATAAAACAAAATTCCTCTGCAACTGTTAGACCGATGAACACGAAATTTTCAGAATATGTGAGGCTCCTCCTGTAGAATTTTTTAAATGATAATTATAACCTCATAGGTCACGTGGTACAGACGCCATCTTGGAAAAAAATAGAAAAAAGATGCACCTCTATATCTCCGAAACCACTCCATGGAAAACATTGAAACATGGCTCATTGTCAAGTACTCCCCTTGGGAGTATGTCAAAATATGTCAGGATGTCAATCCGTAAAAGGATCGTGGTGTCATTCCCACCTCGTCATCCTTCCGACCTTGTTTGGTTGTATTTTAGGGATTTCATCCCTACATGTTTTTTAAAATGTTTTTTCTTCTGACTTGTACACGATAAAGACAGACACTTCATGAGTATGTACCGATTTCAGCAGATATATACTATGTGATGGTATGAATAACTCGTTGGTCTTTTTGTGCTGAGATTTATTTCAGTGACAGTTTAAAAACTTTATAAGAAGGATAACAATACGTTGAGGAGTGTTACTTCACATTGTTACCACTAGGGCATGCCCGTACTATATATATGCCCGTACTATATATCTATCTAAAATTATATCCCCCCCCTCTATTTACATGAAATGGTTTGGTTCATTCGCAACGCCAAAGCGAACGGCGAACGGCTTGCGAGTACAGTGACAATCCCCCCCCTCTATTTACATGAATGGTTTGGTCCATTCGCAACGACCACAGAACCCCCCCCTCTATTTACATGCAATGGTTTGGTCCAAAGCGAACGGCTTCCGGAGTTTGGTAAAGCAATCGCCATCGCGTGCACAAACGCGCAGGAAAGCGAATGAATCGCAAATTCGTTTTTATTAGTTTTAAAACTTTATGAAAACATAGTTTAACGCCAACATAGTTTGCAAACGTGAAATAAATGAATACGCTCTAAAATGTGCCATCCGAGGCAGAGTGTGTCCGCCACGTTCGGCACACGCGATCGTTCGCTGCTCTCTGATTGGTTGAATCGTTTTTTGGACATAGCTCGGTAAGTAATTGTCCGATTAATATGAAACCTTGAAAAGGCACATCCTCGGGTCCCCAGCAATATACCTGGCAAGTTAAAAGTATATCGGACCCGTGGTTGTCGAGAAACAGCGGTCACAGACAGACAAACGTACAAACGTACAAACGTACAGAGATTACTGGAATTATAGATAGATGATGAGTACTTTTCTCCCTTTATATATATATATTTTCTCTCTCTTTAGCTAAATGGCGAGTGAAATTTAAAATTACTAGGGCATGCCCGTACTATATATAAGCTAGGACGTGCCCGTACGTGGGTGCCCGTTCCTTGCCAAAAAAAAAAAAAAAAAAAAATTGTGTAGGGGTGTGTGTGTGTAAACATCCTAGGGCGTGCCCGTACGTGGGTGCAAAAAAACATGCGTGCAAACAACAACAACAAAAAAAAACTTTGAAACCACGTGGCAGTAACGACCACAGAACCCCCCCCCCCCTCTATTTACATGAATGGTTTGGTCCATTCGCAACGACCACAGAACCCCCCCTCTATTTACATGCAATGGTTTGGTCCAAAGCGAACGGCTTGCAGTGTTTGGTAAAGAAATCGCCATAGCTCGGTAACTACTTCTCCGATTAATATGAAACCTTGAAAAGGCACATCCTCGGGTCCCCAGCAATATACCTGGCAAGTTTCAAGTATATCGGACCGGTAGTTGTCGAGAAACAGCGGTCACAGACAAACATACACACATACACACATACACACATACACACATACACACATACAAACACACATACACACAGAGATTAATGGAATTATAGATAGATTAATGTTTTACACTAACAATATGCACAATAATAAGATTGCATAGAAGGGTTTTGACTTTTAACAAGGGAGACTAATATGTTATTACATTGACCTAATGAAGAGACAAGGATACGTTTCAGGAGGCGGAGCTAAAACGGAATGGGGAGGCGGGGCTAAAACGGAATGGGGAGGCGGGGCTAAACCGGTGACGGAATAGAGAGGGTGGGATTCAGACCAGCTGATACTGGGAGAGATATAGTCATATAGAATACTGTATTTACTACCTGGTACCACATTCGCTTTGCGTGGGATGCCTTTGTGCCAACCTAATAGCGCTCATGACTCAGGTGCTTCTCCCTGGCTTTTCCAAGCTTCTGCCGCTGATCGCAGTGTCTGTGCAAGGGCAACGAGGTAAGTGTGACAAACCACAGTCCGAAGACAGGACACCGACACATTCCTTCTTACGTACTTAACTGTAAGAGGTGGTCACAAATTCGGGCACACACAACCGACCCACGTTGCTCTCGCACACCAATCTCACACCGCTCGGTGAATATTAATTCATTTTAAGTGGAATATTGTGAAAAGGTTTAAAACTTAATTGGGATACTTGTTGAGTGGAGGTAAGAGGTCGAGGGGTGGGAGGTGCGTGCAGATGAAAAGATGCATGTAGCCTGCAGGGATCATATTCTGCATTTATTAATTATTTTGTTCTGGTACTTATTTTATCTTGTATTAATTATTTTTAAGTATTTGAGCCAATTCATCCCGGTTTTCCGATGGTTAAGGACACCATCTATTTTAGCTCCTGTGCTGTCTTGGTGAGGATTTGTTTGAATTCTTAAGCACATTTAAATACTTTCACATAAACTTACTGACATTACAAGAAACATTTCCATGGAAAACAGTTTGTATTATGACATTTGTAATTTATTATCAGTTACAGCCCAACAAAGATGGAATTAATTAACAATATCCACGTAATAACAAAAGAAAAACTTTAAAAAGCAAATTAAATGGTTGCTTTGGAAAGTAAAAACTTGCAAAGTTTATTGTTTGAAGAGTATCATTGTTACGGATTCGTCACTTCCGTTGTGGTGGTTTGCATCCACTGTAAATATTTCCGATTCCATGTATTATTATTGTTGTCATTTAAAGGGAATAGATATTTCTGGTTTCAAAAGTTAAAAGTTAATGTTAAAAGAAACAGGAAACCGGACCGGGAACCTGACAAAAAACCGGAAGACGAGGAGAGAAAAGAGGGCGGAGCGAAGTAAAGTCGGACAAGAAGCTGGTTGCTTTGCGGTCTGGATCGAACGTTGTCGAGCAAGAGTCACGAGTGAACTTTGGGTTTCCTGGGAAAATGGATTCCTGCGATTGAGTTGTTATCGCTGTGACTGATCAACCTGCGTGTCAGGTTTGGCGTTGGATTCCGAGGAATCATCGTCGGGTCGTTGCGTCTCGAGAACGAGCCGTCGGCCATTTTGACTCGCGCGCTTTGCTCATCGTGAAAGGTCTTTGCTTTGCGTCAGCCGTTTTCACCATTCAGCTGTCTATCCGGGATGTGTGTGTGCAACGCGGATTTTGAAGGCAAACGTGAGGTTCGCCGATTTGGAGCTGTAAAACATCCATACCAGAGGGTGTGATTTCCCAGTCGCCTTGAGTGCGCTTTTAAGCAGCTTTGGGCCGCATGACTCTTTGCGCTGCTTTGGCCGCATACGCCTTTGTGCAGTTTTGGCGGCGTGACTGGGCCCGTCATCTGAACGGGATTCTGGTTTTGATTCGACATTGCTCTGACGATCGCTGGAGGGGATCAACTTTGAGCTTGAAGACGGGAATATAGAGACATTGGGAAATGTTCTTTTTTCACTCACTTGGAGCACAGTGAGTTACCTTATACTAGCTGATGGTACCATCATAAGATATACATTGATTGTACTTTTGATTGCTATTATTGTTGTATTGTTATTCTTGTGTGATTTTTAATACAATATTTGTTTGTTGGTAACAATTGGTGTGGTTCCACCATTGATTTGTGACACAGGATAACACACATTTTTCTGCCGTGACTCCTCTCGGGGCTCGGAGGTACACCGCGACCAGGGGGTCCGGGAGGAGCACTTAACAGAAATTGGGGGCTCGTCCAATTGACTCGGGGGCTCGAAATTGGGTCTTCGTCCGGGATTAAATTCCCTAACAACACTCGTCCGGGAGCAATTTCCCTGATAACATTCGTCCGGGATAGAATTCCCGAGCATTCCCAAAATTCCCAAATTTGGAATTTTTTCCTAACATTCCCAAATTTTTGTGTGAAGGTTAACAGGTGTTAACTGATAGTCACCATGGTGTTTGACGCAGAAAAGTTTGCGGCGTCCCCTAATGAGGCACAGTTCCAAGTGTTAAGAAAAATCGGAACTCTTGATATTGGCCAGACATTTTAACTTGGAGGTCCGAGTTAATATGAAGAAAGCAGAGATGCAGACATTGGTGGTAGAATCTCTGGTGGGACAGGGCACATGGACAGAGGTAGCCTTGGATTGGTTACCAGAGGAAAAATAAAATGTGGAGCTCCGGAAAATGGAGATGCAACTGCAGAGCCAGGAAAGCTTAAAAGCAGAGGAAAGGAAAGCAGAAGAAAGAAGAGCAGGGGAAAGAGCAGAGGAAAGGAGAGCTGCAAGTGAACTCGAGGAGAGAAGAACAGAGGAAAGGAGAGCTGAAAGAGAACTCGCGGAAAAAAGAGTAGAACAGGAACGAGAACTCGAGGAGAAACGAGCAGAGGAAAGAAGAGCTGAAAGGGAGTTAAAGGAACGTGACATGGAGTGTCAGAGGGAAATTAAACTCAAGGAACTGGAATTAATGAGAGAACGGGGAGAGATAGCATCCATGCCGGCTAGTTCGACAACTAGTCAGAACTCTTGGGATGTTGGTAGGCATGTGAGGCTGGTTCCACCCTTCAATGAAAAAGAGGTAGCCAAGTTTTTTTTACACTTTGAGAAAGTGGCTGAAATGCTAAAATGGCCTGTGGAGTCCTGGACTATGTTAGTGTAAAGTGTTCTGGTGGGTAAAGCTCAAGATATATTTTCGGCTTTACCGATTGACCAATGTGTAGATTATGGGATAGTGAAGAAAACCATTCTCAAAGCCTATGAATTGGTCCCTGAAGCTTACCGGCAAAAATTCCGGAATGCCAGGTAGAGGGAGAGTGAGACCCATGTGGAGTTTGCCCGAATGAAGGAAACCATGTTTGAACGGTGGTGTGACTCGAAGGAGGTTGGGAAAGACTTCAACCTGTTACGACAATTGATCTTGGTGGAGGAATTCAAACAGTGTGTCCACGCGGACATTAAAGTGCATCTCGATGAGAGAAAAGTACCAAAGTTGTATGAGGCAGCAACTGTGGCAGATGACTATGCCTTGACACACAGGATGGGGTTCCACAAACCTAACTTCCCGCCTGGAGTTAGCCAGGGGAGTTATAGTGGGGCAACTTAGCATAACAATTGTGCATTTTGTGAGGAAAGCACCAAATTTGGCACACCAGTAGACTATCATATTATGAAAAGATCTGGATATTGGGCCATCTCAGATTCAGAGATTTGATTTTTGCAAGATTTCGATTCGATTGGGATCAAAGAGAACACCTTCTTCATCTTCTGTACAGTGAAGTTGCCAGCCCTGAATTCTCTGGCTACATCTGGGTGCTTCATTGGGAGTGCAACCATGTCCCTCAGGTGAACAGGGACCCACCTGGCATTGTGTGTGTGGTCTAAGGCATGGAACCATGGGACCAGTTCCGTCAGGGCATCAAGGTACATCGTGAATGAAGCCTGCCGCAGAGCACGTAGACCAGCACCAACATCTCTAGTTCCAGCAGAGTTGTCCAGTACTGAAAGTTGGGAATGTCTTCTCCTCTCTGGTGACACCAGTCTTCGAACTCAGGCAGGTCTTCTGCATCATCAGCATATGTCATACAGTGGCGTTCATCCGCACAGTGTTGCAGGATGTGCAGTGCCGCTGCAGTGATTTGATGAGCTCTTCTTGTGCGGGTGACGTGGGCAGCTCGCAGGAAGGAGTCGGCCATCCGTGGCGTTGCAATCTCAGCTTGCAAATCTGCAAAATCTGCAAATCTTACAAAAATCAAATCTCTGAATCTGAGATGGCCCAATATCCAGATCTTTTCATAATATGATAGTCTACTAGTGTGCCAAATTTGGTGCTTTCCTCACAAAATGCACAATTGTTATGCTATATTTAGCTTAGCTGCCGGAATATTATGGGAAATCAGGTGCGGAGAACAAAAATTCATGGAGGCGACCTAGAGATGACTATGAGTACAAATCTGATACCACGACTTTTAGGGATCAGAAGACTACAGTTCCAAGACAGACTTATCTTCCGGGGGGCTCAAGGCAGACCACGAGTTTTTCCTCCGGGCCTACTTGCGCTTTTTGCAAGAAACCTGGGCATTTGATGTCCCAATGTTATGCCCTGGAAAGGAAAAATCAGGAGCGGAGTCAGACTAGTACAACTCCGAATACATTGGCAAATGTGAGAAATCGTCCTTGGAGGACAGTGCCTTGTGAAGGTTCCCATGCCAAAGTTACGGCATCATAGAACAACCTTGTTCAAGAGGGTTACAAACCTTTTATTTCAGAGGGGTTTGTGTCACTGGATGGAGACGTGACTAACCAGAGACCTGTTAGGGTATTGAGGGACACAGGAGCACATCAATCTTTGATGCTTGAAGGCATTTTGCCATTGTCAGAGAAGACAGCAACTGGTGTTAGTGTTCGCTTACAGGGGGTTGGTGGCTATGTTAGAGCCCCACTTTATGTCATCCATTTGCAGTCTGATTTGGTGTCAGGACCGGTCACCATAGGTGTACAAGCCACTCTTCCTGTGGAAGGAATATCTTTTGTTATCGGGAATGATTTGGCCGGTGGTCAAGTCTCTGGTAACCCGACGTTTGTTGAAAAGCCTAGCATGGAAAATAACACTGCACAGTTAGAGCAGAAGATTCCGGGTATCTTTCCCTCCTGTGCCGCGACTCGTGCTATGGGTAGGAAGCGCTCTGAAGAGAAGAGGAAGGTACTGACGTCACACTTTGCACCGGCACGTCTGGTTAGGTACCCAACAACTAAGAGTCAGCACACACAAGTCATGGATGGAGGCAATGTTGGCAAGCTCTTTGTAGGTGGACTGAACTTCAAAACAAGGGAAGTTGTTCTGGACTCTGTCTTCGGCCAATATGGACCACTCTTGGAAGTGCGGCTGATAAAAGACAGGGAGACGCAAAAGTCAAGAGGGTTTGGCTTTGTCACGTTTGAAAACACAAAGGATGCCAAAGATGCAGAAAAGGATTTGAATGGCAAGGATTTGGATGGTCCGACCTTAATAGTAGAGAAGACAGGCCATGGGCGTCAAGGGGGCTACAGAGGAGGAAAACGTGGAGGTAGTTTCAGGGGTGGCTATGGCTCCCGGGGTGGAAGTAATAGTTTTGGTGGTGGCCGCAGTCGAGATTACTATGGAGGCTCCCAGAGTTACGGCAGCTTCCGAAGGGATGATTATCAGGGTAGTGGCCAAGAAGGAGACCGCTATTCACGTGACTACAGCGACAAGCGCTCCAACCGTGATTGTTATGAAAGTTAGGAAGAGTTTGAAGCACTGAATGCTGCGGAGCAGCCGAGCCTAGATTCCTATACGGATTAACCGTGAACTCCATGTTCCGAAAGGCGTCCATGTAGTGAATACTTCCAGGCCTCACCACCCAACCAGCATGAAACCTGGATCTCAGCTCGGCCTCCCTAAAAAAGTGCTATAGATTTGCTTGACTTTGGATTTTTGATCACAACCCCTTAACCTTCATTCAAAAAAATGAAAAATAAAAATCAGAGGTTGAGGAGATGGAGTTTGGCTTTGCAGGAGTTCAACTTGGAGATTGAGCATGTAAAGGGCAGGGACAATGTCGTGGCGGATGCTTTGTCCAAAGTGAACTAACTTTGGAGATCTCTGTAGGTTGTTTGAAGTTTGTTGCTTTATTTTTGGGAAATATTGATTATCGTTGCTCACGGGAATTGATGATGTGGGTGTGAGTTTACTTTTGTTTGTTGGGAGAATTTTGCCTTCAAAGAAAGTTTTCACTATGTTCAAACTTTCTTTCTTGAGGGGGGGAAGTGTTACAGATTCGTCACTTCCATTGTGGTGGTTTGCATCCACTGTAAATATTTCCAATTCCATGTATTATTATTGTTGTCATTTAAAGGGAATAGATATTTCTAGTTTCAAAAGTTAAAAGTTAATGTTAAAAGAAACAGGAAACCGGATCGGGAACCGGATGAAAAACCGGAAGAAGACGAGGAGAGAAAAGAGGGCGGAGCGAAGTGAAGTCGGACAAGAAGCTGGTTGCTTTGCGGTCTGGATCGAACGTTGTCGAGCAAGAGTCACGAGTGAACTTTGGGTTTCCTGGGAAAAGGGATTCCTGCGATTGAGTTGTTATCGCTGTGACTGATCAACCTGCGTGTCAGGTTTGGCGTTGGATTCCGAGGAATCATCGTCGGGTCATTGCGTCTCGAGAACGAGCCGTCGGCCATTTTAACTCACGCACTTTGCTCATCGCGAAAGGTCTTTGCTTCGCGTCAGCCGTTTTCACCATTCAGACGTCTATCTGGGATGTGTGTGTGCAACGCGGATTTTGAAGGCAAACCTGAGGTTCGCCGATTTGGAGCTGTAAAACATCCATACCAGAGGGTGTGATTTCCCAGTCGCCTTGAGTGCGCTTTTACGCAGCTTTGGGCCACATGACTCTTTGCGCTGCTTTGGCCGCGTACGCCTTTGTGCAGTTTTGGCGGCGTGACTGGGCCCGTCATCTGAACGGGATTCTGGTTTCGATTCGACATTGATCTGACGATTGCTGGAAGGGATCAACTTTGAGCTTGAAGACGGGAATATAGAGAAATTGGGGAATGTTCCTTTTTCACTCACTTGGAGCACAGTGAGTTACCTTATACTAGCTGATGGTACCATCATAAGATATACATTGATTGTACTTTTGATTGCTATTATTGTTGTATTGTTATTCTTGTGTGATTTTTAATACAATATTTGTTTGTTGGTAACAATTGGTGTGGTTTCACCATTGATTTTTGACACAGGATAACACACATTTCTGCCGTGATTCCTCTCGGGGCTCAGAGGTACACCGTGACCAGGTGGTCGGGGAGGAGCACGTAACATCATCTTATCACTCTTTAAACATGAAGAGTATCATCTTTCCACTTATTACCCTGCCACAAAAAGTGGATGGAGGATATGTTTTCACTCCTGTCTGTTGTCAGTCTGTCTGTGAAGAGGATACTTCAAAAAGTTGTGGACTCATTCGGACGGAATTTTATGGAGAGGTTAGGTATGTGACAAGGACGAAATGATTCGATTTTAGTGAAGATCCGGATTCGGATTCGGCTACTATAATTTTAAAAGTGATTCTTCACCATTGGCAGATAGGGCCAAAAACGATGCATAGCAGGATATCTCATAAAGTTGTGGATGGATTGGAACGAAATTTGGTGGAGAGGTTGGGTGTGTGACAAGAACAAGCGATTACATTTTGGTTCATGCCCAAATCCAGCTCTGGCCTATTATTGGAATACAAAACGTAAACTGTTCAGCCAGGCAGAGGTGTGCACTCTACCGAATGCTGTTCTAGTTCGCTAAGTGTTGTCCGGTCCACATTTGTATTTTTTAAAAATCAAATTGTCTGATCTGAACACCAAGAGGCGATTCCAATTATTTAGCATTTAAAAAACTTTTCGGGTAGTTCCGTTGAACTCGTATCAGACTGGGATGCTTGGTTTGTCCAGTGCCATCAAAAAATGTCTGCCTGTAATCTAAAGGACCACCCTACACTTATGGATTTGAACAACAATTATATTTCTCCTGATGACACGGTTTCACTTTTTGTAACCAATTTGCAAAAGTTTTTGTACCTCCCCCCCCCCCCCCCCCCTCTTCCTACCCCTCTAATAGTTATATTTCACCAGGTTGCTTCTCTTCTTTGCATTGAAGATCCTGCTGCTCATCTGTTGCCTTAAAGTTTGCGTTTAAAACACTGTCGTGTGTAGAAGTGTCGAGGTGTAGAGGTTTGTGTTGCAAAGTCCTGTTACAAGGACTTTGTAACACAGGATCTTCTGCTCATGCCATCGTAGATTGCTTCAAAATCTGCTAAATAATTTGTTTTGCCTGCCGAACCAGGTCGTCAGGTGGGTACTCCATTCGTGAAAAGAAGTCCCAACAGGAAGCCAACAAAGACTTAAATACCATGTCATTAAAGAAGTGTCGGCAGTACACCAACAAAGACTTAAATACCTTGTCATTAAAGAAGTGTCGGCAATACATCAACAAAGACTTAAATACCATGTCATTAAAGAAGTGTCGGCGGTACACCAACAAAGACTTAAATACCATGTCATTAAAGAAGTGTCGGCAGTACACCAACAAAGACTTAAATACCATGTCATTAAAGAAGTGTCGGCAATACACCAACAAAGACTTAAATACCATGTCATTAAAGAAGTGTCGGCAATACACCAACAAAGACTTAAATACCATGTTGTGGTGCTGCGCACACACGACTCGATTGCCAGAGAGGTAGGCCACAACGCGTTGGTATAACAAAGAGTCTTTATTCAAAGCTCGTACTTCAGCACTGAGTGGGCTCGAGCTTAGAGCCCGCATATATATACCGAGGCCACGCCTAGTCCCCGGGCGTGGCCGATCGGTCGATAGGCGGGGCATGCATTCCAGTTCCCCTCCTGGACGTTCGCGCCACCTGCTGGTGCGCTGAATTCTTGTCCGTTGTGTCCGCCACACGCGCCCCCCCAGAATTCCCGCGCACCTGAAGGGTGAGTTTGCGGGGAAGCCGGATGACCCGGCCGAAACGCCCCCTGGCGATGGGTGCCCAGCTGGGGGGTGGCGGGACGGCGGGGCTGGGGGGTTCCGGGGGGGCGGCCTCGGAGCAGAGGCAGAGCTGCTTGCGGGGGGTGGTCCGGATCGAGGTGGGCCGGCTTGAGGCGGTCCACGGAGATGTGATCCGGGGCACCGCCGATGTCGATGGTGAAAAATTTGTCCCCTGTCTCCAGCACGCGGAAGGGCCAGTCGTACGGGGGCCGTAGCGGTGCCCGGTGGGCGTCGTGGCGGACGAAGACGTACTTCGCCGTGCGAAGCTCCGGGGCGACGTGGGAAGGCGGGCAACCGTGGTGTGCCGTCGGCACCGGGGCGAACCTCCGGGCGGTCTCCTGAAGGGCGGAGCGCTGTTGCGCCGCGGACCAAGGAGCCGTGGAGTCGGGGATAAATTCACCCGGTACCCGCAGTGGTTGCCCGAAGACCAGCTCCGCCGAGGACGCGCGCAGGTCGTCCTTGGGCACCGTCCTGAGGCCCAGCAGGACCCAGGGGAGTCTGTCGATCCAGCCGCCGTCGCAGAGGCTGGCCCGGAGCGCGGCCTTCATTGAGTGATGAAAGCGCTCGCACAGGCCATTGGCCTGGGGGTGGTAGGCCGTGGTGCGGTGTAGTTTCACCCCGAGCCCTTGCGCCACCGCGGCCCAGAGCTCCGAGGTGAACTGGGGGCCGCGGTTAGACGAGATGTCCGAGGGGGCACCAAACCGGGCAACCCAAGTGGCGATGAAGGCTTGCGCCACATCAGCCGCAGACGTCGCCGCCAATGGGACGGTCTCCGGCCACCGTGTGGTGCCGTCCACCATGGTGAGGAGGTGGGTGAACCCCCGCGAGGGGGGCAGAGGTCCCACCAAGTCGACGTGCACGTGGTCGAACCGACGCTCGGGCACCGCAAACGGGGCCAATGGGGCCTGGGTGTGGCGGTGGACCTTCACGCGCTGGCACGCGAGGCACGACCTGGCCCAGTCGCGGACGTCCTTCCGGAGGCCATGCCAGACGAACTTCGCCGCGACGAGCTTCTGGGATGCCTTCGTGCCCGGGTGGACAGGCCGTGGATGGCGTCGAAAACTGGGCGCCGCCAGCCAGCGGGCACGATGGGGCGAGGCCGGCCGAGGGAGACGTCGCATAGGAGGGCCGCGCCCGCGGCGTCGAACGGCACCTCGGTGACGTGGAGGTCGAACGGCACCTCGGTGACGGTCCGCAAGGCCTGTATGCCAGGGTCGGCGGTCTGGTCCTCCGCCATCCGGGTATAGTCGACCCCGAGGTGGACCGTGTGCACGACGGACCGGGAAAGGCAATCCGCCACCGGGTTGTCTTTACCCGCCACGTGACGGATGTCCGTCGTGTACTCGGACACGGCAGAGAGGTGATGCTGCTGCCGTGCCGACCACGGCTCGGCGACCTTGGCCATCGCAAACACAAGGGGCTTGTGGTCGACGAAAGCCGTGCACGAGCGGCCCTCCAGCAGATGGCGGAAGTGTCGGACCGCCAGGTGGAGCCCGAGCAGCTCGCGATCGAAGGTGCTATAGCGGCGTTCGTGCGGGCGAAGCTGCCGGCTAAAAAACGCCAGCGGTTGCCAAGCCCCACGCACCCACTGCTCGTGCACCGCGCCCACCGCGTAGTCCGACGCGTCGGTGGTGAGGGCGATCGGTGCATCGGGCGCCAGGTGCGCCAGCATGGTGGCGTCGGCCAGGGCCAGCTTTGCGCCTGCAAACGCTGCGGCCATCGGCTCCGACCAGGCGATGCCACCTTTGCCCGGCTTGCCCCGGAGGGCCTCGTGCAAGGGGCGGAGGAGCTGGGCGACGTGGGGCACGAAGCGGTGGTAAAAATTTACCATGCCCAGGAACTCCTGGAGCCCCTTGATCGTGCGGGGCCGCGGGAAATCCCTGACCGCCTCCACCTTGGCCGGTAAAGGGACGGCCCCGTGCCTGGTGATGCGGTGCCCCAAGAAGTCGATGGTGGCGACGCCGAAACGGCACTTGGCGGGGTTGATGATTAGGCCATGCTGGCCCAGGCGTTCGAAAAGCGTGCGGAGGTGGAGCAGGTGCTCCTCCCGGGATGCGCTCGCGACTAGGATGTCGTCCAGGTAGACAAAAAGGAAAGGTAAGTCGCGCAAGACGCTGTCCATAAGCCGTTGGAACGCCTGGGCCGCATTCTTCAACCCGAAAGGCATTCTCAGGAACTCAAAGAGGCCGAAAGGGGTGATGACCGCCGTCTTCGGGACATCGTCCGGTTGGACGGGGACCTGGTGGTAGCCCCGGATGAGGTCCACCTTGGAAAACACAGTCGTGTTTGCCAACCGGGTGGAAAAGTCCTGGATGTGCGGGACCGGGTAGCGGTCGGGGGTGTTGGCATCATTGAGCCGGCGGTAGTCCCCGCACGGCCGCCATCCTCCGCCGGGCTTCGGCACAATGTGCAGAGGAGAAGCCCAAACGCTGTTGGAGCGCCGTACGATCCCCAGCCGTTCCAGTGTGGCGAACTCCGCTTTCGCCATGGCGAGCTTCGTGGGTTCGGGTCGGCGTGCCCGGGCATAGACCGGCGGCCCGACCGTGGGGATATGGTGCTCCACCCCGTGTTTAACGGCCACCGCTGAGAAGGTGGGCCGCGTGAGGGCCGGGAAACTGGCGAGGAGGCGGGTAAAGTCGTCCGCTGCCGGAAGCGTGCAAACTAAACTCGCCGGGACGGAACCCTCCAGCAAGCCGCTTGGCAAGCCACTCGGTGACCCGCTCAGGGAGCCGCTCAACGAACAAGCGAGCGAGCTGAAGGTTTCAGCCTGGACGAGCCGTCTGCGCTTCACGTCGACCAACAGCCCATTCGCACATAGGAAGTCCGCACCGAGCAGTGCCATTGGCACGCTGTGGGTCACGAACGACCAGTGAAAGCGCTGCCCTCCGAACCGCAGGGAGAGGCAACGCTTCCCGAATGTGCGGATGGGTGTACCGTTGGCGGAAAGCAAAGCGGGGCCCCGGCCCACGGTTTGCTTGTCGGACATGGAGGCGGGGAGGACGCTTACCTGCACTCCTGTGTCGCAAAGAAAACGGCACCCGGACAAGGTGTCCATGATGAAAAGGAGGCTGCCGGAATGGCCGACGCTCATGGCCGCAAGTGAGCGCCGGTCGTTTCCCGACCCGTCAAAAGAGCACGGCGGGCGACACGTTTTAGCCTGGCGGCCGAACCTGGCATGGTAGTAGCACCAGGTTTGCGGCGGTAACGGCCGCGGCGGCCGTGCCGGCGGCGATAGTGGTGGCGGCGGCGGTAGTGGACTGGGCGTAGCAGCGGCCACGAGGGAAGTCGGGAGCGCTGGAGCCTCCGCGCCGGGATCAACTACGGCAGCACCGTACACCGACGGCGTGTCGCAGGCTGCAAAATACTTGTCGGCCTCTCTAGCCAGGGCGCGGGGTTCCTTTATTTTGGAACCGGCCAGCGCGAGGCGTACCTGTGCAGGTAGCTGGCGTAGGAAAAGCGCCCGGAATAAGAAATCCGGGGGCTCGTCTCCAAGCAGGGACAGCATGGAATCCATCCAGACGGATGGTCGTGTGTCGCCGAGGGCGGGAAGGTCCAGGAGGCAGTCGGCCCGTTCGATCTCTGTGAGCCCGAACGTGGCGATGAGGAGACGTTTGAGCGCCTCGTACTTGTCGCCCGGCGGGCGCTGAAGGATGGACACAACTCGGGTGGCAGTGCCGGGCCCGAGGGCGGCGACCACGTGGTAGTACCGGGTCTCGTCCGCCGTTATGCCTCGGAGTTGGAATTGAGCTTCGGCTTGCAAAAACCAAACGTCGGCTTGCGCTTCCCAAAACTCCGGGAGTTTGACTGCGACGGCGTTGGTAGCCATGGCGCGTTCGGTGGTCAGCAACGGCTGAACCAATCGGGGTCACCAGTGTGGTGCTGCGCACACACGACTCGATTGCCAGAGAGGTAGGCCACAACACGTTGGTATAACAAAGAGTCTTTATTCAAAGCTCGTACTTCAGCACTGAGCGGGCTCGAGCTTAGAGCCCGCATATATATCCCGAGGGCACGCCTAGTCCCCGGGCGTGGCCGATCGGTCGATAGGTGGGGCATGCATTCCAGTTCCCCGCCTGGACGTTCGCACCACCTGCTGGTGCGCTGAATTCTTGTCCCTCGTGTCTGCCACAATGTCATTAAAGAAGTGTCGGTAGTACACCAACAAAGACTTAAATACCATGCCATTAAAGTAGTGTCGACAGTACACCAACAAAGACCTAAATACCATGTCATTAAAGAAGTGTCGGCAGTACACCAACAAAGACCTAAATACCATGTCATTAAAGAAGTGTCGGCAGTACACCAACAAAGACTTAAATACCATGTCATTAAAGAAGTGTCGGCAGTACACCAACAAAGACCGAAATACCATGTCATTAAAGAAGTGTCGGCAGTACACCAACAAAGACTTAAATACCATGTCATTAAAGAAGTGTCGGCAGTACACCAACAAAGACTAAAATACCATGTCATTAAAGAAGTGTCGGCAGTTCACCAACAAAGACTTAAATACCATGTCATTAAAGTAGTGTCGGCAGTACACCAACAAAGACTTAAATACCATTTCATTAAAGCAGTGTCAGCAGTACACCAACAAAGACTTAAATACCATGTCATTGAAGAAGTATCGGCAGTACACCAACAAAGACTTAAATACAATGTCATTAAAGAAGTGTCGGCAGTACACCAACAAAGACTTAAATACCATGTCATTAAAGCAGTCGGCAGTACACCAACAAAGACTTAAATACCATGTCATTAAAAAAGTGTCGGCAGTACACCAACAAAGACTTAAATACTGTTATGAATTTGGTAGAGCAACATCTAGAGCTAGGTAGATCTGAATAGGTAGGTATTCGGCTGTCGTGACAGGGACTCTACATGTAATAAGTTATTGATGTTTAGGCGTTTGTCGGGGTAAGATGTATGATTGTGGATCTACCTGGAGATTCGAGTGTTAAATAGTGAGGGGTTAAAGGTAACGCCCCTGTGAGTCTCACCTAGTAGTCAAACCTTTGTCCATTATGGCACTGCAAACCACATAAACATTAGTTAGGTCCTTAGCGCAACATTAAATAATTCCTTTCCCTGACAATGACTTCGTAATAAATGGACACCACCAGGCCAAAAACACCGCCACCGTTTACACCTCCAAGGCCTACAAACCTCGCCTGGCACGTGTTACACAAGGACCGCGGGGGTCGGTGAGCGAGAGTGGAGCATGCCGCAGAGGGCGTGGCCGGGGCGAGCCGGCGAGTTGGGAGGCTGTGATTGGCTGAGGAGTGCGCCAATGTGACGTCATCGGCCACCAATATATGCGACGGTCGGACGCCATTTCAGCAGTCGGCAGTTGGCACACCGAGGACACCGAGCACACAGAGAGTTGGGAGTTGAGGCAGTTCGTGGAACAGTGGCAGTTCGCAGAGAGAGAGTTCGGTAGCACACAGAGCACACGGGAGTTCGCAACAGTTCGTGAGCAGTTCGAGGTTCGTTGGTCGCAGTTCGTTGGCAGTTGGCACTTGGCTGCCAGCACTCCCAAAAGAGAGTCGAGCCAAGTGGAGTTCGCTTGCTTTGTGCAGCTTACGTCGAACCTTTGGTGCACGGACCTTGTGGAGATCGGCCTCGTGTGGAGCCGCTGGCCTGCGTCGGACGCGTGGTGCTTGGAGGAGGCCTTGTGGAACTTGGAGCGAGGGACCTCGTGGTGTGCGATCGGGCCGAAAGGAGCGGTGTTGGGCGGCCGCCACAAAGGCGACGAAAGACAGACAAGATAAGCCGCATCCGCGTACATTTTGAACGACGAGACGTGTTATTTTCGTATTCACCTCCCTCGTATCGTGTTTGATATCTGTTGTGTCTGGGATCCCAATTTAGGCTTATTCGATTTATTAGATTTACCGGCGGGCTTTTTCACTGGCTTTACTTTTCCATAATAAATCCTTGTATTATTTTATATATATATCTGAACGCAGTTTCCTGGGTGTTTGATTGTAATAGATAAGGCGGCGGGGGGGGGGGGGGGGGGGGGGAACTTCGCCGTGCGCCATTCCGTGCGCTTAACTTTGTGTTGAGCTTGAATCCGCCATTGAGTTTTCGCCTCGGGAGTTAAAGTCTCGCAAATCGGCCATCCGTAACTGTGGTGTTAATCACGGGTACGTAACAATACCATGTCATTAAAGAAGTGACGGCATTACACCAACAAAGACTTAAATACCATGTCATTATAGAAGTGTCGGCAGTACACCAACAAAGACTTAAATACCATGCCATTAAAGAAGTGTCGGCAGTACACCAACAAAGAATTAAATACCACGTCATTGAAGAAGTGTCGGCAGTACACCAACAAAGACTTAAATACCATGTCATTGAAGAAGTGTTGGCAGTACACCAACAAAGACTGAAATTGCATGTCATTAAAGAAGTGTCGGCAGTACACGAACAAAGACTTAAATACCATGTCATTAAAGAAGTGTCGGCAGTACACAAACAAAGACTTAAATACCATGTCATTAAAGAAGTGCCGGCAGTACACGAACAAAGACTTAAATACCATGTCATTAAAGAAGTGTCGGCAGTACATGAACAAAGACTTAAATACCATGTCATTAAAGAAGTGTCGGCAGTACACCAACAAAGACTTAAATACCATGTCATTAAAGAAGTGTCGGCAGTACACCAACAAAGACTTAAATACCATGCCATTAAAGAAGTGTCGGCAGTACACCAACAAAGACTTAAATACCACGTCATTGAAGAAGTGTCGGCAGTACACCAACAAAGACTTAAATACCACGTCATTGAAGAAGTGTCGGCAGTATACCAACAAAGACTTAAATACCATGTCATTGAAGAAGTGTCGGCAGTACACCAACCAAGACTTAAATACCATGTCATTAAAGAAGTGTTGGCAGTACACCAACAAAGACTGAAATTGCATGTCATTAAAGAAGTCCTCCGGTATGATAGACCTGAGCCTCGTCCTGGAGGTGGGGTTGCTATCTTTATAAAAAACTCCCTTCCTCACTCGCCCTCCACTGCCCTCTCTCCACCTCACCCCCAGGAATACCTTTGGCTACGGCTTCCCCTTCGCTCCCACCTTTTGTTCATATGTGTGTTGTACCGTCCACCAAACAGCGATGACTCCATCTACATCTCACTGTCTGATAATATGGACCAACTTCTATCTACCCATCCCAACTCTCTCTTCCTCATATGTGGTGATTTCAATTGTCACCATGCCAGTTGGCTGGGTGTGGGTACCTCTCTCACCAGCCATGGCTCTTCAGCAAAGGACTTCTGCGACTCACTGGGACTGACACAATCTGTCAATTTCCCGACCCGGATCTCAGTCAACGGAGCATCTTCTCTTCTGGATTTGGTTATGACAAACTTCCCTGAAAATGTCTGCTGCTCTTCTTCTGCTCCAATCGGCTCATCTGATCATGTGCTTGTCAAAGTGGACATCTCTCTGACCATTCTCAGAGAGCCTCCTCAGCGTCGACGAGTCTGGCATTTCACTCAGGCCAACTGGCACGGTCTTCAAGCAGCCATCAATCATCTGGACTGGTCTCCCATCTCTACCGCCTCTGACATCAACTCATCCTGGGAATTCTTTCAAAGTAAATTGCTCTCACTCATGCACAGATTTATACCATCTCGTCTTCAGTTGTCATACCCTTCCTCCCGTCCATGGTACACGGAATCTTGTGGTGAGGCTGTTGCCCTGAAACAACTTGCTTTCGTCTCCTGGAAAGCAAATCCAACGGAAGTAAATCTCATTTCCTTTCACAAAGCCCGAAACAAGTGTGTGTCCACCCTCAGGAGAGCCAGGAAACAATATCTCACCATTCTCAAGACCGAACTCTCTTATCTGTCTCCCTCTTCCAAATCCTGGTGGCGTCTGGTCAAATCTGTTTCTGGTGTTTGTTCCCCCTCCATCCCCTCCCTCACCACAAACGGCTTAACGGTTGACTCCGCACGTGAAAAAGCTGAATGCCTCAACTCTGTGTTTGCCTCTAAATCTTGTGTCCCAAACCCATCCCTCTCTGTACCCACCGTTCCCAGTCGTACCCAGCTGCTCCTGGACTCTGTGTCCTTTCCTCCTGACAAGGTGGAAAAGTTTCTGTCAACCCTCGACTCTGATTCTGCAACTGGTCCTGACGGCATCAGCCCACGGGTCCTAAAATCATGTTCTTCTGCTCTTTCACTCCCTCTTTCTGTTCTCTTCACCCTCTCTTTTGCTCAAGGTCATCTGCCATCTGCTTGGAAATCAGCCAACATCACCGGTTTGCACAAAAAAGGTGCAAAAACAGATCCCAGCAACTACAGACCAATCAGCCTTCTCCCAATTATCAGCAAAGTCATGGAATCCATCATTGCTTCAGATATGAAATCTTTCCTCTTCTCCAATGGCTTGATCTCTGATCATCAATTTGGTTTCAGACCTGGTCACTCTACTCTGGACATGCTGCTTCTGCTTTCTCAACAATGGATGGAGGTCCTCAACGCCAAACAGGAAATTAGAGCGGTCTCCCTTGACATTTCACGTGCCTTCGATACGGCCTGGCACCCTGCTCTGCTCACCAAACTCTCCTCCTTTGGTATCCATGGAAATCTCCACGCATGGCTGGCGGACTTCCTCTCTAGTCGTAGTCAACGTGTGGCCCTGAATGGGTTTCTCTCATCTCCTCTTCCTGTTCAGGCTGGAGTTCCCCAAGGTAGTGTTCTGGGCCCTGTGCTTTTTCTGGTCTTCATCAATGATCTCTCTGACTCTCTTGAAAATCCTCTCTATCTCTTTGCTGACAACTCTACTCTCTGTCGCTCCATTCCTCATCCCTCAGATCGGCAGTCTGCAGCCTCCTCACTCTCTGCAGACCTGGACAAAATCACAGACTGGTCAAACAAGTGGAACATGTCTTTCAATCCTGACAAATCTCACACTCTTACAATGTCTCTCCGAAAGGACCGACTGGACAACCCTCCCATCTACTTTCTCAACAATCCTCTCCAAGAAGTTCTGTCGCTCAAGCTTTTGGGTCTCACTATCTGCCATGATCTTTCTTGGGAAAACCACATTTCCAAGCTGGCCTCCAAAGCCAGTCGCCGACTGGGCATCTTCCGTCGTGCGAAGTCCTTCCTTGGCACACCTGAGCTCCTCACCACATACAAGGCTTTCATCCGCAGCTCAATGGAATACTGTTCCCCCCTCTGGGCTGGTGCTCCTGCCTCACACCTTGCTCGGCTTCACGCTGCTGAGGCCAAAGTTTCAGAATCATTGGAATCTCCTGCGATGTAGTCAACACCGAGGGCCTTTCACTCACTCACCGCAGGCAGGTTGGTGGTCTTTCTGTCATCTACCGACTCCTCTCCGGCCTTGCTCCCCCAGCTCTCTCTGTGCTCTGTCCCCCCAATATTCCTTCAGGTCGCACAAGATCTGCCTGCAACCCTCTTGTGGTTAAACTGCCAAAGTCTAGGCTCTCTGCTCACCTTCACTCTTTCATTCCCCTTTTCTCCCACCTCTGGAACAAACTCCCCCACTCCCTTCAATCCCACTCCTCCCTCCAGGTCTTTAAAACAGCTGTTCACCACCATCTCTTATCTTCCCCCATCGAAAACCTTGATCTTTTCTACCCCCGGTAATTCACCCCAGAGTCCTTGCAGTGTTCATATGTTTTATTCCTCTCCCACCTCCCTCCAAGTCCTCCCGATGTCCCTGCTCTCAAATGTTGTGTTTGTGTCCTTCCCCCTCTTCCCCCTCTCTTTTGTGTCCTTTCCCCTCTCTCCCCATCTTGTCTGCCGCTCCCCTTGTTTTTTGTGTTTTGTGTGTCGGTTTGTCTTTTTGTGTAATTAAAGTTAGCTCTTTCACGAACCTCGATCTTGTATACAAAAAAAAAAAAAAAAAAAAAGTGTCGGCAGTACACGAACAAAGACTTAAATACCATATTAGGCACCACGAGATCCATGTTTAAATACCATATCATTAAAGAAGTGTCGGCAGTACACGAACAAAGACTTAAATACCATGTCATTAAAGTAGTGTCGGCAGTACACGAACAAAGACTTAAATACCACGTCATTAAAGTAGTGTCGGCAGTACACGAACAAAGACTTAAATACCACGTCATTAAAGTAGTGTCGGCAGTACATGAACAAAGACTTAAATACCATGTCATTAAAGTAGTGTCGGCAGTACACCAACAAAGACTTAAATACCACGTCATTAAAGTAGTGTCGGCAGTACATGAACAAAGACTTAAATACCACGTCATTAAAGTAGTGTCGGCAGTACACGAACAAAGACTTAAATACCACATCATTAAAGTAGTGTCGGCAGTACACGAACAAAGACTTAAATACCACGTCATTAAAGTAGTGTCGGCAGTACACCAACAAAGACTTAAATACCATGCCATTAAAGAAGTGTCGGCAGTACACCAACAAAGACTTAAATACCATGCCATTAAAGAAGTGTCGGCAGTACACCAACAAAGACTTAAATACCATGTCATTGAAGAAGTGTCGGCAGTACACCAACAAAGACTTAAATACCATGCCATTAAAAAAGTGTCGGCAGTACACCAACAAAGACAAATACCATGCCATTAAAGAAGTGTCGGCAGTACACCAACAAAGACTTAAATACCATGCCATTAAAGAAGTGTCGGCAGTACACCAACAAAGACTTAAATACCATGTCATTGAAGAAGTGTCGGCAGTACACCAACAAAGACTTAAATACCATGCCATTAAAAAAGTGTCGGCAGTACACCAACAAAGACTTAAATACCATGCCATTAAAAAAGTGTCGGCAGTACACCAACAAAGACTTAAATACCATGCCATTAAAGTAGCGTCGGCAGTACACCACCAAAGGTTCTGAAAAGTCCCTGCAGTAAATCAGCAAATGCCTTTGATACAAACTCAAGTTGTAGTCATAGAAAACTGTGGAATGAAAAATGTGGTCATACTTCACATTTCATGCAAAACCAGTCACGGAGTCAATCTCCAAACAACTTTGAATAGTTGCCATGGTTACATTATCCTCAAAGCTGTTTTCTATGCACCCACAGAAAGATCCATGTTTAAAAACAAAGTCAAAGTATACCTAAATGTATGGATAATGTTCATTGGTCATGTTGCCAGAAAGGTACATTGTGTTTTGAACGTCGATGTTTTGATTCCTTGGCTGTTGATGCGTTGTGATAATGCCTCAAGGTTAGACCAATGTTTGTCTTTCCTTGGGTGTGACTGATTAAGCAGATGTCATGAGGCACCACGAGTTGCCTTGCTCGAGAGTTTAAAATATGGCATTAAGGAGCGGCACAGTCCATAGGACAGCCATACACTATTGCTGTACCACTTCTGACCCTTTGGTTCCTGCCGATGGTTTCTCATCGGACCGACAAACACAAAAGCTATAATCCATTTGCCGAATGCCTCTGTTAGATCGAGAACCCATGGAGTATCTGGAAGGCAGTGGTGTGTTGCAAAGCCTGGAAGCCAAAAGTAACGAAACACAGCCCTTGGACATTCCTACAGGTAATGGCAGTACTATAATATTTGTGAACCAGTTCAAGCCCATGTTGTCCCTACCTGAAAGGTATCTTTGATTTTTACTCACTTGCATTATTTTGCCCTGATCTTGCTATTGAAACTGCTCGCATTCATCTCCCTAGCCCTGCTTCCTCTCAGCTTGCTGCTCCCAATCAGCGTGGCAACAGTTGTCGGCCTGATTGTTGTGGCTGCCATGATTATTTGCATGGTTGTTAGACGCAGTGAACAATCATCTCGACCCGCTGGCAAAGTTGGTGAGGACTGGAGGTCTGTGGGATTCTTTAATTGAATTATTTCATTCAAATAATTGTTCTTATTCTTGAGCACCTGTCGACACATATTCTTTGCCCCAGCATGCTGTTGGGGATTTCGCCAGATCTTTCCAAGCCACACTCCTGAGACTATGGATTCATCCTTCAAATGCTACTCCAACAACCATTTGAGCAACAGTGAGAAGCGCCGTTCTCGAGACATAACATCTGTCCTGCGGAGCCTTGCACCGCCCCAGAGCCAGTCCGGTAAGATTTTGCAAGGAAGTGATGTGTGTAATTGCAAATGGCGTTATCATTGACGCACACTTATCTGTAATAAGACCATGTGGAATAGTCATGTATTTTAGAGATGATTTCCAATTTTAAGAAATTGCCACGATTGTTATGTAATCATACAAGGTCATTCTGGGTAAAAAAATAAATAAAACTTTTGCGCTCATAACGCCACCATCATCAAACTTTCTGATAATCCTCATTCCTTCCTGCAAGTTGAATCTTTTCCTTTCTACGGTGCCTAATGCTGATAGAGGAACCTTTGCTTGCTGTCCAAGACGTGAGATGTCAGTAAACTTCTGTTACAAGGACATTCGGAGACTATGGACAAATCAACACTGTACTTGGATCGGAACCGTGGATCCGAGCCCAATATACTCAGATTTGAAACTGAGACAGGCCAGAGATCAACAACGAGCTCACCTGATATTCGATCTCTTGGGTTTCTCACAATCCACAAAAACCTGGTAGCAGTTGGTCAAACCTTCACAATGGACTCCACTCGTGTTTAGGCCGACTGTCTAAACCGTCTTTGTACTAAATCCTGAATTGCTGTGGTACTCATTCTATTCTCCACCCCACCAAAAAAATGGAAAGAGCAATCAGAGATTGAAAACCCTCGCCAGGATGTCTTCAGTGGTTTTTTGGGCTTTTGTGTTAAAACAAATATGGCGGCCGAACCACGTGACCCGATGACGTCATTATTTTTTTCTCCACCAATTTATCCCTAGATTATGCTCAAGAAATTTCATCTTGATCGGATGAAGTTTTGTACTTGTCAAATTATGACGTCATAATGGAGGCACCTATGACATCATCATTAACAGATGTTATTCCACATGGAGAGTTCTTTACAATGAGCCATGTCTCCATTTTTTCTATTCAGCACTTTTGGAGATAGAGAGGTGCAAAGTTTTTTGGTTTTTCCAAGATGGCGGCCGAACCACGTAACCTATGACGTCATCATTATTTTCTCCACCAATCTATCCCTACATGACGCTCAATAAATTTCATCTTGATCGGATGAAGTTTTGTACTTGTCAAATTATGACGTCATAATGGAGGCACCTATGACATCATCATTAACAGATGTTATTCCCCATGGAGTGTTCTTTACAATGAGCCATGTCTCAATTTTTTCTATTCATCGCTTTCGGAGATATCGAGGTGCAAAGTTTTTCGGTTTTTCTAATATGGCAGCCGAACCACGTGACCTATGACGTCATAATTATCATTTAAAAATTATACAGGTGGAGTTGCACCTATGGTGAAAATTTCCTGTCAATCGTACAAACGGTTGCAGAGAAAATCATATTTAATCTGTGCGGACAAACAAACAGACAAACAAACAGACAGACAAACGGACCCAAATGCAATACCCTCTCCGAAGGCGAGGGTAACTATATCATATTAACCTCTCTCCTACAAATGAGGACAAATTCAGAGCCAAACTTACACTGTTACTCGACTTGATGGCATCAGCAATTTCATACTCAACTTGCCCATCTGCTCTGTCTACTCTATTGCTACTTTTCCAGGTCATTCTCTAAAAGCCACCTGCCTGCATCAACAGAAAGTTGCCAGTGTTACCCCACCTTGCACAGTATGAAGAGGTGCCAAAATTTACCTTCTCATATATAGACTGGTTTGCTTTGCCTTCTCCCCATTGCAAGCAAAATAGTGGAATGGGTAATTGTAGTATACCTCAACACAATCATCCCTTCTCTCTGATCTTCATTTTGGATATTTTGCAGCTTTCACGCTGGACATTCAACTTCTCTGTCATAATGCCCTCAGTTTGAAATGAGAGATCAGGGCCATCTCACTGAACATTTGTACATTCATTACTCTCCGACACCCTGCCATGCTTTCCAGACTGCCAGTTAACAGCACTCAGCCCCCATAACCTCTTCATTAAAATGTTTTTGGCGACTGGCCGTCAGATTTCCTCCATGTTCACAAGCAGTGGGTCGCTTTGGACGGAATACTGTCCCATGCTGTAATTCTGGAGGCCACCTCTCTCAAGGTCGTGTTCAATCCTGTCCTTGGGACGAATCCTGTTCTTGATATACAGTGTGGCTCAAAAGTCAGGAGCCAGATAGGATTTGGGCAGTTGGACGATAATGATAAAGTGTTACCTTGTGGCGGACACGGAAGCTCACTGGCGTGGTGACATCATTCCGTGCACCAAGTGGGCGGCGGCCACGCGGAGGGGTAGGCGTGGCCTCAGGATATACACCGGGCGCGCAGCCCGGAGCGCGCCAGTGCTACAGTGACCTCTTTTAATAAAGAACATTAAACTTACCGCGTTGTCCGCTTCCTCCTTGGTAGCAAGTCGCGCGCGTAGCACCACGCACTTCATTGGTGACCTCCGACATTCGAGTCAGCCGTTGCTGACCACCCGAAACCGCCGCAACAATGGCTACCAACGCGGTCTCCATCAAGCTCCCCGAATTCTGGGAGTCACAAGCCGAAGTTTGGTTCCTGCAGGCAGAAGCCCAGTTCCGACTTCGAGGCATCACGGTGGACGAGACCATGTACTGCCACGTGGTCGCCGCCCTCGGGCCCGGCACGGCCACCCGCGTCGTATCGGTCCTAAGGGATCCACCTGCCGACGGCAAGTACGAGGCGGTCAAGCGTCTCCTCCTCGCCACGTTCGGCCTTACGGTGGACGCACGGGCCGATCGCCTCTTGGACCTCCCCGAGATCGGGGACACGCGACCGTCGGTCCGTATGGATCATATGCTGGCGCTCATGGGCGACGAAACCCCGAACGCTCTATTCCGGGCGTTATTTCGACGCCAGCTGCCAGCACGAGTCCGCCTCGCTTTGGCCGGTTCCGCGTTAACGGAACCCCGTGCGCTCGCTGCCGAGGCCGACAAATACTACGCGGCTTTGGACACGCAGGCGAGTCTTGGCGCGGTCGCCGCTCCCGAGGCTCCCGAGGCTTTCCCTGATGCACTGCACCTCGTGTCCGCCGCCACGCCCCGCCCACCACCACCGCCGCCGCCGCGAAGAAAACCGCGGCCTCCGACGCCGCAGCCGCCCACCTGGTGTTTCTTCCACGCCAAGTTCGGCCAGGAGGCTCGGCAGTGTCGCCCGCCGTGCTCATTCGGCAGGTCGGGAAACGGGCGAGCCGACGCTCGGTGGCAACTGTGAGCGTCGGCAATTCAAACAGCCTTCTGTACATAACGGACACTTTGTCCGGGCGCCGTTACCTGTGCGACACGGGAGCGCAGGTGAGTGTTGTTCCTGCCGGTACGTCCGACAAGCAAACCGCGGGCCGAGGTCCCGCGTTGCTTGCGGCCAATGGTACGTCTATACGCACGTACGGAAAACGCTGTCTCTCCCTGCGGTTCGGAGGGCAGGTTTTCCGTTGGTCGTTCGTTACGGCCGACGTGCCCATGGCACTGCTTGGCGCGGACTTCTTATGTGCAAATGGATTACTGGTCGATGTAAAGCGCAGAAGGCTTGTCCAGGCTGAGACGTTCAGCTCGCTCGCGTGCGCGCTGCCCGGCTCGTTGAGCAGCTCATCGAGCGGCTCGCCGAGCGGCTTGCTGAGCGGTTCGGTTCCGGCCAGGTTGATCTGTACGCTTCCGGCAGCGGACGAATTCACCCGCCTCCTCGCGGGTTTCCTGGCCCTCACGCGCCCGACCTTCTCGGCGGGGACCGTCAAGCATGGGGTGGAACACCACATCCCCACCGCCGGGCCACCGGTCTACACCCGGGCATGCCGCCTCGAGCCGACGAAGCTCGCGGTAGCGAAAGCGGAATTTGCCACGCTGGAGCGGCTCGGCATCGTGCGGCGCTCCGAGAGCACGTGGGCGTCACCGCTCCACATAGTGCCCAAGCCCGGCGGGGATGGCGACCGTGCGGGGACTACCGGCACCTCAACGACGCCACCACCCCCGACCGCTACCCCGTCCCCCACATACAGGACTTCTCCGCCCGGTTGGCGGGCATGTCCTTCTTTTCAAAGGTGGACCTCGTGCGCGGCTACCATCAGGTTCCTGTCAGGCCGGAGGACATCCCGAAGACCGCTGTCATCACGCCGTTCGGGCTTTTCGAATTTCTTCGGATGCCCTTCGGTTTGAAAAATGCGGCTCAGGCGTTCCAGCGCCTAATGGACAGCGTCTTGCGCCGCTTGGATTTTTTGTATGTCTACCTGGACGACATCCTCGTCGCCAGCGCGTCCCGCGAAGAGCACCTTCATCACCTCCGCACGCTCTTCGAACGCCTGGGCCAGCATGGCCTCATCGTGAACCCCGCCAAGTGCCGGTTCGGCGTCACCAGCATCGACTTTTTGGGGCACCGCGTCACCAGGCACGGGGCCGTCCCCCTTCCGGCCAAGGTGGAGGCGGTGAAGGGGTTTCCGCGCCCCCGCACGATCAAGGGGCTCCAGGAGTTCCTGGGCATGGTAAACTTTTACCATCGGTTCCTGCCCCGCATCGCCCAGCTCCTGCGCCCCTTACACGAGGCCCTTCGAGGCAAGCCGGGCAAAGGTGACGTTACCTGGACCGGGCAGATGGACGCGGCGTTCTCGGGCGCGAAGCTCGCCTTGGCCAACGCCACCATGCTCGCGCACCCGGCGCCCGATGCACCGATCGCCCTCACCTCCGACGCCTCAGACTACGCGGTGGGCGCGGTGTACGAGCAATGGGTGCGTGGTGCCTGGCAACCACTGGCGTTCTTCAGCCGGCAGCTTCGCCCGCCCGAACGCCGGTACAGTACCTTCGACCGCGAGTTGCTTGGGCTTCACCTGGCGGTCAGGCACTTCCGCCATCTGCTCGAGGGCCGTGCGTTCACGGCCTTCGTCGACCACAAGCCGCTGGTTTTCGTGATGGGCAAGGTCGCCGAGCCGTGGTCGGCCCGGCAACAGCGTCACCTCGCGGCCGTGTCCGAGTACACGACGGACATCCGGCACGTCGCGGGAAAGGACAACCCGGTGGCCGATTGCCTTTCCCGGACCGTCGCCCACGCAGTCCACCTTGGCATCGACTATGCCCGGATGGCGGCGGACCAGGCCGCCGACCCCGGGGTCCAGGCACTGCGGACCGCCGTCACGGGCCTCCGCGTCACCGAGGTGCCCTTCGACGGCGCGGGCACGGCCCTCGTTTGCGACGTCTCCCTCGGGCGGCTTCGCCCCATCGTGCCCGCAGGCTGGCAGCGCCAGGTTTTTGACGCCATCCACGGCCTGTCCCACCCGGGCACGAAGGCTTCCCAGAGGTTGGTCGCCGACAAGTTTTTCTGGCATGGCCTCCGGAAGGCCGTCCGCGGCTGGACCAGGACGTGCCTCGCAAGCCAGCATGCAAAGGTGCACCGACACACCCAGGCCCCCTTGGCCCCGTTTACGGTGCCGGAACGTCGGTTCGACCACGTTCACGTGGACCTGGTGGGACCTCTGCCCCCCTCGCGGGGTTTCACCCATGTCCTCACCATGGTGGACCGCACCACCCGGTGGCCGGAGGCCGTGCCTTTGGCGACGACGACGGCGGCGGACGTCGCACAGGCGTTCATCGCCACCTGGGTCGCCCGGATCGGCGCCCCCTCGGACATCTCGTCCGACCGCGGCCCCCAGTTCACCTCGGAGCTCTGGGGGGCGGTCGCGCGGGGGCTCGGGGTCGAGCTGCACCGAACCACGGCCTACCACCCCCAGGCCAACGGCCTGTGCGAGCGCTTCCACCGCTCCTTGAAGGCCGCGCTTCGCGCCACCCTCCGCGACGGCGGCTGGGTCGACAGGCTCCCCTGGGTCCTGCTGGGCCTCCGGACGGCGCCCAAGGACGACCTGCGCCCCTCCGCGGCAGAGTTGGTTTTTGGACAACCGCTGCGGGTGCCGGGCGAGTTCCTCCCCGACCCCACGGTCCGCGGCGCAGGAGCATTCTGCACTGCAGGAGACCGCCCGGAGGTTCGCCCCGGTGCCGACGGCGCACCACGGGCACCCTACTACACACGTCGCCCTGGAGCTTTGCACCGCGGAGTACGTCTTCGTCCGGCACGACGCCCACCGGACACCACTGCGGCCCCCGTACGACGGGCCTTTCCGCGTGCTGGAGACCGGGGTGAAACATTTCACCCTGGACATCGACGGCACTCCTGACCGGGTCTCCATAGACCGCCTCAAGCCGGCCCACCTCGACGTGGACCACCCACCGCCGGTGGCTCGGCCCCCGCGTCGGGCGGGCGGACCTCCGGCACCGCCCAGCACCGCAGGAACGCCGCCCCCCGGTCCGGCACCCATCCCGGGTACAGCCGGGGGCATCCCACCTGGCATCCCTGCACCCCGGACGCCGCCGGTCGCCAGAGGGCGCTTCGGCCGGGTCATCCGTTTGCCCCACAAACTGGCCCTCCAGGTGCGCGGTAATTCTGGGGGGGCGCGTGTGGCGGACACGGAAGCTCACTGGCGTGGTGACATCATTCCGCGCATCAAGTGGGTGGCGGCCACGCCGAGGGGTAGGCGTGGCCTGAGGATATACACCGGGCGCGCAGCTCGGAGCGCGCCAGTGCTACAGTGACCTCTTTTAATAAAGAACATTAAACTTACCGCGTTGTCCGCTTCCTCCTTGGTAGCAAGTCGCGCGCGTAGCACCGCGCACTTCAACCTTGTATATTCTTTTAAACATGTATATTTAATGAAATAGATTTCCTCTTCTTTCTTTCCAGATAAGCAGCAAAATTAGCAAAATCTCTTATCTCCCCCCATCCAAAACCTTGATCTCTTCTACCCCCGTTAATTCACCCCAAATCCACTTTTTTTTTTTGGAAATACCGACTGTTTTCTTTCCTGGAAGTTCCAGCAGTGTCCATGTGTTTTATACTTTCCCACCAACCCCTCCCCCTTCTCACCCCCCCTCGCCTCCACCAAGCCCTTTCCCTCCCACAGATATTCCGTTGTCCCTGTTCTCTGCTGCTGTACTTGTGTGCTTCCCCCTCTCTCCCCATCTTGTCTCCCGCTCCCTTTTTTGTATGTTTTGTGTGTCCGTTCGTTGTTGTTTTTTGTGATTGATGTTAGCTCTTACATGAGCCTCGACCTTGTATATTAAAATAATAATAATCAATGACAAAGGACAGACTATAACCGAAACAGGCCCGGATTGGGAGGCCGGGGGCCCACGTGGCAGGTGTCGGCCCCCGACATGCGGTGTACATGCCTATTTACAAAAGGCCCCAATGCGCTGCATGCACAGGCCTTTAAGAGCCAGGGCTATGTAATTGTGTGTAGTGCTGGCATGGAAATGTCAAAACGAAGGTTACTGACCTTGAAATGAGATAGAAAATAATGTATAATCAGTTATGAGGTTAGTTAGCTACACAATACCGAAAATTCGGTTCGATTCCGACAACTTTGAAAATTGGACCTTTGTGACCTTCAAAGGTCAAGTTCGAAGATTTTGAAATTTGTTGGAAAACTTGTATTTCATGATGTATGTGATAATATAAGATCATGTATGACATTTCACCCTATCAAGAAGCGAACAATGTAATAAAACCATCAAAAATCGACTTTTCTAAATTTCGTGACCTTGTGACCTTGACCTTGGGGCGAAAATGAAAAATCGAGCTCTGTGGGGCTAGACACATGATATTGGCCTAACCAAATACCGAAACCCCTGTCAGATTCCACCAACTCCCTCGGAGAAGATGTAGCTTGAACTCGATTACCCCCTAAGAAGACATCTTTTTCGGGCGTGGCTCCGCCCACAATGGGCGCAATACGCCCACTCTCGGCACGACACAACTAGATCATGATATCAACCTCCCACCCAAGTTTCATCAAGATCGGATGATATCATCGGGTAGTTATTCTGCGGACAGACAGACACACAGACACACAGACACACACCCATGACGAATATAGTGGTCACTGTTTGATAACTCGTGAACCAAAAAAAGAGATAAGAGTGGAGCTTGTTTTGACGAGTGGAAGGCCAGGCTCTTCAAACCAATCAATTGGTACTGAATTCAATGAAAGATACTCAGAGCTCCAATTACTCAGGGAGCAATTCAAATAAACAAGTGTTCAAGACCGTCCTCACACATCATGTATCGACATCATGTCCAAACATCATGTGTTCGTAGAATCAAAATGTTCCTGCAAGTTACAACACAACAACAGGCATTTTAAGGCCATTATCCCTGCTAGCGCGGGGGTTAGCCTTGCGGGCCCCATGACAGTCTTCTCCATTTTGCCCTATTTTCTGCATCTCCCCTTGTTAACCCCCTTGCCCGCATTTCTTCTTCCACCATCTTTAGCCAAGTCTTTCTCGGTCTTCCCCGTCCTCTACTTCCTTCCACATTCATTTCCATCACTCTTCTCAACCAGTCATTTTCATCCTTCCTCAACACATGACCAAACCATCTCGAACTGTTTCTCTTCACAGCATCCATCACAGGCTCTATTCCCATCATCTTTCGCAATTCATCATTTGTCTTCCTCTCTCTGAACGATACTCCACACATCCACCGAACCCTTCGCATTTTTTTTGTATACAGAATCGAGGCTCGTGAAATACCTAACATTTATCACACAAACAAATCAAACAGACAAACAAAATATATAAAAAGAGCGAGCGGTAGACAAGATGGGGGAGAGAAGGGGAAGCACACAAACAACATTTGAGAGCAGGGACATCGGGAGATGTGTGGGAGGGAGAGGGCTTGGGGGGATAAGGCGTAGGAAGGGGGGGGGGGGGAGGTGGGAGAAGAATAAAACACAAGGACACCAAGGACTTCCAGGAAGGAAGTTGGTATTTCAAAAAAGTAAATCTGGGGTGAAATTAGCAGGGGTAGAAAAGCTCAGGGTTTTGGAAGGGGAAAGATAAGAGATGGTGGTGAACAACTGTTTTAAAGACCTGGAGGGAGGAGTGGGATTGAAGAGAGTGAGGCAGTTTGTTCCAGAGGCGGGAGAAAAGAGGAATGAAGGAGTGAAGGTGGGCAGAGAGTCTTGATTTTGGCTGTTTAACCATAAGAGGGTTGCAGGCAGATCTTGTGCGACCTGTAGGAATATTTGGGGGACAGAGCCCAGAGAGAGTTGGGGGGGCAAGGCCGGAGAGGAGTCGGTAGAAGACGGAAAGACCACCAACCTGCCTGCGGTGAGTGAGTGAAAGGCCCTTGGAGTTAGCTTCATCGCGGGAGATTCCAATGATTCTGAACGCTTTGGTTTCAACAGCGTGAAGACGAGCTAGGTGTGAGGCAGGAGCACCAGCCCAGAGGGGAGAGCAGTATTCCATTGAGCTGCGGATGGAAGCCTTGTATGTGGTGAGGAGCTCAGGTGTGCCAAGGAAGGACTTCGCACGACGGAGGATGCCCAGGCGGCGACTGACTTTGGAGGCCAGATTTGAAATGTGGTTTTCCCAGGAAAGATCATGGCAGATAGTGAGACCCAAAAGCTTGAGTGACAGAACTTCTTGGAGAGGATTATTCAGAAAGTGGATGGGAGGGTTGTCCAGTCGGTCTTTTCGGAGAGACATCGTAAGAGTGTCAGATTTGTCAGGATTGAAAGACATGTTCCACTTGTTTGCCCAGTCTGTGATTTTGTCCAGGTCTGCAGAGAGTGAGGAGGCTGCAGACTGCCGATCTGAGGGATGAGGAATGGAGCGGCAGAGAGTGGAGCCATCAGCAAAGAGATAGAGAGGATTTTCAAGAGAGTCAGAGAGATCATTGATGAAGACCAGAAAAAGCACAGGGCCCAGAACACTGCCTTGGGGAACTCCAGCCTGAACAGGAAGAGGAGATGAGAGAAACCCATTCAGGGCCACACGCTGACTACGACTAGAGAGGTAGTCCACCGGCCATGCATGGAGATTTCCATGGATACCAAAGGAGGAGTGTTTGGTGAGCAGAGCTGGGTGCCAGACCGTATCGAAGGCACGTGATATGTCAAGGGAGACAGCTCTAATTTCCTGTTTGGCATTGAGGACCTCCATCCATTGTTGAGAAAGCAGAAGCAGCATGTCCAGAATCGAGTGACCAGGTCTGAAACCAAATTGATGATCAGAGATCAAGCCATTGGAGAAGAGGAAAGATTTCATATCCGAAGCAATGGTGGATTCCATGACTTTGCTGATAATTGGGAGAAGGCTGATTGGTCTGTAGTTGCTAGGATCTGTTTTTGCACATTTTTTGTGCAAAGCGGTGATGTTGGCTGATTTCCAAGCAGATGGCAGATGACCTTGAGAAAAAGAGAGGGTGAAGAGAACAGAGAGAGGGAGTGAAAGAGCGGAGGAACCGGATTTTAGGACCCGTGGGCTGATGCCGTCAGGTCCAGTTGCAGAATCAGTCGAGGGTTGACAGAAACTTTTCCACCTTGTCAGGAGGAAAGGACACAGATTCCAGGAGCAGCTGGGTACGACTGGGTACGGTGGGTACAGAGAGGGATGGGTTTGGGACACAAGATTTAGAGGCAAACACAGAGTTGAGGCATTCAGCTTTTTCACGTGCGGAGTCAGCCGTGTAGCCGTTTGAGGTGAGGAAGGGGGTGGAGGGGGAACAAACACCAGAAACAGATTTGACCAGACGCCACCAGGATTTGGAAGAGGGAGACAGATAAGAGAGTTCGGTCTTGAGAACGGAGAGATATTGTTTCCTGGCTCTCCTGAGGGTGGACACACACTTGTTTCGGGCTTTGTGAAAGGAAATGAGATTTCCTTCCATTGGATTTGCTTTCCAGGAGACGAAGGCAAGTTGTTTCTGGGCAACAGCCTCACCACAAGATTCCGTGTACCATGGACGGGAGGAAGGGTATGACAACTGAAGACGAGATGGGATAAATCTGTGCATGAGAGCAATTTACTTTGGAAGAATTCCCAGGATGAGTTGATGTCAGAGGCGGTAGAGATGGGAGAGCAGTCCAGATGATTGATGGCTGCTTGAAGACCGTTCCAGTTGGCCTGAGTGAAATGCCAGACTCGTCGACGCTGAGGAGGCTCTCTGAGAATGGTCAGAGAGATGTCCACTTTAACAAGCACATGATCAGATGAGCCGATTGGAGCAGAAGAAGAGCAGCAGACATTTTCAGGGAAGTTATGTCATAACCAAAATTTCCACCCTTTCCAGCCTTCGTTGCTGCTCTACGTTCATTACCCATGTCTCGCTCCCATAAATCATAACACTTCTCACACATGCAACATACACCTTTCCCTTCAGCTTCAACGACACTCCCCTCCTCGTCAGCACACCACCCAGTTACCGAAACTTCTTCCATGCACATCTCACTCTAGCAACCGTCTAGCATCCCCCCCCCCCCTCCCTTCCCACGCCTCCTCCCCCCGGGCCCTCTCCCTTCCACACATCTCCCTGCTCTCGGATGTTGTGTGTGTGTGCTTCCCCTTTTCTCCCCATCTTGTCTTCCGCTCCCTCTTTTTGTGTATTTTGTTTGTCTGGTTCATTTGTTTGTGAAGTTAATGTTAGCTCTTTCACGAGCCTCGATTCAGTATTCAAAAAAAAAAAAAAAAAAAAAAAAAAACCCTTGCCGAGTCCAATCCACCTCCTCAATTCAGCATGTCTCCGAGTTAGCAAAATGTTTTCACACCTTCCAGCTTCATGCTGTCCCCAAGATCCAACTCGACATTTCCTCCATCTGCAGCTCCCTCTGTGCACACCTTACATTTGAATGTAGCTGCCACACTGGTTAATGACTCTCTCAGACCACTACATTTTTGATGAACGCACTCAGCGCACATTGTACATTGAATGGAGTTCACTCCGACACCCTTCCGGCACACAACACACGGCCACTTCCCAGTTCTTTCCACCTCACCACATGTTTTACCAATTGCCATCACCTACGTCTTTCCGATATTCACCTTCAGACCTTTTGTCTCCATACATTCCTTCCACTTGTTCATCGTTTCCTTCAGTCCATCCATACTTTCCGCAATAACACCAGATTATCTGCATACAGCAACTCCCACGGTAAACCCTCCTTGACGTTCTGAGCCAGCACCTCCATCACAGCTACAAATAGTAGTGGACTTAGTACCGACCCCTGATGCACTCCCACCTTCACCTCAAGCTCACCACTGTTCCCGTCCTTCGTCCTTACAGCTGTGCGCGCTCTTTTGTACATTGCCATCACTACTCTGATCAACCATTCCTCCACTCCTAACTTCCTCAATGCCCATGTCAATACTTCGTGTGGAACCTCATCGAATGCTTTCTCCAGATCAACAAAACCAAGAAACAACTTCTTCCTCTTCTCCATGTACTTCTCCTGCAACTGCCTCACAATAAAGAGCACGTCTGTCGTTCCTCTTCCTGGCATAAATCCAAACTGCATTTCGTCGATCTTCACCTTCTTCCTTATCCTCCTCTCCAAAACCCTTTCCAATACCTTCATTCCCTGCTCCAATGACTTTATCGCTCGGTACGAGCCACACTCCAGAGGGTCACCTTTCCCCTTGTATAGAGGGACGAGGGTACTTAGTTCCCAATCCACTGGAATGCGGCCTTCTTTCACCACCAGATTACAGATCTCTGTCATTCTTTTCACAACCCAACTTCCTGCTGCCTTCAACATATCTCCCACAACTCCCGTCAGCCCTCCCGCTTTTCTACTCTTCATTGCTTTTATCGCTTCCTCAACTTCCTTCTCAGTTATCTTCTCTACCGGTCCTAAAACTGGGTTACTCTCGATGTTGCCATCCCATTCATTCTCTGTATTCAACAGCATTTCCATATATCTTTTCCATCTTCCTTTAATTCCATCTGGGTCCACAACGATTTGTCCCACTTCATCCTTCAAGCAACTCACCCCCATCACATCACACCTCTCTTTCGCTATCTGCTTTGCAATCCTGAATACCGCTGTCTGACCCTCTTCTGAATCCAAGTGTTCTCCGAACATTTTCCTACATGCCTCCTGCGCCTTTGCTCCATCTTTCTTTGCAGCCTTTTTGGCTGCCTTATAACTTTCATGCTCTGCTTTTTCTGCTCCCGTACCCTTCGCCTTCTGCCACTCCTTGAACTTCTTCCTCTTCTCGTCAATCCTCTTTCCAACTTCATCATCCCACCACCATGTTTCCGAGTGCCTCGGTGGTCCTTTTGTCCATCCACATACCTCACCAACGGCTCCCAACAGACTATCTTACATTGACATCCTACCATTTTCAAGCTCAACCACATCATCCTCTACCCTACTCAGCCTCTCTTTTAATGCCTCCCTTACTGTCACCTCTTTCAACCTCCACACCTTCATTCTCGGTTGGTACTTCACCCGCCGAGCTCTCCTCGCACCTTTCACCCTTATGTCACAGACAACCAAGTGGTGCTGTGAAACAGCCTCCTCCCCCGGGATCACCTTTGTGTCCCGGAGGTGTCCCCTATCTCGCCTACGCACCATAAGGTAGTCAACGGTTGTCGTCGACCCACCTGACGTGTATGTAACAAGCTTATTATCCTCTTTCTGGAACTGAGTATTACAAATCAACAAATCAGCTCCATCAGCAAACTCCAAAATCCTTTCACCTTCTCCATTTCTCACACCATATCCGTAACCCCCATGAACTCCCTCAAAACCGTCCATACTCCTTCCCACATGTCCATTTAGGTCTCCTCCTACCACAACAACTTCCTCATCTTTCACGTTTTCCATCAGCTTCGCTATCGCACACCAGAACTTGTCCTTCTCTTCATCGCTCCGACCAACCTGCGGAGCATATCCCGAGATGACGTTCACCAAGAGCTTTCCAATCATCATTTTCACCATCAACCTATCAAACACTCTCGTCACACTCACCACACTGTCTACAAACTCCTCAGAAAACAGGACACCAACACCATTCATGCCCTCCGGGCACCCTTGCCACACAAACTTGTATTCCTGTCCCTGCCTACCCTTCACCATTCTCACACCACTTCCCTTCCATCTCGTCTCTTGCACACAACATATGTCCACTCTTCTTCTGACCAATACTTCCACCACTTCTCCTGATCTCCCTGTCATTGTCCCTACGTTCCATGTCCCAAACCTCAGAAACCGATCTCCACTTCGGGCTGTACCCTGCCCATATGTAGTTGTAATTGTCATGGTTCTCTTTTTGAGGATTTTTTTAATGGCCGGATGCCCTTCCTGATGCCAACCCTCTTAGTCGCCTCCTACGACATGCAGGGATATGGTGTACCTATTCTAAACCAGGGTACACACCAGGTCCTGCAAGTTAATGGCCAATAAATTCGAGCATTTATTGTAATTTACTCTCGGTGCTAATCTCACACGGCAATCGATTTATAAAGAAATGATCTTTGCTATCACAAAGCAGTTTTTTACTCATTACATAGACTTTTTAAACTTCATATGATATTAACCCTGTGGCTCCTGACCTTTCGGCCACCCTGACCATCATTGACGTGACTAGGTCATCATTTTGCAGACAAATACTTTGTGCAAGACTGTTCCATAGCTTCCACCTGCTGCTCCTGAAAATAAGCAACAGGTCATCTACCTGCAATATGTATTTTTATAACTAGTGAGATAGCCGTGCGGTGGGAGGCCAGAAGCAAACAGGCAATGCAGATACGGCGAATGATAAAGCATGAAACTAATAAATTCCACATTCCTGTAGCACCTTCAGTCGCACGTCAGACATGGACAGCATGTTCGTGAAGGACTTCCATGAAAAATGTACCCGTTCGCAAACAAACGGTGAAACGTTCACGTATAGAAACATCGAGCGTGGGTCCGTGGCGAATCTGCATATGGAGATCCGCGAAGTTCACGTTCAGAAAGTAGAAACCATCACGGCATGTCGTCATTCACTTGAACTCGATATCTCTTTTTTCATTCCAAACAACATAACTCCATATCACAAATTAATCACAAAATAAACTTTCAACAACATTGTTAACGTTTCCTTCATTGTAAAAACTACCAGGTCAACAGTTAAAAGGATTTTGAGCCGATAGGTGTTACGGCCTCGGCAAGATCGATGGAGACAGCGATCTGTTGGCTTATACACCGCCCAAATAGCTATGTGGAATTCTCTCATGTAGAGATTAAACTCCCGTCGTTTGAACTTTGGCCGAGGTCTTTATTTACTTTTAATGATGATTATATATCCGAATCAAAAGGAAGATAATTGGTTTTGGGTCGTCCTTTCCGCATATCTCGTGGGATTGTAAGTTGGAGAGATGACCGTGATGGCGGGGAGGGGGTTGGCATTCTCTCAAGCAGGGATTCAACCCATGTGCTTATAAAAGGTCTTTGTCCAAGGTCACCGAGTACGATCGGTGCAGCCGTTTGAGCGGCACCCGGGAAAATAACGTTATGCGGGAGTCCAAACCTGAAAATGCTGGAGGCCAAAGCTGAAATTGGAAAAACAATATAGCCTATTTTACTCCAGGAGGTCCCAGGGATTACCCACCCAAAATATCGTTGCGATCGGTTCAGCCGTTTTTGCGGTACCTTTGAACGATGGACAGACGGATGGACAGATGGCCATTTGGTGAATTATAGTAAGATGATGCAGGGAAGCCTTGCATGCCTGAGCATAATTAAACTGAATGCATCCACACAGCCTCCTTGGAAATACTAAAGTTTACATCCACAGCACCGAGTGCAGGTGTATTATCTCTTCTGCTTTCTTTACGGGCCACAATGATTCCCACGTTCCTGTAGGGTTGCCCTGAGGATATTTTTAGCCCAAGTCTTTCACGAACTGTCTGACCGGGCCTGACGTTCGACTGAGTAGTTGAGGCAGGAATTTGTAATTTGGCCATGGTGCCAGTGACATCTCGCCTCCTCTTCACAAAGGACACCGTGGGATCTTTAACGTCCGCCAACTAATGATAGGAGATGCGACACCCAGTTTAACGTCAATCTGAGGGACGGCACACACATCTTTGAATCACATTGCATGTGAAACATCAGGATGGCAGTTTATAGCTGGGTCGAGATTTAAACCCAGGCAAGAGAGCTTGGAGATGAATGTCACACCTCTAGGCCATCCTGCCAGCCCTTGTATCATCTTTATCATCCTTGGGACTAGCAGAAAAGGCGTGCAGATTGGACGGGCCAAACTGCAGTCCTGAAAGCCATAAGTGAGACAGCTGGGTTTCTAAATCGACAATTCTCTCGAGGTTTCCACAATTATAATTGAGAACCTGAAGACTTCTGCCTTCAGCTGTATTTTCTCCCATACCGTCTGGCACACAAGTGCACATGCCACTTCGTTACCAGAAACTTGTTCTAAATTAGCCAGGCAGTATTTTTCAGCAATTTGAGTTAGCAGATTGTTTGACCAATTATTTATTAATTTAATGATTACTTTTTAAACACGTATTCCTCATGACATTGGTATGGTTGCAGACCACTCAAACTGCCTGTCTGCTTTGGTCTCTTCTCAGACTACATGCTTCCAGATGGTCGCTCTCCACTTGTACGAAATGCATCGACCTTCCGACCTGCCAACGTGCCCCCGTCTCCCCCATCGACCACCGCCTCAGACTTTCAAGCCTACACAGAACCCATGGGCCGGTCTGGCCCGGAATATGCGATCCCGATCCTTCCAGCAAACGAGCACGTCCCACGGTTCGGCTTTGGGGAGTATGTTGTGCCACGGGACAGACAGACGCCTCAGATATTCTCGGTTTCTGCTTCCAGATATGCCTCGCCGAGCAGCAGAACGACACACGACAGCATGCCTCCCCAGCAAGTGGTGCAGGTTGGTTGCACCAGTGCCATGGAATTTCGCTACCATGTGCCAAAATCGTGCATTTCCCTCCCACCAGAGTCTGTCACGCCAAAGCTGGAGCTTTCTGCTTATTAACTTCATGCAGTGTTGACAATAAGAGTAATTTGGCATTCATTCATTAATTGGCAGAGATAAATCAGCTTGCCATGTTGTGCCAGAGAAAGTTGAAACGATCTTCATGGTTACATCCATTTGTGCTGCCCCTCTATAACAATCCCAACCCAAACTTTACCGAATTGGTATTTGACTGAAGGCCAGAGTTGAACCTCAATGTGCTGTGGACAAGGTACAGTTGCTTTTGCACACACCTTTGCCTTACGACTCGAGTCGTGTCATGGAACTTTGAGTAGCTATATTATTCCTTTATTTATAATCTGCCGTCATCTGCTTAAGGCCTAAGCTGGCACAATTTGTACTTTTTTTAACTTAAAAAAAAAACCTTTTGATCTTTGTTCGGCTACATCAACAGAAGCGATACATGTGAAGAATACGAATTCAATATTTTTGCCTGAAAGCACCATGTATAATGAATCACAAGAGGCATTGCTTTGCACTACAAACAGTACAATAATCCAGCAACTCTGAGCAACAATTCAGGTTGCGGGCCGTTTATAAACCGCATTTGACTCATTCATACAGGTACAACCCTTTACCCAACCCACCACCACATTTATTTAATGATTATAATTTGTGGATTTCCTGGGTCTGTGTGTGCTGTCCAGCCATCACTGTTACAAAGTACAAGAAGCTTTGCATTATTACAAGGAAAATTAGGTGAAACCATAAGACCCATGCCCACCAATGGAATGCTCCTCAATCATCAATTTTTTAAAGGGTGATTGTGCTGTACAGGTTAACTATGACCAGAAACGTTTCCAAGAAACACCAAAGTAATCTGAAATAACCACGAGGCATCTCACCATGCTTTCACGGCAGAGGGACTATGTCGTAAAACGGAGGTAATGATGAGAGAAGAGAAAGTATGATGGAGCTGGAAGAAAACATCCAAGTTGAGGGGGGGGGGGGAGGATGTGTTAGGATGAGGAAATAGTTGCATTTTGAACAAGTGCTCAGAATCTTTACAGCCAATGAGATGGGCAAACTCATGATGCAGAGACTTCTGTGAAAGCCACAATGCTTGCTCGCTTGCTGTACTGGGCCAAATAAATAGTAGAGCTTGACCCAAAGCAAGCATACAGCAGAGGCTAACACAAATAGGCAGCAAAACTTCAGTCAGGAGTGAAGGTTGAAGGTGAAAAAGGATGAAGAGCTGCATTCTTCCTCAGGCTATGGAAATAGAATGACAGCCAGATCTGGAAGTCCATACATGTCCCGTGAGGTCCGAGCCAAGGCGCTGTGTAGAACAAATAAAAGAGGAACCAACTGGTGATCAGCCAAGAAGAAGCAAAAATGTTCCAGGTCGAGGCTGCAGACTGTCGATCACATCTTTTCAGTCTTGAGTATCTGGAGTTTCTTCTTCTTCTTCTGCTTCTTCTTCTTTACCGTTTTCTTGGAGGCTGGCTGCATCACTGTTAACTAGTCTGTCATTACCATTACCTGGATATAATAAAGACAGCATGGGATGATGATGTGGAAAAGGAGGAGGGGGAAGAATGGCGATGAGTTCCATGAAATTTAATTTCACAAGTGTTATACAACACACATCACCAAACTCTAAGAACCAAAATGTCATCACATTTGCATAACTTGCAATACCACCTTGTGCGTTGCTTTCATGAGAAGGTTCCTCTGCTTGTGACCATGCTCGTCCTTCTTTGGGTGACATCAAATCATCCAGGTAGAGCCGGTAACGCCGTCCGGTCTCATCCTCATATTCCGCGTTCTCATCATCTGAGTCCACGTCCGGTGCCACAAACACCACTTCAAATTCTATCTCGCCGCGCTGGGGAGGGGCAAAGAAAAATGGCTTCTTGCGAGGCGAGACCCAGAAATGTGCCAGCATTAACAAACGGTTCCGAAGATGCTACATAGTTTGGGTTCCGACCGATAACCAAAAGGTGCATCTCTGAGATTGTTGTTTCATCAAATCACAAAGCATACAAGAAACAAACCTGTTGGGAAAGGATGCTCACGGCTTCCTGGTGCTTGGCGTCCCTTAGGTTGATCCCGTTTACAGCCAAGATAGCATCACCCACAAAAAGCCCGCCGGATCGAGCGGCTGGCAAGCTGGGATGCACCTCAGACACAATTATTGGGACACCGTGCTCCTTACCTCCCTAGACACGGAACATGAAAAGGTTACAAAAGGTTTTCCTTACGTTTCTAGTCATCATCATTGAATTTATTTTCATTGAACTTACTGTGATAGAGATTCCCAAGCCTTCCTTGTCATCCTTGGTAAGGAGAACTCGACGTACCTGGCCCACACCCTGCTGCTTTCGCAGCGTCTCTGCATCCTAAGCACAGGTACAAAACACACAACCAAACAGCTGTCCTTTAACACTGAAGGAGGGACTTGATGACACTCATAACTCGCAAAAGGAAAGCGTAGTGACATCAGCCAACTTACAAAAACAAGACCAAATTCATGGATCGCACGAGTCGATCATTTAGTGAATTTGAATGTATTTTTGCAATTAATTAAATCTTCCAATTTTTGTACCTCGGAGACATGCTGAATGGAGAAGGTGGATCAGACTCGGCAACGGTTGCTAGAGTGAGATGTGCATGGAAGAAGTTTCGGGAACTGAGTGGCGTGCTGATGATGAGGGGAGTGTCGTTGAAGCTGAAGGGAAAGGTGCATGCTGCATGTGTGAGAAGTGTTATGATTTATGGGAGCGAGACATGGGTAATGAACGTTGAGCAGCAACGAAGGCTGGAAAGGGTGGAAATGCGAATGGTTCGGTGGATGTGCGGAGTATCGTTGAGAGAGAGGAAGACAAATTATGAATTGCGAAAGATGATGGGAATAGAGCCTGTGATTGATGCTGTGAAGAGGAACAGGTTGAGATGGTTTGGTCATGTGTTGAGGAAGGATGAAAGTGACTGGTTGAGAAGAGTGATGGAAATGAATGTAGAAGGAAGTAGAGGACGGGGAAGGCCGAGAAAGACTCGGCTAAAGATGGTGGAAGAAGAAATGCGGGCAAGGGGGTTAACAAGGAGAGATGCAGAAAATAGGGCAAAATGGAGAAGATTGTCATGGGGACCGCAAGGCTAACCCCCGCTCTCGCAGGGAAAATGGCCTTAAAATGCCTGTTGTCATTGTTCCAATTTTTGTATGTGACCCCAAAAAATGGAATTTGGCCAACGTACCCACACAATTGGATTTTTTAATTTTATTCATGAGGGCAAGTCAATAAAAAAGTGAATTTTACTCTCACTAATAGTGCAAGTAATATAATTATATTGTGTGTGTTATTGCAGGGGCAAGCGTGAGCGATTTGGTGACCACTTAATGCCCGACTTCCCCGTTTGCTGCTAGTAATCGTGCTATAAAGATGGCTGTCCCAAGACAAGAGTGCACAATTACGGAACAGCGAGGAGTCATCAGGTTTATTACCTCCACCACCAAAGGTGGATGGAGGTTATGTTTTCACCCCTGTCTGTCTGTGAACAACATATCTCAAAAAGTTGTGGACGGATTTGGACGAATTTTTTTTGTATGTGACAAGGACGAAATTATTCGAATTTGGTGAAGATCCGGATACTAGAATACTTTAAGGGATTCTTCACCATTGGGAGACAGGGCCCAAACCGATATATAGCAGGATATCTCAAAAAGTTGTGGTCGGATTCGGACGAAACTTCGTGGATAGATTGGGTGTGTGACAAGCACTAATCGATTCAATTTTGGTGAAGATCGGAATATGGATTCGGATACAAAAATTATTTAATTTTTAAGTGGTTCTTCCATTGAGATCCATTGAGAGATCGGGCGAAAAGCGATATACAACATGATATTTTAAAACGTTATGGACGAGTTATGACTAAACCTGGTGGAGAAGTTGGTTAGGTGACAAGAACAAGCCAATTAGATTTTGGTTCAGGTCCGAATCGAGATCCAACCTATGAGTGGGATAAAAAAACAAACTGTTCAGCCTGGTGGAGGTATGCACTCTGTCGAGTCCCCTTCTAGTTTCCTTAGTGAAGGTGTCAAACCGTGTGACCTTCTTAGAATGACTGCACAATATAGTAAGAACTGTATATGATGGAAAAACATGAACGAATAGTGTAAACGGTTCCGAAAAGGATGGACGAGTGTGCACAATTAAAAACGGCCTGGGTGATCAGTGTCTACTGCAGTAGGGGATCCGTCCGTCATTTTAGAAACCGTTCACACCATTCATACATGTTTTGCTGCAACATATGATTAGCACCATATTGTGCAGCCATTTTCCTAACATTGGCACACAGTTTGGCACCTTCACTCAACAAACACACCTCTCTTCGCCATTGTGTCGAGGTAAACTCTTATAGCGGCAGCCATATTTACAGCACGATTACAGGTACCAAGTCATCAACAAATGACTTTCATTTGTCCCTACAATATTGCACATAATACACAAATGCACTACTAGTGATAGTGAAATTCACTAATTATTGACACGCTCATGTATCAGCAGATATAAATCAAAAGGGCTGGTTGCGACAAATCCAAATCCATGTGCAATCTGCAATGAAAGTGATTGTCTAGGCCCGTTACTTTCACATCACAGGAAGGTCGGTGGCCCTTCTGTATTCTACTGCCTCCTTTTTGGTCTTGCACACTCTGCCCTCTAGCCTGGTGTTGGGCTAGCGGCTAGGGTGCCAGCTTAGGATCCTAGGATCGAATCCCGGTCGATCGCTGAATTAACGCCAGGGGGGTTGACTCAGCCTGTCATCCTTCCGAGGTCGGCAAATTGAGTACCAGTTCACTGGTAATTCCCTGTTTGTCGTAAAAAGGCGCCAAAAAGGGTTGGCGGCAGGAAGGGCATCCGGCCGTAAAACATTGCTTCAAAAAGGGGACCAAAAAAAACAACAACAACCACGGTCCCCGAAAAAGGCCAATCCCCGCTTGCGGGGTAAAATGGCCTCTAAAGGTTTTTTTTGTTTGTTTTTTTACACTCTGCCCTCATCTAGGTTTCGGCAGGATGCACACGGTCTACCAGTAACACTCGTCTTCTTAAGCTTCCCAAATCCAGGCTCACTTCACTGCTCACCTTCACTCATTTGTTCCGCTTTTCTCTCACCTGTGGAACCAATTTCCCCAGTCTGTTCAGTCCCAAATCTTCCGTCCAAGGCTTCAAGACAGCAGTTCACTACTACCTCAGGTCATCCCCCATCCATACTCATCATCTCTTCTAACGGTACCCCCAAATCCCAAGCATTCCCTTTTTCCAGGTTATCGTGATTTCTCCCCCTGGCATTGGCTTAGCGGTTAGGGTGCCGGCTTGGGATCCTAGGATCCTGGGTTTGAATCCTGGTCGATCGCTGAATTAATGCCAGGGCGGTTGACTCAGCCTGTCATCCTTCCAAGGTCAGCAAATTGAGTACCAGTTCACTGGTAATTCCCGGTGTGTCGCAAAAGGTGACTAACAGGGTTGGCGGCATCAAGGGCATCCGGCCATAAAACATTGCTTCAAAAAAAGGGGACCACGGTGCCCGAAAAAGGCCAACCCCCTCTAAAAAAAAAAGGAAAATGGCCTCAAAGTGGTTCATTCATTTTTCCCCCACCCCTCCCTCACCTTTTCATCCCTACTTTCCCCTACCTCTTCTTCCTGAGTTTCATTCAACTTGTGTGCAGCTTATTCACACCTATGTGTCCTTGCCCTCCTCCCCTTCTACACTACTGTTGGCATTTCCCCCTTTCCATTTTGATCTAGCTGTTCCATGAGCCTCGATCATGTATATACAAAATAAAATGGGGAAAAAACCTGAGCAACTCTAAACCCTTTTGAACTTTTTTGGTTCTCTTTTCTCCAATTCCACACTGGATGATTTTAACATTCCAACACACCATGATGCACACCCCTTACCAATCAATGTCCTTCCCTATAATCTCTTTTCAGGGAGTCAAAAAGTACTCTTCTCTCTGGACACAAGCAAGGCGTATGGAAAAGATGGCATTCCTCCTCGTGTTACGAAGGAGTGCGTTTCAGAACTTGCTCCTGTGCTTGCTCGTTTGTTTAAAAACCCAAACTTTTCCTCTTTCCTGGAAACATGCCTTAGCGCAGCCTATTTTATTAAAGACGAGCAATTGTTCAAACCCTTCCAACTACCGTCCTATTGCTCTGACTTCTACTATTTCCAAAGTCTTTAAATGTCTTCTCAATTCCATTTCCTCAAGCATCTTGAATCTCACAGTCTTCAATCTGACCATCAATATGGCTTTTGCAAGGCAAGATCTACTGGTGATATCCTTTCTTACATTACGAATCTCTGGGACTCTTATCTGAGAGACTTTGGAGAATCCTTTGTTGTAGGCCTTTATACACGACATGGCCAAAAGTATGCGGACACCCTTTCTGTTTGTGTCCACATACTTTTGGGTGTTTTGGTGGCTGTTTTTCATGGTTTGGGTTGGGCCCCTTAATTCCAGTGAAGGGAAATTCACCAAGAACCCGATGGTCACTCTGGCTGAGCTCCAGAGATCCTGTGTGGAGATGGGAGAAACTTCCAGAAGGACAACCATCACTGCAACACTCCACCGATCTGGGCTTTATGGCAGAGTGACCAGACGGAAGCCTCTCCTCAGTGAAAGACACATGAAAGCCCGCTTGCAGTTTGCAAAAAAGCACCCAAAGGACTCTCAGACTGTGAGAAACAAGATTATGTGGTCTGATGAAACCAAGATTGAACTGTTTGGCTTCCATCTGGCCACTGAGCCCAGATCGGTGGAGTGTTGCAGTGATGGTTGTCCTTCTGGAAGTTTCTGCCATATCCACACAGGATCTCTGGAGCTCAGCCAGTGACCATCGGGTTCTTGGTCACCTCTCTTACCAAGGCCCTTCTCCCCCGATTGCTCAGTTTGGCCGGGCGGCCAGCTCTAGGAAGAGTCCTGGTTGTTCCAAACTTCTTCCATTTAAGAATTATGGAGGCCACTGTGCTCTTGGGAACCTTCAATGCAGCATAATTTTTTTTGTAGGCTTCCCCAGATCTGTGCCTCGACACAATCCTGTCTCTGAGCTCTGCGGGCAATTCCTTCGACCTCATGGCTTGGTTTTTGCTCTGATATGCACTGTCAGCTGTGAGACCTTATATAGACAGGTGTGTGCCTTTCCAAATCATGTCCAATCAATTGAATTTACCACAGGTGGACTCCAATCAAGGTGTAGAAACATCTCAAAGATGATCAAGAGAAATGGGAGGCACCTGAGCTAAATTTCAAGTGTCAAAGCAAAAGGTCTGAATACTTATGTAAATGTGATATTTCAGTTTTTTCTTTTTAATAAATTTGCAAAACTTTCTAAAATCCTGTTTTCTCTTTGTCATTATGGGGTATTGAGCGCAGATTGATGAGGGAAAAAATGAATTTAAACGATTTCAGCATAAGGCTGCAACTTAACAAAATGTGAATAAAGTGAAGGGGTCTGAATACTTTCTGAATGCACTGTAATTCACATCTGATCCATCTTCCCTCAGTCGATCTACATCTCGTTTGATCACAGCCACCTCTATAAATTCGGATTTGGACAAGATTTCCCAGTGGGCAAATGTAATCAAGTTAAATTTAATGCTTCTAAAACTCCATTTCTTCCCCTCTCTCTCTAAAACTCCTCTCAACTCTCAAATCTCCTTTGAAAGATCCACAATTATACCATACAACAAACAACAACAGGCATTTTAAGGCCATTTTCCCTGCTCGAGGGAGGGGGGGGGGGGGTTAGCTTTGCGGACCCCATGACAATCTTCTCCATTTTGCCCTATTTTCTGTATCTCCCCTTGTTAACCCCCTTGCTTCTAATTTCTTCTTCCACCACCTTTAGCCAAGTCTTTCTCGGTCTTCCCCGTCCTTTACTTCCTTCTTTATCACACCATGTGATATAATAAACCTACTAGGTATTACCCAAACATCAAACTTATCCTGGAATCCACACATTACACGAATAGCTAAATCTGCCTCAAAGAAACTAGGAGTCCTGTTCAGATGTCGAAGATTCTTCTCCTCTTAACAGTTGTTTCAACTATATAAAGAATTGATTTGTCCTTGTATAGAGTACTGCTCTCACACCTGGGGAGGTTCTAGTTCCACATACTTACTGGACAGAATTGAATCCAAAGTAATCCGACTTATCAACTCTCCCAATCTGACCTCAAAACTCTACCCACTCGAATAATGCTGCAAAGTTGTCTCTCTTTCTCTTTTATACATATGTTATTTCGGTTTTTGCTCCCAAGAACTTGCTGCCTGTATACCTCTGCCATTAGCGAGACCACGGAATACTTGAAAAGCCACTACATCGCATGATTATTGTGTGGCCATTGGCATCTCAAGGGTGGACCTTTATGATGTTCGTTTCTTCCCTTCCACTGCCAAACTCTGGAACTCTTTACCTTCCGATTTATTTCCAAACAATTATGATCTTCCACTTTTCAAAAAGCAGATTTTGTACTTCCTCAAAAACTCTTAGACTATTCTCTTTCTTCACCTTTCTATCAATGCAGCTCTTTTATTTAAGGCCTGGACTCGATGAGGACGACATAGCGTCCGTGACGAGAGCCTTAAAAAAACAAAAAACAATTGTAGGTTGAAAAGAATCATATATTTCATACTCACATGTTTGGTGAATAACATTTAATATGGTGAACGTTTGGACTCGTTGAGAAAATACTCTTTCAAAATGCTTAATTGTTGAGAAAAACGAATAAAGTGAATTGTTTAAAATAAATTAACAGATGTGCATCATGTCCGAAGCGACATACGTGTGCAGGGGGTGCTCGGAGTGGATGATGTGGGTTTGCTCGACCTCGGCATGCCCGAATGACCGTTTTATGCCGGTGCAGGTGGATCTCGGCCTCAAGCTGGTTCCACAGGCGATCGTGGGCGGCACACTTCAGGTTTTGTCCCAAAAGCTGGATCTGTTGAACTCTGGAGGAAATTATGCAGAATGTGGGTCATCGTTCTGTTACAGAAACCCCAGAAGTTCACCCTGCCCTCCTAGCTTGACTGGCATGATTGACTAATATTTGATGAGATAGTAGACGGGTCAATATACTGCCTGACCCCAAAAAAATTGCAAATTTTTGTTTTATGCTTATTTCTAGTAGTTTATGAAGTGGAAGACAACATATTAAAAGTTGGACAATTTTGACGCATGGGAAAGTCCCTCAGTGACGTCAGAAAACAAGATGGCTGCCGGCAGATAAAACGTAAAAAAATTGACTGATAATCATCAGACCACTAACAATTTAAAGTAAATTTTGCACCAATATTTGTATTATGATCGTTGCTGGTAGTTTATCCAGTGCTAATCCTGAGACCATTCGCAATTTAAAGTAAATATTTGCACAAATATATGTTCTTTGATTGTTTCTGCCAGTCTATGACATGGAAAGCCACATATAAAAAATTGGACAATTTTGACACATGTGGAAGTACCATATGCCTTCTAGTCTTAGATTCCAGTTTCATCGTCCTCCTCCTCCTCCTCTATGTCTGGTTCAACACTCATATTGTCACAGTTGCTGTCCTGGCAATGTCCACATGCACTGGTGCACTCTAATCCATGCTTCCTACATGAACACCTTAGTGTTTTGCACCCCCCTGAACAGTTGCAGTGAATCATCTGAAGTAGTATGTCTGGAGCAGGGCTTTTGTCTGTCATCACTGGAACAAGTTTTCCTCCTTCTACCTTCCATCCCCACTCCGTTGGCTCCATTCCACAACAAAGGCCCATCCATTCCATTACCTGGTAATAGGTCCGCAGAGAATGAAACTTGCAGGCAGCGGATGTGGGTGGCAGTCTTTCAGGAGTGACAAATGCCTTAGCCCTTGCAACCTTTTTGCAGAGAATGTTGTATCTGATCGATGCCAATGAGTCGTTCTGATTTGCTTTAAACAATGCCACCATTGCTCTGCAGCCTGCAGTTTCAATAACATCCTGACTCTGCTGTGGTTTACAGAACACCTTTGAGCTGTCTATCAGTTCCTTTTCTTTCTTGATGATTCTTTGAAACCCTGACTTCTTTCCAATCGCAAAGACACGAGACGTTGCGTCACAGCCAGTTAATGCATGAAGGAACAATATATCTCTGCAGGCTGCATTTCCAAGTATCTGCTGAAGGACTTTGATATTGTAGACATTTGATTTTGCCTTGTCAGAACGGAAATAGAGTTCAATGCAGTTTGTCTCCACCATATAGAAGAGCAGGAGGAGAAGGAGATCTGTATCTTCTCCAATGAGGGTTGTAGATCTGGAAGCCGCATTTGCGACGGCCGCTTTTGCAATCTCAACATCAGCATCTCCCTCTGCTTGGATCACCTCACAGCCTTCCTTGTGCAACACCTCTATAATCAACAGTATCATTGCCTGCTTGTTTGACTCATTCGACAGAAAGTCCTCCTTTTTCCCAACAAATTTTGTTGACTCCGTAATGTTAACCTTGGTGGCATTCTTGTTTCTATTCCGACGTTGATGAGAACAGTCCTTTGTGCTTGGCCCAGCCTCATAACCATCAAACACAACAGTAGCTTTGCCATAGTGTCGTACTGTAAATGAGGCATATTCATCTGCAATGGAACTGTAGGTGAATCCCTCTGTCCACTTTAAGCGGTGAATAAGTGATCCCCCGTCAAGAACATAGTGATCTGTTCCTGGAACTGTCTGGTTGACAGCATTGTCAGATTTGGTTGTAGCATAATTCCTTATTGCCTCCGCCAACTGTGGTTTATCTGGCTGGCGCAGGATGTTTTTTGCCTCAAAAAGAGACATTGGGTATGGGCAGAGTTCATATTTCATCACTTCACCTATCTGGAGATCTCCCGTCTGTGACACCACTAAGAACCTCTGGAATAGTAACGCTGGATCTATTGTGCGGTCCTCAGCAACTTTGACTGCCCTGCTGAATGCAAGTGTCTTGGCTTTAGAACTCCTTTTGTGTGAATAGGAGTAAGCTGGGTGATCATCCATCTTCTTGACAATGTCACTACCTACTTTGAATAGGTCATGAACATTGACATCCTCATTTGCAGTAACCCCTGTGATGATATTGCGCAATGACTTGTCATCAGAAAATGGTGTGAAGCTGTCCAGTTTTTCGGCAACTTTGCCACGATCAGCTTCATCTCGACTCACCCTGGATGTTGTCAACTCCTTATGTTGTTCACTTGTTGAGTAGCTACTCGAGGTCAGTTCTTGCATAGCAAGGTTGTAGGAGGACGATATGGTTGAAGACAGAGTCCAAACTGCTCTCTGGTGCTCTGACATCCCACTTCCTCGAGTCAGCCCCCCTTGGCTTTTCAGTGAGCGCATTAATGTCTGTTCTATCACAAGATCAGAGCCTAGGCCCATTCATCGCTCCTTGTTTTGCAATGAACTGATATAGTTTTAACAAATGCGTCAGTCTTCACGTAGCCAAAACTGGCTGTTTCTGCATGGCCTCGCTTTGGGCCCTCTTCCTTAACTTCAGTGCCGCAGAAAAGGCAATGTGTTTTACTGTCATATGGTCCCAGGGAAATGCGAGCACTCCTCTTGACTGATGGACCTGATTCCGCATGATCCTTCTTGGTTAAAGCAATGTCCTTTTTGTTTATGTGATTCACTCGGCATGATTTGTGAACACTGGTACCAGCTAGAATTCTGATGTCAACACCCCTTTCGGCACTTGCACGGTTGATGCCTTCTGCTCCTTTCTCACGAACTGATACTGTTTCCTCACAGTCCAATCCCCTTTGGCATAAAGGGCAGGTCTCTTTACCATATAAAGAGTTCATTTTCTATCTCTGAAAATACAAAAATGAGATCTTTTAGAAGCATGCAGTCAATTTACATTGGCCATATACATTGAATGCCATCAGAGCATTCTCCGCCCCTGAAACTGAGATATTTATGTAAGATATATATTAGGAGGAAACATACTATGGAATAATCTGCATAGTGGTCATCCCATTGCTTTCTGCATCTGAAATGAATTATATACAAGGGCTCTGTTGCTTAGTCACAAGGTGCACCAGGAAAAGATATGTATAGTCCAGAAGAAAAACATACTGATAGAACCCCCCCCCCCCCCTTCCCCCAATCAACTGGTCCCATTCCTATTAAATAAATATGCATCCCCACAACTCTAGAACCTGGAAAATAAATACCATCATACACTACAGTTGTAGGAGTACAAAATACATGTAGAATATATGGGGCAATTGTATGCATAGGCCTACCTGTCTTTTTGCTACTGCCTTGGCCTTGGTTGTATTGTACTGTATCTCCTTGGTTGTATTGTATTGTATCTCCAATGTTTACCATACAACGTTGTCCAATCGAGTCCTAATTAGGTGTAATTAACTCATTCATGTGGAGTTGTTACTCAGTCAAGCTGCACAACTACCAGTGAGGAATTAGGTCATTAGCCTACATGCTGGGAGGTCATATTGTTAAAGACATGTGTCAGGTAGCAGATGTAAACATTGTTAAAGACACAAAACAAGTGTTATAAAATGTTGCCTTTGCAGCTGGTCTCAGTGGAACAAATTAATTTATATAAACAAAAAGAAACAAAAATAAAAAACCAAAGACGTTTTCGACGTAGTGAATCGTGCATGGTTTTGTGACATTTTTATCATGTCAAAAATTTTTACTTTCCCATGGTCCATTTCTGTCCAACTTTTGATATGTTCCTAAGTAAGTCTTAAAATATAAGGAAATGCAATAAAACTAAAATTTGCAATTTTTTTGGGGTACGGCTGTTCTGGTTGTATATTGACCCGTCTATAGTGATTTTTGCTGGAACCATTATGTCTAAAACTCCTAAATTCAGAATCACTGCTCACAACTCGTTCGTTCCTCTTCTTTTATCACCTGTGGAACAAACTTCCACATTCTCTTCAATTTCATTCTTCATTCCACAGTTGTTCACCACAATCACAGATCACCCCTCTCCCCTCCCAGCCTCCTCCACAACCGTGATATTTTAAACCTCCATTAACCCTCCATAAGCACACCATTTTCCAAGTTTCCAGTTTTTCCTTCCTGAGAGTTTGTGGCTCTATCCATCTTGTCCACCTGTTGTGCCCTCCCCTTGCCCTCATTCTTCCCCACATCCTTTATTTCTCAAAGTCCCCTCTATTTTGCTCCTCAACCCTGCTGTTGGTGTGTCCCTCACCCCTCCTCTCTTTCTACTTTTATTTTCGTTATATTACGTCCTGATCCGTTCCCTGGTTTAGCTCTTTAACGAACCTCGACATTGTATACAAAAAATAAAAGCGAACAAGTACATTTGTAAATGGCTTGTTTAATATTTAGTCTTTAAAAGTTGAGCATTTATCAAATTTAAACGGCAAATCTGCCTGGCATGTAGATTTGATTTGGTGTTGGATTCAAACTGTGTTCAAATATAATAGTAGCTTTGCATGCCTGTTGCTGGTGACGTTTTCTATTTTGAACAAGAATCACCAACCAAATATTTTACCTCCATCAAGGTGACCGAGCTTAATACAAATGTTGATTTTCCGGTTCCTGAAGTCCCACAAGGAGTAAAAAAATAAGGGAGAAAGATTGGCTGTGCGCATACCTGCCGGCGAGTTCCTTGTCAAGGTACTTGGCAGCAAGACGTGCACCATACACCTCCCCCTGCAGAGTGGCGAGTTGACGGCGAAGAGCCGCATTTTCGCGTCTCATGAGTCTCGACTCGCTCTCGAGTACCGCTTCATGTATCCCGGCCTGCCGCCCGGTCTCCATTTCCTGCTCCTGCAACCACACGCCGATTAGCTTCGCATCCCTGTAGGTTATATGTCCATGATATGGTGCAACTATCAATAATTTTATATTCCACCTTTTATTCTTGATTTCCAACAAAAGCAAATGCAGTCTGATGCTGAAAACATAAAAACAGTAAAATTGCAATCAGTCCCTAACCCCATTCCTCACTCTGAATGAAATGTACACTCAATATGATCAGGTTAAACCTTTTATCATTTGGATTGTTAAGGATAATGGGCTCTTAAAAAAAAAAGATTTTTTTTATTAATGAATAAATAAATAAACAAATAAATAATTAAATTAATACATACATGCATACATAACTAACTAACCAACCATAGCTCTTATTAAAAAATACTCAACACAAATACCTAACTACATCGGCTATACATACCCAAGTTGATAGACTGACAACAGGGTAACATTTTAACCTCCCATTCAAGACTTTTCCAGGTGTTTCCAAATCTCTAGCATACGGGACACGACAACCTTCATCACGGAGACAGAAGCACAACAGCCCCAATAGGTGGAGAGTAAAGATCGAACGGAGAAAGATCTTACCGTGGACTCTCCCTTTGTCTCAGACTTGGAAAAGAAGCACAAAGGACAATATCATTACAAAATCAGTTCACACTATCAAACCAAACCAAACACGTGACCAATTTGCACACAGTGTATCCGATTGAAAATTACAAGTGTCAAAAGGGGTTTAGTAGGCGAGGCGATTCAAGTGCAAAAAGACAACGTACAAGCTTGGCTTTGATGACGTTGGAGTCGGTGTCCAGGCCCGACTGGCTGTGCAGCTGTAGCTGCACGGCATGTAGCTGAAGTAGCTGGGAATGCAACTCCTTCTCGAGCACAGTCTTCGTGCCACGAGCTTCACTGAGATTGACACGCAAATCCACCAACTCTGCCTGCACCACGCCGCGCACATTATGGGTTAACAAGATCCTCTCCATCGTCTGTTACAACTATATGCAGCTCGAGGCCCATATAGTGCTCCGCAGTTAGTTCTCTGTGAAAACAACATTGGAGATGCAAGATGATGAAAGACCAAGCTGTGTGTATTTGGGAATGATGCTCTACAATCTACATGTTGAGTAGGATAGTGACAAATGGATGGAGACCAGTCAGATTGGGCTCAGTAAAAACGTCTTTAGGTGTTGCGTTGTACTCTTCAAAAAGGATGGGGGGAGGGCTAACCAAGCTTTTCTTTCTAAGCTTGTGAAAGAACCCAAAAATGGAAAGTCTGCACTCAAGCACGCGAAGGAGCACCACTCCCAAAGAAGGGCAGTGGACCTTGGCACGAAAGAATCTGAGGTCCTTGTAGTTCCACGCACATAACCACTCACTAGGCACATCGCTCATCACATCATAATAGAGACCGACAACTAGAATACGCTGATCCTGGAAACCAGGTAGCTGGAATTCGGATAAGGTACAGACCGACTCGCTTGGAAAGACCTCGTGGGATTCAATTTTGTGGGCATTTTTTGCCAGCACGTCACTCTGTGCAGGTGGTTTAACGTCGTCACGGAAATGACAGCACACGTCAAGATGCAACAACCAACAGCAAATATGAAAATAAATAAATTTGCAGATTACACATCTTTCCATCATATTCCATGAGAAATTGCACCCAGATAGACATAACCCATAGATAGACGTGCTGCAAACATACTGTCCATCTCGGCAGAACCCCAATTTTTTTTTTTTCTTTCTACAAAGGGACCTTGGCTTGAGGACAAAGGCCTTTTTGGGAGAGCTAAGGTAACATTTAAATTGCATTACAACGTGTATTATTATTTAATTATTGGGATTTATTTAAACGTTATCAAGCCAACCCGATCCCACCTCCATACTCACCTACCACCTTCTCAACCTTTACCAAATCCTGAACACACAACTGGCACCACCCAGTGAGTCATCCCCTTTCCTTGTCTCACAAGACGGATTGGAGACACGCACAGAGACTAGACCTCACGTCCCGCGTCATATACGCTTCTGGTTAAACAGCACAGGTAGACAGAGCACCTACCTCCAACTTAGCGTTCAGCTGACAGGCAGTCTGAGCCTTCTGGCTGAGCTGCGCGAAACACGAACTCAGACTCGTCATCTTCTGTCTGCCTTCGAACGTCAGCTCCGACTGGTCCGGGTCGATTTCCCCAAGGAGCAGGTCCACATCGACAAACGCTTTGTCGAACTCCTTCTCCAGCAAGTCCAGAGAGCGGAGCAGCGAGCCGGGTCCGGCCATCGTGAAAATGGAAGAACACGAAACCGACTCTGGGACAAGTAAAGGGTACGGATTAAAAACGACGGTATGGAGAAGGAAAGAGATAAAAAATGGAAAAGCCGAGACGATTTCTTGTCTCTGCGGACGTGGACTTAATGGAGTTAAAAGACACTTCCCGTATGAGCCGCGTCAGAGCTCAACGCATCCATCCCATGTTGCCTTCGAGTTCGATCCCTCCAGGTAATCACGTCCTTCACTCTTCCTCATTCATCCTCTCTTACGTTGAAATTCAGCGGCTGTCGTCGATAAGCTCATATTAACTGTTTCGTTTCGCTCAAAATTCGTTAAGACGTACAATTTCGTTCAGATTGAATGGTCGACTAGCTACACTGAACAGTGAACAATGCTATTGCTATACACCGCTTAATTAGGCATAGGTCCTGAGTCGTTAAAATTGTTTTTAAAAGATTATTTGAATAATCGACAACGGATAGGTGATAGAACAAATACTATATTACATCCTATAAAATGTCAACATATTGATTAAAATGATAACGTCTGACTATTTACTGATCCTCTCACATATTAAACGACGTGAGTGAGACCGTAAATAATTTTCATGTTATTTCGTCTTGATTGATATTTTAAAAATACATTTTCCAGTTACTGGTGTTAATTAATTTAAATTCATTTTCAGAATCCCCACTGGTCATCGTGAAAAATGTATTTTTCTGAGTCTCCACTGGCGTCTGGCTACCACGGAGGTATATAATAAACTGGAGAGCCAATGACGGCTGTCGGCTGAAGCTAGCGGAAGTTGCTTGGCGGCCATATTGGGAAGCCGATTGTGTCTGAACGCTCGAGAGATGAATACGATCCAGTCATCAAAGCTTTCGCACTCACTCTTCAATTTTATTCTGCTAAAGGATACGACTATGTTCGAGAGACATTCGACTTGGCACTGCCAAGTCCATCCACAATCCGGAAATGGTACAGCGCAATTGATGGTTCACCTAGTTTTAGTGCAGTTGTATTCCAAGCACTAGAGAGCCGGTTTAAAGCAGAGAAGGAGACTGGCAAGAGAACACTGTGTAGCCTGATGTTAGACGAGATGGCCATCATGAAGGCAATTGACTTTTTAGGGGACAAGGTATTGGGGTACGTCGACATCGGAAACGGAGTCCAAGATGACAGTGCTCCCCAGGCCAGCAACGCACTGGTTTTCATGCTGGTTGCACTGAATGACAGTTGGAAAGTGCCTGTAGCATACTTTATGATAAATGGATTGTCGGGGAAGGAACAGGCGAATTTGGTGACACAATGTCTACTAAAATTGCATGATATCGGTGCAGAGGTGGTTTCCTTAACTTGCGATGGACCGTCCGCTCATTTGACAATGTTACGTGAGCTAGGTGCCGACATCACGCCGCAGAATGTGAAACCAACATTTCCCCACCCAGCAAATCCCGAAAAGAAAATTTGTGTTGTACTCGATGCATGTCACATGCTTAAACTTGCAAGAAACTGTCTTGGATCCATGAAAATGATGGAGGATGGCAACAAAAAAGTCATCGCGTGGAAATACATCCAGGCACTCTTTGATCTGCAGAAGAGGGAAGGCTTGCGTCTGGGAAATAAGCTCTCCCGGAAACACATCGAGTGGAAGAGCAATGTCATGAAGGTGGACACAGCTGCTCAGACATTGAGCACTAGTGTGGCAGATGCAATTCGGTTTTGCAGGGACACTTTGCAACTATCAGAATTTCAGGGCAGTGAGGCTACCTGCCAATACATTGAAACATTGGACAAACTGTTTGACATTCTAAATTCTCGCAATCCATTGGCACGAAACTACAAGGCACCACTCATGACATCACGAGAAGGACTTTTCCTGCCATTCCTGGATACTGCCTACAGTTACTTGTCCAACATCAAAAACATGAATGGTCAAGTTATGACCAATACGCGTTTGAAAACCCCCTTCATTGGTTTCATGATCTGCATAGAGAGTGTCAAAATTTTGTATTTCACATATGTCAAACCTGCCTCATCTCCCCTGCGATACCTGCTCACGTACAAAATGAGCCAAGACCACATTGAACTTTTCTTTGGAGCGGTCCGCATTGCATGTGGAAGTGGGAATAACCCAACGGCCCGGCAGTTTGTTGCCGCATATAAGCGCCTCTTGATGCGACATGACATCAAGTCTGCAAGTGGGAACTGTTCTGCACAGGACTCAACCAGAATCCTGAATGCGGCTTCCTTCAAGTGCGTTGCAAAGCAGGCTGTGCCTGACGAGAGTCACGACATGTTGGTGGCCAGACGATACGACCTGGAGTTGAGATCGCCGGCAAAAGAGGACCACGACTATACGGATATTCCAAATTTTGAGCAACTTTCCATCTTTACAGAGTCATGTGTTGGCTATATTGCCGGCTATGTGGTGAGGATGGTGAGGAAGACTCTGAAGTGTAGCCAATGTCTTTCTGCATTGACCAGTAACAACGAAGAATGGCAAACCACACCAATGTACAGCCTGATTGTTACCAAGAACAGGGGTGGCCTCATAGTTCCCTCGCACAGTGTTGTTCGTGTCTGTGAGGCGACTGAACGCTGTGTCAAGAGGCTCCTGGCTGTAAGCAATGGCAAAATGCCTCGTGAAAGTGGGATAAGAGTGGCAATTTCCACTTCTGTCCTTTCTGAGGTCGGTCGGTCTACATTTGGTTCCTTGGATCGGCACATGTTTGACTGTGAGGCAGACAGCAACCATGTGTTTGCTTTAATACATTCTGTATCACAATCATACAGCAAGATACGTTTCCATCATGTTGTGAGAACACTCGATGATGACATGAAGGAAGAGCGCATCAGGAAAAAATATTGCAAACTGGTCCTGTTTGCTCACCAGTGAGGCAACACCAGAGCAAGCTGAAATATAAGAGCGACCTCATCTCTACATGGTGTGGGTGTGTTTTGTGGGTTAACTGTGAATTGTGTGGGTTAACTACATGACAGCGTTTCATGTCATTTATGTGACTGACTCACTGTTGATGTGTTGCTGACCCATGTCAGTGTAGAATAAACTCTGGTTATCATTATATCTGCGTGGTTTCTAACATCTCGGTAATAGAAACATACACATCTTAGTTACAATATAATGACTGAATTAAGTAACATCATATAACATGACAACAAATCAGATTTTTATATTGAGGAATATTATAGAACAAGCCAAAGAATGGCAAACGACGATGTACCTCAATTTTATAGATTTCTAGAAAGCTTTCGACTCCTTGCCCAGAGAAAGTCTGGGTCATAATGAAGAAATACAGCATACCTGGAAAATTAGTGAACCTTGTAAAAGCCCTTTACCAAGACTTTCAATGTGCGGTCGTCGACCAAGGTGAAACAACAGAATGGTTCAAGGTGAAGACGGGAGTTAAACAGGGGTGTAACATGTCAGGATTCTTATTCCTACTAGTGGGTGATTGGGTCATGAGAAGAACGATAAAGAACACCGAGCGGTAATTTTGGGCACTTTTTTTTCAAACAAGCTCTAAACCATTGGATTCCCCAGGAAAAATGCGTCTAGAACCAACTTCAAACTTAATGAACACCATTTCCTTAAAGAACGGGATTCTGAGCCCGAATATCAGTTCAAATATTAGTATTCTATATTAATTAAATAGTCGGCGGTCCTAAAATTCGCTCCAGCTGCATCATCAGTGCGCCACGCCTTTGCTTTGACAGGCTTACGATCGGCTTCCCAATATGGCCGCCAGACTATTTCCGGTGGCTTCACGGCGGCTAATGCTGCGAGGTGGCCAATTGGCTCTCCATATTATATACCTCCGTGCTGGCTACCCGGAGGGATACGGAAAGGACGAAGCGACAGGCGATGACGCGAGGTCGTGTCACCAAAATTCACCAACCTTTTTTTTTCAATCAATAGTACTCGTTTCCCATTGATACACTCGAGAATAGTAAATAAAAGATTCGGACATTAATAAATATTATGTCGGCGTCATAATGATAATGGTTAGAGCATCCCCTCTGACGTCATGGTTAGTGACCGCTCTGACGTAATGTTTCGTGTCAGCTGTGAATCGAGCAGGTTGGTGGTTCAAAATATGGCCGAGTCACACCAATTATTTTTAAAATGGTACGTGCTGCTTCCTTGCCTGACGCTCAGCATTTAAAAAGATTAATGCACTGCCAAACATATCTGACATAGCTGACCGAATCAGTAATAGCCTCTTCCTGCGTTGAAGTTCGTTGTCAGGGAACATTTTTAATTATAATTATTAAAATGATTTTCCTGCTTCCATGAGTTTGAAAAACGTTCGTCCTGCGCTATATATTGTAGGGGTTACCCCATTGAGACATAATCCACAGGCACGGGACCAGTGGGGCTATTGATTGTATGGGCTTGGCGTGCGCGAGGTTGTTCAAGCCACGCCCCCTGAAGAGTGAGTTGCATTATAAAAGCTGCGTGAGTTCGGGTATGTGTTAGTTCTGTTGGAATAAAGGAGCTTTGATCAAGCTACAAAGCGGCTCGCCCTCTCGTTATCCGCAACTCCTACATTGGTGACCCCGGCTTGCGCCCGAACGTTTTTGGGGCTTCAAACGAACATGGCGACAAGCGCAGTTTCAATCAAACTGCCGGAGTTTTGGGAACGACAAGCGGCCGTTTGTTTCGCACAAGCTGAGGCCCAGTTCGCCATTCGGAGCATTTCTGCGGACGACACGAAGTATTATTATGTCGTGTCTGCGCTCAGCGGCTCCACTGCGACCAGAGTGGTGAGCCTTCTTCAGGATCCTCCGAAGGGACGCAAGTATGAGACGCTAAAGGCGCTGTTGCTCGTAACCTTCAAGCGCACTGAGGCCGAGCGCGCGCGCGAACTACTTTCTCTACCCGGGCTGGGCGACTCCAAGCCGTCGGAGCTCATGGACCACATGTTGTCTCTACTGGGCAGCTACCGACCATGTTTCCTCTTCAAATAACTGTTCCTGCAACAGCTGCCAGGTCAGGTACAGACAGCCCTGGCCAACTCGTCTGTTAAGGATTTCCGCGCCCTGGCCAGGGAAGCAGACAAGTATTTTCCCGCCAGCCAGCAATGTAGTGTGGCCGCATGGGACCCCGGCCCCGTCGAGCCTGTGCCGCTGGCGGACACCGTCGCGGCCGCCATTACGGCTCAGCGGCGGAAGACCCCAGGCTTGTGCTTTTACCACGTAAGGTTTGGGCCCAAGGCCAAGGCATGCCGGCCACCTTGCAGTTTCAGCGAGTCGGGAAACAGGATGGCCGGCGCTCGTTAACTGCCATGAGCGTCGGCCGTTCGGGCAGTTTGTTGTTCATTTCGGACACCGACTCCGGACATCGTTTCCTCTGCGACACATGGGCCCAGGTGAGCATTCTACCTGCGTCGGCATCGGACCGGGAGGCCGGGAGTCACGGCCCCGCCCTGCAAGCCGCCAACGGCAGTGCTATTCAGACTTTTGGCATACGGACCATGGCACTGTGCTTGGACGCGCAGCGCTTTACATGGGATTTTGTCACGGCGAAGGTGTCCACCCCCTTGCTGGGCGCTGATTTTCTCTGCGCCAACGGCCTATTGGTGGATGTTAAAAATCGGTGGCTCATTAATGCGGAGACATTCAGTTCACTTCCATGCTAGCTGAGCGGGTCCGCCTTGACAAGGCTTGCGTGCATGCTCTCGACCTCTGATGAGTTCGCCCGCCTCCTCACCGAGTTCCCGGCCCTTACACGGCCCACCTTTTCGGCCGTTGCCATCGAGCACAGGGTGGAGCATCACATTCCGACCACAGGCCCGCCTGTCTACGCCCGGGCTAGACGCCTCGACCTGGGGAAACTCACTATCGCAAAGGTGGAGTTCGACACGTTGGAGCGTCTTGGCATCGTGCGACGGTCCGACAGCCCGTGGGCCTCACCTCTCCACATTGCGCCAAAGCCGGGTGGCGGATGGCGCCCGTACGGGGATTACCGCCGCCTTAACGACGCCACTACCCCTGACCACTACCCAGTCCCGCACATCCAGGATTTTTCTGCCAGCTTGGCCGGTAAAGTTTTTTTGTTTTTTTCAAAGGTGGACCTCGTTTGTGGTTATCACCAGGACCCCGTCCGGCCGCAGGACGTTCCTAAGACCGCGGTGATTACACCGTTCGGGCTTTTCTAATTCCGCCGTATGCATTTTGGGCTCAAAAATGCGGCCCAGGCTTTCCAGCGCCTGATGGACAGCATGTTGCGGGATTTGCCGTTTCTGTTCGTCTACCTGTACGATATCCTCATCGCCAGCGCGTCCAGGACAGAGCACATGCTTCACCTCCGATCGCTCTTTGAACGCCTGTCAGCACGGCCTGATCATTAACCTGGCCAAGTGCATGTTTGGGGTGGCCTCAATTTACTTTCTCGGCCACCGCATCACGAGGGAGGGGGCCGTCCCACTGCCGTCTAAAGTGGAGGCTGTGAAAGGTTTTCCACGCCCCCTCACCGTCAAGGCCCTGCAGGAGTTTTTGGGCATGGTGAACTTTTACCATCGTTTCGTGCCCCGTGCGGCCCAGCTCATGTGGCCACTTTATGAGGCCCTCAAGGGCAAGCCTACCAAACGCGCCATTGACTGGACCGATGAGATGGCTACGGCTTTCACGGATGCTAAACTGGCCCTCGCCAGCGCAACCATGCTGGCGCATCCGTCGCCCGATGCACCGATTGCTCTCACCACGGACGCTTCGGACTACATGGTTGGCGCCGTGCACGAGCAGTGGGTCAACGGGGCCTGGCAGCCGCTTACTTTTTTTAGCCGGCAGCTCCTCCCTAACGAACGAAAGTACAGTACCTTCGATCGTGAGCTCCTAGGCCTCTACCTAGCTGTCCAACACTTCCGTTACCTGTTGGAAGCCCACCCGTTCACGGCGTTTGTGGACCACAAGCCCCTGGTTTTTGCCATGGCCAAGTCTCGGAGCCGTGGTCTGCCCGTCAACAACGCCAGCTCTCCTTCATTTCCGAGTTCACGACGGACATCCAACATGTTGCTGGGGAGGATAATACGGTCACCGATTGTCTCTCCCGGTCCATAGTCGGCGCGGTCCGCCTTGGCATCGACTACGTCTGCATGGCGGCCGATCAGATCGCCGACCCGGAGGTCCAGGCCTGCAGGGCGGCGGTCACGGGGCTTCGACTGTCTGACCTACCGTTCAAGGACAAGGGCACCACGCTACTGTGCGACGTTTCCTTGGGTCAGCCTTGCCCCGTCGTACCCACCAGCTGGAGACGGCTGGTGTTTGATGCCGTCCACGGTCTTTCTCAACCGGGCAGAAAGGCGTCGCAAAAGTTGGTGGCGGCGAAGTTCGTTTGGCACGGGCCCAGGAAGGATGTGCGCGACTGGGCCAACACCTGCATCGAGTGTCAAGGCTCGAAGGTGCATCGCCCCGAGCGACGGTTTGACCAGGTTATCGTGGCCCTGGTGCCTTACGATGGGCCTTTCCGCGTTCTGGAGACCGGGGACAAGTCCTTCGTGAATGACATCGGCGGCAAACCGGAACACCTTTCGGTGGACCGCCTCAAGCCGGCTCACTTGGATCTAGACCAGCCCCCTTGGTTGGCTTCACCCCCGAATACGGACATTGCCCGTGCGAGTGATTTATGGGGGGGCGCATGTAGGGGTTACCCCATTGGGACATAATCAACAGGCACGGGACCAGTGGGGCTTTTGATTGTATGGGCGTGGCGTGCGCTCGGTTGTTGGAGCCACGCCCCCTGAAGAGTGAGTTGCCTTATAAAAGATGCGTGACTTCTGTTATGTGGTAGTTCTGTTGGAATAAAGGTTCTGTTTGCAGAAACGTGTGTGCTTCATTAGATAGGGTGTATTGTACTTGTACACATCAAAATAATTCATATTTGACGAGAAACCTTTTTCGAGCCACTTTCTCGAAGTGTAAAAAAAAGTTGGCTACCTCCTTTTCATTGAAGGGTGGAACCAGCCTCACATGTTTACCAACATCCCAGGTGTTCTGACTAGTTGTCGAACTAGCCGGCATGGATGCTACCTCTCCCCGTTCTCTCATTAATTCCAATTCCTTTAGTTTAATTTCCCTCTGACACTCCATGTCACGTTCCTTTAACTCCCTTTCGGCTCTCCTCTCCTCTGCTCTTTCCTTTTCTCTTCTTGATGGAATATGTCGAGCGGATAGCGATCCGCGATCCGAGCTGTTAACCAATGACTAGACCCGATTATAGCGGTTCCTAATCGTGCCACGGGTACCCAATTGAGAAATGACTAAGACGGTCGGATTAAGAAGAAACCAGGAAGAACAAGGTAATTTATTCACAATGTACAAAGAAGAGGAAAAGAAAGGATGTACAATAAAGAGGAAGAAAAAGTACACAGGGCAGCCTTCGACAGTCTTACTTATCCCTTGGACTCGGGCCCGTTTGCTCTCAGACTCGGTCTCAGACTCAGACTCACGCGGGGATGCAGATGGTCGGGTTGAGGGTCCGGTGATGGCGTTCACAGCTCGTCCGGTCCCTGACTCGTATCATGCAGATGGTGTGGTGTACGGCAGGCAGCCCTTCCCGTGGCGTAGGCGCGATACGGACAGTTATATAGTGGGGGATAGGTAAGCTGGTGATCAGACGGCGTACGTAATATTTGCACCGGCGCCTTTATACGCGCGCCCGGTATTATGACGATCGATGCGCCACTTCCCCAATGTCGTTCTGCACGCTGCAGTCCTTGGCAGTGCGTGCCGCGCGCTCGCCCTTTGTAAAGCTGGTTGCCACAGCGTGTCTCTTCCTCTCGTAACTCAACTCTCGTACCAGTCCTGTTCAAGGGCTTTGTGCAAGACTCGTAACTCAACTGGTTCACAATGATGTTTAAGCCCTCTCCCTCCTCATAACTCAACAAGGTTCGTAATCATTGACGAGCGCCTCTCCCATCATAACTGAGGTGGGGGCCTCGCGCAAGGGGTTATTTTGCCACGCCCAGCGAACCCTCTCGAATCTCCAGCCACGCCCTGTCAGGCGATCTCACCTCAGCCCTGATTGGCAGGTGAAGATTTACCGGCTCCGCCTTGATGGCCGCTTGACGTGGCCGCACCTCCACCCTTGCGGTCCGCCCCCTTTTCGGGCCTTACCTCGTGGCCTTTGGGCTGGTTTGAGCGGAAGCCCAGCGAGGTTGCGACGGCTGCTGGCAACCTAAAGGGCGAGGGCGAAGTAAAGACTGGCTAGCGCTTAATGGCGTCGATGGAAGGGAGGCTGCAAAATGGACGGGGGGCCTACTCTTATTTGTTTTACGCAACGCAGATGCAACTATTGGGAATGGCCTTATCCTAAACACATACTAAGAAATAACTACCGTCCTAAGGTGACCTACGTGTTGCTTGTGGCCTATCTATGGGGTGCAACCGTTAACCTTTAATGATGTTACCTGTGCTGGCTTCTCAAAACCGCAACAATATATATATATATATATATATATATATATATATATATATATATATATATATATATAGATACACATATATATATATACAGATATTATGGCTTTTAATATGGGATTTTTTTTTCTTCTTGACTTGGGTTTACTTTCTGAAGTCAGTATATCAATCTGGTGAGTTTCGTTTACCCTTCGGTGATGTCTTTGTTGAAAGAACCATGTCACTGATTGTCTTTCGCAGCAAGAAGTCAACAACAGGATTATATCACAGGTGGCGTGACAAAATGTAAGGACAGGTACATTTGACGATTGGCTTCACAATCAGGTATATATGGGTTGTTGCGTTCTGTATTAGTGGAAAACAACTGCTGCATGTCTACAAAAGTTATTGCCGCTTCCTCTGGAGATGGTCCGTCAACTTGACAATGCTGTTTGTCATGGAGTGGTGGCTTTACGAAATTCTGGCATGAAACAGCGTGCTATTGCTCGGCAGTATGGCATCACTCAAGGTCAGGTGTCAAAGATCCTGAAACGAAATGCTCAGAGGGGTGTCCCGACTCCAATACCGAGGCCAGGACGTCCACGCAGAACCACAAAGAGAGATGATCGCTAGCTGCACCGGTTAGTCTACAGTGGCCGTACCAAGTCAGCTATTCGGCTTAGGGCTGAGTGGCAGCATCTGACAAATGTGCCTGTATCCAGAAGGCTACTCAACCAACGACTGGTTCAAGCATGCTATCGTGCCAGGCGTCCCTTGAGAAAGCCACGCCTGACCAGACAACACAGCCAGCACCGATTGCAGTGGGCCAGAGAGCACCGTCAATGGCAGCCAGGACACTGGAATCACGTGACCTTCAGTGACGAGTCTAGATTTCTGGTCTATCGTCAAGATGGCCGCGTCCGAGTGTGGAGACAAGTGCATGAAGCCCACAACGAAGATTGTATAGTGCCAAGAGTCCAAGCTGGAGGTGGTGGGGTGACCATTTGGGCTGCTTTTCATGCAGGGGGCAAAACTGACCTGGTTGTTCTGAATGGAAACGTGAACCAGTTCAAGTACAGGGTCATTCTGGAAGAAACATTGCTTCCATTTGCTCGTGCAGCCTTTCGAGGAGACTTTGTCTTCCAAGATGACAATGCACGGCCTCATCGTGCTCGCATGATCCAACACTTTCTTGCTGACCGTGGTGTAGAGCATATGGAGTGGCCTGCCATGTCCCCGGATATGAATCCGATAGAGAACTTGTGGGCAGAATTAACGCGTCAAATCGACAACTTGGACCAGCAGCCTACCTCTGTGCGTGAATTGCAGCAGACTATTGTCACTGCATGGCAAGCGATTCCTGTCCAAACCTTGGCAAATCTCGTGAACAGCATGCCTCGACGTGTACGTGCTCTCCTGAATGCTTGTGGGGGTTACACGAAGTACAGAGTTTACATCAGAAGATTAACACAGTACTGTCCGTGAATTGAGTTCGATATCAGTTTACATCACTTTCAAGGATCAATTTATTTGTTTCAAAATGTCAAATGTGGTTTTTGTTTCTTTTATAGGTCACATTAACAAAATCTACCATATTAAATGCCAAGTCTGTATATATATATATATATATACATATATATATATATATATATATATATATATATATATATATATATATATATATATATATATATATATATATATATATTGTGAGAAACCACCGGTGAAACCACCTGTTCTCACCCAGATTTGGTGCCCCGCCCACCGCGTGACGTGGCCTCCTTGGAGCCTCACGCGATTGGTGGAGGGTCAGAGAGCGCGGTGGCCATCTTGTGCAACGAACGCGGCTCGAAGGCTCCGAGTGGGAAATATCAAAAGGGCTTTCCTTGAATCCTCACGACAGCCGAGTTGGGCTGGTCGATTACAGTTCGGTATTTTACGAGCGAGTAACTCCGGAAGAGAACGAGTGATTCCCGGATCTCGTAGATTGGAACCGCGAGTGATTGCCTGCTTCGTGTTTGGAGCTTCTGGGGCCGACAGTTCCTGCAGGCCTTGTGCGGTGTATTCCACTCTGTTACCCTCCGAGTCCCGGAGATCGTCGATTGGAACCGCGAGTGATCTTGCCTGCGTCCTGTTTGGAGCTTCTGGGGCCGACAGTTCCTGCCGGCCTTGTGCGGTGAATTCCATCCTGTTACCCTCCGAGTCCCGGAGATCGTCGATTGGAGCCGCGAGTGATCTTACCTGCGTCCTGTTTGGAGCGTCTGTTGCCGACAGTTCCTGCAGGCTTTGTGCAGTGTATTCCATTCTGTTACCATTTATGGTTTTTGTGATCGAGCCAATAAAGCATCGTGCCTTACCCCTAGAAGGCCGATTAAAACACAATTGTGTTTATTGAGTTCTCTCTGTCCACTCCGTGGACTACTTGAAGCCCGGACATTAACGTCCGTATTCCGTGGTATATATATTGTAACGATTTTGAGAAGTGTAACGGGTTTTGAGGAGTGTAACAATTTTGGAGGAAGGGTAACGGATGTGAAGAGTATGGTTTTGGTATGGTAACATCCTGGTAATGTAAATAATGGTCGCAGCCGTCCTCCTAATTAATTTCATAGAACATACACGCAGGTCACGATATATCTTTTAAATAGTGTATTTCCTTATTCCATGTAGGCTAAGTATGTGTTTTCCACTAGATTGACTTTGCATTGTATCAAACAAAATAAGCGTAGGCCCTTCCAATTTCCCCAGAAACCTCCCTTCCATTTGCCTTCCGCATTTTGGTCGGTTTTTCTCTTCAACCACCATTGGCCACGAGGTAAGGTTGGAGAAGAAAGGCGTGTCTCCACCTCGTCAGAAGAGGGCAGGAGTGAACCGGCCCTAACAGCCAATCAACACCGCGGTGAGTGACCCGGTAGGCGTGCCCTCGGAGCCGGCGGCTTAATTCCGCCGGAGGTGATAAAAGCGAATGTAAGGAACTGCTTTAAGAGAGGCCTTGAGAGATACGCTGGGGGATGACCTGGAAGAGGAGCGCAATCCACCGCAAGCCCTACCTACCTGCCTGCAATATCCCCTGTCGTTGGAGAGACGCGCTGAACGGAGGGAGACGGCTCCACCCCAGGAAGAGGAGCAGGTGTGCCGAGCCAGCGCGTGACGGCCGCGGATACGCGACGGAGGTTTTCCCGCCAAAACCGCGAGGGGTTGAAAGCTGCTGCCTCCGACCTTGCCTTCCTCTCAAGCAATCAACCTCGAGCCATTACCTGCCTGCAATATCCACCGTGTGAGTGTGAACGTCCTGTCCTACTCGTTTGTCTTGGGGATTAAGTAAATGAAATAGAATAAGTTAACAATGCACTGTGTGACTGCTCTTTTCCATCTATTGCTGTAAATAATATTGGTCGCTCTAAAATATTGCTTGTGTGTGTATAATAAATCTGTTCTTCCTCCAAACTCTGTCTTTCTTCTCTCTTCTTCTCTTTCGGTCGCTTTAGAGGTTTCCCAATTGAATATCTGTAGCGCGATTAGTCAACGTTCGGTTGGAATCGGGTTCTAATCGGGGAGTAACTGTTCGGACGCGGTTAAATACACCACCGCTCGGTAAAATAACATCCAAAAACCGTGTCCGTAACAATTGGTGTCGAGGAGTCGGATTCGGACCCGGGACTAAATTTGTTAGGCCCAAATTTTAAAAAAAAAATTTTGGTCAAAATTACGAGCTGCCGAAATTGTGTTGTTTTATAAAACCCGAATTTTGAGATCGCGCCATGGACAATCAAGGCGATCGGATGTCGGTGGGGGAGATAGACGGGTTAGGGGTAACCCAGGAACCAGGGGAAATGTATGTGGAAGAAAGGGAGGAGGAGAGCAATGAGGAGGCGGTTGAGGGTGTATCAGGTGCACAAGATGGCGTCCTCGCGCACATGGTTGTTGCGGCACCAAATTTAGCCACGCCCATGGTCGCGGTAGCCGAACCCGAGATGCCAATGAATTGGAACCTGTTTATGAAACAGATGATGGCCTTTATGGTAAAAACAGACGATAATTTCAAAGGGATGGAAAACAGGATGGAGGACAAATTGCGGGAAATGGGGGAACAATCCGCCCGGGAAATCGAACAGATGGGGAACCAGATGGAGGAAATACGAAGAGGGATGAGTGAGGAGGTCTCGGGGCTACGCGAGGAGGTAAAGCGAGGCGAAAAGCGTATAGAGAAAGAAGTGAGAAATAATACGGCAAAGTTACAGGGGGGAATGGAAGATCTGACGAAAGAGGTGGAGCAGCTGACAGAGGGACAAACTAAGTTAGTGGAGCAGGTTCAAAAGAACACTGCGGTACTAGGAGGGTTAAAGGCGACACAAAAAGAAATTAAAAACGAATTAATAGCGACGCAGAGGCAATGTCAGATGGTACGGGAGGAACTGACAATGAGGGTGGAAGAGGTGACAGAAGCAATGGAGACGAAGGACCGGGAGGTAAGGACGCACGTAGAAACGGTCACGGTAGCCTTAGAGGACGAACTTGAGGAGACGCACCGGGAAATAAAAGAGGTTAAACAAAAATTAGAGGAAGTGGGAGAAGAGGTGAGTGAAATTAAGAAGGGACGGACAGAAACTAAGAGAGAAATCCGGGAGGAGGTGATGGAATGTGTACAAGGTCTGTGTTCAAATCATGATGCGGTGCTCACTAACCAAATAAAAAGTTTGCAGGTGGCAGAGAAGGTGCGACGAGGTACGGAGGTGAGTGGCAATGTACATGATGTGAGGGGAGATTCAGTCGGCTTGGGGATTGGTTTGGATCCGGGTGTTCGTGAAAGGCCGTTGGTGAGGTGTGTGACAGGACAGGTGTGCGAAAAAAGGGGTGTGCGAGAATGTCCGACCATGGGGTGTGTGAGGAAAAAGTGCACGCCGAGGAGTGAGTGTGCCGTCAAGAGTGAATTGGTCGAAGCGCGTGTGCGAGGGAGCACAGGGAAGCGCGGTGTGGTGAGTGTTACGGAGGAAGTAACGAAAAAGTGTGCGCGGGAGGACGCGCGAGAAAGGTGTGTAACGGACGGGTGCATGGGGAAAGCGCATGCTGTCAAGAGTAAGGGAGAATGCATGCCTGTGGTGAGTGTTACGGAGGAAGTAACGAAGAAGTGTGCGCGGGAGGATGCGCGAGAAAGGTGTGTAACGGACGGGTGCATGGGGAAAGCGCATGCTGTCAAGAGTAAGGGTGAGTGCGCGACTGAGAGTGGAGGTGAGAGTAGTGAGAGTGAAACGGAGCGTGAGCTGGTTGTGACAGGTGGGCGAGGATGTACACCTGGGATGGAAGGATGCACACCTGGAATGGTAGAGCGTGTGTGGGAAGGCACATTTGAGTTGGTAGTGAGGCACGTGGTTGGGTGTGCGGGTGAGAGCACACCTGTGATCGTCACAAAGGAGGTGACCGAGAAAGGGGCGCGAAGCGGTGTATTGGTGAGGTGTGCGAGCAACGAATGTGTGCCAAAGTGTTCGGTGGTCAGGTGTGTGACCAAGTCGGTGAGCGGAGTGAGTGTACCGAGGTGTGAAAGAAAAGGTACGAGGAGAATGGGAACGGCTGCATGTATGAGCAAGAAAGAGGTAGCGTATGCATGTAAGCCTGCAGGTGAAGCGTCGACGGTAACCGGGTTAAAGGTTAGGTCGACTTTTAGCCGGATCGGGCCCTCGGTGCGTGCCGGGCTTCGCGTGCCGCGAGAACCAGCGGAGATCCGAGCCACGGCGGGTTCAAAAGGACCGCCGTGCGCGATCCACGCTGGGCCTCGCGTGGAGCGGCCGCGTCCGGGCTCCACAAGGCGGAGCGGGCAGCTCGATAGGAAGGGTCGTCATGGCGACCACTTTCTATTGAGACGTGCCGGCAGGTCGAGATCGGGACATTGGATGGCTCCACGCCGAAGTGGTGCATGGGATCTCGGCCCGGGTAAGCCTCCGTCCCTGCCCCGAATGCGGGACGTATCCAGCCGCTGGCACAAAACGACCCGCGTTCATTGCTCGGCTGTACGAAGCCGGGCTGTAGATGTGAATTGGCGCACCGAGAGGATGTAATAAGTAGACGGGTGATGGTGATAGTGATAGTGATTTAAAACGAAATTTAGAAAAGTGAATGGAATTGGCAGTAAATGGAAAATTTTTGAATTGTTGGATTTGGACGAGCGAAATTGGTAGTGAGAGACCCCCGATGTGGTGGGATGGCAAATCCACCATCCCTCACAGATGGGGGCAAAGGAGCTATAGTTTATGGGGTGTATGGCAGTGAAAACTAGCCCGGGTGGGTTAGGATATTGATAGGGATCTAGCGAAGATGACATTAGGTGACGTTAAGTTTAGTTAGTGACTGATACCTGTAGTGGGGACGCAGGTAGATTAGTGTAGATTATAATGACGTGGGAGCGCAATAGTTTAAAGGGACGACTGGGAAGCGCAAGTTTCAGAGGGGAGTAGTTAGCTGAGATGATGCCGTGTGTGTGAGGATTGAACAGGTATGATTGAACAGGTGTGATTGCACAGGTGTGCAACTGAACAGGTGTGTGGAGCAGTGTATGAGGGAGTAGTGGTGATTGTGTGTTGTGTTGACCAACTGGTCCAGGAAGAGGAGGAGGGTGCAGGTGGCACCAGGTAGGATTGCACAGGTGTGCAACGACAGGTGAATGAAAGACAGGTGTATGGAATAAATGGTATGGAGTAGTGGAATGGATGGTCGTGGAGTGAGAATGGTGGAAATTGTGGAGTGGAGTGGATGGTGCGAAGGTGTGAATGGGGGAAGAGTGGACCCCCCATCACGGATACCCGGGGCGGGTAGTGTAAGTGTTAGGTAGAGGGTATAGGTAAATTGTGGTTGGATATTGGCATCTGTGGTGCGAGTGGAAGAATGGTCTTTGGATGGGTGCATTAGTGTTGTGGAAATGGCTGGGCGTGTAGCCTGTTAGTGTGTGTAGTTGGTTTGGGCACTCCACCACTGTGAGGATGTCGGCCAGGTGAGGCCGCAGGTGGGCTCTGGGAGCCGGTAGTAGTTGTTGTGGATGGGGCCCGAGGATCCGGAGGACGGACCCGGGTAGCCCAGTGCCAGAGGGCACCAGTGGGGTGACAGATCCAAGAGGGGTCTTCCCCAGTTAGTTAGGTTAGGGTGAGGAGCAGGTAAGCTCGGGTGGCACCTACAGTGGTGGAGGTGTGCAGGTGGGTAGACCTGCTGGGAGAGCTACACGTCGCAGCCCAGAAATTGTGCGAGGGCACAGGGAGATGAATCGGGGGAGTGAGACCCCAAATTGAGAAGCACCACAGTTTGGTCAATGGGAATTGGTTTTTAAAACCACATAGAGTAAGATTGCCAATGGATTGGCAGGGAAAGACCCCGGGTAGTGTAAAGTGTGTTAAAATCATTTAGAGGATAGTTAGGATGAAGGATCTCCTCACACCATCTGCATCCACTCACCTGAGGTGACAGGTACTCCGCACCATGCCATGTTTAATTATTTATGATGCAAATGTTTGGATTGTGCGACGCATCATGACGTGGGTGTGACATTGTGCGTAATTCCATCTCTCCCTCCTTATGAGGATTGATGATGAATTGGTGATGGCAAATTTTGAAGTAAAGGGATTGTGGAGACGAATTTGGTATAGGGGAAATATGGGGAAGACGTGACAGTAGTGACGAATTTGTAAATGTGTAGATTTTTGTACATATGGGGTGGGAACAAGGGTAGGGTAGGTGACAGGGGGGTGACGTACGGTAGGGACGAGCTTTCTCACTTCGCCCTCCGTACGCATTTCACCTTGCATTGCCTTGTTTGACGTGTACCCTTGTGACCTTACCCCTCGCTCAATTGTCTTTCTTTTGTCTCCCACATGACCTGTGCGCCATTGGGTGCCGAGGGGAGCGTGCGTGAGGTGGCCATTGTGCGCCCGAGATTCCCAGAACCAGCACGCATTGCGTTGATGTACCACTTTATGGACCGCTGTTCGGCGGCCAAGTACCACTTGATGGACCCCAGGTTCTGGGGCAGAGCACCTCTGTTGGAGACCGGCCATAGTGGCCAGGGAATCTTGCTTGCGGACCTCGGTAAGGTGGCACCTATGCCAAACAGGTGGACCACCCTTAGTTGGCCCCTGAGGCCCTAAATAATAATAAAAAACGAACACAAGTTGTGCTTTTTATTATGTCCAAATAGGCCGCATGAAGCCAGAAGACGTCAGGAAGAACATCGGCCCAGCAGACAAGGAGAAGACCACCACCAGTTGTTTTGTTGTGTTTATTATGAACCATGGTGACTGCGCACCGAGTGGTGCTTTGTGGTGCTTGTGGTGCTTTTGGGTGCTTTTGGGTGCTTTGGTGGTATTGGTACTGGTGCATCGATGCAATGCGTGCTGTCTCCTCCCTCCCAACAGGAATTTCTTTCTCTTGTTCCCTAAAAAGAAAAGAAAAAAACACACAGGTCCTGGGTTGCGTTGTAAATAAGAAATCACGTCATTGTAAATAATGCTCCCCACCGTAAATGTATAGTTTCAGAATAATTCCGTAATTCGGTTAGCTGTGGGCTTGAGTCTGTTAGACAGGATGCAATGCAATAGGGGGACATACTTATTTGTGTTTTAAAATTGTCACACTCAGGGTCAGGTTAATTGTAGAGGGAATTACACCTACATGTCACACTCAGTTAAGTCTAGTAGGCCCGAGGACGTGCCTGAAGAAAGGAGGGTGCAGTGTAACGATTTTGAGAAGTGTAACGGGTTTTGAGGAGTGTAACAATTTTGGAGGAAGGGTAACGGATGTGAAGAGTATGGTTTTGGTATGGTAACATCCTGGTAATGTAAATAATGGTCGCAGCCGTCCTCCTAATTAATTTCATAGAACATACACGCAGGTCACGATATATCTTTTAAATAGTGTATTTCCTTATTCCATGTAGGCTAAGTATGTGTTTTCCACTAGATTGACTTTGCATTGTATCAAACAAAATAAGCGTAGGCCCTTCCAATTTCCCCAGAAACCTCCCTTCCATTTGCCTTCCGCATTTTGGTCGGTTTTTCTCTTCAACCACCATTGGCCACGAGGTAAGGTTGGAGAAGAAAGGCGTGTCTCCACCTCGTCAGAAGAGGGCAGGAGTGAACCGGCCCTAACAGCCAATCAACACCGCGGTGAGTGACCCGGTAGGCGTGCCCTCGGAGCCGGCGGCTTAATTCCGCCGGAGGTGATAAAAGCGAATGTAAGGAACTGCTTTAAGAGAGGCCTTGAGAGATACGCTGGGGGATGACCTGGAAGAGGAGCGCAATCCACCGCAAGCCCTACCTACCTGCCTGCAATATCCCCTGTCGTTGGAGAGACGCGCTGAACGGAGGGAGACGGCTCCACCCCAGGAAGAGGAGCAGGTGTGCCGAGCCAGCGCGTGACGGCCGCGGATACGCGACGGAGGTTTTCCCGCCAAAACCGCGAGGGGTTGAAAGCTGCTGCCTCCGACCTTGCCTTCCTCTCAAGCAATCAACCTCGAGCCATTACCTGCCTGCAATATCCACCGTGTGAGTGTGAACGTCCTGTCCTACTCGTTTGTCTTGGGGATTAAGTAAATGAAATAGAATAAGTTAACAATGCACTGTGTGACTGCTCTTTTCCATCTATTGCTGTAAATAATATTGGTCGCTCTAAAATATTGCTTGTGTGTGTATAATAAATCTGTTCTTCCTCCAAACTCTGTCTTTCTTCTCTCTTCTTCTCTTTCGGTCGCTTTAGAGGTTTCCCAATTGAATATCTGTAGCGCGATTAGTCAACGTTCGGTTGGAATCGGGTTCTAATCGGGGAGTAACTGTTCGGACGCGGTTAAATACACCACCGCTCGGTAAAATAACATCCAAAAACCGTGTCCGTAACAATATATATATATATATAATTATATATATATATATATATATATATATATATATATATATATATATATATATATATTATATATACTAGGGCATTGCCCGTACTATATCTATATCTAAAATTATATCCCCCCCCCTCTATTTACATGAAATGGTTTGGTCCAAAGCGAACGGCTTGCGAGTACGGTGACAATCCCCCCCCTCTATTTACATGCAATGGTTTGGTCCAAAGCGAACGGCTTCCGGAGTTTGGTAAAGAAATCGCCATCGCGTGCACAAACGCGCAGGAAAGCGAATGAATCGCAAATTCGGTTTTATTAGTTTTAAAACATAGTTTAACGCCAACATAGTTTGCAAACGTGAAATAAATGAATACGCTCTCAAATGTGCCATCCGAGGCAGAGTGTGTCCTCCACGTTCGGCACACGCGATCGTTCGCTGCTCTCTGATTGGTTGAATCGTTTTTTGGACATAGCTCGGTAAGTAATTGTCCGATTAATATGAAACCTTGAAAAGGCACATCCTCGGGTCCCCAGCAATATACCTGGCAAGTTAAAAGTATATCGGACCCGTGGTTGTCGAGAAACAGCGGTCACAGACAAACAGACGTACAGACGTACAGAGATTACTGGAATTATAGATAGATATATATATATATATATAATTATATATATATATATATATATATATATATATATATATATATATATATATATATATATATAATTATATATATATATATATTATATTGTGGTGCTGTGCACACACGACTCGATTGCCAGAGAGGTAGGCCACAACGCGATGGTACAACAGGTCTTTATTCAGAGCTCGCACTTCAGCACTGGGCGGGCTCGTGCCTCGAGCTTAGAGGGTTAGGGTTATGTCCCGAGGCCACGCCTTGCCCCCGGGCGTGGCCGATCGGTCGAAAGGCGGGGCATGCATTTTCGTTCACCGCCTGGACGCTCGCGCCACCCACTGGTGCGCGGAATTATTAGCGCTGAGGAAGCGCCTCTAGCGAATGACTTCCAGCCAGTGTAACGCGAATTCCTGTCACAGGAATTCTGAGATCATATAAGTGTGACGTGGCAGTTCCTGATTGGTTCGTGTTGGGGAACCCCTTCTCGCTGCCGACGTGACGTAAATTCGCGCACGCGCACTGGTGAAGCGCGAGATTCGGCCCAAGCCCCAAGGTTCTGTTCCTGCTCGCCATGAAGTTGGTCAACATGTGCTTCTGCCGGCCTGCGCTCGAACCTCAGCGCAATCCAAGAGGATTCACTTGTTGTCCTTTGTGCCGCCACAATATATATATATATATATATATATATATATATATATATATATATAATATATATATATATATATATTATATATATATATATATATATATATATATATATATATATATACATATATATCCGCAAACTATATTCTTCCAAAAAAAATCCCTTTTCTCCTTTTTACAATCCTTCATTTTCCCTATATAATCTATCTATAATGCCAGTAATCTCTGTCTGTCTGTACGTTTGTTTGTCTGTGACCGCTGTTTCTCGACAACCACGGGTCCGATATACTTTTAACTTGCCAGGTATATTGCTGGGGACCCGAGGATGTGCCTTTTCAAGGTTTCATATTAATCGGACAATTACTTACCGAGCTATGTCCAAAAAACGATTCAACCAATCAGAGAGCAGCGAACGATCGCGTGTGCCGAACGTGGCGGGCACACTCTGCCTCGGATGGCACATTTGAGAGCGTATTCATTTATTTCACGTTTGCAAACTATGTTGGCGTTAAACTATGTTTTACAACTAATAAAAACGAATTTGCGATTCATTCGCTTTCCTGCGCGTTTGTGCACGCGATGGCGATTTCTTTTCTTTACCAAACTCCGGAAGCCGTTCGCTTTGGACCAAACCATTGCATGTAAATAGAGGGGGGGGATTGTCACCACTCGCAAGCCGTTCGCTTTGGACCAAACCATTTCATGTAAATAGAGGGGGGGGATATAATTTTAGATATAGATATAGTACGGGCATGCCCTAGTACCCCAAAATCGTCTTACTCACTTTTATTTTTTATTCCAATTTAGCGTACATCATCAGTCATCACTAGTAATCTCCGGAGTATCGATTGAGGTGTATACAACATGCTGGTTTAGGTCAGGTGGTGTCTTTTTCAATTGGCCTATTTTTTTTTTTTTTTTTTTAACATCGACATTAATTTATAAGTTCAAAAATGGTCTGTTTTTAAATTGAATATTACAATAAAATCTCCTACATATCGTTATGTTTAAAATACAAATAGTAATCATAATAATTTACATTCGGCTAACCATTGCAAATTGCAATTATAATATTGAGCGATCAACTATGTGCAAAGGAAGGAGATTAACTTGTTAAATTAGAATTTAAAAAGAATGAATGCGTATTTAATATTCCTCGGTCAAAAATATGTTTCTTAAAACTTTCAGAAGCATTTGGGTGTATGTGGTGTGCTTTAGGTTAGTCATTCGAGGACATGCCTCCTTCCTTCCTCCCTCCTCCAGTCATTCTCTCGCCTCATCACATCCTCTCTGTGCGATCACCACATGCGGGAAGGAGACGGACAATGATTAGAAGTTGAAATACAGTGTAATAAATGGACATGGAGAGAGACGTTGATATGGAGACAGACGTGGACAAGAAGGGAGATGTGCTGGAGCTGGACAACGCTGCGTTCCACATGGAGATCCGGCGTTCTCGGAGCAATGTCCACATCGTGGTCCGGTAATAACTAATATTTATAAACGTATCAATAAACATAAACAATGACAACTTAACTAGGTATCTGTTTCAATAGAGACGAACAGCTTCTGTTTGAGAACTCAACTATTCCCTCAATTCCTTCTTTATTTTCATCTCCAACTCCCCGAACGGGATCACCTCCTCCACTCATTCCCTTCTTTTCCCTCCATTAACTTCTCCCTAACCCTTCCTCTTTCTCCATCACCCTCTTCCCCCCCCCCAATAATCATTCTTCCTCCATCACTCCATCACCTCATGCCTCATCCATCAAATTCTCCCTCATCACTCCATCACCTCCTTCCTCATCACTCCATCACCTCATCCTTCATCACTATTATGTTCTCTCTCATCACCTTCCACATCACTCCATTACCTCATCCCTCACTACATCACCTCCTTCCTCATCACTCTATCACCTCCTTCCTCATCACTCCATCACCTCCTTCCTCATCACTCCATCACCTCCTTCCTCATCACTCCATCACCTCCTTCCTCATCACTCATCACCTCCTTCCTCATCACTCCATCACCTCCTTCCTCATCACTCCATCACCTCATCCCTCATCACTTCATCACCTCCACCATTATCAATCCATTACCACCTCCCTCATCACTTCATCACCTCCCTCATCACCATCACTTCCTCCATTATCACTCCATCACCTCACCCCCTTCACACACTCTCTCCATCACCTCATCCCCTTCATACTTTCTCTCCATCACCTCATCCCCTTCACACTTTCTCTCCATCACCTCATCCCCTTCACACTCTCTCCATCACCTCATCCCCTTCACACACTCTCTCCATCACCTCATTGCCTTCACACAGTCTCTCCATCACCTCATCCCCTTCACACTTTCTCTCCATCTCCTCATCCCCTTCACACACTCTCTCCATCACCTCATCCCCATCACACTTTCTCTCCATATCCTCATCCCCTTCACACACTCTCTCCATCACCTCATCCCCATCACACTTTCTCTCCATATCCTCATCCCATTCACACACTCTCTCCATCACCTCATCCCCTTCATACTTTCTCTCCATCACCTCATCCCCTTCACACTTTCTCTCCATCACCTCATCCCCTTCACACTCTCTCCATCACCTCATCCCCTTCACACACTCTCTCCATCACCTCATTGCCTTCACACAGTCTCTCCATCACCTCATCCCCTTCACACTTTCTCTCCATCTCCTCATCCCCTTCACACACTCTCTCCATCACCTCATCCCCATCACACTTTCTCTCCATATCCTCATCCCCTTCACACACTCTCTCCATCACCTCATCCCCATCACACTTTCTCTCCATATCCTCATCCCATTCACACACTCTCTCCATCACCTCATCCCCTTCACACTCTCTCTCCATCACCTCATCCCCTTCACACTCTCTCTCCATCACCTCATCCCCTTCACACTCTCTCTCCATCACCTCATCCCCTTCACACTCTCTCTCCATCACCTCATCCCCTTCACACTCTCTCTCCATCACCTCATCCCCTTCACACTTTCTCTCCATCACCTCATCCCCTTCACACTCTCTCTCCATCACCTCATCCCCTTCACACACTCTCTCCATCACCTCATCCCCTTCACACACTCTCTCCATCACCTCATCCCCTTCACACACTCTCTCCATCACCTCATCCCTTCACACATTGTCTCCATCACCTCATCCCCTTCACACACTCTCTCCATCACCTCATCCCCTTCACACACTCTCTCCATCACCTCATCCCCTTCGCACTTTCTCTCCATCTCCTCATCCCATTGACACACTCTCTCCATCACCTCATCCCCTTCACACTCTCTCTCCATCACCTCATCCCCTTCACACTCTCTCTCCATCACCTCATCCCCTTCACACTTTCTCTCCATCTCCTCATCCCCTTCACACACTCTCTCCATCACCTCATCCCCTTCACACACTCTCTCCATGTCCTCATCCCCTTCACACACTCCCTCCATCACCTCATCCCCGTCACACGTTCTCTCCATATCCTGATTGCCTTCACACACTCTCTCCATCACCTCATCCCCTTCACACACTCTCTCCATCACCTCATCCCCTTCACACACTCTCTCCATCACCTCATCCCCTTCGCACTTTCTCTCCATCTCCTCATCCCATTGACACACTCTCTCCATCACCTCATCCCCTTCACACTCTCTCTCCATCACCTCATCCCCTTCACACTCTCTCTCCATCACCTCATCCCCTTCACACTTTCTCTCCATCTCCTCATCCCCTTCACACGTTCTCTCCATCACCTCATCCCCTTCGCACTTTCTCTCCATCACCTCATCCCCCTCACACTCTCTCTCCATCACCTCATCCCCTTCACACCCTCTCTCCATCACCTCATCCCATTCACACACTCTCTCCATCACCTCATCCCATTCACACACTCTCTCCATCACCTCATCCCATTCACACACTCTCTCCATCACCTCATCCCCTTCACACACTCTCTCCATCACCTCATCCCCTTCACACTTTCTCTCCATCACCTCATCCCCTTCACACTCTCTCTCCATCACCTCATCCCCTTCACACTCTCTCTCCATCACCTCATCCCCTTCACACTCTCTCTCCATCACCTCATCCCATTCACACACTCTCTCCATAACCTCATCCCATTCACACACTCTCTCCATCTCGTCATCCCATTCACACACTCTTCATCACCTCATCCCATTCACACTCTCTCTCCATCACCTCATCCCCTTCACACACTCTCTCCATCACCTCATCCCCTTCACACTTTGTCTCCATCACCTCATCACCTTCACACTCTCTCTCCATCACCTCATCCCCTTCACACTCTCTCTCCATCACCTCATCCCTTCACACTTTCTCTCCATCTCCTCATCCCCTTCACACTTTCTCTCCATCACCTCATCCCTTCACACGCTCTCTCCATCACCTCACCCCTTCACACTTTCTCTCCATCACCTCACCCCTTCACACTTTCTCTCCATCTCCTCACCCCTTCACACGCTCTCTCCATCACCTCATCCCCTTCACACTCTCTCTCCATCACCTCATTGCCTTCACACTCTATCTCCATCACCTCATCCCCTTCACACTTCTCTCCATCACCTCATCCCCTTCACACTCTCTCTCCATCACCTCATCCCCTTCACACTCTCTCTCCATCACCTCATTGCCTTCACACTCTATCTCCATCACCTCATCCCCTTCACACTTTCTCTCCATCACCTCATCCCCTTCACACTTTCTCTCCATCACCTCACCCCTTCACACTTTCTCTCTATCACCTCATCCCCTTCACACGCTCTCTCCATCACCTCATCCCCTTCACACTCTCTCTCCATCACCTCATCCCCTTCACACTCTATCTCCATCACCTCATCCCCTTCACACTTTCTCTCCATCACCTCATCCCCTTCACACTCTCTCTCCATCACCTCATCCCCTTCACACTCTCTCTCCATCACCTCATCCCCTTCACACTCTCTCTCCATCACCTCATCCCCTTCACACTTCTCTCCATCACCTCATCCCCTTCACACTCTCTCTCCATCACCTCATCCCCTTCACACACTCTCTCCATCACCTCAATCCCTTCACACACTCTCTCCATCACCTCATCCCCTTCACACACTCTCTCCATCACCTCATCCCCTCACACTTTCTCTCCATCACCTCATCCCCTTCACACACTCTCTCCATCACCTCAACCCCTTCACACTCTCTCTCCATCACCTCATCCCCTTCACACTCTCTCTCCATCACCTCATCCCCTTCACACTTTCTCTCCATCTCCTCATCCCCTTCACACTTTCTCTCCATTACCTCATCCCCTTCACACACTCTCTCCATCACCTCAACCCCTTCACACTTTCTCTCCATCTCCTCATCCCCTTCACACTCTCTCTCCATCACCTCATCCCCTTCACACTTTCTCTCCATCTCCTCATCCCCTTCACACTTTCTCTCCATCTCCTCATCCCCTTCACACTCACTCTCCATCACCTCATCCCCTTCACACTTTCTCTCCATCTCCTCATCCCCTCTACACTCTCTCTCCATCACCTCATCCCCTTCACACTTTCCCTCCTTCTCCTCATCCCCTTCACATTCTCTCTCCATCTCCTCACCCCTTCACATTCTCTCTCCATCTCCTCACCCCTTCACACTCTCTCTCCATCACCTCATCCCCTTCACACTCTCTCTCCATCTCCTCACCCCTTCACACTCTCTCTCCATCACCTCATCCCCTTCACACTCTCTCTCCATCTCCTCACCCCTTCACACTCTCTCTCCATCACCTCATCCCCTTCACACTCTCTCTCCATCACCTCATCCCCTTCACATTATCTCTCCATCTCCTCACCCCTTCACACTTTCTCTCCATCACCATATCCCCTTCACACTCTCTCTCCATCACCTCACCCCTTCACACTCCCTCTCCATCACCTCATCCCCTTCACACTCTCTCTCCATCACCTCATCCCCTTCACATTCTCTCTCCATCTCCTCACCCCTTCACACTCTCTCTCCATCACCTCACCCCCTTCACACTCTCTCCATCACCTCATCCCCTTCACATTCTCTCTCCATCTCCTCACCCCTTCACACTCTCTCTCCATCACGTCATCCCCTTCACACACTCTCTCCATCACCTCATCCCCTTCACACTCTCTCTCCATCTCCTCACCCCTTCACACTCTCTCTCCATATCCTCATCCCCTTCACACACTCTCTCCATCTCCTCACCCCTTCACACTCTCTCTCCATCACCTCATCCCCTTCACACACTCTCTCCATCACCTCATCCCCTTCACATTCTCTCTCCATCTCCTCACCCCTTCACACTCTCTCTCCATCACCTCATCCCCTTCACACACTCTCTCCATCTCCTCACCCCTTCACACTCTCTCTCCATCACCTCATCCCCTTCACACTCTCTCTCCATCACCTCATCCCCTTCGCACTCTCTCTCCATCACCTCATCCCCTTCACATTCTCTCTCCATCACCTCATCCCCTTCACACTTTCTCTCCATCTCCTCATCCCCTTCACACTTTCTCTCCATCTCGTCACCCCTTCACATTCTCTCTCCATCACCTCATCCCATTCACACTCTCTCTCCATCACCTCATCCCCTTCACATTCTCTCTCCATCTCCTCTCCCCTTCACACTCTCTCTCCATCACCTCATCCCCTTCACACTTTCTCTCCATCTCCTCATCCCCTTCACACTTTCTCTCCATCTCCTCACCCCTTCACACTCTCTCTCCATCACCTCATCCCCTTCACACTTTCTCTCCATCTCCTCACCCCTTCACACTCTCTCTCCATCACCTCATCCCCTTCACACACTCTCTCCATCACCTCATCCCCTTCACATTCTCTCTCCATCTCTTCACCCCTTCACACTCTCTCTCCATCACCTCATCCCCTTCACACACTCTCTCCATCTCCTCACCCCTTCACACTCTCTCTCCATCACCTCATCCCCTTCACACTCTCTCTCCATCACCTCATCCCCTTCACACACTCTCTCAATCACCTCACCCCCTTCACACTTTCTCTCCATCTCCTCACCCCTTCACACTCTCTCTCCATCACCTCATCCCCTTCACACACTCTCTCCATCACCTCATCCCCTTCACATTGTCTCTCCATCTCCTCATCCCCTTCACACTCTCTCTCCATCACCTCATCCCCTTCACACTCTCTCTCCATCACCTCATCCCCTTCACACACTCTCTCCATCTCCTCACCCCTTCACACTCTCTCTCCATCACCTCATCCCCTTCACACTCTCTCTCCATCACCTCATCCCCTTCACACACTCTCTCAATCACCTCACCCCCTTCACACTTTCTCTCCATCTCCTCATCCCCTTCACACACTCTCTCCATCACCTCATCCCCTTCACACACTCCCTCCATCACCTCAACCCCCTTCGATCTCCCTCGATCACCTTCTTCCTCATCACTCAATCAACTTCCTCATCACTTAATCACCTTCCTCATCACATAATCACCTTCCTTATCACTATCAACTAAATTCTCTTCATGCATCCTTCATCAGCCGACCCCCCTTTACTCTCCGTCTCCCTCACCTCATCCCCCTTCATTCTCTCTCCATCACATCACCCCCTTCAATCTCTCCCTATCACCTCATCACTGTTATAACATTACCTTGCTCATCACTCCATCACCTCATTCCTCATTCCTCATCACTCCATCACCTCAACTCCCTTTACTCTTCCTTCATCACCTCATCTCCTTCACAATCTCTCCATTCATCACCGACCCAATTTTATTTCTATGGGGCTTCCTTCTCTAACTGCCCCTCTTTACCCATCCATTATGTCACCAAATTCCCACCCTTTCTACTCTGCATTCACCTCTCTTTCCCTTTCCTGACCTTGTCCTCCACCTGTACTTCATTCCTTTTAGTAACTCTGAACTTCAGCTTTTCCTAAATTATGTTTGTTATTCCCTGCCTCCATTCCCATCTGATTTAGGGATGTTGATGCACTGAATGGCCAAGTACAGATCTATGAGGATTCCATATGCTTTGTACATCGTGGGCACTCTGTGCGGCTCTCACTGCCTTTTGGCATTCGTGCACTCCCCGAGTCTCCGGTCTCAATTCGCCAAGTGTCTGGTGATGGGCTTCACGTCACCTTGAGACTTCAGCCTGTGAATTCGGCATTCCCAGGTATCAAAGGGACATTGTATCTACCTCTTCCAAAATGTAAAGCACTTATGGAAACCATTCTTGCTGTTTTGGAAAATATTTTGCAGCAGTTCCATGCATCGCCTGCAACAACAACAACAACAACAACAACAACAACAACAACAGGCATTTTAAGGCCATTTTCCCTGCGAGAGCGGGGGTTAGCCTTGCGGTCCCCATGACGATCTTCTCCATTTTGCCCTATTTTCTGCATCTCCCCTTGTTAACCCCCTTGCCCGCATTTCTTCTTCGACATTCTTTCTCGGTCTTCCCCGTCCTCTACTTCCTTCTACATTCATTTCCATCACTCTTCTCAACCAGTCACTTTCATCCTTCCTCAACACATGACCAAACCATCTCAACCTGTTCCTCTTCACAGCATCAATCACAGGCTCTATTCCCATCATCTTTCGCAATTCATCATTTGTCTTCCTCTCTCTCAACGATACTCCGCACATCCACCGAACCATTCGCATTTCCACCCTTTCCACTCATCGCCTGCCATTGAACTTTTAAAAAAATCTTCTCAAGGTCGTTGTAACATTATGGCTGACAGGATGTCCTGGCGGTATGCACACTCGCCTCTAAGCTCTAGCCTGGGTTTGATTCCCGACCCAGCTATAGACTGTCTTCCCGGTATTTCACAGGCCCCTCTGATGGACGTTAAAGGGGCGTCCCATATGCCAGCATTAGTTGGTAGATGTTAATGATTCCTCGGGTGTCTTTCGTGAAGAGTAAGCGAGCTATCGCCGGCACTATGAACAAATTACAAATTCCTGCCCTGACTAGTCAAACGTCAGGCTGGTCAGCCGGTTCGCCAACTCGGGACAAGCCTCTTCCGACCGACCCCACAAAAATGTGGGATAGTGGTAACTGTTCAGGAAGAAGAAGAAGAAGAAGAAGGTCGTTGCACCATTGTTTTGACCTTGTACTTCCCGACTTGTCTGCATAATAAGCACCAAAATGAGAGTGGAAAAGCAAAAAGATTGCAATTTATTTCAAAGATGAAGATGACAGGAAGTTGAGGTACAGATTGTTTGAAAGTCGTCTTAACGTCTAAGGATGTTTTGAGAGAGACGTTGAACAGCAGGAAACGTGAAACGTGGTCCCTTTTTGTTGCCAGGGTAATGCAATCTTCATTTTTCCCTCCAGATAAGTTGATCGTATCCGCTCGTTGTTTTATCCACCCATGTTGTGGTTCACCTCCCATTTCACTCCCACAAAGCACAGGAGTCCTGTTGGTTTCCACCAGAGGGCGATAGTCCACTGTGTGCATTGCAAATGAGATAGAAACGTAAGGGTTTGAGTGCCCCTTGGCACCTGATAGTCTAGTCCTGCTGCACTTGAGTAATGTGCATTGTGAACTTGCAGGTTCGGTGACACCACAAGTTAACAATGTCAGAAAGGTACCTACTAAGTACGGGTTCTATAGTGTTTTTTAAATGTGCAGACGATGCTCTGCTTGCTTGAAACCCTGGAGGGAAGAGTAAAACAAACCGCCTCTGGAAGGTTGTTCCATAGACAGGAGAAGCGAGGAACAATAGAGTTGAGTTGTGCAGTCAACCTGGAATGGCAACACCTTGGTCAAATACCTGCCCTGACTATTGTCAGAAGAGCAGTGGCAAACAACACATTGTTTTCCCTCTGGTGATCACTTAGGCAGTGCTAACGATGGAAATAGCATGACAATGAATGGAGTGGAACCACTTTTCACACATTTGCATCATTTGTTTCCAGCATTTCCTCACCACCGCTCCCCTTTCCAGCATTTCCTCACCACCGCTCCTCTTTCCAGCATTTTTACATTTTAAACTGTCATACCTCTTTCATTGTCCTCCATTTAAAAATAAAAATAACCACATTTAGAGGCCGTTTTCCCCCGCAAAGCGGGGGTTGGCCTTTTTCGGGGACCGTGGTTGTTGTTGTTTTTTGGTCCCCTTTTTGAAGCAATGTTTTACGGCCGGATGCCCTTTCTGCCGCCAACCCTTTTTGTCACCTTTTACGACAAGCAGGGAATTACCAGTGAACTGGTACTCAAATTTGCCGACCTCAGAAGGATGACAGGCTGAGTCAACCCCCCTGGCGTTAATTCAGCGATCGACCGGGATTCGAACCCAGGATCCTGGGATCCTAAGCTGGCACCCTAGCCGCTAGCCCAACACCAGGCTATGTATACACACAACTTGATGTATACACAGGATGGCACATAGCCGGCTCAGAAGTTCCCTGAAGCATGGTGGCGCCTGCCTTAGCAACTTGATGTATACACATCATTAAATGTAAATAATGAGGTTTTTTTTTTCCACAGAGCAGTCGCGATATTCTCCGAATTAATCGGACAAACTCGACAGGTCCTCCATGTCCTCCCATTTTACCCCTAAGGCCTCCCTTTTGTATATAACTAGCTGGAAGCTCGTGGTAAAATACCATGATAGAAAACGAAAAAAAGGACGCTTTTTATTCTAACCCTGATTAAAAGAGCTCAAAAACTTTAAAATCACATTTCTTAACAACAACGATGTCGCAGCGCATCCTCAGTTTATATTGGTACCTCAGGTCATGCCAAACAATTAAAGTGCCAATGTTTGGTTCATATTTGATTACAAAATTTCCCTATCCAGGGAGGGGGGATACACCCTTCTCAGACCCTCCTCACCCCAATGCCCACCCCCTCCGAGATCCACAACCCCCACCCCCAGATTGTCACCCTGGGGTCCCAGACCCCCACACCCTCGTCTGCCCCCACACCCCGATTCGCTCCCCCCCCCATACCTCACAGCCCCCCACTCCTCTCTGCCGCTCCCCTCCCTCACATCATGGGTCCCTTCAATTCTCCCACATTTTCTTCTCTCAATGTTGACAACAATGCAAATGGCTTAATCGGGACAGTGTCCCCACGGATAGCACCCCACATCCGGTGCTGTGCTCACTTGGGCTCAAACCGTCATTCGCGTGTTTGGTGCGAGGGAGTGCCAGGATGGCACATAGCCGGCTCAGAAGTTCCCTGAAGCATGGTGGCGCCTGCCTTAGCAACTTGATGTATACACATCATTAAATGTAAATAATGAGGTTTTTTTTTTTCCACAGAGCAGTCGCGATATTCTCCGAATTAATCGGACAGGACCTTGTAATTATTAATGACGGGTTTTCTGTTGTGATCCCTGTCGAGTTTTTATCATCTGCCTCTATCACTCCAAAATATAAACCTGTATAGCGTTTGAAGCAAAAACATGTTCACTGCTTATAATTATATAATAAGAATAATAATTCATTTATTTTGTATAGCGCTTTTCAAGAAGCCCAAAGGCGCTTTGACAGAGTGGAAAACATAATGCATAACAATACATGAAAACAACAATTGCAAAAAGACAAGAATCAATAGGGAAATATTTAAAGCAAAAGGAGGGAGAAGGAGAAGAGATAGTCAGGGGTTAAATGCTGTGGGTTGAATGTTGAATGCAGTGTTGAACAGGTGGGTCTTTAGTGATGTTTTGAATGTGGTGAGTGAGGAGGAGTCTCTGATGGTGTGAGGTAGTGAGTTCCAGAGGGTGGGAGCAGCGATGGAGAAGGCCCTGTCCCCCCAGGATCTGAATTTGGTCCGGATGGAGGGGGTCAGGAGGTTGGTACCAGCAGAGCGGAGGTTGCGGGTGGGAGTGTGTCTGGAGAGGAGGTCAGCCAGGTAGGATGGGGCCAGGTTATGGAGGGCTTTGTATGTCAAGAGGAGGATTTTGTACTGGATTCTCTGGGGGATGGGGAGCCAGTGAAGCTTGTAAAGGACGGGGGTGATGTGGTCACGGGTCCGGGAATGGGTGAGTAGACGGGCAGCGGAGTTCTGAATGTATTGGAGTTTATTGGTGATTTTTGAGGGTGAACCATAGAGGAGGCTATTGCAGTAGTCCAGACGGGAGGTGATGAAGGCGTGGATGAGGGTTTCTGCAGCCGTGGAGGAGAGGGATGAGTCGATCATGGTGGTTACATTGCTCGGATAGATTCCAAATGCACTTTATACCAGATACATCCCTGAAGACTGAGGTCCATACCGTTACAAAGGCTCATGACGCAATCGTTACAAAGCTTTGCATTCTTCATACAAGTGTTAACTGACGATTTTGAATACAGCATAATGTTGAGTCATGTGATCCAACCTTCATTCTGGCGTTCAACACACAGTTGTTACTTCCTCATTTACCATTCACAAAATTGAGGCAGTATTATAATTTTCCAGTAGGTTTGCATTAATTCTTTAGCAGCCTTTACCTAATAATTATAAATTTCCCACAAGTGTGGATTAATTAGACGCAACTTTTACATAATTTATTGTCTCCTGGGATAATTTTCGTGTTTCAGGGGGGAACAGACAGACAGCATATGCCTAATATAATATATTTGTATACATAACACTGTATATAACACTGTATATAATATTGTGAAATTCCAAAATCATCTTATTTCTTAACTGCAAATATATTGTGGCATATTTCTTAACAGACAAAAAAAAAAAAAAATATATATATTGTTACGGATACGGAGTACGGCTCTTCCCCCTTAGCAAGGGGTGGTTAGTCCCTTGTCTTGTTAAGCTGACCGGCTCTGCTCCTGGCACTTGTAACGCTATCCCACGGGATGGAACGGATCAGGGTTATGGGTCCAGGGTTTATCCCGAATACCTTTATCCGTCCCTCCGCAGACTAGGGAGACAAGTACCACTCGAACCCCGGTTTTAGATGGTCTAGTTGCCGAGTGGTTTTTAGCAATCCGAAGTTCGAGTCATTAGCCTTCACTAAACCCGATCCTGAACGTTGGCCGAATCGCGCCACGTACACTCAATATTGAAACCACTAAAGCGACCGAACGAGAATGAAGAAGAAAGAAGGAGAAGAACGGAGGAATAACAGGATTTATTATTTACACACAACTAAGCAAAAAGAGCAGTCAAGGTTATATACAGGGAAATGGAAAAAGCAGGACACACAGTGCAATATTTAGCTTACCTACAAACAGTCTTACTTAGAAACCCAAGGACAAAACAAACAAAGACAGACTCACACGAATGGGGAATTGCAGGGTGGATTGGCTGGAGGGAGAAGGTTCAGCTCGGGCTGGAGCACGGTCGGGCCGGCCGCCGTTCCTTCGCGGTCACCTCGGCACCGTCGTCAGATGCCCACGCTGCGGTCGCGTCCGCTGCCGCGGTTCCCAAAGCTGCACTGGTTCACACCGCTGCGGTTCGAGCTCCCCTGCTTCAAGCTGCTGTTGCTGCTGCGTCGCGTGCTCTTTCGGGGTTCTCTCCCTTCTCTCCCTCTCTCTAGCTTGGTTTTCACAGCCCTCTCGTTCAAGCTCTCTCTCTAAGCTCTCTCTGTCGAGCTCTCTCTGTCAAGCTCTCTCTGTCGCGAGGCGTCCCGCGGCGGTCTTTATAGGCCACACCCTCAAACCTTTTCGAACCTCCCCCAAGCGTTTTCTCTCCGCCCTCTCAAGCCAAACCCCTCGTTCTTGGTTGGTGGATTGGTGCCGCTCACTCCTCCTTCCGATCACGAGGGCGGAGACACGCCTTTCTTCTCCGAGGCTTAACCACGTGGCTAATGGAGTCAAATGCAGCAAAGTGGCGTAAGGGAGGCAAAATGCAGCAAAGTGGCGTAAGGGAGTTAAAATGCAGCAAAGTGGCGAAAGCTGGCACTTTGAAGATACCATGTCAGAGGGATCTACCTTATTTAATTCGGTGCAATGAAGTGTCAATTTAATGGGAAACAGAGCCTTCAACTACATAGATTAGGGACATAACTACCGAGGGAATTTATGATTGGCTACGTGTTGCGGTGGCCTAACTACAGACGACCTTTGACCTCTCTTTACACTACGGAGGGTGATATTTACAACAAGCTTTTCCTCAAATTACACACACAATTCCCAAATCCATTACAATATATATATATATATATATATATATATATATATATATATATATATATATATATATATATATATATATATATTGTTATATATATATATATATATCTATATATATATATATATATATATATATATATATATTGTTATATATTGTTATATTGTTATATATATATATATTGTTATATATATATTGTTATATTGTTATATATATATTGTTATATATATATATATATATATATTGTTATATATATATATATATATATATATATATATATATATATATATATATATATATATATATATATATATATATATATATATATTGTTATATATATATACATATATATATATATATATGTGAAGAATCAGCTCTTCGTTTGGAAAAGAAGTCCACAAATAGCCTGAAAAATGACGCAGCTTTTTAATTAAAACCAACTTATACAGATCCGGAAGAAGCCAAGACATCTACAGCAAGAGCCAGTCTCATGCCAAGTCAAGCCTTCCTGAAAACACATTGATTCCCAGTCCATTTATATAGGGACACGTTTTATCAGGAAATCTCCGAGGGAACAAACAAAACTGGGAGAGGTTCCTCCCCGGTGGGCCAAGCCCCCACCGTCATCCGCTCTGTCATTCGGGGGAGTCAGCCCTTCCTTATCATTCGGACCAAATGTTTCTCTGGGCTCCGAGAAAACAGAAATGTAACTCACAAAGAGTGCATGCTTGGCCAGATAAGCCCAGAGCAAATATATGGGTTCACATGAGTAATTCAAAGCATGTTTATACAGAGTCAGGCGTCGCTGTGATTAATACAAAATATATATGGTAAAAACAACAGGTTTATGTTATCTAGCCTCGAAAAAGCACACGTATACAATTTGTCCAGCATGACCTCAGCGAGCCTTTCCTCATCCAAAACTAAAACGAAGCAAAAACCCTTTATTAACTTTATGAAAATAGCATTTTTAAACAACATTTAAATCATAACACATTAGCAACCAACGTCTATAACTGAACTTTAGGCAATAACAAATCTACTACTTGACATTCCTTCCTCTTGTCTCGTCGAGACAAAGTATCTTAAGAGACAACGTGCCACATCGGGCTTTATTGAAAAATAATTGTGTAATGCGGGTATTGAAAAAATAATTGTGTAATGCGGGTATCTCCCAAGGGCATATCGTGCGCCCAAAGCGCCTCGCCCGTGCATTTGGCGAACGTGTCGTGTGGTGCGTGCTCGGAGCCTGAGGGCTCAGAACATGAAAGTCCATTAACGTTTCGGATCCACAACGAAGGTGTCTGGTCCAGATGAGGTTCTGCTCCGCCAGAGGGCCACCACCTCCCCTGCGGAACTTGCTCCCCCCACCCTTTGCAGACCCAGTCCTTGCAGATCTTCGAAGTTAATCAACGATCATGCCCATGAGGTCCCTCACGTGCTGCTGTTCTGGGGAATACATAATATTGTCAGTATCTTGTGTCTCAATTTCCTGGTCAGGGTACAGAGCGTAAAAATCCGATTCACTTGAAGCATTTGAACTTAAAACATTTGGAGAAAAGAGAGGGACTTCCTTTATGTCAAAGTCTCCCTTGGGCGCCTGGTCGGCTTGCGGGTCTAGGATATCCACGTCGGGTCCCTCGACCGCCAGACCCAGCGTCGCAATCAGATCCATAGTTGGGTTTAAAGGGGGCGTGCAGCTGTCAGCTTGTAATACATAAGCAGCGTTAGCCAGTACACGCAAGGGGTTTATAGCACAAGTATCACAGTCATCACATACACCGTTACAGGCAGCAGCCAGTTCCCACATGGGATCCGCACAAGTATCACAGTCATCACATACACCGTTACAGGCAGCAGCCAGTTCCCACATGGGATCCGCACAAGTATCACAGTCATTACAAAATTCAATGCAATTTTCTGGAGCGCCGGTCGCAACTGCCTTGTTGAAGGACCCGTTCAGGTCGACGGCCTCTGTGGTCAGAGCCATAGTCGTTGTCGGCGGCTTCTTCACTTTCCATCCTGTAAAATACTTTCTCATACAGAGGAGGACTAGAGATTTCATTAGTGCCCCCCAAATTACTACCCCGATTATCACAGCCAGTGCGGTCAATAACCACTTCACTATGGTGCCCGTCCATCCCCGGAACCAGTCAGTGAGCCAGCTAAATGTATAAGAATTTTCGCGCGCGATCCGATCGATCGTCAGGGCGTGGCTAGTTTCCCTTAGTCTCACTTCTGCATCACCATTGTACGCATGTGAATCACCGTATCCAATAGTATGTCATGAGCCGTAGCGGTGTCGTTTGCCACCTTTTCTAGGGCCAAAGCCAATTTGTCTATCCGGAAACTATCCATGACTGTGCCTGCTCCTGGGAAGAAGAAACCAAACACCTTTTCCCATAGACTCCCGTGTAGTTTAGTGGTTCCATCTTCGTTCATGACTGACCTCTTATAACGCCTGTCCAAGGACTTTGGGTCTAGCTCATCCAGTATCTCAACGTCAGGAAGGACTGAACCCAGATAACATGTGCCCCCCCAATTATTTGGTAAATAGGGGTAAGCCTTGTCGCCGCATATAAACATTGTCCCATGGGGTGGGACCAGGTGGGTGGATAAGCACTGGAGTCCCTTTACCACCCCATTAATCCTACTAACCCCCCTAGAGAATGTTATAGCCGTTATGTTGTGGTTGTGTTTATCTTGCAGTACTATTCGTAATGTAATCCCCGAGCTCCCTTGTCCCAGCTTCCCGGGGAGAGTGTAGGCGCATTCTGATTCTCCCATACGCAAGTGGCCGGAACCCTGGAGGCAGACCCTCCCTTTCTGTGGTTTGACCCAGACGGGGGCAGGCCTCTCGGCCACATGGGCAATCATTGACGGGCGATAATTAAATTGTCGATTGCAACTCTTGCCGTTGTCAACCCCTTCTCTTTCCAGCGTGGTGACTAAACATGGGGAATCGATAGGTTGTGAGCAGAGGTCATTGAGGGACAGAGGTAGCACTATCATGTGTATTCCTGTGGTGCCTGCTTGGGGAAAGTGCATGCACGACCAGCAGTGTGTCCTATTTTGAATTGTTGCCGCCTCCCTGGCCACTTTCCAATATGTGTTTTCCCCCCTCTTTGGGGCCTTATCCTGGGGTTGCGGCGTGAGTATGTATTCGTTGCATCGTATGTAGTTCTTTTCGCCACCGGCCGCGCCAGGGGTCCAGACGCTGCACCGGACCTGCATAGTCATGCCTTTCTCTAGGCGCGTGCGTGTTTGTAGCTTAAAATCAGGGGTTCCCCATTTGTATCCTGGTTGGGCCAAGGTCTTAATGCTAGCTTGCCCGTCTTCCCGGAACTCTCGTTGCTTTTGTAGTACCATGCCAACGCGTCCAGGCCCTGCCGACAGTGCTAGCCAATTTATGTTCACCCAATTTGTGTGCAGGGCTTTCTGTTCGAAACATGGTAGTGATACTCTTTGTCCCCATGTTACGGTGAGGTGTCGGGTTTCGTTTTCGCATCTATTGGAATCGGAGTTTTCCCCTAGCTGCTGTCGCTATCAATAGTATCGTACCTATGATTAGGCCCATCCTTACTGTGGTTGCTGTGGTGTAGTGTCTGGTGCTTGTATGGCCAACTTACAGTGCGTGGCGTGGATCCACGAGGTCTTGCCCTCGCAAAAGACTGCCGTTGGTGTAGTCAGCAACACCTGGACTGGTCCCTTCCACCTTGGTTCCAAGGCGTTCTTGCGGGTGAAGTGTTTTATGAACACCTGGTCTTTTTCCTCTGGTGGAACACCTGGTCCACAAGTCTCCTGGGAGCGCCTGGTCTACAGGTCTCCAATTCATAGATTCAATTCATTCAATTCATAGTTTCATAGAACACCTTTTCTCCAATTTCCTAATCCACTTTTTTTCAAGTGGATCCAATTTTATCCAATATTCAATTTTTAAATTCAATCCCATTTAATCCAGTCCAATTCAAATTAAATTCAATCCTTCTCTCAGCATCCCATTACCTGTTTCCAACATCAATAAAAATAAAATTATAAAATTAATAAAAAATCAATCATCTCAACTCTCAAATCGAATCAAAAAATAAAAATAAACGAAAATTACTTCAGCGAGAGTTTCAACTAGAATTAACACAAACAAACCACCATTAACCTCCATTAACACAAACAAACCACCATTAACCTCCATTAACCTCCCCCTATTATTTATTTATTTTCACGAATAAACAAATAATAGAAATAACCTGGTTTACTTCCAATTTCAATTCTGGTCAGTTCTGGTGTCTGGTCACACACAATGTTTTCCTCACCCACTGTGATTCGCTCAAAATAGATTCTCACTGTTATGTCTGAAATTCGTCTCATGAAAACCCATTCAAGAGTCCGGTGTAACAGATAGCCAAACACATAGACACGCCGAAGACCCCAGGGTACCCATCAAACTAGCTTGTCCCCAGATCCACAACACAGCGAAACATGTAACTTTACTAAAATAATCACTTACTCATAACTAATACTCATAATAACTCATAATTACTTATGTAATTACTCATACCAATACTTACTTAAAATAATGTAATATCCCAATCTTCACCCCCTATGCAAATCGAAGCACCCCGGACGATCCACAACCAATATCAACCACTGTAGCCGTCTTCCCGACTCCAGGCAGCCACACGCAGCCACATACATCTCCATCCACGTCACACAAGACAACAGCCAACGAGTGTGTCCACCACACAGAAACCTTTGGCAATGCAACAACCGAACTCCCAGACAACCAACAACAAAACCCAATCCATCTCCATGGCTCATCAAGCAGTTCCAACTTAATCCAGCTTCACATACCGATTTCCCCAAAAACTCGTGAAACTTCACCCCCATTCTGGAAAAACCCTGGACTAAACCCTGACACCCTAAATAACTTCAGACCCATCTCCAATCTACCCTTTCTGTCAAAAGTTTTGGAACGTGCTGTGGCCACTCAACTCAAACATCACCACTCTGCCAATAACCTGTATGAAACATCCCAATCCGGATTCTGCTCCAGCCACAGTACTGAAACTGTTCTCCTCAAAATCACCAGCGACCTTTTCTCTCCTCTGATGCTGGCAACCTCAACATTTTCATCCTCCTCACCTCAACGCCTCCTTTGACATCATCAATCACGCCATCCTCCTCACCCTGTTTAGACCAGCTTGTGCCTATTAAACCCAAATCAGTTCACTCCCAAGCTTCACATGGACCACCTACTACTCTCAAATTATCCACTCTGGCTCCGGAATCCCAAAAGCACTCTTCTCTACAATAAACAAACTAAATAAACAAACTTTACAACGTGAACAAACTCCTCAGCGCCCTGGATACCGCCACCTGTCATTCAGAGTAGACAACAGCATCTCCTTTCTGGCTTTCAGCATCTCCTTTCTCCTTTCTGGCATCCAAATGAAATTCTGGCTTCAAATCAACTTCCTCGAACTTAACTATGATAAATCTAAATTAATCTTCGTTTGCCCACAACCACTCACCAAATTCACCCATAACTTTGCCCCCAACATCGATGGTCATTTGAACACAAATTGAACAAAATTAATCGAACAAAACACTTCCATTAACTCGACATTCTTTTCACAGCACAAAGTTCACTTGAACATCTTTTTCCTGGATACTCCCTCTTTATTTTTATACCATACCATGCTTCTCCATGGAATAGTCCACCACTCATATAAATAATCATAAGAGTTCTGCGAAACATCTCCATCTTTAAAACTTAGCCAACCAATTTTAAACCACATGTTTTCCCCCCAAAAAACAAGTCACATTCTTTGTATATTGCCAACATTGTTCATCGTTTAAGTATCATCCAGAACTAAATTTTTATAAACCATCAACTTGTAGATGCATTTATTTATATCCCATTAACCCAAGAACTCTCAATTGCTTGGTTATATTTTAGTAATGTCATATATCCATATTTCTTTTCCAAAATGTTCCTGATATACACATTAATCCCATCTGTCTTTGTTTCCAGATCAACTCGAATCAAGAAATCGACACAAATCCTTATTACCTCCAATCAGTCACACTGCACATTATTCCCCGTCCTTAATGGATAATTTTACATCCAGATGGGCACAGCATCCCGTTTTTGGCGACCCAGCCCTGAAACAAGCCCCTGGACTCCTTGCAGGCTGGACCAAAACCCCTGGACGAGGTTGCATCCCAGTACTGACTCTGCTACCTTCTTGCAAACCACTTCAACTCCATGAATTTTACATGTTTCGTGAACGGAACAAAGCACTCTGTAATCGTCAGATTGAAACTGCCCCAAACCCGTCCATATAAACTCCATTGTTGTCCTGTCCATCTCTCTGTGTTACATTTACATTTTGTGACTCACAGCTCCTGCCTCCATGGAACAATGACGCCTAAGCACTCAATTAGCCCTCCCAGTACCAAAGACTTACAATCAGACCGACAGACAGACAAATAACAGAGGCATGTCGCCAGCCCCAGCACAGGACATCACCTTTCCGGGCAGGCACAATATAATCCACAGCATCGAAATGCCAATTTCTATCCGGAGCCTCGCAAAGCCAAAATCCATGCATGCGTGCTCCATCATGCAACCCGATCTGTACTCGGTGCGCCCGGCGCCCCCTATAATCAGTGAGTTATAATAACCACAATATCTCTGGCACCCAACTCGTGATACCACAATTTAATCCACGTTACTTGCATCTCTTCATCCTCCCAAATGTCCTCCATTTAACGTGACTCAAATCCATCTCAAATCCCCACAGCTCGATCGAACACGTTACTGTACTCGGCCCGGTTAAATTAAATTCCAAGCGTACTGTACCTGACGCTTCCACAACAACAAAAAACTCGATATTCTCTGTCCACTAATTATGTACATGATTTTGGTTTTACCCACAATATAATGTCCCGATATTCTCCAGATTTAAGTCCTATATATCCTGTCGTTAAAGCAACACCCTGTAGACTGACTCCGCCTGTCGTTCTTCCAAGGTTAGTGAATTACCTCTGACCTTTCCCTTGCATATCTCGAACAAAGGTCAACTAAACTTTAAAAGGTCAAACTTCGAATTGGGGTAACCAGCGCTTTATTTTTCCGCAAATAATACAAGTCCGGCGTCATTCCCTGCAAGAACCACATCCAGACAGACAAATGACCCTTATTGAGGCTCTACATCGCAAAATGCTAGCTCCTACGAATCCAACAACCGTCACAATCCGTCCAGGAACGTCCGTACGAGGCGTGCTTTACAATGCAGCACCCTTGCTACCTAGTGCACCTTTCGCACATCCCTCCTCGTTCGCACAACGCTTCATCAACACCTCCTCGCGCCCACACCTTGGCACAAGCCACACCACATACCGACAGTTGAAACCTCAACCGTCCTCCTTCCTCGGATCAGCGTTCTGTTGAAACGTGACATTTCTGCTCAAATTATTGAATTTCCAATTTTAATAACTTAACCTTACCAGCATACTAAATCTGTGTCCGCATCGATCAACACAAATGCATCGATGCATCTTCCAGCCGCCACTCCGCACTGTACCTTACTGTATGAACAAGACTTCCTGTTGGAACTTGGCTCCGGAAATTAATTACTCTGTCTTGAAATCGTTTATTTTAGCCATCTTAAATAAATCCATCCATCTATCCATCTTATAAATCCATCTTAAATAAAAATCCATCCTGTAACATTGCCTGGCATATATGTCGCAGCCGGCCACTATTCCGACATGGCTCGTCTGACATGAACGTCCGACATCCAGCAAAGTCGAAATGACCCACAATGCATTTGGGCACACATCCTCCTCTGAGAGTGGGCGAGTTATCGCCGGCACTCTGAGCAAATCTCATACAGCACACCCGTGACTCGCGGCTCGCTCGGCTCCTGTCTGAACACACAATAACTCTACTCTAACTTCCACGGAGCCGCACGGCGGAAACACAGGTTTGTACCACACTTTAATTAAACGAACATCGCCAGGATTCTCGGATAGACGTAAATTTCACAACACACATGACAAAAATCCGATTTAAATTCAGAGATCGCCGATCGACCTGGCACAACCATCTCAACGCGACGACGCCACGCCGCCCCCCGTCTTGGCGCGCACCCTCGTGCCTCCACACGAATCCCAACACTCCCTGCACGCCGCTCTATTCGCGTTCACGGCGGGGTTTACCTCACGTTGGGACATGCAGTCGGCTGTCATAACAAAGTGCGAAAAGCTGTCATAACAAATCTACGACCTGGCATGTAGTGAGCTGTCAGAACATTGAGCTGTCAGAACTCATCCCTAGCTCGTAAACATCGCAAAAAACAGGATCTCCGACGCTCCACCTCTCTGACCCAAAATGCACTATATGACACCAATTCCAAAGGTGAGCTGCCTCAGCGATACATCCCACACATACAATCCACAATATCTGCCATTGAATGAACTCTTCAATTCAAGTAAAACACACACTTCGACCCAAACTCTGAACCTCCAGTTCCACAAACTCCAAACCTCCGTCCGACTGCCGCTCGAAAGACAAAGCAGCCCATCCTGCAACCATCTCCAAGAAACCGTTTCATATCAACAGTAGGTCGACAAGGGCACTCCGAGTGCTTTCCTGACCCGATTTATATCAATTCGCTTCCCAAACAACTCCCAAACAGATGAAAATCCGGACTCAGTTCAGGACCTCGCCTGTTCTCTCGGATAGACGCTAAAATGGACATTCCCGGCCTGAATTTCCCCCATGTCGAGCAGACCACTTACAAAGCTTCACACCGAAACCCTCTGCTTTGCATATGTCATACAGACAGATACATTGGCCAGATACACACGTCAATTAACATCCCAATATACATTCATTCCTCATTCATATACTCATAGAAGTCTCCCAGACTTCGCGCGAAACTCAGATCGACTCAAATCATGCCTTTCTCCAGCCACTCCCAAACAATCTTTGCTCATTCATGTTACGTCTCTCATTCAAGGAAAATGATTTTTTTTTGGGACGGGTTTGGACGGGGGTGGGTTGAGGTGAAAAAGGGAAGGCAGGGCGGGGTGTTGGGGTGTTGCCTAGAGCCCCGGGACTGAGCTCAGGTCTTGGGGGGGTGGGGGGTGTTGCCTAGAGCCCCGGGACTGAGCTCAGGTCTTGGGGGGTTGGGGGGTCTTGGTCTGGTATCTGGTCCAGCGGCATCACTCGCTGTTTTACTTGTTTAACTGCTTACTTACTTGTCCTCTGGCCAGGGATTATTTAAATCTTTAGTTAACACAGCCCAGTCCTTTAATGGTCTTACCGCGGCAAAATGATGCCTCTTAAACATGAAAGATGCCGGGGTTCCCTTAAGGGGTTCCCTTTCTTTCATTAGCTTGCTTCCCATCTTATTGCTCTGGGCTGATCCTTCCTGGAAAGTTCTCGGCCTGGCTCAACCTTTACGGCTATCCGACCTCACTTTTCCCCCTTCCCTTGTACCGAACGTTATCTTCACCGATATCCTGCGCAAATCCTTTTACTGGCCATGTTCCTATGGCCCTCTATGTTCCTATGGCCTTCTATCTAAGTTAGCCACAGCCCTTCGTTCCCTGGCATGCAATGGCATACCCCATCTTGTCTCTGGGCTGTTCCTTCCTGGAAAAATCTTGGCCACCTGGCTTCAGCCTATATGGCTGTCCGACCTCATTTTCCCCTCCTGGTGCTAACTGTAACTTTAAGCTTACTGTTAAGTCCTTCCTGGTATCCTTACTTGTTTATCCTGGCTTTAACAAAGCCACGTCATTCTGAGGCCTAAAATGAGCCTTTACTTACAATTTCTGTTCGAGTGCAGGCATCGTGGAAGACAAGGAGACTGAACCCGCTTGAGGGAGGAAGGTACGAATTTGGAATAATAGCCCTCTGATATAAAACAACTCCCACCTTTAATCAAATCCGCGTGCCGGCGCGCCTCAGGCAGCCTTCCTCCTGTCCCTCGGGCTCCGTTTCCCGTCGTCCGGTGCTGACCCCACTCCTGGTACCATCTGTGAAGAATCAGCTCTTCGTTTGGAAAAGAAGTCCACAAATAGCCTGAAAAATGACGCAGCTTTTTAATTAAAACCAACTTATACAGATCCGGAAGAAGCCAAGACATCTACAGCAAGAGCCAGTCTCATGCCAAGTCAAGCCTTCCTGAAAACACATTGATTCCCAGTCCATTTATATAGGGACACGTTTTATCAGGAAATCTCCGAGGGAACAAACAAAACTGGGAGAGGTTCCTCCCCGGTGGGCCAAGCCCCCACCGTCATCCGCTCTGTCATTCGGGGGAGTCAGCCCTTCCTTATCATTCGGACCAAATGTTTCTCTGGGCTCCGAGAAAACAGAAATGTAACTCACAAAGAGTGCATGCTTGGCCAGATAAGCCCAGAGCAAATATATGGGTTCACATGAGTAATTCAAAGCATGTTTATACAGAGTCAGGCGTCGCTGTGATTAATACAAAATATATATGGTAAAAACAACAGGTTTATGTTATCTAGCCTCGAAAAAGCACACGTATACAATTTGTCCAGCATGACCTCAGCGAGCCTTTCCTCATCCAAAACTAAAACGAAGCAAAAACCCTTTATTAACTTTATGAAAATAGCATTTTTAAACAACATTTAAATCATAACACATTAGCAACCAACGTCTATAACTGAACTTTAGGCAATAACAAATCTACTACTTGACATATATATATATATATATATATATATATATATATATATATATATATATATATATATATATATATATATATATATATATATATATATATATATATTGTTGCGGATCCGCCGCCGGCCTTCTCCCCTTACCAAGGGGGGATTAGTCCCCTTGTCTTTGACTGACCAGCGCGACCCGGGACCTATGAAGTCCCTTCCGGACAGCGCGACATAGGGTATTAGGACCAAATTCGCTATTACCTAAATACTCACGCTGCCTTGAAGCGAGGAGATAAGCACCGCACGAACCTCGTGTGTTGATATGCCGAGCGGTTGCGTACACGCGATCCGCGCCGTTATCACTTACTAGACCCCGATTCAAGCGGTTCTTATTCGTACCACGCTTCGTCAATGGAGAAATCACAAAGGCAATCAAATTGGGAAGCAAAGGAATAACAGGTTTAATTATTATTATTTACAATGTACAATGGTTCAAGAGCAGAGACACAGAGCAATCCTTAAAACAGTCTTGTACTTAATCCCAAGGACACGGGCCCGTCTCACACACACACTCACACGGGGATTGCAGATGGCAGGACGATGTTCACCAGCTCGCCCAGGGATGGCTCTCGTGCAGTACTCTCCGGTCCCCGGCACGTCCTTTGGAGTAGGTGAAGGCAGGAGCTCTCCGCGTGTCGTCTGAATGGAGCGAGTTATCACGGGGCGAATTGGTAGGGAGCGGACTTTGACGCGGCTGGCGGTTATTCACTTGCGGCTATGGCCGCGCACACTCGCGTGGCTGGAAAGCGCAATAAGCGTTACCGGTGCGTCTGGCTGCGCCCGCGTACTTGGCAGTTCAATGCCTCTTCTTCTCTCTCTCTCTGCACAAGTCCTTAAACAACGCGCGTATCCTCCGCAAGTTTTCCAAACAACGCGCTTATCTTACGAGTCCGAATCCTTTCTCTCTCCTCTGCGAGTCCTTATCACAACGAGCAAACCCCCTCAAGTCCTTTCGAGGGCTTTGCGCAGCGACTTATATAGGCACGCCCCGCGAACCTTCTCGAACTCGCCAGACGCGCTTCACCACGCCCTCTAACGCCATGCCGCTAGAGCCCTGATTGGCTGGTGGCTCTTACCGTCATCGCCTCTGCCGCTCCGATCTCAACGCCGCCCCCACCCCTTTTTAGGCCTACCTCGTGTTACTCGACTAGTGGGCAGCCAATGCTTAACAAACTGGATCGAGGCTAGGGTGGCTGGGAAATCGGTGGCAAGTAAAGCCTATTTTCCTGTCTTTACACAACGCAGGCACTAAGAGGGGAAATGGCCTATTCTTACACATACTAAGACATAACTATACTACAAATGGGCCTTTATATTGCTCATGTGACTAACTATGGGGGGCAACCCTTTAACCTTTAATGACTTCAATGTGCCAATCTCAAAACCGTAGCACTGCCCCCCTCCCTGCCAGACTCGTCCCCGAGTCAAACCCACACAAGTGAGAACGACCGGTTTTGAGAAAGGTTTGGGACTAGTTTTTAAATTACGTGTGACACTTAGATGTGGTTCCCCTCGAACATTTAATCGAACTCCCTGTATGTGACAGTTTTACAACACTAAATATGTCCCACCTACTGCGTTGTGTAACTAACTCTACCCGACTCACACCCACAGCTAACCGAATTGCGGAATTGTTTTGAAACTACACATAAAGCTGGTGGGTAGCATCTTATTTACAACACTAAACCTAATTACAGACTTGGCATTTAATATGGAATTTTTTGTTGTTGTTGACTTGGTCGGTATATCAATCTGGAGAGTTTCTTTTACCCTTCGGTGATGTCTTTGTTAAAAGAACCATGTCACTGATTGTCTTTCGCAGCAAGAAGTCAATAACAGGATTATATCACAGGTGGCGTGACAAAATGTAAGGACAGGTACATTTGACGATTGGCTTCACAATCGGGTATATAAGGGTTGTTGCGTTCTGTATTAGTGGAAAACAACTGCTGCACGTCTACAAAAGTTATTGCCGCTTCCTCTGGAGATGGTCCGTCAACTTGACAATGCTGTTTGTCATGGAGTGGTGGCTTTACGAAATTCTGGCATGAAACAGCGTGCTATTGCTCGGCAGTATGGCATCACTCAAGGTCAGGTGTCAAAGATCCTGAAACGAAATGCTCAGAGGGGTGTCCCTACTCCAATACCGAGGCCAGGACATCCACGCAGAACCACAAGGAAAGATGATCGCCAGCTGCACCGGTTAGTCTGCAATGGCCGTACCAATTCAGCTAAACGGCTTAGGGCTGAGTGGCAGCAACTGACAAATGTGCCTGTATCCAGAAGGCTAGTCAACCAATGACTGGTTCAAGCAGGCTATCGTGCCAGGCGTCCCCTGAGAAAGCCATGTCTGACCAGACAACACCGCCAGCGCCGATTGCAGTGGGCCAGAGAGCACCGTCAATGGCAGCCAGGACACTGGAATCACGTGATCTTCAGTGACGAGTCTAGATTTCTGGTCTATCGTCAAGATGGCCGCGTCCGAGTGCGCAGACAAGTGCATGAAGCCCACAACGAAGTTTGTATAGTGCCAAGAGTCCAAGCTGGAGGTGGTGGGGTGACCGTTTGGGCTGCTTTTCATGCAGGGGGCAAAACTGACCTTGTTGTTTTGAATGGAAACCTGAACCAGTTAAAGCACAGGGCCATTCTGGAAGAAACATTGCTTCCATTTGCTTGTGCAGCCTTTCGAGGAAACTTTGTCTTCCAAGATGACAATGCACGGCCTCATCGTGCTCGCATGATCCAACACTTTCTTGTTGACCGTGGTGTCGAGCATATGGAGTGGCCTGCCATGTCCCCGGATATGAATCCGCTAGAGAACTTGTGGGCAGAATTAACGTGTCAAATCGACCACTTGGACCAGCAGCCTGCCTCTGTGCGTGAATTGCAGCAGGCTATTGTCACTGCATGGCAAGCGATTCCTGTCCAAACCTTGGCAAATCTCGTGAACAGCATGCCTCAACGTGTATGTGCTCTCCTGAATGCTCGTGGGGGTTACACGAAGTACTGAACTGTAATTTTACTGTCCGTAATCTCAGTCATAATTTAACTTTTGTTTTTGTTGAAATTTTTTTTGGCTAATGTGCAAAATAAAGAGATACTTCTGGAAAACGTACAGAAGTTTAACACAGTACTGTCCGTGAATTGAGTTCGATATCAGTTTACATCACTTTCAAGGATCAATTTATTTGCTTCGAAATGTCAAATGTGGTTTTTGTTTCTTTTAAAGGTCACATTAACAAAATCTAGAATAATTTCAATATAATTCCAATGAACTTTTGGTTATAAGTCATCTTGAAAAGTAAGTTCACCCCTACAAAAGAAATAATTCCATATTAAATGCCAAGTCTGTATTTACATTTCTATAACCCAGGACCTGTTCTTTTTGGAAAGAAGTTTGGAGGGGAGAAAACATAGCAATGCACCAATACACATTTCACAAGAATTCACATTTCAAATGTCATATTTGCTGCTTGGCTGCATCTTCTTGCTTCCTGCTTCATCTTCGGTGTGCAATAATAAAAAACTTAAAGGTCTTCTTTCCTGGCACACCAGAATACAATGTACAAACCGTGTCCGTTTTTATTGTCAGCAGGGCCAATCTCATGTGGTCCGACTGCGTGACATCGACGCCACTTAAAACCAGTGGTCCACAGGTGCAAGGTAAGTTTGCAGCAAATGACTGCTCAGCAAAAAGGCAAGGCCACAGAACGTGTGGTCCATAAGGTGTATTGTGGTGCAGCAGGGTGCCGCACAGGTGTAGCCAGTTGCAGCTGCACAGTTCAGTGTTCCTGCACACTTCCCCTCCAAAATGGGCCCATGGGTGGGGAGGAGAGACAAAGCACAGTTAGCAAAGGAAAGGACGCAAAGGTACACACAATACAAGGCAATGCAACATGAGGGGCACGGGAGAGCGAGCAGAGCAAGCTCGTCCCTACTGTCCGTACCCCCCCCAACGTCGGCTACACTACAGTACCTTTACCCCTCCCTGTATTTACACTTTACAAATTCGTCTCTACGCCTTGTCTCCCATATCCCCCTCTAAGCCAAATCCGTCTTCCAATCCCTCCCAAGAAGGAAGAGATGGAATTACGCACATTGTCAAATCACGTTGAGATGCGTCTCACCCACTCAAATAGTTCACAAAACATGGTGTGGAGTTCCGTCTCCCTTGGTGAGTGGATGTGGATGGTGTGAAGAGATTTCTCATCCTACCTATCCTCTAATAACATTAACTCGGTTGCACTACCCGGGGTCTTGCCCTACCAATTCAATTGGCCATCGTTACACTATGCGGTTCTAAAAACCAATTCCCATTGACCCACCCTGTGGTGCCTTTCAAATTTGGGTCTCACTCCCCAATTTTTCACAACTGTGCCTTTGCACAATTTCGGGGCTGGGTCATGTGGCTCCACTAACAGGTCTACCTACCTGCGCACCTCCGCCACTGAAGTCGCCACCCGAGCTTACCTTGCTCCTTGCGACTACCCTACACTGGGGAAGGCCCCTCCTGGCTCTCTCACCCCTCTGATGCCCTCTCTGGCATTGGGCTACCCGGTTCCTCTCCTGGGATCCTTGGGCCCCACTGAACACTACTCTGACTGGCTCCCAGAGCCTACCTGTGGCCTCACCTGGCCGACAGACTACCAGTGGCGGAGTGCTCCAATAACCATATGCACCAACAAAGCCCACACGCCCAGCCATTCACTGACTCATGCACCCATCCAAGCACTTCATGCTACTTCCTGCACCACAGATGTCAATATCCAAACAATTTAGCTAAACCCTCTACCTGACTTGAAACTACCCTCCCCGGGTATTCGTGAAGGGGTCCATCTTCCCCCATTCACTCCTTCGCACCATGCATTCCACACCATTTACTCCCACCAAGCATTCCACACCAAATATTCCCACACACACCAAGCTCTCTTGCACACCTCTTGTGCTCTCATACCTGTTCGCCACCTCCACCCCATGCAAGTCAATTCACTCAACACAAATCCATATGTCCTCAATACACCACTCATACACCACCTCTGGTCGTCCCCGACCAATGCCTCATTTGCTCAAGCTCAACACACACAGTAATTCTCATTCAATTCCTCATTTGCTCAAGCCCAAGACACACCCACAATTTCTCCACACTACTACACACACACAGCATCATCTAACTAACTACTTCCCTCTAAAACTCGTGCTTTCCCGTCTTCCCTTACACTAAGCACTCCCTCGTCATTATTATCCTTCTAATCTCTCTACGTCCCCTCTACCTGTACCAATGTCACGACTTAAATCTCATGTCTCCTATTGTCATCTCTAAATCCCTAACAATATCCTAGCCCGCCCTCGGCTAGTTTACACTGCCACCCCATAATCGATTGCTCATGTGCCCAAAATGAGGGATGGTAAAACTTCCATTCCCCCACGCCGGGTACCATTCCCCAATACTACTGCCATTTGTCCACTATACTTGAGCCTCTCTGTGCAGAAATACATCGTCTATTGTATTTGTTGTGGATCAATACAATATATATATATATTGTTGTGGATGTGGAAATACAATACAATATATATATATATTGTTGTGGATCTCAGCGCCGGCCTTCTCCCCTTACCAAGGGGGGATTAGTCCCCTTGTCTTTGACTGGCCGACGGGACCCGGGACCTATGACGTCCTTCCCGGACAGCGCGAAATGGGGTCTTAGGGCTAGAATCACTATTACCTAATTACTCGCGCTGCCCTGAAACGAGGAAATAAGCCCCGCACGAATCACGCGTGCTGAGACGCCGAGCGGTGCGTACACGCGATCCGTGCCGTTTATATGGTGACCCCGGTTCTAGCGATCTTATTCGTACCACGCTTAGCCAATGGAGAAATCACAAAGGCGATCGAATTGGGAAGAAAGGAATAACAAGATTTATTTACACTATACAGTGATTCCAGAAAAAGGGGACACAGTGCAGCCTTAAAACAGTCTTAACTTAATCCCCAGGAAAAACGGGCCCGTCTCACACACAGACACACTCACACGGGGCTTGCAGCTGCAGGATGATGTTCACCACGTCCAGGGATGGCTCTCGTGCAGCTCCCTCCGGTCTCCGGCTCGTCCCGTGCAGATGGTAAGTAGAGGGGCAGGAGCTCTCCACGTGTCGTTTGGTGCACAAGGGTTAATACGGGGTGATTTGGTAGGGAGCGGACTTCGGCGGTTAGCGGTGATCACTCGCAGGTTATTACCGCGTTCACTCGCGTGGCTGAAGTAATCGCTATTCGCCACCGGCGCGTCTGGCTGCCTTTCCTCTGGCGCGTACGTTATACTCGAGATATAGTGCAATGCCTCCAAAGCGAGCGATGCGAATCAAGGTCTTCACAGTCCTCTTGATCAACAAGTCCTCTCACGTGCGCTCTCCCCTTGCGAGTCCTCTGGTTTTGCTCGTCAGTCCTTTCAAGGGCTTTGTGCAATCACTTATATAGGCACGCCCCGCGAACCTTCTAAAACTCACCAGACTCGCCTCTCCACGCCCCTCACGCCATGCCGTTAGAGCCCTGGTTGGCTGGTGGCTCTTACTGTCATCGCCTCTGACGCTCCGCCTTGATGCCGCCCCCCCCCCCCGACCCCGTGCTCCTCCTTCTTAGGCCTACCTCATGTTACTCGACTGGTGAGCGAGCAAAGGGCAGCAAATGCTGCGGGCAGCCGAGGCGTAACAAATGCTGCGGGCAGCCTAAGCGTAACAAATGCTGCGGGCAGCCAAATGGGCGCGGGATCAATTACGCCCATAGAGATGGAATTGGAGGGTGGACGCAAAAATGAATGGGACCTAAACTCATGTCTCTAAATGGACCTAAACAACGCAGATATTATGAGGGGAAATGGCCTATACTTACACATACTATGACATAACTAATACTACAAGGTGGCCTACTGTTGCTTGTGGACCAACTATGGGGGGCAACCCTTTAACCTTTAATGATCAATATGTGCAAATCTCAAAACCGTAGCAATATATATATATATATAACTTTGTCCCCACAGATAGCACCCCACATTCAAAGGCGTTCAAAGCAGCGGTCCGTTGCCTTATACACTGCCCAGGTTTAATATTCGGTCCAAATTAAAAAATTATAATTTCCCCACAGGTTTGTATCAATTTGAAGCAACGTTTACTGAATTTTTTTTCTCCGAGGAGTGTTTCTGTGTTTCAGGGTGCGACAGACAGACAGACAGCATAAGCCTATTACAGCAATATCCCGGCCTACGTCATTAATTGGTTCCATAAGCCGTGACGTAACTCGGTTTTTGATGTAAACCTGGCGTAATGTCTCAAAAATGCTTCACCACGGCGTGCTTTACCCAATGTGTCCAAGCAGTTTCACCGGTGGTCGTGTCGTGTCGTCTGTGACGAACGAACGAGCTCAGGGTTCCGTGAACCCGGCCGCCCCGGGGATCGACGCTCGCCTCTGAGTCGTAGGCGTGCCCCGTCTTTCCTCGAGCGGCCGAAGTTGCGTGCTTCTTTTTTTTTGGACGATGCGATATACGCAGAAACGACGATGTACAAGCAGGCATTTGCAAATCCATGCACATGTGCACATGCACACGTCGATCGGTTCGTCGACGCCGGATGCCGGTGAGGTGCCTGACGAGGCACCCCGGCTTGAGGCATGACACGGTCGTTCGTTTCACATGGGCCATAGGCCATGGGCCATGGGGCTTGACCTCGTCGCGGACATTGCACACTCTGCACGGTGACGTGACGTGACGTCTGCCACGGACGGTCGTCCGAACCGGCATCGTCGTCATGTTTTTCCGTTGCCACGTTACGTTGGTTGTTTTACACAGTAAAGGAATAATCACAAAAATACCAGCGAAAGGCAAAGCAAGCACGCGACCGCAGCACAGGACAATATGCATATGGCGTCGCCTTTGTTTTGAATGAGAACCAGCAGCTACGCGTACGTACAGTATACTGTACGTACTTTAAAAAATATTTTAAATGTGCTTTTTATTGTATTTTAAATTGTTTTTTAGCTTCTTTTATTGTTAATTTATGTAGTATTTTATTTATTTTAAATATATTTTTAAGGAAAAATTAATTTTTTTCACGTCCTCCTATTATGATGTAGGACTGTAGGAGTGACGTAAAGTCGCACATAATGACGTTCGCTGAACTGAAATTTACTCTAGAAGAGTGGCGTAAAGTCGGATTTGACGTAGGTCGAAATGACGTAAAACGGGGTATTGCTGTACATTGTCGCGTCTGCAGCTAGTTATCACCAGCCTTGGACAGATGAACCGAACCACTTTTAACTCCCGAGGCAATCTCCAATTTGGCGGGTGTGACGCGCGTAGGATGGAAGAAACATGAAGCGTTCTACTTCACGAACACGAGGGTTTATTTCAAAACTCAACCAAGAACACGACAACGAAAATGTAACAATAGTGATTTACAATAAAATGAGGCACGGAATGAAAATATAGAAAATAAATGCTGTAGTAAAATGCTAATTTGAGGTACCTCCCACGAACACAAACACGCACACAGGGTAAAGTAATAAAATGAAAATTCCCCCCGGCACTTAGCTGACCCCAGTATGGATCCTGCGGTAAGGTCGGCGGCTGTCGCAGCCCGCAGCCACCAGGCGGGAAACCTGGCAAAATGGCGGCAGTACCACGGGCGCCCGGGAGTGAGTCGAGCAGGGAGCACGGCCCTCGTTCCCTTCTCCTTCATCCACCGCTTCGCGCTCCTTCGGCATGGGAAATAACAATCCCTTTTTTGGGGAGGAAAGAAAGAAAAACATCCTGCAGCAAGCACACTTGAGCAAATGAGCGTCCTCACAGTCGCACCGCCAACGCTCCCCTCAGAGAAAGAAAATGTCCTCTCTGACAGAACCGCGAGCTCCTCCCTCTCGCTCCCTCCCACGTCATCAGCTACGTCACTCTGTGGGGTACGGGACGGTGGGGGAGGGGAGGGTGTGGCCTACCGGCCCTGTTCCCCACCCATCGGACCATTGTTGCTCCACCTCTCCTTGGTGGGTCTTTACTGTATCGTGTCCATTGGAGTGTGAATACTAGCCGGCTCATGTTTTGCTTGGCCGGCGGTTGTTATAAATGTTAGGGATGGCCACAGAGGGTATCACAAATAGGGGAAATTAACCTTAAACTCTACTACTAATTAACACGGCATCATCCCGGGTTATGATGAACATTTAAACACATTTTCCCTACTTATGTACATCAAGATGCTCCTACATGTCACAGTGTCACACGGTCCATACTAATTCCTATTAAATCCTACCCTTCCTACGGTATTCTCTTACCTACCCCCATAAACGTAACAATTTATATAGATAGATAATTTCTAATTTTTTTTTTGTTTCCCTTCCTGCCACATCCCAGTTTCTTGCAGACGATCTTTGGTTTCTCAACTGAGGAACTTAAAATCCTTTCAGATTTCCTGCCTTAATTGTGGTATGGAGCTGCTGAAACCTAACAGGTGAGTAAGGAGGAGAGTTGAGTCGAGAGGATGGGCGGGATGGGGTAGATGGCAGTAAATTGAGAGGAAGCACATTCCTCTGCTCTATAAGTAACATTCGACTCATTTCGTCCTGGAGCTTCTAATTGTTCATTTGCACCCATTTCCTACAGCCAAGTCCTCCGTGTGCTTTCACTCCCCTCTGAAAATTGGCGTGCTGCAGTGGGGTCCTGGCATTGCAATTGCCATAGCAATGGCTTGTCGGAAGTACCAGTACCTGGCATCCTGCGCCCTCGAGTTGGAGATTACTTGTTGGGGGACACTCAGCTTTTGTTGAATGCCCAGCATGTCGCAAGCGCTATCGTTAGCAGGACAGCTGCTGGCAAGGAGATGGTAAGTAGAAACGAGGAAATGCAATTGAGCTTCTATTATATAGTCACACGACTTCCACCCGTGTGAGTTTGTGATTTTGGGACATGCTATAATACTGTTACGGACCGTGGATAAGGTGTTGATTTGCCGAGCGGATGGCGGCCGCGGCCCGAACTATTAACAATTACTAAGACCCGATTCCTTAAACGTGGGCCAAATCGTGCCACAGGTTTTCAATGGGGAAAAGACAAAGGCGACACGGATGTGAAGAAGAGGAAGACAGAAGTAGGAAATACTAATATAATTTATTACTATTTACAACCAAAAGAAACCAAGGAGAAGGAAGGATAATAAAATAATGCAGAAAGAGGGACGGACCAGAAGGACACAGTGAAACTCTAGCTTAACTAAGCAGGCTTAACTTATTACCCAGGACAGAACACACAAAACAAACACGTACACAAAAGGATGGAAGGACAGGAATCGTTTGGAGAGATGAGCAGGTGGGATCACAGGGCACAGCGAGCAGGTCCACTCCGGGCGGGAAGCGAGGAGCCGGCAGCTCCTTGTATTCGGCTTTCACACCGGCAGCGGTCTCACGTGTCCTCCGCCTCCTGCGCTCAACCTCAAATGTGTATTTGAGGTATGGACCTCAACCTCAAAGGTATGGACCTCAAACATCCGGGGCCTTCGCTCAAACTTGACTGACCTCTCCATACAGGTTGCTTCTGACAAACCAGATGTGATCTGCTTAACAGAAACTTTCCTCCTTCATGATGTCTCTGATGCCTTGGTATCTCTCCCAGGTTACTCCCTCCTCCGGTATGATAGACCTGAGCCTCGTCCTGGAGGTGGGGTTGCTATCTTTATAAAAAACTCTCTTCCTCACTCGCCCTCCACTGCCCTCTCTCCACCTCACCCCCAGGAATACCTTTGGCTACGGCTTCCCCTTCGCTCCCACATTTTGTTCATATGTGTGTTGTACCGTCCACCAATCAGCGATGACTCCATCTACATCTCACTGTCTGATAATATGGACCAACTTCTATCTACCCATCCCAACTCTCTCTTCCTCATATGTGGTGATTTCAATTGTCACCATGCCAGTTGGCTGGGTGTGGGTACCTCTCTCACCAGCCATGGCTCTTCAGCAAAGGACTTCTGCGACTCACTGGGACTGACACAATCTGTCAATTTCCCGACCCGGATCTCAGTCAACGGAGCATCTTCTCTTCTGGATTTGGTTATGACAAACTTCCCTGAAAATGTCTGCTGCTCTTCTTCTGCTCCAATCGGCTCATCTGATCATGTGCTTGTCAAAGTGGACATCTCTCTGACCATTCTCAGAGAGCCTCCTCAGCGTCGACGAGTCTGGCATTTCACTCAGGCCAACTGGCACGGTCTTCAAGCAGCCATCAATCATCTGGACTGGTCTCCCATCTCTACCGCCTCTGACATCAACTCATCCTGGGAATTCTTTCAAAGTAAATTGCTCTCTCTCATGCACAGATTTATACCATCTCGTCTTCAGTTGTCATACCCTTCCTCCCGTCCATGGTACACGGAATCTTGTGGTGAGGCTGTTGCCCTGAAACAACTTGCTTTCGTCTCCTGGAAAGCAAATCCAACGGAAGGAAATCTCATTTCCTTTCACAAACCCCGAAACAAGTGTGTGTCCACCCTCAGGAGAGCCAGGAAACAATATCTCACCATTCTCAAGACCGAACTCTCTTATCTGTCTCCCTCTTCCAAATCCTGGTGGCGTCTGGTCAAATCTGTTTCTGGTGTTTGTTCCCCCTCCATCCCCTCCCTCACCTCAAACGGCTTAACGGCTGACTCCGCACGTCAAAAAGCTGAATGCCTCAACTCTGTGTTTGCCTCTAAATCTTGTGTCCCAAACCCATCCCTCTCTGTACCCACCGTACCCAGTCGTACCCAGCTGCTCCTGGACTCTGTGTCCTTTCCTCCTGACAAGGTGGAAAAGTTTCTGGCAACCCTCGACTCTGATTCTGCAACGGGTCCTGACGGCATCAGCCCACGGGTCCTAAAATCATGTTCTTCTGCACTTTCACTCCCTCTTTCTGTTCTCTTCACCCTCTCTTTTGCTCAAGGTCATCTGCCATCTGCTTGGAAATCAGCCAACATCACCGCTTTGCACAAAAAAGGTGCAAAAACAGATCCCAGCAACTACAGACCAATCAGCCTTCTCCCAATTATCAGCAAAGTCATGGAATCCATCATTGCTTCAGATATTAAATCTTTCCTCTTCTCCAATGGCTTGATCTCTGATCATCAATTTGGTTTCAGACCTGGTCACTCTACTCTGGACATGCTGCTTCTGCTTTCTCAACAATGGATGGAGGTCCTCAACGCCAAACAGGAAATTAGAGCTGTCTCCCTTGACATTTCACGTGCCTTCGATACGGTCTGGCACCCTGCTCTGCTCTCCAAACTCTCCTCCTTTGGTATCCATGGAAATCTCCACGCATGGCTGGCGGACTTCCTCTCTGGTCGTAGTCAGCGTATGGCCCTGAATGGGTTTCTCTCATCTCCTCTTCCTGTTCAGGCTGGAGTTCCCCAAGGTAGTGTTCTGGGCCCTGTGCTTTTTCTGGTCTTCATCAATGATCTCTCTGACTCTCTTGAAAATCCTCTCTATCTCTTTGCTGATGACTCTACTCTCTGTCGCTCCATTCCTCATCCCTCAGATCGGCAGTCTGCAGCCTCCTCACTCTCTGCAGACCTGGACAAAATCACAGACTGGTCAAACAAGTGGAACATGTCTTTCAATCCTGACAAATCTCACACTCTTACAATGTCTCTCCAAAAGGACCGACTGGACAACCCTCCCATCTACTTTCTCAACAATCCTCTCCAAGAAGTTCTGTCGCTCAAGCTTTTGGGTCTCACTATCTGCCATGATCTTTCTTGGGAAAACCACATTTCCAAGCTGGCCTCCAAAGCCAGTCGCCGACTGGGCATCCTCCGTCGTGCGAAGTCCTTCCTTGGTACACCTGAGCTCCTCACCACATACAAGGCTTTCATCCGCAGCTCAATGGAATACTGTTCCCCCCTCTGGGCTGGTGCTCCTGCCTCACACCTTGCTCGGCTTCACGCTGTTGAGGCCAAAGCTTTCAGAATCATTGGAATCTCCTGCGATGTAGTCAACGCCGAGGGCCTTTCACTCACTCACCGCAGGCAGGTTGGTGGTCTTTCTGTCTTCTACCGACTCCTCTCTGGCCTTGCTCCCCCAGCTCTCTCTGTGCTCTGTCCCCCCAATATTCCTTCAGGTCGCACAAGATCTGCCTGCAACCCTCTTCTGGTTAAACTGCCAAAGTCTAGGCTCTCTGCTCACCTTCACTCTTTCATTCCCCTTTTCTCCCGTCTCTGGAACAAACTCCCCCACTCCCTTCAATCCCACTCCTCCCTCCAGGTCTTTAAAACAGCTGTTCACCACCATCTCTTATCTTCCCCCATCGAAAACCTTGATCTTTTCTACCCCCGGTAATTCACCCCAGAGTCCTTGCAGTGTTCATATGTTTTAATCCTCTCCCACCTCCCCCCAAGTCCTCCCGATGTCCCTGCTCTCAAATGTTGTGTTTGTGTCCTTCCCCCTCTCTTTTGTGTCCTTCCCCCTCTCTCCCCATCTTGTCTACCGCTCCCCTTGTTTTTTGTGTTTTGTGTGTCGGTTTGTCTTTTTGTGTGATTAATGTTAGCTCTTTCACGAGCCTCGATCTTGTATACAAAAAAAAAAAAAAAAAAAAAAAAAAAAAACCTCACTGCTCCTCCTCCACTGAACTGATCAACTCCACTCAACTCTCTCCCGGTGGACTGCCAACTCTCTGACGCACCTGGACTCATCTGCCGTATTTCTGGTGTATCTTCTTTTAGCGATCGTCGCACCCTTCTCTCATACCTTCAGCGCGGGTGTGACACGCCCTCGTCGGTTTCGGTACCCCCCTCCCCCCCCCCCCCCCCCCCCCGTGCTCTGTTTCGTGACCTTGTATGGCAATCCCACGGGCTTGTCTCCTTATTTGGGCATGGCGCCGACGGCACGCCCCTCGTGGCGAGCCACGGGCTTGTTTCCTTATTTGGGCATGCGGCTGAACAGCCCCGCCCTTCGTGGCGCGCCCTGGGCTTGCCTCTCCCTGGCGACCCCGCCCCTCCTGTTCAAACAGAGCACGGAGCACATATTCACTATAGCAGCGAAATGAGAGGGCGCGCACCCCACGCTTGTGAACTGCTTTACCCAGAGATGGAGAGTTTGGCTGGGAAATGGAATTATTGAAGGGGAGCTATTCTTAATTGATTCGGTGCAATGGAGTATTAATTAATGGAAGACAAAGCCTTAGCCTAATACACAGAATAAGGAAATAAACTACCAACAAGGAGGAAATCTATGATTGGCTAACGTGATTGTTGATGACCTAATTACGGGACGCCCTTTTGACCTTTATACACAACTGGAGGAAGGAGGGCGATATTTTTACAACAATTTACACAACAATAAAAAACACTTCTCATATCCACAACAATACGCAGACCAATTATGGCTTATTTAGTTTAGTTTTTATGGTCATTAAGATTTCCCCATCTTTCTACTTTATTGAGCCAAAGACAAGAATGCAATTAGATGGTGTCTGGTATATGATAGGTCTCTAGCATGGTTGAAAAGTTATCCGAGATGTTCGGATTCCAGGTCCGGTCTTTATTGAATCACAACCGTCAACCTCTGGAAACCCTGGCCGGAAAATCCTGCACCAGAAATCGTCCGATAAACCAAAGCAAAAGCATATTCAGATATTATTAAATTAAAGGCAAAATAATGTCCCTTCCCCCACTCCTCCTTGTGCGTTAATCAAACAAAATACATCATAAATTAGATGTAGAATGAGAGATGTAGTCTGCCCTGTAAAAAAAGTCACAGCAAAAAAGAAATGGCCAACAAGCAAAATGTACTTTATAAATATAAGTGGTGGGAAGTGTTCATGATGCCTAGAGCGATTTGTATACGTCAGTACGGGTATTATTGTAGTAGGTGTCGACCCGTATGTCATTGGGAGGGTCGGCTCTGGTGCTGCATAAAGAAAAGCTAGTTTCAAGCGAACTATGGAGACCGTATCACGGCAGCCATTAATATTGAATATGTAGGTCTTGTGGAAGCATTGTAGAACTTTGTAAGGGCCGTCATAAGGTTGCCGCAAGGGTTTCCGGACAGAAACATGCCGTACCAATACTTGGTGTATGTAGGAAATTTCTGGGGGGGGGGGGGGCGAGGGGGGGGGGGAACAGCCGTGATGAACGCGTACGTGTCTGTGTAGCCCAAAGTAAGCGCTCTACAACGACCTTGGTAACTGAACACACTCCTTATCTTCACAACGAAGCGGAAGTTCATATTTTTTATACCGCCATATATAAGCAGCAAGGTTGGCTGATGAATGGGTCGCAAGATGCCCCACGTATACTCACCTCTTAGTCGAAGGTATGCACACTCACCTCTAAGCTGTCACGCCTGGCTTTGAATCTCAGCCCAGCTATAAACGGTCATCTCGGTGAGTCACATGCAGGTGAAGCATCGACGTGTTTGCTCTATCCGTTTAAAGCTGAGCTTCAAACAAGCAGCATGTACCGTTTGAAAAATCTTTAGTTTGACTCGGCCGGGGTTCATTTCTGACCATTTCTCCACCGAAGCCTTGGAGCATAAAGGTACTGTTTTTTAAAAGGTTTTTTTTAAAGGAACATTTTCACTGAGGCATTGGCCTGCACCAAGGGTTGTCCCATCCAGATGATACAGTGCAATGGCTGCTGGAATCAGTCCAAAGGAAAAAGAGAATGTTAAGGTGATCTGTATACCAAAGAATGGTACCTATGCATGGTGAAATCAGGCTGGCAGGGTGGCTAGAGGTACGCACACTCGCCTCTAAGCTGTCTGGCTTGGCTTGAACCTCGACCCAGCTATAAACTGTCAACACGGTGTTTCACAGGTAGGGTAATTCATCAATGTGTGTGCCGTCCATTGGATGAACGTTAAATTGGGAGTCCCGTCTGTCAGCATTTGTTGGTGGATGTTAAAGATCCCACTCTGTCCCTCGCGAATATTCGGACAGCCTTCTCTACCTACTCGTGCTGCACGAAGTCCTTGTCCCGTTGGTTCTCCTTCATGGGCCCAATCGGGTCGTAATCCGATAGGGCATGGTTTGGGCTGTTGGGCAGCGTGAGGCAACCTCTCACTTAAGTTTAGTGATGTCATGCCACTGGACATTAACGTTCTTCACAGGAGATGCTGTCCACACTTTTTGTTTCTTTGATTTTGGTTTGTATTGGATACCCGTGCCTCGACCCCAGTCACAATGCGAGCCGGGAAGTCATCGCCTTCATTAGGGAAGTGCTGAAGTTAGGCTGTAATGGTTTCCAAACACTGCGCTTTGGCATCTGTAAGCATTTTTGGTATCCACTTGCACTACAGCTTTGCAATAGTTGTTGCTCTTGGCCAATCCGATGATGCCAATTTAATTACCTCCACCACCGTAGGTGGATGGAGGTTATGTTTTCACTCCTGTCTGTTTGTCTGTCTGTCTGTCTGTCTGTGAACAAGATGTCTCAAAAACTTGTGGACAGATTCGGACGAAATTTGGCAGAGAGGTAGTGTATGTGACAAGGACGAAATGATTAGATTTTGGTGAAGATCTGAATATGGATTCGGATACGAGAATAATTATTTAATCTATCTTCAAGTGATTCTTCGCCATTGAGAGATCGGCCGAAAAGCGATATATAACATGATATTTATAAAAACGTTATGGACGAGTTATGAATAAACTTGGTGGACGAGGTGGTTAGGTGACAAGAACAAGCGGATTAGATTTTCGTTCAGGTACGAATCCAGATCCGGCCTATCAGTGGGAAACAAAACATAAACTGTTCAGCCTTGTGGAGGTATGCGCTCTACCGAGTGCCCTTCTAGTTGGTAATGTCATCTGATGTCATATGTCAATCACTCCGGATAAGTTCATCCATTCCGGTGATATTCTAAGCAGACATGGCCTCCCGTAGTCTCCCAGGACTTTGTTTATCACACATACTTTGTCAGCCTTCTCCAAGCCTTTCGAAAGACACTTTTTTTTTTTTATTTATTTATTTATTATTATACAGAGTCGAGGCTCGTGAAAGAGCTAACATTTATCAAACAAACAAATCAAACAAACAAGCAAACAAAGTATATAAAAAGGGGAGCGGTCGACAAGATGGGGAGAGAAGGAAGCAGAATTTATTAACTCGCACCCCTATTGTGTTTGACGATACAGTTGAGATCAGGCCTGACTCGACTTTTTTGTAATCTGATTCTGCTTCCTTTTCTCTGTACTATATTTCTGCTGCTGATGCACTCTGATATCTTTTTTTAAATTAAATCTATTTTAAGGCATTTAATGTTTCTTCGAGTGGCTTTTACATGTCTGTACCAGAGGGCCATAAATGGTAAGGTGAGATGCGTTGCAGATTTGAGAAAGTGATCGGACCAGCAGTACCCTGAGTTGTGAGTAGTTGTGACTTTAATGAGGCGCACTGGGGACGGGGCTGATTGAAGTGATTGATGTACAGCGTGACGCCTTCAACGCGTTGTTGTTAAATCTGATGAAGAAGCACGTTCTCGGGTTGTGGGTGCTGGTCTGGTTCTGCTGGTCTGTGGCCTGAACGTGCAGAAAAAGCACAAAAATGTTTTTCATTTGATGGTAAGCAGTAATTTTGTTCCCAATTAGCTGAGCCTGATTATGTCCTTATTACATAATGAAGACCCAGTGGATTAAATAACAATATTCCCTTTGCTCAAAAAAAAACAACACTTTTTGTCCTTAATGTCTCCTTTTCTTTCGATATACTGTAATTACCAATTCTCTCTCTCTCCCTCTCCCTCTCCCTCTCCCTCTCCCTCTGTCTCCCTGTCTCCCTCTCTCTCCCTCTCTCTCCCTGTCTCTCTGTCTCTCTCTCTCTCTCTCTCTCCCTGTCTCCATGTCTCCCTGTCTCCCTGTCTCCCTCTCTCTCTCTCCCTCTCTCCCTGTCTCTTGCTCATGCTCTCTCTCTCTGTCTGTCTCTCTGTCTCTTGCTCGCGCTCTCTCTCGCGCTCTCTCGCTCTCTCTCTCTCGCTCTCTCTCTCGCCCTCTTTCTCTCTCGCTCTCGCTCTCGCTCTCTCCCTCTCTCTCCCTCTCTCTCCCTCTCTCTCTCTCTCTCTCTCTCTCTCTCTCTCTCCCTGTCTCTCTGTCTCTCTCTCTCTCGCTCGCTCTCTCTCTCTCTCTCTCTCGCTCTCGCTCTCTCTTTTTCTCTCGCTCTCTCTTTCTCTCTGTCTCTCTCTCTCCCTCTCTCCCTCTCTCCCTGTCTCCCTGTCTCTCTCTCCCTCTCTCCCTGTCTCTCTCTCCGTCTCTCCCTGTCTCTCTCTCTCCGTCTCTCCCTGTCTCTCTGTCTCTCGCTCGCGCTCTCTCTCTGTCTCTTGCTCGCGCTCTCTCTCTGTCTGTCTCTCTGTCTCTTGCTCGCGCTCTCTCTCGCGCTCTCTCTCTCTCTCTCGCTCTCTCTCTCGCCCTCTCTCTCTCTCTCGCCCTCTCTCTCTCTCTCGCTCTCGCTCTCTCCCTCTCTCTCTCTCTCTCTCTGTCTCTCTGTCTCTCTCGCTCTCTCGCTCTCTCGCTCTCTCTCTCTCTCTCGCTCTCGCTCTCTCTTTCTCTCTCGCTCTCTCTTTCTCTCTCGCTCTCTCCCATTCTCTTGCTCTCTCCCTCCTCTCTCTCTTGCTCTCTCGCCCTCTCGCTCTCTCTTGTTAATTTATTTTATTCACCTACCCACCCAAGGGAATATCATTTGAAGTCGGTAAGGATGTTGAACAAGGACAGCGTCAGGAGAATGAGATGATATGTTCATCCTGTGGTTCCTGGCTCGGTAAAATAGAAGCAACAGGTGAACTTGCATTCTCCTTTTATCCGACCCCACCCCCAACCCTCGCACCTTCCTTTGGGACATTGAGATAACATTATATAACTATAGCACAGCACGCTTTGATCCCATAGTTCTCCCATAGTTCTCTTTGATCCCATAGTATAATTATGGTTCTGCATCCAGTAGCATGTGCTCTTCTGTATAGAATGTAACATGACCATTTTAACATAACCTGACCTCCACCCCTCCCCCCCCCCACCCCTCGCCAGCCAGACTCATGATCTTTTCTACCCCAAATTACCCCATTCCCAAGCGTTTACATTTTCCTCCTTGCCCTCACCTCTATTATTTTGTTAGTTGTCGGTTGGTTTGTTACTTTTCTGTTTCGTCCCCACTTTTCCCTTCCTCTTCTTGCTGTGTTTTTCAGCTTGTGTGGAGCTTGTTCACCTCCCTGTGTCCTTCTCCCTACCCTCGTGTCCCCCTCCCCTTATCTCGCTCCACTTCTAATCTGCTGTTGGTGTTTTCCCCTTTCCATTTTGTTCCCTTACATTCTGCTCTAGCTCTTCCACGAGCATCGATCATGCATACAAAAACCACGAAAAAAACATAACATTGCTGGGCCACCAAACCTGGCAGACATAATTGGGCCCCATGGGGGAATGGGAGGCCGAGTGTGGGATCTTTGTAATGGATTACGTGATTGCAATAAAATTTAGCACACATACAGTAATATGGAGTAAAATAGGAGGGTTGTAATTTTAGGGAAGGGAATGGGTGTGTGGGGGAGGGTGGTTCTCTGTAACAGGGTCTGGCTTTTCACATCAGCCCTAGAGGCCGCAATGCAACCAAATGTGGCTTGCATAATGGGGGCCTCATGGGGGATTTATTGTGAAAAGAATTAAGTTATTCGTTTTTATACATTTTTTATTTCGGGTGTGAGGTTGTAGTAGTAGGGGATGATCGTGACCAAACTCTCCAAGGATCGCGTAGGTCACATGGGGAGTATAAAGGGCGGGGGGGGGGAGGTGGAGTTTTTGACAAGGTTGTAGGCATTGTGTTTGTCTTGAGAACAGGGGGTGGGGGCATGGCATGTCAGAGCCCTTTATACACAGAGTTTGGCCAACTCGGTTTCAGTTTTTAGCGATCACGTGACAACAGGCGCCATGTTAAAGCCCTAAAGTGACTAAACAATGAATGAGACTCGGGAACATAAAAAATAAACCTGTCTCTAATAGCAGAAAGTTGCATGCACGCTTGAACACACGCGCATGTGCACTTGACGTAGGGCTCCAACATGGCGCCTATTACCGGAGTTGGCCAAACTCTGTGTATAAAGGGCTCTGTAGCATGTGGACCCCCCCCCCCCCCCTCCCTACAACTCCCCAGTGCATAGCACCTGTTTGTTTTGTTTCTTTTTTCGCATCCCTTTCATGTCACGTTATTTATTTAATTTTAAGCTCTTCTCATCATTCTTGTCTCATCATTTAAGCTCGTCTCATCAATCCACATTATCTTTTGGCTTTATTAACACACTTTGGGACATTGAGATAACATTGTATAACATCGACTAGTACTAGTAGAAAATAGACTAGTAGAAAATTATATAAAAAGAGGGGGGAGGGGGGCAGTGGTTGGCTTTGTAATTTTTCTGTTGGCCTTTAATTTACCTTTGCTTGTTCATGGTTTACATACAAACATAACTTTTAGCCATAATAATAAAAATTGTTCACTTATTGTCTGGCTCTGCAGACCTCAAGGCAGAATGATGGGTTGTATGATGGTTTAATTAGACTAGTATTTGGCACAAGGTGGAACGTTGTCTGTCGGTCCCTAAATGTATCCATCTCTTGTTGTCTTTTGTTTTTGTCTCGTCAGCTATCTCCTTGTGTCATCCATCTTCAACCTTTCCCTCCATTCGTTCCTCTTTATCCTCCCTTATGTTTTATTATGTTTTGCCTTTCTCTGCTACCCATTTGCAGCAAGCCCACTGTACCTCTCCAAACGTTAAAACGTGTTCCCAACCTCATTTTTCAACCTCCTCCATCCCCCAGGCATTGCCAAGGCTTATCTCACGGAGATTTTGCTCCCAGGTTCCGAGCAGTTTTCCAAAGACGACTTCCGCAGCTCGAGGTACTATGTCATTAATTATGCTTACATGCCGTACGGTACTTTAATTGTATGTATGCCCTCTCTCACCTGGACGCTGACACAATCCTTTCTGCTCGTGGTTCTGTTGTTAACTGTTTTATTACGGAATGTTTTATTGGACCGAATTTAATTTCTCTCTCTGTTGCGGATCCAGGGGTCGGCGCTCCCCTTACCAAGGGGGGGTTAATCCCCTTGTCTTTTACACTGGCCGATTTCCCCCAGTCCTGGAAATTACACGCTCCTTTGCGGGGTGAGATTGGCCAGGGTGATTGGTCAATGGGTTCCCAGATACCTTTGCCAATCCCTCCGCAAAGCAGGGATATAATTCCCTGCTCGGACCCGGACAAGATGGAAATTGCCGAGCGGTTTTAGCAATCCGAGGTCCGAGCCGTTAGCGGTAACCCGATTCTGAGCGGTTCCTATATCGTGCCACAGGTATTCAATTGGGAAAAGACTAAAGCGACCGGATGGAGAGGAAACCAAAAGTAAGGTAAGTAAGAACTAATTAAGTGAGGTTACTAAGTAAGTAAGAAACCACCAGTAGCCTTGTGTTGGCTTAGCGGTTAGGGTGCCGGCTTGCGATCCTCGGATCCTGGGTTCGAATCCCGGTCGATCGCTGAATTAACGCCAGGGGGGTTGACTCAGCCTGTCATCCTTCCGAGGTCGGCAAATTGAGTACCAGCTTGCTGGGATGAATGATCACGGTGTGTGCCCCAGTTTAGAATAGCTACACCGTATCCCTGCGCATCGAAGAGGCGACCAAGGGTTGGCGTCAGGAAGAGCGTCCGGCCATAAAAAACATTGCCTCAAACAGGGAACCATGATTGTCATGGGGCCCGCAAGGCTAACCCCTGCTCTAGCGGGAAAAATGGCCTTAAAACGATCATTCATATTCATTCATTCATTCATTCTCTGTCTGTGGGGTGCGTTGGAAGCCATCGCAGCAATTCATTTCCCTTTCATTTAATTCTGTATCTTTGACGCAGCAGCTTTCAAATGGCTACGTGTAAGTCTCCCGAGTGGCACACAGACATCTGTACCATTGTTCAATGTCACGCTCTATGACGGCCCACACTTTAAAATTACTCAACGCGTCTATGTTTGCATATTTATTTTACTTCTCCACTTAATCCTTTTCTATTTACTGAGCTCAATGAAGGAAGCGCAGTTGCTGGCACGCAAACCATTCAGCTGTTGTGTCCCTGACAAGTTATGACTAAACTAACAACTGCTGTTCGGGTGCTTAGTCGCAATTTGTGCTGCATCCTGGAGCATGCCATCATTCAGATGGCGATGTCCAACTCTGCATTTTGATTGTAGATGTTAATTATTCTGCTATGTGATTAAAAAGAGTAGGCCATTGTGTTTAACTACCCTCTTGGGGTTATCTGTATAATTGGCATTAACTGCAGTGGGTGGGAGTGCTGGGGTGTGGCACAGGCATGATGGGCCTCATCTTCTTCTCCTGTTAAAGTTTCTCTTTAACAGGAGGGTATAACGGGTGGGTATAACGAATAATGCTCAGACAAATTATTGTCCCCCGTCGCACCGCGGAGCGAAAGGGGGACTATGGTTTTCCCCTCCGTCCGTGTGTCCGTGCGTGCGTACGTGCATGCGTACATGCGTGCGTAAGCGAAGGACCGAATTCTAATTTGGTGTGTGGGTGCAACCCAAGTCAAAATCCAAGATGGCCGCTGCCATGTATGTCTGACGCCATGTATGTCTGAACCTTGTGAGCGGAATATCTTGGAAAAATAAGCGAAGTACCAACTTCTAATCTGGTGTGTGGGTGTATCTAGGCATAAGGAAGAACGCTATTGAAAATTGGGTCACCACGTCAAAATCCAAGATGGCCGCCACCATGTATGTCAACCTTGTGAGCGGAATATCTTGAAAAATAAACGAACTACTAACTTCTAATCTGGTGTGTGGGTGTATCTACGCATAAGGAAGAACGCTATTGAAAATTGGGTCGCCACGTCGAAATCCAAGATGGCCGCCGCCATGTATGTCTGAACCTTGTGAGCGGAATATCTTGAAAAATAAGCGAAGTACCAACTTCTAATCTGGTGTGTGGGTGTATCTCGGCATAAGGAAGAACGCTATTGAAAATTGGGTCGCCACGTCGAAATCCAAGATGGCCGCCACCATATATATGTCTGAACCTTGTGAGCGAAATATCTTGAAAAATAAACGAAGTACCAACTTCTAATCTGGTGTGTGGGTGTATCTCGGCATAAGGAAGAACGCTATTGAAAATTGGGTCGCCACGTCAAAATCCAAGATGGCCGCCTTGCGTCTTCCACTTTGTCAACTCACATCACTTCACCGACCGGAGACCCAGGCGTAACGCTTGTCATAATTACAGTCCTATCATTCTGCACATGTTTACTATAAGTTAATATAATTGTTAAGTCGAGCAAGGATAACGAGCTTTCTCTATTATTATGAGTCTCTAGTTTTGCTTCCTTTCTGGTCACTCGAAGCTAGGTGTTCCGGTTGTACTGTATTGACCAGACTTAGCTTCGGGCTGAGTCATATGGCTGGCTGCAGTAACCTCCCTCTCAACTTGTATCAATACATTTGAAAATTGGTCAAATGTCTGCACTGAGATGGTTAACATCCTTAAGGTATCCACGAAATACATCTTTCCATCTTCTTTGAAGAATGACTGAATTATTTCTCCACTTGGTAAGTGTGGAGGGGATGGCAATACCCGTGACATGAGTTGAGGGAAATCCTCATCCCGCAATGAACTGAAAGCAGGATAATGATTATGCTGATGATTGATGATTGTGCATTCCTATAATTACTCAAGGCCATCGAACCAGTGATCTCTGCTCATAGTGGAAATTAAATGCCTTAATTTTTTTATTTAAGATATGATCCATGGAAAAATGGTGGATTCGGACCTCGACAATCTTGAGATTCTTCAACAAAGCAGTCATGTTGTGGGATCGCCACATTTCTTGAGGGTACAATTATATTGCTTTGACTGCTACGACAAATAAAAAATACATGGCGGTCTTAACCAGAATGCCTCCCTCAACCCGCCCCCCGCGCTCCTTCCCCTCCCTCCCCCCCCCCCCCCCCCCCCCACCACCCCTCCACCTCCCCCACCCTATTCCCTTGTAGGTTAAGACAAACGAAGCTAAACTTGGGGCTGGATGTATGTGGGGTGGGGGATTTGGGTGAATGTGAAAGGGTAGAATGTAGGGGTGGAATGGGGATGGTAAGAGGTGGTTGGATATGCATGGGGGTGATATATTTGGGGTCGGGGTTGGATGAGTGGAGATGGAAATTGTCCATCTGAACTGGGTTCGGTGCTTTGTACACAATTGGTTTGTTCGAAAGGGCAAAATGAGGGTTTGTCCACGTATCTGACATGCACAGATCTTTGGGTTTAGCACACAATTTCATTTTACCACATTGTCTTGGTTTGTCTCACAATTTCTACTTTGCTTCAGACAATTGAGTACCAGTTTGCTGGGATGAATGATCACGGTGTGTAGTGTGTACCCCGATTTAGAATAGGTACACCATATCCCTGCGCATCGTAAGAGGCGACCAAGGGTTGGCGTCAGGAAGGGCATCCGGCCATAAAAAGACATTGCCTCAAACAGGGAACCATGATTGTCATTGGGCCCCGCAAGGCTAACCCCCGCTCCAGCGGGGAAAATGGCCTTAAAACGATCATTCATTCATTCATTCATTTCATTCTTCAGACAATTTTATTTTCCCACTGTCTTGTTTCAATGATGTGGAAATTCATTTTGTAACAAATTGATTGTCATCTCTTAATTCTGCAAAAACTGCAATGAATCATTATTTTGCCGAGCCAGTTGCGTGGGTCTTTCAGTCATAAAACGATTGGATTCGGCCCCAAGTTGCTGACCTGCTGACCTCAATCTTGTTTCACACTTGTGTGATTGGAGCCTTTGCTGAGGTTGTGAATTAAACTTCGATGTTCATAGCCTTTGCTGTACATCCGCGCACGCACCCCTACCCCTACCCCCACAGCGCGGTTTATTTTTTTACTTCTACAATGTTGAACAGTGAAGCGTACTTGCTTTTGGCAGTTACGAGCCGTGCAGGCGGGACTACTCCATGTTGAGTTGTTAGAATGTACGAGCCATACCATGACATGGTGCCTCAACCTGGCACTGTGCCAGAATAGCAGTTTTTCAATCAAATTGTTAGTTGCATGGAATCTCGTAAAGCTGGGTTTATCCATCGACCCCTCTCTCGTTATTTATGAATATAACCCCCCCCCCCCCCCCCCCCACCCACACCCAATTTAAAAATCGCAATCAAACTCCACAGTTCCATATGAGCATGGCTCAGTCGACCAGGAGTCCTTGCTTTATGGCGCATGGACACGCTCTGACTGGTGGTTCCTAACTCCGCTCCTCAGACGGAGTATAAAAGGGAATCCCATGGTGCGGCGATATTTGGACTGGATTTGAAACAGGACACATGACTGAAGGCTGTTGATATTTACCAGAACAAGCAGTGCGGTTTGGAGAACAAGAGACTGGTAAGTGGGAGCCGCCTGACCATCAAGCACAAACCGGCTGCATCGCAGCACAAGTTCGGGCTGAACTGAACCTGAATCCCCTCCTCCCCCACACCAGACCCCTGGTCCCATTTTTTTTTTTTTTTTTTTTTTTTTTTTTAAACAAGAGCGAAGCTCATGGAAGAGCAAACCTTGTTTGTTTATTGGCAAACCCTGTCCTTGATAACCCATCCTTTGCCGTTGCCAGGCTTTCGACCATCAGTATTAGTTAAGATGCCTGTTCAGATTGTCTTGTCAGGGCTTTGTTTTGGTTCATGCCCCCGTCTTCAAATTAGTGTATAGTTATTTAATGATACCGTTGTGTGTGATATTATTGTAACCATGTTGCGTTATTAAAATGCATATTTTAAGTGATGGCCTGGGGACGTTTTACCTTCTCTTCTTCAGGCTGGCATTCTTAAACCCTCCTCGATGCTTCTGTCCATATATGGTGTTTTCATCTCAGGAAACAGGCAATCGATGCGACCCACAGTGTGGCCGCGCGAATGAACAGATGGACCCCAGACAGGCCACCACGGAGTGCCATATGACGGCATGTGTCGTATGACGGCATGTCCTCTCATTTTGTGACAGACGTCACGTTGTAATGGATTGTTACCCAGTGTGCGAAGCGAAAAGCAGGATGAATCGGTTAGACTTTGTCCGTCTGGCAGCAAGAGGTCAATCTATGATCGAGGAACAATTTAATTTCAATTCAATGTTACATTTTCAACACTGTGAACACAAATCAGAACGCGAATCCGAACAGGAACCTGCAGCTTAGCAGGACGTTTGCTCTGAATTTGGCAAATTGTATGGAATCTCGTCCCTAATGCACATGTGCAGAGAGGAGTAAGGTAATTGTTTTACTGTCTGTCTGTCTGCCTCACATTCAAACACAATTGAAAATCATTCCAAACAGGAAACTTACATTTTTAGGGATCTCATAATTTTACGTGTTAAATAAGATGGTGTAAAAGAAGGTGTCTCAACAGCAGTAAACTTCCGAAAGTTTTTTTTTTTTCGACAATATTAAAAACCTTTTTTTTCATTTCAATTTACTAGTGCACCCGTTCCCTATGGGAGTGGCAGGAAGGGTCATTCCTCTCTGGGGTATATAGATTACAGTAGATCTAGGATCTGGCTTCAAGAACATCAAGGGTGTGTTCATTTACCAAGTTCCTTATAGATCGCTTGCCAAGTGGCTTAAGCATTCAAACAAGCATTCCATTCAAAACCGTTGATAACGAACGGCTGGCTTGGCAAGCTCTAGCTTGCTGCTTGGTAACCGAACACACCCCGGGTTTTCTCCATTTCAGTTTAATGTTAAACAGCACACTGTAAAATGGGGTGAATAAGGACAGCAAGGTGAATAGGGACACAAACTGAAAAAAAGTTCGGAAACTTTTTTCGCTGAAAATTGATAACCATACTGATTTGTTGATATTTGGGTTGAAAGTGTTCTCTTGTTTTTTTAAAAAGCAACTTATAGTCCCTATTAACCCCATATATGGGTTAAATAGGAATAAATAGGATTTTTATGGCTGTCCCTATTCACCCAGTTTTACGGGTGAATAGGGACAGTCAGTAATACAAAAAAATAATAATCAAGAAATAGGGACAGTTTGGAGAAACTTTTTATCCCATATTTTTTTTCATTGGCACCGTGGTT